>NW_026294447.1:78442007-79067007 GCF_007827085.1 Peromyscus californicus insignis
TTGAACATAACCAGGGGGCTGGGGAGATGCCTCAGTAAAGGGCTTGCTGCTCAAGCACGAGGACCTGAGTTCAATCCCCAGAACCCATGTTAAAAAAAAAAAGCCAAGTGTGTGGTAGTGGGCACCCATAAGTCCAGAGCTGGAGATATGGAGATAGAAGGATTTCTGGAGCCTATTGGTGAGCCAGCCTAGCTGAATCTGCAAGTCCCAGGCCAGGAAAAGACTTTGTCTCAAAAGGCAAGATGAATAGCCTGTGAGGCACAACATGCAAAGTTGACCTCTCTCTCTCTCACACACACACACACATATGCACACGTGCTTGCGCACACATATTCACTTTAGCTACACATATATGTATCTCCATATGAACATACATACACACACCTAGAAACATAAGTAACCAAGAAAGACGAAGGGGGGTGGGGGAGTGAAGGAAGGAAATAAATCAGAACAGCTAACAAGGCTACACTTGTATGGTGACTTCTTGCCAGAAGGGCCAGATTCCCGCTCCCCCTGACCAACACCTCCTGCTGGCCCTGAAGCCTTTTGAATTTGTGACACCAGTCTCACACTGCCCAGAGCAGTGGATGGACCTCGGTTTCGGCACTCTGACTTAGATGGTGCGGGTTGGCTAGCCCCCAACTGAAATTAACTGTGAGCACTTTCAGAAAATTAAGTTGCTAAAGCAAATTAATGACATAAACAGGGTGACAGATGAAGGCGTCTTCAAGCGCTCTGGCACCGGGGACCGAATTATCAGCACAGCTGGAAGCTCCGGACAGTGACAGCTGGTGGCCAGAGGCAAGGACCCTCAGTGAGAGAGGAGCTGGAGCTTCAGTCCTGCCTTTCCCCCGGAGCACTGTTTTCACACTCATCTCAGGTGCCTGGTGTAGGAACGGGAATAAGTAACTGCTGACGGCTCCCGGTGCCCGGTACAGGCAGGGCAGCGAGCTGTGTGCGCACCCTCCCATCTCGTCACACCCTAATAGTTTCCCCAAAGCAGTCTGAACCTTTTGTGTTCTGTCCAAAATCAGTAGCAGGACCAGGTCTGAGGCACAGACCCCCTCCCTCCTGAACTCACACCAGTACCCCCTGTTCCCCAGTGATATTTGCCCCTGGACAAGGGGTTGTAAGGATTTAAAGGTGTGGGCAAGAGCGTTTGTAAATTGTCAAATGCTGCACTATGGTCACAGGTGCTTCATTTTTTTTTTTTAATTGATGCCTCGCCTAAAAATTGCCAGTTCAGTTTGGCCTCTTCCTAATTCACTCAAATTAAGATTTAGTTGGGTTGGCTTTCTTTTCAAGAGGGTGTGCAACTCAGAGGCGGAACTGACCCATCATTGGTCCTATAGTGCCCTCTGCTGACAGCTAGAAGAACTGAAACCCCACTAGGTGATACTGAAGTTTGGAGGACTACCAGGTGCTTGGCTTTATAGCAGCTGCTACAGGGTACTAGGGGCACAAGAGATTGCATCCTCATCGGCCCCGACCTCTCTGGTTTAGGTATGAGAGAAGGAAAGTGGGGAGAATCGAAAGCAAGGTGATCTAGATTTCATTTCATAAAACATTCTATAGGCTGGAGAGAGATGGCTGAGCAGATAGGAGCACTGGCTCCTCTTCCAGAGGTCCTGACTTCAACTCCCAAAAACCACGTGGTGGATCACAACCATCTGCAATGAGATCTGGCGCCCTCTTCTGGCCTGCAGGCAAACATGCAGACAGAACACTATATACATAATAAATCTTAAAAAAAAAAAAAACATTCTAGACCAAAATCACTTCCTCGGCACTCGCTAAGATCCCCCTCACAACCTCACAGAGAGGAGGCCCAAAGCGGACATTGTCATCATTCTTCTCTAAGGCCATAGTGAACCCCAAAAGCATGAGGTCAATTGCATCTGTGTCCGAGAACATTCAGAAACCAGGGCACAGCAGGGGTAAGCCCTAATTTGTACTGTTTGCCAATGTCTGTGGTGTAAATATTCTCATCATGGCCAATTACCAGCTACAAACAATGATTCACAAGCTTTTTGAAGATTTCACGAGTGACCTCTTGCAAGCTGCAGGAGCTAACTCTAACATGCTCTTTTTTTAAAACTGTATGGGGTAGGGGGCTGGGTATGTGCATATGAGTGCAGGTGCTCTTGGAGGTTAGAGGCATCAGGTCTCCCTGTGGCTGGAGTCATGGGCAGTTGTGAGCTCTTCCACATGGGTGCTAGAAGCTAAACTCAGGTTCTCTACAAGAGCAGTATGTGCTCTTAACCTCTGAGCAATCTTTCCAGCCCGGACTTTTGTTTAACCCTAGAAGAAACAAAGTTTTTCAATCATCTGTATTCCAGAATGCATACAGCTGGAGCACCTTCATGAGAAGGCACAGGTGAGTCTCACTCCAGCAAAGCTGACCAAAATGAGAACTGAAGAATAAACCAGCTGGAACATCCTCCGTGCCATCTCTGGAAGCTCTGTTCTGCCCGAAGATCTTCACTGTCCTGCCTCTCCTTCCTGCCACTCCCCCTTCCTCCTCATCACTCTTCCTTCCTCCCCATCACTCCCCCTTCCTCCCCATCACTCCCCCTTCCTCCCCATCACTCCCCCTTCCTCCCCATCACTCCCCTTCCTCCCCATCACTCCCCCTTCCTCCCCATCACTCCCCCTTCCTCCCCATCACTCCCCCTTCCTCCCCATCACTCCCCCTTCCTCCCCATCACTCCCCCTTCCTCCCCATCACTCCCCCTTCCTCCCCATCACTCCTCCTTCCTGCCACTCCTGTCTTTTTGGTGTCTAACCAACTGAGAAGGAACACTATGACATCTCTGAACAAGCCTCCTTCTGTGCTCTGCCCCTTACCTCGGCACCCAATCCCTTCCCTATTGTTCACAAGCCTGCCTCAGTCCAAAAGCCCCACGCCAGCAGGGGGCCCCTGTAGGAACCCCAAGACTTCCTGATATGAGAAATATGACCAGCACTGGACCATACACTTCTTACTATATCCAGCTCTCGTGGATGAGAACCCTGCCTTGGCCCCAAAGGAAGGAGTGTGTGGAGTCTAATCATGCTGGGAGGAGCAGTTTTCAACCGTCCCTAACTACAGAAATGAGTCAGCTGAGCAAAGCCCAGCTCCCATAAGCCTGAGAGACCTGATCTACTGGTCACATGCTTTCTATTTATCCCCCAAACATTCCAAGGCTATGGGGGAGGGGGGACCAAACCACAAAGTCAAAGGTGTAGTGACCCATGATCCCCATGATCAGCAGCCTATCCCAAGGTTGGCACCTCTTCGGATTTCCCTCTGAAGACGTTGTCCACTCATCCCAAGCTTCCACCGACCCACAATAAAGATAAAAGCTAAACTGGAAAGACACAGCTCCACTTCCACATCAGCTGCTCCCAGGGTATGTCCTCGAGAAGATTCTGAAACCTCCTTCGAGCTGTCTCCTGAAGGCTTGATGGAAACACTACTGAGAAAATTAAACTAAAGCAAACCCAGGAGAGAGATGCTGGACCAGAGTGCTAAATAAGTGGTCATCATTTTTCTACCGGAGAGAGGTCTTAGTCGGTCTCTTTCTCCCCCTCTCAATCTCTTCCTCTCTTTAAGATCATTGTGGAAATTTTGAAAAAAAAAATGCATTTGAGTATACAAAAAATGAAATTGCCCACAGTTAATCCCCATTTGGAGGTTCTTCCTGGGATATGTTTCGTTGACTGAATTTGTTCTTTGACAATTCCATACATGTATGTAGTACATTTTATTTACTCTCATCCCTCCCCTTCTCTGGGCATCCCCTCCCAGTTCTCTAATCATGAGATTAACTAGGCCCATCTGTGTGGCCCCGGGTGTGGCACTCTCCACTGCAGCCTGGCAGGGATTTTTCTCTCTATACGAATGAGAAGTAACATGCACAGTGAAACCCTGAATCACGAAGGAGGAGAAGAGAGGCAGAGCTCACACGAACACGCAATGCCTGCTGCACCTCTTCATTATAATGATAACAGCAGCCCTGCCTCCCACACCTGAGTTCACCTCAGCCCTGACATCTCCAGAATCCCAGTTCAACAGCAGGAAGGAATAGAATTCCAGGGCTCAGAACCCTTGGGAAGGACAGCACATGCTCACATGACTTAAAATGCACTATCAGAACATGTTCTAACAGCGAAGTCCCCGATGTCCCTGAGTGGCTGCATGCAGTAGAAAAGCTTGTGGCTAAATAGTGCCGGTCCAGATGTTTCAGGCCAGACAGCAGCAGTAACAAGGGCGGCGCTCCTTTCTCAACTGCAGACTGAGGACCTGCAGCTTCATGTCCTGCTGCCTCTCCGGACATGTGCAGGGTCAAGGAGCAAAGGCCACTCACACCCTTGGTCCTCTCTGCTGCTGAAGAAACCTCTGTGACTTCTGTCTCCAAAGAGAGAGGTCCTGCCGTGTTCCTTCAGTCCTTCTCTGGGTGTGAGAAGTCATCTGGGGTCATAAAAATCTGGCTTTCCGTCCACGTGACAGGAGCTTGAATCCCAGCTCCCTCAGATCCCAGGAAGCAAGTGACTCTTGCTGGCTGAGCCTGTCGAAGGCTCTCTGCGTATGCCGCCGGGGGGTCCTATGCAAAGACTGCCTGCGTTAAGTATCTGGGGCTTAGCAGGTGTTCAAGGAACACTTGGAGGGGTCGGGGCTCCCTAGCAGTCCACTCTGCACTGATGCCTACACAGCGCAGCAGTCACAGCAACGGCCTGTGTTTGTTTGGATTTCCTGGAGAAGCGATGCCAACAGGCCATGTGTAAATAGGTGCAATGACACGGTTTTTATGGGAGCTGACTCACGCAAATGTGAAAGCCAGGAACGCCCCTGAGCTGGTGTCTACAAACCAGAGAATCAAAAAAAAAAAAAAAAAAAAAAAAAAAAAAAAAGCCTGTGGTGTGTGTAATTCACGCCAAGGCCAAAGGCTTGAGACCCAAGAGCTCGGGTGCGCAAGGACAAAGATGGTGGATGCTGCCACTGAAGGTTCGAAATCCTGCTTTAATACTTAGTAGCAGCCTGGGCAGGATGGCTCACACGTGTCATCCCACTACTTTGGGAGGTGGAGTTAGGAAGATGGTGAGTTTAAGGCTAGTCGGAACTGTATAGCAAGACCCTTGTCTCAAAAGAGACCAAAGTAACAGAAGTACTGTATGTATGACCTTGATAAAGTCTCTGTATGTGACCTGTCTGGTCTAGAAGGATGAAAAGCAGGGTACCAGGGTTTGTGGGGATGAAGCATATTAATACAAGATCCTCGGGGGCCTGGAGGGATGACTCAGAGGTTAGAGCACTGGCTGCTCTTCCAGAGCACCTGGGCTCAATTCCCAGCACCCACATGGCAGCTCACAACTGTCTGTAACTCCAGTTCCAGGGGATCTGACACCCTCACACCAATGCACATAAAATAAATTTAAGTGAATTTTTTTTAAAAAAGATCATCCTCAGCTATATAGTGAATTCGAGGACAGCCTGGATTACACGAGAACCCCCATACACACACACACACACACACACACACACACACACACACACACACACACACTAAAGCACAATTTGCAGACATGGGTCCCCTGAGCATTGGAGAAAATGAGACCCACTGACTGCGAAATCTACTCAAGTCACTCACCATGAAATGTAGGGAGCCAGAATCCAACCCCAGAGCCCCAGAGCCAGCTCCCCACCTCCCTGCACATTATCACACAGGTGAGTAGAAAGATTGGGGTGGGAGAGGATGAAGTTCTTTCTGGCCTGGGACCTCAGTGACGCCTCCCCTGCATTCGATTGCTTCCAGCTGCGTTCGGTTGTGTTGATCCAGGCTTTTCTCAATGTCCACTGGTTAGTCTGTTTCCACCAGGCTCTGTTCAAACCCTGCGACACCTGCCTGAGCTCACACCCGCGTTCTTTCCGGCCATGTGAACAGGAAATACATTTTGTCCTCTCTCCAGCACCATTTTTAAAGTATATCCCACATCAGACTCACAACAATGAGGAGCTATGGGGTCGGGGGAGCCTACAGGAATACATAAGAACTCAGCAAATCTCTTGAGGCTGGCAAACCGTTGATGTCCCCACCCTTTCGTGCCCCCTTTCCATTATTCAACATGCCTAATTCACTGATATTAAATTTAGGTGAGTGAACTACTAAAACATGCACACACAGTTCTAAACAAGCACTTGATGGCTGTGGGTGAGAATCTTTATTGGAAAATAAGATGTACGGCATGACCAAACAACAATCAGAGCTGAAGTTTTCAACTGAATTCAATTGACTTTGGGTGAGTCATGCTAGAACTGTAGGATTTAGCTTATCAATTGAAAGGGGGGAAAGTAGACAGGATAGTGGGAGGGGAGTAAAATTTGGAGGGAAAAGGAATCTTGTGTGTTAGGATTATCATTTGGATGGGGGACTGAAAGCCATCATATATTTCTGGAGTGTAAGATGCTGTAACAAGAAATGGGCTGGATAGAAGGTTCAGTCAGCAAAGGGCTTGTCGTGCAAGCTGGAAGACCTGAGTGTGGATCTCTAGCACCCGGGTAAAGACTGAGAGAAAGGAGAAGAGTAGGGAAGGAAGATGGAGAGCGGGGAGAAGGAGAAGAAAGAACACAGCATGGGAAGTAGAGACCAAGTGGGCTTTGGTGAGTAATTTGCATGTTCTTCCAGACCCACAAAGTCCTATACAGTAGTGACTAGCCACAGGTTGGCCTTTAAATCAATTAAAGTTAAGTGAAATTAAAACTTACCTCCACAGTCACATTTACGTGACTACATCCCAAATGCCCAGTAGGCTCAGAGCCAATGGCTGCCATATTTTAGACATTTCTGTTGTCAAGGAAAGGTGTGTTGGTCTTGTTGTTCTGGACTCTCAGGAGTTCTCTGATGGGATGGGAAGAAAGGGGCAGGTGTAAGGATGCTTAGATGGTAGACCCTGGGGGCAGGTGCAAGGATTCTTAGATGGTAGACCCTGGGGCAGGTGCAAGGATTCTTAGATGGTAGACCCTGGGGCAGGTGCAAGGATTCTTAGATGGTAGACCCTGGGGGCAGGTGCAAGGATTCTTAGATGGTAGACCCTGGGGCAGGTGCAAGGATTCTTAGATGGTAGACCCTGGGGCAGGTGCATGCCGAGGGAAGGGACAAGTCACATCTGTACACTGTTACGAAGGATGAGGCAAGTGCATCTGCTGAGACTTGAACAGACGACTTGAACAGGCCAACTGTCCTCTGCAGAGCAGTTGCCCTTTTCATCCTGTGGGGGCGGGGTTACATATGTGAGCATGCGGTGCTAAGGACTGCGCCCAGGACCTTACACGTTTTGGACAAGCGTTCTACCCCTGAACTATAGCCCCAGCCTCCAGCGCTGTTTCCTTTCTGATCATATTTTTAAAAAATACGTACTCTCTTTTTTTCTTTTTCCTGGGCTGAGGATCAAATCCAGGGCCCTGCACATGCTGGGCAAGTGTTCTGCCCTTGAGCTACTCCGGTCCCCCCAACAGTTGAAATGTTCAGACTTTTATTCAAATCACCTTTATTTAAGTACCTCTTTATTTTAAATCACGCACCAACTCTTAATAACAAAGTGTAAGCAAAGTGTTCCATGTTACCAGCTCTAACAGTCCTACAACGGCTTTGTCACGTCAGCTATCTATGTTCAAGATGACACTCTAAAGCTGCTTTCTAAACATGGGCATTTATTGAGTGACTGCTGTTTGTAAGACACTGGTGATTAAAAAACAAGGCAAGTGGGGCTAGAAGGATGGCTCAGTGGTTGAGAGCACTGGCTGCTCTCCCAGAGGACCCGGGTTCCTTTCCCAGAATGCACACGGTGGCTCACAGCTGTCTGTAACTCCAGTTCCAGGGGACCTTCTTCTGAACTTCTTGGCCACCAGGCATGCATGTGTTACAAAGATGTACATGCAAGCTAAACATTCATACACATAAAAAATAAATCTAAAAACAAAAAAATGAGACAAGGTACACAAAATCTCAGTCCTTGAACATAAAACACCTCAAATCAAAGGCATACATAGTGTCCCACATACAATCTAATGACGATATTTTATGTCTGGAGGACAGAAAATGTGGCATATCTTGAGCTACTACTAGTAACAAAACTACTAAGCAGCCTCAGAAAGTTCTGGATTGGGACATTTGAGGGCAACAAGAGTTGCATCTCTTGGCAGTACCAAGCATGAGCTTACTTGGATGTGACTGAGGGATTTGTATTGTTAGTTAGTTTTACTCTTTTGCTCTTTGGGGGCCCACCACCCAGCTCCCAAATAAACACACTGAGTCATATTATTACTTATAAATGTCCTGTCTTAGCTTGGCTTATTTCTAGCCAGCTTTTCTTAAATTATCCCATTTACCTTTTGCCTCTGGACTTTAACCTTTTTCTACTTCTGTATATCTTTTCTTTCCTTCTTATTCCATGACTGGCTGGGTGGCTGGCCCCTAACATCCTCCTCTCCTCCTTTTCTCCTTTTCAATCTTTTCTTCCCAGATTTCTCCTCCTATTTATTCTCTCTGCCTGCCAGCCCCGCCTATCCTTTCTCCTGCCTTGCTGTTGGCCGTTCAGCTCTTTATTAGACCATCAGGTGTTTTAGACAGGCCCAGTAACACAGCTTCACAGAGTTAAACAAATGCAACATGAAAGAATGCAACACATCTTTGCATCATTAAACAAATGTCCTACAGCATAAACAAATGTAACACATATTGAAATAATATTCTACAACAGGTTTGCAGTCGGGTGAACCTGGGTTTGGGGCCTGCCAGGGCCATTTGCTAGTGCTATAACTGGGTACAAATATGACTTCTTTGAGCATCGGCCTTCTCGTCTGAAAGGTAAGCAATAGTTTACCTTGTTGGACAGCAAACAACCACCTGTAATTCCAGCTCCAGGGGATCTGCTACCCTCTTCTGGCCTCTGCAGGCCCCACCTATGTGACTTACCCTGGCAGACACATACACGTAAATGATAAATCTGTTTTTAAATGCACGGAACTTAGAGAAATGTTCAATATACTAGTAGCTATACCATTGATTACTCAGTACCTCCAAGCTGGGCATAAGAGCTAAACACAGCCACTGATTCTCTCTCTCTACATTCCCCAGCATTATATTCTGTTCTGATCAAGCAGGTTGAACAGGGAGATGAGTCTCCTCCTCCACCCCACACACCCTCAGCCTTGGATTTTTGTTTTTCCTATAAAAGGTATGTTGTATGTTTCTGGTGTTTGGTGGGAGTGTCTGTTGGGATATGGCCTGCTTCTCCACCAGTCATACCGCTGCTGGGCATGTGGTAGCCATCGTCATCCCTCTGTGCTGGTGCCTGCCACTGCGGCTAATAGTAACAGAGTAGAGGAACACAAGACCACAGATTGGCTTGTAGCAAAGAGAAATGTGCAGAGTAAAAATAGATTACTAACTAGCCTCAGATTATTTTTATGTATTCCTCATACAGCTTAAATCATACCATGGGAAACCCAAGTGTTGGCCATCTGGCTGTCTCCAAGCCCTCCAGCAGGCACTGTCCCTAGCGTGGTTGAAAACCCAGAGTGTCCACATGCTTCTGTGGCTAACTCTCGTCCAATTTCTTGTTTATGATGGATCTTCTAGGCTTCTTTCCAGATAATTGTTTTGTTCCTTCAGCTGGCATCCACCCGAACAAAGAAATCTGTCTTTGGAATTTGCCACCACAACTTGGCTCAACACAAGCCAGTTCACGTACCAGCCTTTGGCTAGGCATAGAAATAAAAGTGTGGGGATAGCTTCTAAAAAGTGAATAAATAAAATATCCACATGTGGTAGTGCTTGCCTTTAATCCCAGAACTCAGATCTCTGAATTGAAGGCCAGCCTGGTCTACACAGCAAGTTCCAGGCCAGCCAGTGAGACCCTGTACCAAAAATTAATAAATGAATAGGTAGATGATAGATGGGTAGATAGATAGATAGATAGATAGACAGATAGATAGAGACAAAGAGACAGAGAGAGATCAAGAGATAGAAGACAGATACATGTGGGACATCAGCAGGGTTGGACTCAAGGATCCAGTGCAATCCACAGAGCTCCAGATTACTCAGCTTTCCCTCACTGTCAAAATACCTGAGACAGGCTATATTAGTTAACACATCACTGTGACCAAATATCTGATAGAAATAAGGTAAGGGGAGAAAGATTCATTCTGGCTTGTGGTTCCAGAGGGACACCACTGATCATGGTGAGGAGGCGTGACAGAATTTGTGGTCTCAAGAGTGTGTGGTGGTGGCTGCTCATATTGTGACAGATTGAGAAACAGAACACCTGGAACTAGGTGCAGATATAAACATCAGAGGCCTGGCCCCCAGGGCCCCATATCTACCACTTAGGCCTCAGTTTCCTGAGGCTCACAGTCCCCCAGTACGGTGCTATCAGGAAAGACATGTTTAAACATGAAACTAGAAATGAATTGTCTTAGTTAGGATTTCTGTTGCTGTGAAGAGACACCATGACCACAGCAACTCTTCTAAGGAAAACAATGTAATGGAGGTGGCAGCTTACAGTTTCAGAGGTTTAGTCCATTATCATCATGGCAGGCAGCATGGCAGCATGCAGGCAGACATGGTGCTGGCTACATCTTGATCAGAAGGCAACAGGAAGTGGGCTGTGACACTGGAAGCAGCTTGAGCATAGGAGACCTCAAAGCCCACCCCCACAATGACACACTTCCTCCAACAAGGCCATACCTCCTAAGAGTGCCACTCCCTTTGGAGACTGTTTTCTTTCAAACCATCACAGGAACATTTCAGATATCAATCACAATATTCTATCCCAGCCCCCAAAGGCCTGTGGCCATCTCATTACGCAAAATACAAAGTCTAGTCTTAGGAGTCCCAATCATCTTAAGGTTCCAACACTGTTCAAAAGGCAAACGTTTCCTCTGAGACTCAAGGAAATCTCTTACTTGGGTGTCCCTGTAAAACCAAAAAGAAAGCTATGCTTCCAATGTACAAGGGCACTGGATAAACCTTCCTGCTCTAGATGTAAGAAAGAGGAGGATGAAAAGGAGCAATTGAACCAAAATAAGACAAAACATGGCAGAGCTAACTAGCATCAACTCCTACAGCTCCATAGCTGACTTTTGGTCAGTCTGCTCCAACAGCCTTGCAGCCGATAGCACACACGATTTCCTGGTGAGCCAGCCCCACATATCACCTGTGCGTTTTCTCAACAGACATCCTGCATCCCTGGCATCACTAACATGGTGAGATCTTCACTGCAACTTGGGTTTCACCCCATAACTCTGTAGTTCATTCTGAATGCCTGCAAAAGCAGTGTGGCTGGGATGATGCCAAGGTCTGCTGCCAGCTTGAGAAGTCACCTAGCTCCCTTGGATCCTGGATGCAGCAGATTCTGTGTACCTGTATGAATGGACCTGGGAAAACATTTCTTAGCTGGGCAAGTCAGCAACACTCCTCTGACACTTGCTTTTCAAACAAAGGTCTTTCAAATGATGTATGCGCTACTTGCTGTTGTTGTTGTGATAAAATACCACCACTAAAGGCAATTTATAGATGGAAATTTTTGTTTTGGCTTATGGTTCTAGAGGGAGAGTCCATAGCGGCAGTGAAGGCATGGGAGCAGGTGGCGGAAGCAGGAAGCTGGCTGATCGCATCTTTCATCCGCACACAGGAAACAGAGAATGTGAGCCAGAAGTGGAAGGAGGCTGTAAACTCTCAAAGCTTGCCCCCAGTGTATGCCTCGTGCCCACAGAGTCAACAAGAGGATGTCAGACCCCCCAAGAACTGGAGTTATGGATGGTTTCAAGCCACCACGTGGGTGCTGGGAATTGAACCTGAGCCCTCTAGAAAAGCAGCCAGTGCTCTCAAATGCTGAGCCATCCCTCCAGCCCCTGGTATGGATTTTCTGTATTAGATCTTTTTGCTTTACTGTGACCAAATTACCTGACAGATAGGTGGAAAGGCTTGCTTTGGCTCACAGTTTCAAAGAGCACCAGTTGGTCATGGTGGGAAAGGCACGGTTGAGTTCATGGCAGCGGTGAGGCATGTGGTGCAGCCGTTCATGTTGTCATAGGCCAGGAAGCAGAGAACATCTGAAACTAAGGCCAAGCATAGCCTTCAGGGGTTTGGCCTCCGTGACCCACATCTGTCTGCTAGGCTCCGCCTCCTTTACAGCCCTCCTGATAACCTGCAAACGGTGCCGTGAGACGGGGAACAAGTGCTCGAGTTGTGAGCCTTTGGGGGACATTTCAGAGTCAAGCCATGGCACAGGCTCACTTCGTTAAGAAAAGAGGTCTCTTTAGTTCACAGTCTGAAGGTCGAAGGTCTTGCAACTAGTAGTGCTGACAGAGTCTTGAGGTGACACAGGGCGTCAAGCGGTAAGAGATAAAGGACTGTGTCCTCATTTGGTTTCTATTTCTGTGGGGAAAAAAAATGGCCAAAAGCAGTTTGGGGATGAAAGGGTTTATTTGGATTACATATCCTGGATCACGGTCCATCGAGGGAAGCCAGGGCAGGGACTGAAGCAGAGGTCGTGAAGGAATACTGCTATGGGCATGCTCCTCCTGGTTTATTTAGTTTGCTTTTTTTTTTATGCACCTCAGGACCACCTGTCCAGGGATGGCATCACCCACGGTGGGTTGGACCCTTCCTCATCAATTACCAGTCAAGAAGATATCCCATAGGCTTCCATATCAGCCAATCTGATGGGAGATTTTTCTCAAGTGGAGTTCTCTTTTCAGATGACGTCAGCTAGTGTCCAAATGCCAAAAAAAGTGAAGAAGAAGAAGAAGAAGAAGAAGAAGAAGAAGAAGAAGAAGAAGAAGAAGAAGAAGAAGAAAAAGTAGGCAGCATGGAGTGTGTAGGGGGTGGGTTCCTGTTGGTCACTTCCTCTTGGTGCAAAGGCTCCATAATTCAGACATGAGGATTGCACCGAATACTTTATCCTGGTCACGGTCTTTAAAGTTCTATCCTCCCAATAGCTCTCAACGGGGACTGAATTGAACACATGAGTCTTCAGAGGACCCCAGTCCCTACAGGCTTTGTTCTCAGAGGGTCTGACACTTGGGCTTTTGTATCCTGCGTTTACTGTCTTGAAACTTTTCTTTGGTGGAGGAGTGCCATTGAGATAGATTCTTTACTCTGTAGCCCAGGCTAGCCTTTCATTTGCTGCAATCCTTTCCCAGTCTCCTGAGTGCATGAGCTATCATGCCTGGCTGTCTTGAAATTCTCAAGTTTCTCTTTGAATTTTCTTTCTGTGGGTGAATTCTGATGGGATAATGGGGCGCACATCATAGACCCCCGAGCCTAGACTCTGCCTCTGTACTGCCAGCTCCTGGCTATCCTGGCTAGGTTCTCAAATGTTCCCACCCACCATCCACTTCTGCCTACTGTCCTCTTTACCCTGACCCAGTCAGTGGCTTACCCTCTGCCCCTGGCTCTTGCTGGTCCATTATGAGTTGGACTATCAGCACACAAGAAAGAGCAGGTATCTGGCCAGGCTTCTCCAACCCTGGCTTGAGCAAGGTGTAGACTGGGTGCCTGGGAAGAGGGAAACCTGCAGCCAGCAAGATGCACCCACCTGTACCCCCAAGTTCCAGAGCATCCCATTCACCACTACATCCCTCCCTCTGCCCATGAAGATCTGCATTGGGGGGATCACCCTGTGCCCAAGGAACATAACATTAAATAGTAAATTATAAACTGTATGGCAGATCAAAAGAGAAAGTGCAGAGAAAAGGTGTGGCTACCTCTCTGACACGTCCACTGTACCCAGCCTCTCTGGGCTCCACACAGTACATAACCAATCCTGTTCCCTATTCTGTTCTGCAGTCCTCTCTACAGTGGGGAGTTTCCTCTGACCAGCTGTCCCACGGGGTGTCTGATTCTTCTTTAGCTTCCACAGACTCTTCACATCTCCCTCTTCTCCTGTCCTGTCTACCTCTCAATGCTTCCTAGACTCGAATTCCATACTTCTCTCACAATATTGTTGGAAATTACTAAGCTTCTTGAACTTCCGTTTTCTATCTTCTAGATGCCCTGAGAAGAAGCCCGCTGTCAGGGTGTTGTTGTTGTTGTTTGGTTCTGCTTCTCAGGAAAGGGAGTTTTCTCTTTCCATTGTATACAATCACAAATCAGATTCAGCAGCATTAGCCATTAAGTTGTCCTCTAGTCCCACAAAGAGCCCCCTAAAAGAGAAGCACCCCACAATGTCTGAGGGCCACTACTCCACCTCCCTCTTCCACTCTTTCTGTAGATCACACGATGCTTATTGAAAAATCTGACTTTAGCCCACAGAATAGGATAAAAATCATTGCCAGCTAGTCTTCTGACTAGGATTAATCCAGCATATACAAAGAACTTAAAAGTTCAACTCCAAAAGGACAAATAGACCAATCAGTAAGTGGGCAACTGAACTGAACGACCAGTTCTCAACAGAAGAAATACAAATAGCCACTGAGTACGTGAAGAGAAAGTTTAACATCCACAGGAACATGCAGATCAAAACTCCACTGACACTCTGTCTAACACCCCTCAGAGACATATTACCAAGAAAACAAACAGCAAATGGTAGTGAGATGTTCTATGTCCTCTCTATGTAGCGAAGGATCCTCCTGCCTCCACCTCCAAACAGCTGGCATTACAGCTGTGCACCATCACACCCAGCAACTTCTGTTTCTTTTGCCCCCTAGAATAGACGAATCACTATATATACACTGTAACGCCATTGTGTGCCTCTTTCCTTCAGGCCTTTTTAAAGTTGATCCCTTCTTCTTCTTCTTCTTCTTCTTCTTCTTCTTCTTCTTCTTCTTCTTCTTCTTCTTCTTCTTCTTCTTCTTCTCCTTCTCCTCCTTCTCCTTCTCCTCCTCCTCCTTCTCCTTCTCCTTCTCCTTCTCCTTCTCCTTCTCCTTCTCCTTCTCCTCCTCCTCCTTCTTTTTTAAGACAAGATCTTACTATGTAGTCCACTTATGAATATAAGAAATGTCCAGCTTACATAATGAGACCCTGTCTAAAGGAAGAAAGAAGGAAAGAAAGAAAGAAAGAAAGAAAGAAAGAAAGAAAGAAAGAAATATCCAATACCTTCCTAAAGTCTGTTGGCTGGGGAGGGCCCTAAGAACACCCAAATGATACCAACTGTGCCATCGCTATTGGTTGCCCACCAGAACGAGATGGTAAGACCCCACTGATGAAGACACCACACACTTTGGTTGCAGGACATGGAGAAATCAAGCCGGGACTGAGGAGGAAGCCTGCTGGGGAAGACTTGAGTACTTACATGCTATTGGTGGAAATAAAAAGGGGAGGTTGCTCAAAAAACAAAAAGTAGAAAACTACCATATGATCTTGTTTTACCACTTCTGGGCAGGTACCAGAAAGTCAGTCTACTAAATAGGTCCCTGCAAACCTATGGGTTGCTTCACTATTCACAACCTAAGAATCAGCCTAAGCGTCCATTAACCGATGAATGGATAAAGAAAATGCAATATATACATACATATGTCTCTATATGTGTGTGTGTGTATATGTATGTATGTATGAAGTGTTAGTCAGTCACAAACAAAAATGAAATTATGTCATTTGCATGAAAATGGATGGAACTGAAGGTCATCATGTTAATAAACCAAACTAGCAAAGACAACTATTAGCCTCACATGTGCAATCTAGATTTTATTATTATTATTATTATTATTATTATTATTATTATTATTATTATTAAGGGGTTGGGAGATAGAGGCCAGAGGATCGGGAGTTTAAGGCCAGCTTAAACTACATTAGACCCTGCCTCAAAAAACAAAAACAAGCCAGGTGGTGGCGCACACCTTTAGTCCCAGCACCTGGGAAGCAGAGGCAGGTGGATCTCCAGAGTTCGAGGCCAGCCTGGTCTACAGAGTGAGTCCCAGGACAGCCAGGGATACACAGAGAAATCCTATCTCGAAACAACAACAATAACAAACAAGGTGGGGAGAACATTTGGGAAGGGACGGGGAAGAGAACACGTGGAAAGGAATCAAGAGACGGTAACAGGGGTAAATAGTATTGAAGAATATTGCATGTATGTATGAAATGCCACCATGCAGGCTGGGGAGATGGACGTGCATGCAGGTCAGAGCATTGGTGACATAAACATGATCCCCTGAGTTCAAGTTCCCAGCACCCATGTAAGCATCTGGGCATGACCACATATGTTCCTATAACCCCAGAACTACGGGGCAGAGACAGAATGGCTGGGGCTTGTTGGCCACTAGCCTCACTCCAGGTTTAGTGAGAGAACCTGTTTCCAAGGGAATAAGGTGCAGAGTGTTACAGCAGGACTCCCAACATCCTCCCTGGGCCTTCACATGGGACACACACCTGCTCATCTATACACCACACACAACAGCACTCGTTAATACACACGCAAAAACAAAATGCCATAACAGCACCCACCATACAATTAATATATGGAGAGAGATATCATACTGGACATGGTGGTGCATATCTAGAATCCCATTGCTAGGAAGGTAGAGAGAGGCGGGGGAATCAGAAGTTTAAGGCCATCATTGGCTATTTAACAAGTTTGAGGCTAGCCTGGACTACATGAGAGACTGTCTGAAAAAAAAAATTTTTTAAATAAGGAAGAAAGAGAAAGGAATGGAGAAAGAGAGGGAGAGGAGAAAGAAAGAGAGAGAATGTGGAGGAAGGAAGAAAAGAGGGGAGGGTGGGAAAGGAAAGGAGAAAGGGAAGGGGAGGAAAAAGAGAGGTGGGGAAGGAGGGAAAAAGGGAGGGAAGGAAGTGGGGAGGGGGCATAACAAATGCCCAAGCTGGGTGTGGTGCATTCCTGTAATCCCAGCACTTGAGAGGCTGAGGCAGAAGGATGACTTAAAAGCCAGTCTGGGCTACAAGACACCATCTCAAAGAAGGAGGAGGAAGAAGGGGGGGGGGATAGACGCTCCAACCCCCTCCTAGCCCTATGTGAAGGGTTGGGAAAGAATGGACTGGGGAAATGGACCAGTGAGCCAAGCAATTTTAAGTGTGAGGACCAGACAGAGTTCAGATGCCTGGAAGTCACATAAATGCAAGGAAGACATAATGGCCACCTGTAGTCTAAGCACTCAGGAGATGAAGACAGGGGATCCTTAGACAAGCTGGCTAGCTGGACTAGCCAAGTCATCAAGTTCTGGGTTCAAGTGAGAAACCCTACCTCAATACATAAAGTGGAGAGCGACTGAAGACAACCACCATCAGCCACTGGGCTATATACTTGTGCGCGCACGCACGCGCGCACGCACACACACACACACACACACACACACACACACACACACACACACACACACACCATATATATGTTAAGGTTGGGGAAAGAGCTAGGAAGCCGACCTTAGCGGGAGTGAAGCTGTAAGAGCTGGGGGATCATAACCTCACCTGTAGCGGTGAGCCCTTGAGGACAAGGAGGCAGAGCAGAGCAAGCAGTGTAAATCAGTGCTTACTGAAAGCTGATGGAGTCCCAGACACTGCCCTTTATATATAGCATTATATACATAAAACAGCCCCATGAGGGCTTACTCTTATTGGCCATTCTGCAGATGGTTAAACTAAGACATAAAGACAGCAAGGAAATTTTTCAAACCCCCAGAGCTGGCAAGGAACAGAGCCAGCAGTCCAACTCAGGTTCCTTGGCTCGAAAGTCCCTAAAGAGTGGATGAGTATATATACAAGGTGAGGGGCTGAGGACGTAGCTCAGTTAGTAGAGCGCTTGTCTAGCATGAGTTCAATCCCAGCTCAATATAAAAAGCCCGACAGGCATGGGCTATGCAATAGGTGGAGGCAGGAGGATCAGAAAGTCAAAGTCATCCTTGGCTACATGGAGAATGCAGAGCCAGCTTGGGACACATGAGACCTTATTTCAAAAACAATTATTTACTTATCACACACACACACACACACACACACACACACACACACACACACACACACACACACAAATGCATGCAAACAACCTGCAAATACACTAAGGTACAAAATGTCAGAAGATGGGTATTAACTACTTAATGGGTACTGAAGTTCTGTTTATGGTGATTAAAAAAAAAACTTCTGGAAATAACAGTGATCCTTACACAGCACTGTGAAAGTAATTAATGACACTGAGTCATATACTTTAAATGGCTAAAAATACCAATTTACATGTTACTTATATTCCGTACATATAGCCAGAGGAGGTCGGTGGGTCCCTCCACTCCATGAGGTTAAAGGCAGAGAAGACAAGAACCAAACTCGGTCTTACTGACTGAAAACACTAAGAATTTACCCTTGTTCCTCCCTTTCGAAGAAAGCAGTTTGTAAAACTCAGAACAATAATAAAAATGTTTGTTCTTTAGAGAAAGCACTTCGAACACTTAACTGTTCACGGTCTCAAGTGTGGCTGTCTTATCCCACAATGTCATAGAGAAAGTGTGCTTAAAAGACTGGAGAGCCACCAAGGGGAACTCTACCTTCTAAATTAAGGGAACCTTAATACAGTAAGGGCTGTGTTTGTTGGGCAATATTTCTTTCTTGTGTAATTAAGACTTAGAATATAAAGTGTTCTCCCCGAATGGATGAAGTGAAATAAATGTGTGAAAAACGCCAGGCGAATGGAACAGGTAACACCTCTGTAAATCCCCCAAGAGAGATTTACGATAAGCAGGTTATTTCTAGTCATAAAACAGCCTATAAAACAAAGGCATCGGATGAATGGCAGTCTGTTTTGTTGAGGAAGATGTGGAATATCTAGGAACGTCAGCATCTCTCACAGGGTATTCAGGGGCCTCCTGTTTTCCTCCTAAAATTTCGGCAGTTCCCTAAACAGGTATGTGAGAGGACTGGGGGATGGGGGAGGTAGGGGTATCGCAGGATGCTGTGTGTGTCCTACTATCCAGAGAGAAAATTTTCATCTGAAGGTGTGTGATCAGCCTGGCAGGCCCAGACACGGCTTAACAGCACCTCTTCCTGTCTCTGTTCAAGGCATGGACTTTGGCTGGATCATAAAAGGGCTGGAAATGTCCATTTTCCACGGGGTAGTGTCCCTACCCAGTGCATTGGTCATTAGCAGTTGGGAGGTGATAAGAAGTCTGACCAGCTCAGAAGAGCATCATTTACTGAATTCCTTGTAAACATGTCCATGTGGCACTGACCTCTGGCCCATTACCTCCTGACAGGTCCTCCTCCCTGCTTCCATAGGAAGAAGCCAGGTGAGGGGATTACTTGGAGAAGGCTATCTGTATAAGGCAGGGCTGTAGAAGAATTGTTTATTTCAGCGCTGGCGACAGACCCAGGCAAGAGGTACCCTTGCCCTAGGCCCATGCATTAAAAGCCCCCTCTCTGACCCTTATGATCCCGGTTCTCAAGAGGCAGAGGCAGGAGGATTATTGCAAATTTGTAGCCAGACTGATCTATACACCAAATTCCAGATGAGCTAGGAATACATAGTGAGACCTCATCTAATTTAAAAGAAAAAAAAATCAAATCAAGTCCCCTCTCCAGCTTGTCACTGGCGGCCATATTCTTTTCCTAAGGACTGAACTCTGTATAAGAACGAGCTCCCCAAACCCTATGGGGAAGGGGGTGCAGCATGTGGGTGGATAAGCCTGTTTCTAAGCATCCCTTTCTGCCAGATGACACTTTGAGGAGCAGAGTGCTCAGGGTGCCTCCTCTCTGGTAAATTAGGGTTACCTCTCTAATTTACCCAACGCCTAGAGATATAGAGCGTGGTAGAGGACTTGGCTTGCATGCCCATGGTCGTGGGTCAATCTCTAGCACTCAGATAAGCAACTCCTCTTGGACTTACAAAGCCCTAGGTGTAAGAGCACAAAGGCTAAAGTTTTTGTCCCTGAGTTAACCAAACTGAGCAAGTTCAACACCCCACCCTCAGAGAGTGAACAGCTTAGATACAGCCCGTGGGAGTTCCAGGGTAATACAAGTCCCAAGGTTTCACTCAACATGGTCATTACGGATCCAGGTCCAGGGCAGGAGGCCTGGTTTCTCCCTGGAGCTGGGAAACTGGGGTGGCTTTTGTTTTCCACTGTCAGGAAGAAGCATGTGCCCGGCACCCGTTGGCTGGCAGCTCAGAGCTTTCCTTTTTCTCTCCCAGAGGTACCTGTGTTCTGCCTGGGAGGAAACAGGAGGCAAACGGGCCTAGAATAACAAGCCTAGTGAGGCTATCTAAATGGGCCCCAGCCCACTGTGGAAGGGCCAGGGGAAAATAAAGCCTGGGGTGGAGACGGGCACAAGAGCCACCTGTCACCGGAATGTGCAGGGCGGGCACCAGGCAGGCCTCCTCCTTGGTCTGGATGGGTCTCAGAACAGTGAAGCACCTCGGTCAGGTTGTTGACATTTACAGTGTGGAGGAAGCAGGCAGCAGAGGCCCCTGAGTCAGGCTCAACTGTAGGCCAGGTTGGACTGCGTGACTCAGCTCCAGGAAAGCTGAAGGTTGCAGGAGGCTGGCTCCTGACCACTCCCAGGCCAGGCCCGAGAAGCAGTCAGGTGACCGCAGGGCCGCCAGAACTCTAGGGAAGGAGCTAAGCATGGGTGGCTTTAATACGAACTGTGGGACACTGGTTCTTTCATTTACTGCCCTGTCACCCGGTCTTCTAGGAATGGCATGTGGATCCTGAACCTCCCTGCCTTATCACAACAGATAATCTCTGCAGCATGATGTTTAGAGAATGCAGACCGAAGTCTGATTGTCTGGGCTCAAATCCCAACCCTCCTACTCATGGTTAGACTTCAAGAATGCCATTTATCCTCTCGTGCCCTGCTACATGGGATGGGTATCAGATGACTGTCCCCAAAATAAAGGAAGTTGCTACCCATACGATACCAAGCACGCAATAAGCACAAGAAAAGTCTGTGAAATAAACACATAACTACAAGTCTAGGCGAGGGATAGGTAGTGGTGGAATGTGTGGTTAGCAGACATGAGGTCCTGGATTCAGGACTCCTGCACCAAAACAACAAAAACAAAAAACAACTGTCTACACCTCCCACAAGAAGGAAAGGTCATTACTTGGTAGTGTTAGGATGCACTGGGCCCCAGAGCGGATTTTCCAAGGATTTCCCATGAGAGAAAAAAGCAGTGTCATCGTTTAAGAACAACATGGAAGCCGGGCGGTGGTGGCACACACATTTAATCCCAGCACTCGGGAGGCAGAGGCAGGCCGATCTCTATGAGTTCCAGGACAGCCTGGTCTACAGAGAGAGTTCCAGGACACAGAGAAACACTGTTTCAAAAAAACAAAAACAAAAACAAACAAACAAACCATGGAACAGAAACCATACTTGATCCAGGCTCTTACTGTAGAAATGTTGACAGAAATATTATCCTCAAGGGGCTAGGCAGGTAGCTCAATGGCTAAGAGAATTGACTGTTCTTCCAGAGAACCCAAGATCAGTACCCATGATGGGCAGCTCCAGCTCCAGGAAGTCTGATGGCCTCTTCCGGACTCCATGGACACCTGTACTCATGTAACCTATATTCACACATGCATACTCATAAATAAAAATAAAATCACTCTTCAATATGCCAAGTCCAACTTAAATTACCCCCGGAACTGTTATAAACAGTAATTATTTTAACCAAAGGTGTTTATGTTACTTATACTTTGAGGTGGGTGTTACAGGTATCACTAAATTGAGTTGGAATTGGATATATTTTTTAATTCATTAATCCAAATATGGTAGAGTACACCTGTAATCTAAGCACTTGGGAGGTTGAGGCAAGAGGATTGTCAGAAGTTCAAGATCAGCCTTGTCTACATAGTGAATTCCGAAACATTCTGGGCTACAGAGTGGGATCCAATCCTCCCAAAAGCTGGCTGGGGGTGGCACACTCCTTTAATCCCAACACTCGGGAGGCAGAGGCAGGTGGATCTCTGTGAGTTCGAGGCCAGCCTGGTCTACAAAACAAATTCTAGGACAGACGGGCTGTTACACAGAGAAACCCTTCTCGAAAAACCAGAAAAAAAAGTCCCCTCAAAAATACCTAAGTATTTAAGAACAGCTGGGTGTAGTGGCATACTCCTGTAATCCCAGCAGGTAGAGGCAGGAAGATCAGAAGTTCCAAGCCAGGCTCAGCTGCAGGTCAGTTTGAGGCCAATCTGAGCTAAGAAACCCTGTCTCAAAACACCAAAAAATAAATAAATATTTTTAATAAAAATGTTATTTGGGTGAACTGTACATAATCTTTTGTTAAGCCTTTAAACCATCACGTTTTGATAATAGCACAGCCAGGTGGGAGAACCTGTAATCCCAGCACTAGGGGGGCTGAGATAGGAGGGTGGATGTGAGTGGGAAGCCAGCCTGGGCTACAGAGTGAGTTTCAGGTCTGAGCTAGAGTGAGACCCTTCGAGGAAGTGAGAAGAGAAAAAAATACTACCTCAACCTACCCTTGAACCTACCCAACACATGCCCTCTAGACAAATTTTTACCACTATACCTGATAAATAAATATGACCTTTCTCATACCGCAAATGTAGCAACTCATACTATGTATGATTGGTATGCTTATTATGTGGTTATTGTGCTTTGAAAGGACAATAGGCAGATTTTTACAAGACCCTTGTGTGTAAGGATCTTATGTGAGTGAATCATCACAGAATGTTTCCCAAGTGGGTGGAACACAAACCCTGCATGGGAAGGGATTAGATATGTCTAGTCCACCCTGCTATCTGTCAGCTCAGCTGTGGACTAGGTGTGTCCCTTGTACTAAGTGGAGGGAATGAAGAGCTAGAGATTCAGAGGAGCTGGAGTTTTTCCTTATAGCTTCCCAGGACCATAAATTACATGGCTGAAAACACAGGCGTGAACTGAGGACAGAACGCTAGACCAAGAGCCAGGCAGCTGAGGGCTGTCCCTGAAGGCTGCCCAGCTCTTTTAACAGAACACAGAGTTAATTATTTTTATTTTGGGGACAGAGTCTCGTGTAACCCAGGCTGGGCTGGCCTTGGAATCCTGATCCTCTTGCCTCTCTACCTCCCCCAGCCCCCAAGTATTGGGATTATAGGCATGCGCCATCATGCCCAGTTTTATGAAATGCTGGGGATCCAACACCAAGCTTCAATCATGCAAAGCAAGTGCTCTGTCAACTGAACTATATCTCCAGTCCCTTGTCTTCCCTTACAGTGTGTGTGTGTGTGTGTGTGTGTGTGTGTGTGTGTGTGTGTGTGTGTGTGTGTGTGTGCATGTGTGTTGAGACAAGGACTCGCTAAAACAGCCTAACTAGTTAGAACTCACTATGCATTATAGACCAGGTTGGCCAATCCTCTACCTCCGCCTCCTGAATTCTGGGATTACAGCTGTGTGCCATCCTGCCCAGCACAAATCTTAAAACGAGAAACTCAAGAGCCAGTGAGATAGCTTAGCAGTAAATAAAGGACTTGCCATGAAAGCCTGACGACTTGAGTTCCATCCTTGGGATGTTGGAAGAAGAGAACTGACTCCCCAAAGTTGTCTTCTGGTTGCCACGGACACTCCATGGCATATACAGTTGCATGCGTAGATACACCTGCATGCATGTGTTCTTGCACACACACGCAATAACAATAGGGAAAAACCTCAGGACTAGCTTAAGAGTGTTTATAAGGCATTGTTTTCTTTACATAGTCCTTTTTCTTTTCTTTTTAAAGATTTATTTATTTATTATGTATACAGTGTTCAGCCTGCATGCCAGAAGCAGTCACCAAATCTCATTACAGATGGTTGTGAGCCACCATGGGGTTGCTGGGAATTGAACTCAGGACCTCTGGAAGAGCAGCCTGTGCTCTTAACCCCTGAGCCACCTTTCCGGCCCATCCTTTATGTGTCTTTTTCTTCATAGCAACTCTTTTAAGTTCTGTTAAGGGAATTTGCCCATGATAGCCTTGGAGAAAATAAGGGGTTCGTTTTACCCATAGTACCCTGAAAAGCAAAAGAAGAAGGAGCTAAAAATTGGAGCATTACAGTCAGGGAGATGGTCCAGTAGGAAAAGTGTCTGCCATGCGTACATGAAGACCTGAGCTCAAGTTCCCAACACCCATATAAAAGCCAGGCAATGGCAGTGTGTGCATGTAATTTGCAGAGCTCAGCCAGCATAGCCTATTAGTGAGCTCTTCATTCAAAGATTCTCTCTCAAAAAAACAGGATAAAGAACAATAGGAGACCCACAGTGTCAACCTCTGGCTTACACACATACATACATACATGTGCGGTACACCTGCATGGCACACACATAAATGCAAGCACACATATATGTTACGCACATATTTATATGCAAAAATATTTTTAACTGAGAAGTTTGACGGGTGCCACAGCTCACCTCCTCAAGCCCCACCTCCAAATATGATTTACATATGGCTTTGGGTCTGTTGTAAGTCCCTAGTCGGGCCTTTTCTTGCTGAGGGAGGCCCTTCACCCTGGAGTCACCTCCTTCAACAATCACATGAGCTCTGGCTTCACATCGTATGGGTGAGCAGTTTCCTATGTTTGTCAAAACTGAAAAAGATGAGAGAAGAAAGAGGGCCTGTAACAGAAAGAAGCAGAGGATCTGCCTTCCGAACTCATCGGCCAAAATCCGTTCCTTCACTCCCGACACAGAGCTTCCCGTGTTCGTTCCTTCCCAATTCCAGAAGAAGCAATAGGTCACCGAGAGTCGCCCTGGGATCGCAGGTGACAGGGAGGAAGGGAATCGACACTTCTGGAAGGAAAAATCCTACCGCTGAGGGTGGATAGCCTGAGCTCTGCCTCAGTTGCAGGGCTGGGTCCAAGTCTGTCTTCCCCAGAACCGTACCTGGAACCCCTGGGCCTGGCCTTCACCCCTGAACAATAAACCTTATTGCACCCCACCCAGACAGACTGCTTATAATGCAGCTGTCCGTCTCCTTTAGACAGAGCCAGCCAGTGAAGCAGGAAGAAACAAGAAACAGAGAAAGGACTGGAACCGTTGCCCCATGATGCTGAGACCCTGTATCCACCTAGAGTAACCTTACTATTATTATTTTTTGTGACTGGGCCCATCACTACCCCCAGCTGCTGTCACCAGGAGACACCCTAAGGGCATCACTGGGTGAAAGGCAGGCTCCTGCTGACAAAGACCATACTCAACAGGTGCCCATGGGAAGAAACAGCTCCTCCTCAGCATGCCTGGTCAACAAAAGAGGAGAGGTGTTTCTCCGCTTGAAGTTAGGCCAAGTATTAAAGACCCAGAAAAGGGAATCCTGAGCCTCAGGAAGAGAATTGAACATTGTCCCTCTAACCCTGGTAGACTCTGCTTGATTTCTAGTCCTGCACACTACGACGGCTCACACTGGCTGAGTGTGTGTGCGTGTGTGTGTGTGTGTGTGTGTGTGTGTGTGTGTGTGTGTGTGTGTCCGTCCATCTACATAGTTGAATAGCTTTCCATATGTGCTATTTGAGGACGTATTGGCTTGAGAACCACAACCAGAAAACATTCATCAGCTTTGGGTGAAATGAGTCGTATCCCTGGCACAGACTTTAGTGATAGGTATGATCAGATGTGTTCATATGCAGAGGGAAGCTTTCGAAGTGTGAAATGATCAGGGAAGACAGAAGGACATTTTTTTTCCTTTGTTTTTTCATATGTTCAAAGCCAAACTGGGGAAATCAATTTTTCATGAAAGTAGACAGCTGTGAACTCAAATGTATAGAAATGAAAAAAAAAAGTAATTAGAAAATATATATTATTTTGGAAATCCAGTTTCTAATACAGTGTTCTGGACACAAACATGCAGATCACGGCTACTCTCACGAATACATTAGTGTTATTATTGTGGGGGTGTTTGGTATTAAAGCCAGCTCTCTCTCTCATGTGGTATTTTCCAGTCCTTCCCTAGAAGTATTTATTTATACTGTATATGCCTCCTGTTCTTACAGTCCCTTGCTTTTCGATGCCTGCTGCCAAGTTCTGTGACGACAAGAAAGGCCTCACTAAGTGCAGCCCTCTGACTTCTTGGCCTCCACACCTGGGGAGGGCGGGGGACGGGGGCGGGGGGGGGGGGGGGGGAGCAATTTATGCCGGGCTGTGGAGGCGCACACCTTTAATCCCAGCACTCAGGAGGCAGAAGCAGGTGGATCTTCGAGAGTTCCGTGCCAACCTGGTCTACAGAGAGAGTTCCAGGACAGCCAGAGAAGTTACACAGAGAAACCCTGTCTCAAAAAAAAAATTTGTTTTCTTTATATATTACCCATTCTGTGGTATTCTTCTACATCAACAGAAAATGAAATATTACATTAAACGTCCTGATCAAATGAAAACTATCTGTAGTCATCTTTTTAAAGATGTGCCACTGTGGGGGTCACACCTGCAAACCCAGCACTTGGGAGGTTGACATTGGAGGATTCAAGTCCAGCCTGGGCTGTAATACCACCCCCATCACAGGGAGAAACTGATCATTCTCCTCAAAGAGAGAATGGTCAATAGTTCTGAGTCCATTTTGCCACACTTTTATTGGTACATCTACAAAAATGAACAAACCACGGGATCTTCGTACCCTGTGTCACAGCCTTACCCTCTTACTTTTGTGTTGCTATGCAGAGTTACCTCATTCCTCTGAATAGCAATACAATACTCTAAGGCACAGATGTTTCATGATATCGCCGGTCTATTAGCAGACATTTAACCTGCTCCAAATGGGCTTTTAGGCTGTAAGAAAACAGTCAAGGATGACAGCCTTGACCCAAGCTTGAGTCTCTGAGTAGACGTGGTGATGCCAATTACAAAGGAGGAGAACAAAGACGTGCAGGTCCAGAGTAGATGAATAGCTGCTGCCTCTTTCCCGTGAGCACGCTCTCTTTACAATAATACGATTTTGAGAACGTAGGCCCCAACAATGACACACGACTGCTCTCCAGTCCTCAAGCCCCACTTAAGCTTCATTAACTATCTTAATAACATCCATTAAAGAAAAGCAATTTACTCCTGGATCTTTTTTTTTTTTCTTTTTTCCGAGACAGGGTTTCTCTGTGTAGCCCTGGCTGTCTAGGAACTCACTCTGTAGATCAGGCTGGCCTCAAACTCACGGAGATCTGCCTGCCTCTGCCTCCTGAGTGCTGGGATTAAAAGCATGCACCACCACTGGCCGGCCCACTCCTGGAGCTTATACTCATTTCGTATTTCGGTTCCACTTATTTTCAACTGGGAAGTTTCCCGATTCTTCCCGGCCTCTCCATTTTTAGATATGACAGGCTAGTTACTTTCTAGAAAGTTCCTTGTTTTGAGTTTGCCTGATGTTTGCTTGATGAACAGGTCTAGGTTATGCATTGTGATCACTTCTGTGATGGTCAGGGATGTCACTTTTGTGACCTCGTTCTCGATCTCTCTCCTCTGTCTTAGAGGCGTGACTATGGGGAATCAGACCTAGGACAAGAAGTGTACCCCTCCCCCTGTCCCCCCCCTCCCCCGATGTCTGTTTGTCTCGTCACTTGTGATGTTAAGCTCCTTCGATCAGATGTGCCTCCAGATTATTCTACGGTATGTTCACTCTCCTCATCATCCACATAACCAGACGCTTGCTGTGGCCACTTTGAAGCTGTGGAAGGACCCATTCCTCATCCACCTCATCCACCCATGACTTTTAGCATCTCTCGATGTTCTTGGATCAATTATCATCATTGCTGTGGTTGTTCTCAAAAGGATTTTTTTTATTCTGTCCTTATTTGATATTATTTAGTTGACATTTCACAGTCAGAAGAAGCTATAGCCTCTCATTTATTGTTTGTATTTATTTACACTACCACTAACCTCTGGCCCTTTTATTCACTATTCTGGTACCAAAGTCAGAAAAAAAGACATTATAAAATGATATCTGGACCTGGAGATATCATTTTCCACATTTAGGAGCACTGGCTGCTCTTCCAGACAACCTGGGTTCAATTCCCAGCACCCACATAGTGGCTCACAATTATCAGTAACTCCAGTTCCAGGGAATCTGATACCCACTTCTGGCCTCCATGGGCGCCAGGCACACACATGTGGTACAGACATAGATACAGGCAAAACACCAATATACATACAATTTTTGAAATGTTTTAAACACTCATTAATTTATGTAAGATTTTTTTTCTAAGATCAACCAGAGGGCCTTGGTCATAATAGACAAGTATTCTACCACTAAGTTACACCCCAGCATAACAGTGTAACAGTTATTTTAAAATTATTATTATTATTATTATTATTATTATTATTATTATTATATGTGTATGGGTGTTTTGCCTGTTTATTTGTCTGTGCTCTGCTAGCTTGCTTGGTGCCTCTTCAGAGGCCAGAAGAGAGGGTCAGAGCCCCTGGAACTGAAGTTATGGATGGCTGGGAGCCACCATGTGGGTGATGGGAATTGAACTTTGGTCCTCTGGAAGATCATCCAGTGCTCTTAACCACAGAGCCATCTCTGCAGCCCCCAGGATAAGAATTTTAAACAAAATGTCAATAAATTAAATGCATAAATACAGGGAAAAAGTATATTACATAATGGCCATGGGGTTTAATCCAAGGAATGTAAAATAGTTTCAACATTCAAAATAAAACCTCTAAGTAATCATTTTAATAATAAAAAAAATCCATTAAATCACCTGAGTTGATGAGAAAGAAAACAAAAGAAACAAAATTTTCCAAAATCTAGCATGTTTTTATGATAAAATAACTCAGGCAACTAGGAATAGGAAGAAACTTTCTTAAACTGGTAATATCATAGTTATTGATGAAAAAAAACGAATATGTCCCTAAAATGGAGACCATGGTAGGCTGTTCATTCTCACCCCTTCTATGCAGTTCTGAACTGGTACCCCTTGATGATACAATACACAAGGCAAGAAATAAAAGGGAGTCTGCAAGACGGCCCTGAAGATAAAGTCACTTGCCACTCAAGCCTGTCACCCCGAGTGTCATCCCTGGAATCCAGTGAATCAAGAGAATTGAGTCCTGAAAGTTGTCCTCTGACATTTACATATGTGAAACCCCCTCCCACACACACACTACCAGCACCACCAACAAAATAATAACACATTAGAGTTTAAAAATAGAAGAGGTAAAGGTAGAGCTCATTGGCAAGAGCCAATTGGTAGAGCACTTACCTTGGCTCAGTTCCCAATGCTACAAAGAAAGAAACACTAAGGGTGTTTAAAAAAAACCACGAGGAATCGTATTTTTTTTATTTACCTAAAGTTACGTATAAAACATAGAAGTGCGTGTGTATACATGTATAGTTTAAGTGAAATTTCACCAGATGGCTAACAATATCCCTCCCATACAGTTTAAATGAAATTCCACCAGTTGGGCTGACAATACTATCCCCCGCCCCCCACAAAGCAGCAAGAACCATAGATTAACAAAACCCTAGTATCAAGAGTGAGAAACCTTCTTTTGAGTTGTTGGTCAGGGGGGTCATAAAAGACTCACAAAACAATATAGGCTTTGCCATTGCCCTTTGTAGCCTTCCAGAGGTTGAAGGTCAATCTGTATTACTGAAGACACCATGCACTTTGGACACTGGACTCAGATGATCGAAGCTCGATGGACCTGAAAGCCTCCTCCCTGAGGACCAGCTGTCACAGTACCTTCTGGTGCTATGCAAGCTTCCAAGAGAGGGAAGCAACCAATACCCAGCTATCACACTTGTGATCCAAAACAATGGCCAACTTGGCAAGATATCCCTAAGGACGCAATAGTGGCATGTTTATCTTGGTGGTAACCAACAGCTGTCTAATTCAACGTAAAGCCTATAGAACAAGAAAGTTATGCCTGATACTGGAAGCCTACCTGAATTCCCAGGGCTAGTAAGGTCATGAAGCTTAGAGGAAAAGCATATACCACTACTAGAATAAACCAGCATAATTCTTAAATACTTATGCCCACGAACACATGTATCTCTCATCATCAAAGAAGCATCTCTTTGGAAGAGATGGAGACCAATTCAGAAAACCACAACTGGTCAAAATGCAGAGAATAGTTGGTCAGGGGGTGCCCAGCCCCAACTGATACACGTACAGTACAACTCCTGCACCATGGGGAACATCAAAGAAGAGGGGGTGGATAAATTAGAAGAGCCAGAGGACTAAGAATTCCTCTGTGAGATTGTGTTTCTTAGAAATGACCGGGAAGCATCACCCATGAAATCTCAACAGTATGGGTGCCTAAACCAGACCTGAATAAGTACAGCACCAATAGACATATCGGGAAGAGGGGAATTTCACAGTCCTAACCACGAGACAAAGAAGAATAGGCAACTGAGGAATGCTGGGAGTGGGAGAAACAGGCTTCCTACGGGTTGAGCCCCACTAATTTCTTATCCAATACCAATGAAATAATATACCTACAAGTAACACTAAGCAGATTGAGACAGTTGTATTTTATGTCTGTGCATGTGTGTGTGTGTGTGTAAAACAATAACAATTAGAGAAACACAGGCCATGAATTTGAGAGGGAGCAAAGGAGTACTAGGACACAGGAGAGGTTGGAAGGAGAAAAGGGAATGCAATTATATTTTAATTTCAAAAAACAACTTGGAAAGAAAGAGAGAAGAAAGAAAGAAGGAAAGAAAGAAAAGAAAGGAAGGAAGGAAAGAAGGAAGAAAGAAAGGAGAAAGAAAGTGAAAGAAAGGGAATACAATTTGGAAAAGGGGAGAGAAAAATGTTTTCACATATGAAGAAAATTACCAGCCAGACACAGTATTGCATAGATGCCTACTGTACCAGAATTCAGGAGACAGAGGCCAGTCTGGGCTTCAGAATGAGAATCTATCCCAAAAACAAACACATAAGAAAAATAATCCTAATAATATGCAAATCCATGAATAGAACTAATATTGGGTTCAATGAAATTATAGACTAGAAGATCACTGTACAAAAGGTACTTCTAGATATTGATAACACACAACTGAAAACTGAAATTTTAAAAGTATGTAGGAGACCCGTGAGATGACCCGGCAGGTAAAGATACTTGCCCCCAAGCCTGACAATCTGAGTTTGATTCCTGGAACCCAAGAAAGAAAGAGAACAAATTTTTGGAAGCTGTCTTCTGACCTCCACATGTGCATCTGTGTATACACACACACACACACACACACACACACACACACACACACACACACACAAATAAATAAATAAATAAATAAATAAATAAATAAATAAATAAATAAATAAATAAATTTAAATATGTTTACAAACAATGTTTTGTTTAGTATAACGATTAAATTCTTGGAGCCAAAACTAACAAGATACGTGCAATATTTTATATGACAAAAGTTACAAAGTATTACTGAGAAACAGTGAACACCTAAAAATGGAGGGGTATACCATGTTCATGAATCAGAATATACCTTCATTGTTAAAATGTCATCTCTCCCCAAATTAACCTCAAAATTCAAAGCAGTCCCAATCAAATTTCCTGCAGACTAGGGTGAGAATGTAGCTTGTTTGTCTAGCGTGTGCGAGCCCCTGGATGATGCTGGCACTAGTTCTTTTACCCCATCAGAAAAGAAGTGGTCCTGGTATCTCACACCTGTAACCCCAGCGCTCAGGAGGCAGAGACAGGTTTGCCATGAGTTTGGTGCCAGCATGGTCTATACAGCAAGTTCCAGGCTAGCCAAAGTTATTAGCAAGACCCTATCTCAAAGATAAATTACTTGATAGATTAAATGTTTAAAAATAAATACAAAGAAAAGAGACACCTTAGCAGGTTTCCTTTTAAATAGGAAGCCTTTGCTGGCTTAGAACTCACCATGTAAGCCAGGCTGGCCTTATGCTTGTGCCAATTTTCCTGCCTCTGCCTCGGTAAGTGCTGGGCTTACAGGTGTGAACTACCACACCGGCTGGTTTTATGGTTTGAACGGAGATACACAGGATCTAGTAAAGTCACAGCTATTTGAAAAATAACCAAGTTAGAGGGACTCACCACACTGCAAATCTCTCACACGTTTGTAAGCAAGATCAAGACGATGTGGCTTTGATGTATGGCTAGAAAGATCAAGGAGGCAAAATGTAGAGTTCAGACATAGAACCACACATATAAATTAACTGATTATAAGCTATAAGTAGTGTTGCGTGCCTTTAATCCCAGCACTCAGGAGACAGAGGCAGAGGCAGATCTCTGTGAGTTCAAGGACAGTCTGGTCTACATAACAAGTTCCAGGACAGCCAGGGCTATGGAGTGCAATCATGTCTCAAAAAAAGAATTAATTAATTAATTAATTAATCAACTAATTAACTGATTATGGACAGATATGCCAGCTCAATGAGGAAATTATTTTACTTATTTTCTTTGTTTTGAGACAGGGCCTTTTGTAGACCAGGTTCCTCTCAAATTCAATATATAGTAGAGTGTGACCTTGAACTCCTGATCTTCCTGCCTCTCCCTCTCAAGTGCTAGGATTATATCTATGCACCACCATACCCCATTTATCTGGTGCTAAGAACTGAACCCAGGCTGGGTGTGGTGACGTATGCATTTGATCCCAGTACTCCAGAGGCAGAGGCAGCAGGATCTCTGTGAGTTTGAGGCCAGCCTGGTCTACAGAGTGAGTTCTAGGACAGCCAGGGCTGTTACACAGAGACACCCTGTCTCAAAAAACAAACAAACAAAAAGAACTGAACCCAGGGCTCCCCAGCAGGTGCTCCTACCACCTGAGCTACGTCCTCAGAACCCTCTTCTGATTCTTGTTTGGTTTTGGTTTTGACAGATTCTGCTCTGTAACCCTGGCTGGCTGGCTGTAGACCATGGTGGACTAGAACTTGTGGCAATTCTCCTGCCTCTGTCTCCTGAGTGCTGGGATTATAGATATGTACCACCACACCTGGCAAGTATCTTTTTGACAAATGGTAGTTTTGGAATAATTGGACATACACGTTTTTTAAAATGTGCCTGGTCTTTACCTTTGCATATAAATTAATTTGATAGGCAAATCTATATGGGTAGAAAGTGATTGCCTAGAGCTCAAGGGATGGGGGGGGGGAGAAATGTGAGCCACTAACTAATGAGTATGAGGTCTCTTTTAGAGTTGACGAAAATCTTCAAAGGCAGATCACAATAACAATCTCTGCAAATACACTTTAAAAAAAAACCCCACTGATTGTATCATACAGATTAAATGGATTTGGCTTGTGGGATAGGCATTGTATATCAATAAAGCTGTGAACGAGTTAACTCAAAATGCATCATAGACCTAAGCAGGAGCACTTAGACTGTACAGTTCTAAAAGAAAAACCCAAGAAAATCGGTGTGGTGGGACATCTGTTATCCCAGCCCTAGGGAGACAAGATGGCTGCAAGTTCAAGAACAGTTTCCATGTACTCAGAAAGATCCAGGTTAGCCAGGGCTACACAGCAGTACCCTATCTCAGAAAGAAATAAAAGAAAGAAAGGAAGGACGGAAGGAAGGGATCTTTACTATCTTGCATTAGACAAAGATTTTGGGTTTTGTTTGCTTGCTTGCTTGCGACAGGGTCTCACTAATATAGCCAGGCTGGCCTTGAACACATGCACTTCCTGCCTAGATTCAAGAGTACTAGAATTACCGATGTGCACCCCCTTGCCTGGCAGGAAGATCAGGAGTTCAAGACCATCCTCAGTCACTTAGAAAGTTTAAGGTCAGTACAGGCTTTGATATGACCCTGTTTCAAAACCAACCAATCAACCAACCAAACAATTGGTAAATATCCTTTCAGGTTTAAGGATCTGTGTGTTTGCTGTTTGCTTGTTTTAAGAGATGGTCTTCCCTTTGCATCTCAGGCTGCCCCGGGACTCCGGGATCCTCCTGCTTTCTCCTCCCTAGTGCTGGGATTCTAAGCACGAACCACCACTTCCCACCGCCTTTTCCCGAGAACACCATTCCTCCTCTTATCAGGAAAGACTGCTCTCACCCCAGCGCGCTTCACTGTCAAGGATTCAGTGGACTTTCCATAAATATCGCGACCGACTCCACTTGCCATGAGTCAAGAGGCTGGAGGGTCAGCCCGACCCAAAGGAACAGACATTCGAGCAGCTATCTTTGCCCAAGGAACACTGTGTTCTTTGGACCTGTTACTAAACCAGCCAGGTCAGTTTCTCCTTCTGCTTCAAAGCAAATTTCCTCCCATTCTCTTGCATTGTTGCAGCATTTGGGCTATGATTTGACCAAAGGGCTTAGGGAATGTTGGAGAAGGTTGCAGCCTTGAAGAAGGTATTTCTAAATAGAGAGCTTCTGTTTGTTTTGTTTTGACACAGGGTTTCTCTGTGTAGCCCTGGCTGTCCTGGAACTCACTCTGTAGACCAGACTGGCCTCGAACTCACACAGATCCCCCTGCCTCTGCCTCCCGAGTGCTGGGATTAAAGGTGTGTGCCACCACTGCCCGGCCAGTACAGGGCTTTTTGTTCATACATTATTTCTGCTTATTTTCTCATTTCTTATTTTAACCAAGTGCTTGAAGTTTAAAGAGTCCTCGTGGAGCTAGTTCAAGGGCACTTAAGCCACCAGCGGCAATGGCTGTGCCAGGCACTGCCATCCCTACCACGCCCAGGCTGGAATGCTAGAGCACGTGGTTTGCCGTTAGCAGTTGGACGTGACAGCTGAATGTTGGAAAGTTCCATGACAGCTCTGGTGGCATTTTCACAGCTCACCCCTAGAAAGAGCACCTGAGTATTCTAAGCACCCAAGTGTCTACTTCAGGAACACTGCCCTTCACTCCCCTCACACCCCTTAAACTCCCACCACGGTCAAGTGCATGGCAACTTCAGAGTGTGCCAATCACACGGGGATCTTGATCTGCAGAAGGAATTCACAAGGTGGGTCCTCCCACTCCCTCACACAAACTAGAGTGGGCAAGGAGGTTATGCACATGGATGAGACCACGTGTACTGAGCTTGGTCAGAAGCAGCAGCCAGGGCTTCTGTGTGTAGTTCATCTCCAAGAGCACTTCGCATTCTGAAGCCCTCTACTAAATTCCTAAGCAAACGCTGCAGAGCTGTGGTGAGAAGCGCCAGGGCCCTTCGTCATCAGAGAAACTCAGGATCTGGTCCTGGTTCTGCACCTGCTAGCTGAGGGATCTCAGGGAAATTTTGTTCCTTCTATTATGTGGGTTTAGTTGCTGTTTGTTGTTTACTTCATGGTCTCACAAAGCCCAGGCTAGTCTTGAACTCACTATGTAGCTGAGCATGACTCCTGATCCTGCTGTCTCTACCTCCCAAATGCTGAAATTAGAGGCATGCACCGCCACATCTGGCCTTGTCATTGTCACTATTATTTTAGGCAGGGTTTCATATAGCTCAGGCTGGTTTCAAACTCAGTGTAGCTCAATATGACCTTGAACCTCTGATCTTTCTGCCTCTACCTCTTGACTTCTGGGGCTATAGGCATTATAAGAAACTTATTGAGGCTGGAGAGATGGCTCAGCCATTAAAAGCTCTTACTGCCCTTGCAGAGGACCTGACCTCGGTTTTCATCACCCACATCCACGTCGGGTGGCTCAAAGCCACCTGTAACCCCAAATGTAGGGTATCTGACACCCTCTTCTGGACTCCAAGGGCACCTGCGCTCACACAAGCACATACACATTCACAGCAGACAGACACACGGGATTAATTTTTACAAGAAGAATTGTATTAGACTGGAGAGTTGGCTTGGTGCTTAAAAGCACTTGTTGCACTTGCACAGGACCTAGATTCCATTTCCAGCACCCACATGGTGGCTCATAACTATCTATAACTTCAGCCCAAGAGGATCTGAAGCCCTCTTCTGACCTCTGCAGGCAACAGGCATGCACATGCTACATAGACATACATGTGGGTAAAACACTCATAATCATAAATAATAAAATAAAAAAATCTTTGAAACTTTTTTTTTAAAGAAATGGCTTCTAAAATGAAGAAATGTATTAGCTGGGAGTATAGCTCAGTGGTAGAGTGTTTCTCTAGGATGTGCAAAGTCCTAAGTTCAAACCCCAGCAGCACACATAAAAGAAATGTATTATTCTGGGGCAGATGACTCAGTGGATAAAAAGGGTTGCACAGGCCTGGAAACCTAAGTTCCGTCCTTGGAGCCAATTGTGGAAGGAACTAACAAACTCCCAAAAGTTATTCTCTGACCTCCACATGTGCACTATGGCATGTGTGCACACATGCACACCATCATCATCACCACCACCATCATCATCATAAATAAAATAAGGAATTTTTTAAAAGAATTATATTATTCTAGAACAGGTAAAAATCTCTGCAGAAGATAGATCAGAAGTAGTTTTCAGGGGCTGGAGTTGGCAGATCAGGTTAACTAGAAATGGGGTCAAGAGAATTTTAGATCGTAGAGGACCTATTCTATATCCCAGTTGTGGTACAAGGTTGCATAATTCTGTGATTTTTTCAAAATTAACAGAAATGTCTCCTAAATCTTATTTGATGTAAATTATACCTCCATTCACAGATAGCTAAACAAAATATAGCTTCACTTTTGACCACTGCTGTCCCTGTGTCTCCATTAGCTAAGGCACATGCTCTCCTTGGTGCTATAGGAGGGTGAGTGTTGTGAAATATTATTTTAAGGTGTGTTACTTTTGTTTATGTTGCATTTGTTTAACTCTGTGAAGCTGTGATACTGTGCCTGTCTAAAACCCCTGACAGCCTAATAAAGAGCTGGATGGCCAATAGCGAGGCAGGAGAGAGAAATAGGTGGGGCTGGCAGGAAGAGATAATAGATAGGAGGAGAGACCTAGGAGTGAGATAAGGAGGATATCAGGGGCCAATCACCCAGCTACACAACCAGCAACAGAGTAAGAAAGAAAGGTATACAGGAATAGAGAAAGGTAAAAGCCCAGAGGCAAAAGACAGATGGGCTAATTTAAGAAAAGCTGGCAAGAAACAAGCCAAGCTAAGGCCGGGCATGCATAAGTAAAAATAGGTTTCTGCGTGTATTTATCTGGGAACTGGGTGGTGGGCCCCCAAAAGAACAAGGAGTAAAAGAGCAAAAATAGCAACAGGTAAGGCCTGTAGAGCAGTGTGAAACTCTAGCAGAACAGGACTCCCTTCCTTGGGCCCCTTACCTGAAACTACAGCCATCCGTCACCAGGGAGGAAGATGTACCCTGATAAACGCATCCTTGGGCAATTTTGTCATAGTGTGGACATCAGGGAGTGAGCGCACTTACACACTTACACAAATCTAGATGGCAGAGAGGTGAGTCACTTGATGTGGCCTCTTGATGGAGACATGGTAAACACAAATTATGAGGCTGCTGCTTAACTGGATAAACTGTCTACAGTGAACTGTTTTTATATGTAAGTGGAAGTCCACTCTACTGTATAAAAGTGCAAGTCCACTCTACTGAATAAAAGTGCAGTAAATACATAGACCACACTAGTGACTGTTATGTGTGGTACATAGTTGCGTGCACTATTCTGCACGGACACACAGAGTCGGCTCGTGTACACAAGCATGGCCACAACACACGACAGACGCGTTGTGCCACAGCATTGCAGCAGCTGTGGCACCAGCTGACGAGGGGTATTTTGCAGCTCCATTGTACTCTGAGGGAGCCACCATTGTATATGCGGTCCATTCCACTGCCTGAATGAAACGCCTGGCTACTTCCATTCTGCGTAAGCGGGGCACTCTAAGATGTTAGCCCTGCACTTGACGTTTTTTTTCTCCCAATTCCTCCCCCTGCCTGCCCCCTCTACCCCTGTTCTCATGAATGTCGACTTTGGGGTACTTTGTTGTTGATAAGCTAGGTTTGTTAATGAAAGGTTTGGTGATGAGAATGTGAATTACCAAAAGCTTCCGGGAGCCACCTTCCTTCCAAGATCCTCCAAGATCCCTAGTTTGGTCACTGACAAGAGATAAAGGATATTTCCTTACTAACCCTGAGTACCCAGGGCATGTTCCTCCAGAGTAAGAAGAGCTTGGGAGGCAAGGGGTGTGGTGCCCGGCATGCTCAGTGCCCTGGATTCACCCCACAGCACCAGGGAAACAGGCAAACAAACAAGCAAAGACCCGTGTCGTGGTATAGGGCTATAATCTCAGAGCTCGGGAGGGGCAGACAAGACGCTCAGGAAGTCAAGGCTAGCCTGGGCTACGTGGTAAGTTTGAGGCAGGCACAGGCAACATAATACTAGTCTGAAACATGAACACTCATACACTTGGGATTTGCAGGTAAAAATGTCCCTGCTATAGTAAGCAAGGTGCTGGACCATCCCTCACAGCTCTCAGCAGACAGAGACTTCTGTTTTGTCTTTCGGAAACCATCAGAATGGAAATCATGACTGATTTTTTTTTTCCCCCTCTCGTGTTGAAAATTGAACCTAGGGTCTGACGCATGCTAAGTAAGCACCCTGCCACTTAGCTGTATTCCCAGCTCTGATTGCTTTCTTTTAAATAAGAGTTGCAGGTCAATGAGATGGCTCAAAAGGTTAGACTTGTCACGCAGGCCGATGACTTGAATGGCATCCCCGAAATCCGTGGTGGAAAGAGAGAAGCTATTCCCAAAAGCTGTCCTCTGACCTCCACACTAGCTCCAAGGCACATGTGTGCCCACACTCACACACATGTACCCATCACACACATGAGCCCATCACACACACATAATTAAATCATTGTTTTTTTTTTTTTGTTTGTTTGTTTTTTGTTTTTGAGACAGGGTTTCTCTGTGTAGCTTTGCGCCTTTCCTGGGACTCACTTGGTAGTCCAGGCTGGCCTCGAACTCACAGAGATCCGCCTGGCTCTGCCTCCCGAGTGCTGGGATTAAAGGTGTGCGCCACCACCGCCCGGCAATTAAATCATTGTTAAAAGTGAATAAAAGTTGTCCATTGGCCATGGTGGCTTACACCTGTAATCCCAGTACTTAACTGAGGCAGGAGGATTGCCACAAGTTTGGGGCCAGCTTGGGCTACAGAGAGAAATTCTGTCTCAAAAGAAAAAAAAAAAGGCGATTGCTCATTCAACCTCAAATATCTTCACTATAGGCTGGAGAGAGAGCTCAGTGATTAAGAGCATTGGTTGATTTTCCCAAGGTCCTGAGTTCAGTTACCAAGAACCACATGGTAGCTCACAACCATCTGTAATGAGATCTGGTACCTTCTTCTGGCCTTCAGGCATACACGCAGACAGAACATTGTACACATAATAAAATAAATAAATCTTTTTCTAAAAAGAATCTTCACTAAAGACTTGTGATGTTTATTTTTTGTAATTTTGGTTTTGACCATCTTATTGTCTATTACTAGCAGTTACCAGAATGATTGATGGAACAATCCATAAGTTTCCAGTTTGTATTAAGTTAAGAAACTCACCCTGGTGTTAACCAACAAAACATCTCCAGTTCATTTTGGACTTTGCGTTTCAGACAGAGGAGTCAAATTAATTCAAGGACTTCAGGTAAGATATAGATTAAACACAGATGGGCCTTCTCATCAACCTCCTCTTCACCACGACCCCTGAGTTCTCAGGATTATTGAAACATGTTTGAAGAATATCTCAGAGCCACGCATTAGTAAGAGGAACAGTACACGGAGTGGGACCTAAACAAATAGTTTCTGCATTCTCCACCGATCCCTAGGTGTTGAAGTCAGGTAGGGAAATAACCTCTTAGCCACATCTCCAGCAGCGATGAAACAAGCTTCACGATTGGCTTCCTGGTACTCCAAAGTGTAAGTTAGCATTTACTCATGTATCCTATACTTCATGTAATACTTTCCCGATTCCCCTACGTTCCTGCAAATTTCATTTCTCTACAGTTGAATAAGATTCCTTTGTATCCACAGACCACATTTTTACTATTTATTTAGCACCTAAGCTGGTTCATTTTCTTGCTAACGTGAGTAGTTGCAGCAATAAACATGGATTTCCAAGAACCTCGTGGGAGGCTCTAAAGTCCTTAGACTCTGTGCCCTGGTAGAGCTGAGTCACATGAAGTTCTATTTTTAACTTGAGAAACTTCCTTATGGATTTCCATAATGGCCGTACTAGTTGACACCCCGCACCACTTAGGGCTCTTCTTTCTCCATATCCTCACCAACCTTGGTTGTTAGTAGTTTAAAAACTAGTTTTTACTATGCTGAGGATTGAACCCAGACTTCATGCATGCTGGGCACATGCTAGCTACACTCCAACCCCCAGCCCCTTCATAAGGAACTTCAGTGATCTTTATTTGAGTGTGCCAGCGGGTTCCTGTAGGGACCCTGGTGGTTCCATTTCCTCCCCCACAAATAAAGAGAAAGCAAGCACAAAGACGGGGCCTGACTTCCTAGGGTTATAGCTTGAAGCACTGCTGCTTAAGAAAGATAGTTGACTTGTGGAGATAGGGGTTGCCTTTTAATAGCCCTACTGTTTTGGCAAGATGATGCTGCATGCTTAAAAAAATGAAAAATCATTGCAGTTTTCCACTTTTGTTAATTTGATATGTACTTTTCTTTTCTTTTTTTTTTTTTTTTGGTTTTTTCGAGACAGGGTTTCTCTGTGTAGCTTTGCGCCTTTCCTGGGACTCACTTGGTAGCCCAGGCTGGCCTCGAACTCACAGCGATCCACCTGGCTCTGCCTCCTGAGTGCTGGGATTAAAGGCGTGCGCCACCACCACCCGGCTGATATGTACTTTTCTACATATATCTATATCTATATAGATATAGATATAAATATACTCACATAGATATACTCAATTTTATTCCTGTTGTTATTTGTCTGTCTGTTTGTTTTGAGAAGGGATATTGTAATCGTTTGGTTTTTACTCTTTGGGGGGCCCACCACCCAGCCCCCAAATAAATCATACACAGAGGCTTATTCTTATTCATGAATGCCCAGCCTTAGCTTGGCTTATTTCTAGCCAGCTTTTCTTAACTTAATTATCCCATCTTCCTTTTGCCTCTGGGCTTTTACCTTTATCTCTGTATATCTTTTTTTACTTCTTCCTCCATGGCTGGCTGGGTGGCTGGGTGGCTGGACCCTGGAGTCCTCCTCCTTTTCTTGCTCCTCCACCTGCCTTTTCTCTCTTTTTCTCCTTCTATTTATTCTCTCTGCCTGCCAGCCCCACCCATCCTTTCTCCTGACTTGCTATTGGCCGTTCAGTTCTTTATTAGACCAATCAGGTGTTTTAGACAGGCCCAGTAACACAGCTTCACAGAGTTAAACAAATGCAACACATCTTTGCATCATTAAACAAATGTTCCACAGCATAAACAAATGTAACACATCTTAAAATAATATTCTACAACAGGGTATCATAGAGTTCAGGCTCTGAAATCTACTAGTATAGCCATGGCTATCCTTGAACTCCTTTTTTATTTATTTACTTAGTGTATGTGTGTGTGTGTGTGGTGTGACAACAAGTAAACAAAGAGACTTTTTAAATAAAGGAAAATTCAAGGATCACAAAAGTTACACAGGGCCTAGACAAAGAGAACCAGAGACACAAAGAAGAGGTAGTTGAGGAAGTAGGAGAAAAAAACGTAAGAATTCCTCAAGAAAGGGGACTTAACAGCAAATTACAATGGTTCATGCCTGTATTCCCAGCACTTGGGAGACTGAGGCAGGAGGACCACAAATTCAAAGACAGCCTGGTCCACACCCTGAGACCCTTGCATAGTACATGTGAAGGCCTAGGCAGGACTCCCCAGCACCACTCACAAACAAAAGAAACAGTGAAACAGAATAGAAGGTCAACCACAAGGAAGCAAGATAAGGATTTGGATTTATCAATAAAGAGGTAGCATATACCCAGAGAAGAGTGATTTTAGGCAAGGTGGACCTGAATGGACAAAAACTGAGGCAATCAGCCTGTACACTTCACTGATAGCTCCCATCCTCCTAGACCAGGGCTTCTCAAATTCTAATATGCGTAGGGATCAATTATATTGCAGATGCGATTGCCAGTGTCTGGCTGAAGCTTCTTCATATGTCTATCAAGCCTCCTGGTGGTGTGTTTCCTTGGACTGACACAACGTATTTAGGACCAGCAAATTCAGTCTTGAAAAGCTCAAGGGCTTGAACATTTTTAAAGGTTTACCAAAGACACACCTGTGGAAAGATGAAAATGACTTCTTAGATTATTATTTATATCAGAAAACAACAATGAAAAGAAAAAAACCAAGGACATTTCTGTCTCTGTGCCCAATTCCTCTCCCAGCCCATGTCTTGTTCATGAACATCTCCATTTGGGTCACTGAACCCCATTTCCTTCCCTACAGTGTTTTTACAATTTACTCCCTTGTTAGGTTTTAGCCAGGTGAGCAAAGATTATTTCCCAACAGCTTTGCTGAAGTACAATTATTAACATATCATAAAGCCCACTCTTTCAAAGTATATAATTCAATGAAAGCCCGTCCTTATTTATCTTGGCATCCTCTAGGCTTCAGAATCACCCAAAGAGCATTAAAAACTGTCTCCTGTTGGTCCTCACTCCCAGAGGTTTTAACTTAATTGAGCCCAGGCATGACGTATTTTTTTAAGTCCCCAAATAAACTTAACTTGCAGCTAAGCGTGTCTGAAAATGCTCGGCACACTGCAGGTGGGTATGTTAAGGGTTGTTTGCTGTGGCCATCCACGCATCTTAACTTCTGGTATCCAGTTAACTCCTTGTCTCTCTAGAGCCCACTGTCTCCTGTCATGTTAAATGTCTACTTAGGACGGTGTTCTCAACACTAGGCTTGGCTACACAGCCATTTCAGGCCAGCCTGGGCTAGATGTCACAGAAATTATGTTATACCACCAAGTTTCTGCCCTCAATAGTCAGGGATAACACGATTTTCATTCGGGAATCAGTAATGTATAGACCGAGCTCAAGACCTCATTCATTTTGGAGACCAATGATAAAACAGTAGTTTGACTAATTTCTGATGATGGAAGGTGCCTTTATTATTATTTTTCTTTCATCAAGGACCTGACAAACATTGAAAATGTTAACAGGGTAGTCCGGTTTTCGCTTTCCACAAGCTGGGAGCTTTTTGAGGGGATCTGTTCAGTCATACACATCACGGCATTCCTGGGCTGCCACATATTAGATAATACTGGTGGGATGAATGTAGTTACACTTCCTACCTCGGTGTATAAATATGACTTTGACTGGATAGGGAGCCGCACAACTTTCCCATTTTGATTCTCTTTGCAGTTCTTAACTAAGGTTCTCTGAACTGGGCCACTCCTTAATCTGCATGGGCTACAAGGAACAGAAGGTGGTTTTACTTTTTACCTCCACCTACGTGAGGTTTTGTAAACATTCAAGGCGAGTAAGGACTGTCTTCTGGGACAAATGAAAAGCAAGCTTCTTGAGACTAAGGATACCCCAGCAAGTTCGGTCCTTTAGCTTTTCCCGTAATGCTTCTTAACACCCCCAAAAACAGATCCCAAGGGTCCGCGTGGGCATCCCGACCGCGCCCCCTGGTCAGCAGCAGCGTGATTCCTTCTCGGGAGGGTTACGCCCCAGGGCGCAAGTGGAGCGACTCAAGCATTAAACAAGACAATGTAAAAGCAGTCTAGCCAAGAAGAGACAGTGTTATTTTGGCAGCTAGCTTCTCCCCCAGAGCCTCCACCCAATCCCTTGGGCCAGGCGCCCAGAACTCAGACTGTGGCCGGCTCCAGAAGCCCAGCTCCCTCCACGTGTCCTGTCTTCCCAGCAGCCTCTCCGCCGCCTGGGGAGGAAAATCTCCTGACAACTCGCGGTCTGTGGACTACATCTCCCGGGAAGCACCGCGCCACTTCTCGAGCCACCACCCGGCGCGCAGGCGCCCTGCGCTCTGTCAACAAGCGGGGCTGGGGACGATTGTGTGCGCTTCCTGATGGGATTTGTAGTTTCTCCGGCGCTCTCCGACCTGCCCATCAGCCGCTCGAGGACTACAAGTCTCGGCTACCCCGGCGCGGAGAGCCCGGTCACGTGTCAGGGGGCCGACCGGGCGTGCGTGCCGCCGTTGATCCGGTGCTGCAGTGAGGTGGTTGTTGCCCGTGTTGTGTGTGTGTGAGTGTGTGTGAGTGAGTGAGTGAGGGAGCGAGTGAGTGAGTGAGTGCGTGCGTGGGGGCACTCGGCTTGTTGTCGTCGGTGACTTCCCCCTTCCCTCTACCCCTCCCTTCCCCGGCCGCCGCTGCAGTGGCCGCTCCCTGGGCCGTAGGAAATGAGCGATAACGATGACATCGAGGTGGAGAGCGACGTGAGTCCCGGGGCTTCTTCCTTTCCGTGCGGGTTGTCAGGCGGGGACAGCGGCCGGGGCTCTCAGCGGGGCGTCGGCGGGAGGGGGCCGGGTCGCCGCCGCCTCCGTCCCCTTCCCCCGGGGCCGGGACCGCCTGCGTCGCGCTCCGGGCTCGCTCCCCTCCAGTCCTGTCCGGAGAGGCCTCCTGGGACTGAAGGTGGGAGCAGACACGCGGCCTCTGGGACCCCCGCCTCCTCCCGTGGAGGAGGGTGCCGAGGCCTCCCTCTCCACTCTCCCCGGCTGGGGATCCCATTATCCGTCCGGGTCCTGGGCAAGGAGACCAGCGCTCAGGACCTGCTTCTTGGGTCCACGGTCCCCCTCCTCCCGTGACCCGTTGATCCTGGGGGTGAGGGGACTGGGAGTACTCTGACGCCCGAGGGGGACCCGGGGAGAGCAGACGGTATGCTCCGGACCCCTCTTGTCCGGTTCGGATCCCAGAAGGAGGGGCGGCGCCTGGGACCCCCACTAGGCTGCCGGATCCCGCTGGAGAGAGTGGAGGGGAAAGAGGGAGGGAGGGGTGTCGGGCTGACTCCTCACCCGCTGCTTCCTCCGCCGCCGGCATTTTCTTTCTTATTATTGAATGCGAAGTGTAAAAAATAACTTCTATATTTTCTATTTTTTTTTCTCTCTTATTCCAGGAAGAGCAACCGAGGTTTCAATCTGCGGTACGTCTCCTACTCTCCATTTCATTTTCATTTCCGTTCAGTTTTGGTCCTTTTTGGAGTCAGAGAGAAAAAGAGATCGTTCTTTACTTTTAATATTCTTGTAAACTCTCCTCTTAACCGCTAAGGTGAGGTGGAGTCAGCTGGGGTTGGAGGTGGGGGGGGGCACTGCAAAGCCTATGATTCTGGATGCTCAGGTGGTAGATTCTAGTGAGTAGGTAGGTGAGTGAGAGCGAGCCCCGTGCCACAAACTCAGTTGTTCTGGAGTGTTCAGTGAAGGATGCAGCTCAGGCCTGTGAGAAACGAAAGCGCATTTGGAAGTAAGGTTAATTTCAGAGCAAACTGGTCAGGTTTATGTAGGAACAAGTAAGCCTTAAGCAGTATCTGCATAGTTGTGTGAAGCTGCAGGCACAATAATAATCGCCTTTAGCCAAAGTCATATGACTGCCGGAGACCCTTACAATCTAGAAAAGCATGGTATTCTCAACAATAACAACAACAAAATGGAAATAGAGAGGAGCCAGATGTTAAATCCTGAAAGTGTCACAGCTTCTTGTGGTCTGACTTTCCATTGGAGAAGAAAAAAAATTGTTGAGCAGTGGCATTGTAAGAGACAGGTTTGCTGAAAGGTGATGGCTGAGTCCATATAGTGTTATCAGTAACTTCTTCTTTAGGGTTTTGATGTTAATGTTGTTTTAGGTGTTTCTGTGGATTTGAGTTGACAGCATCTTTTGTCTTTGGAGTCTGAGGCTTAGCAGTACGTGGGTATAGATTAGGGATAGAGAAAAAGAATAGACTCAGAATAAATCCAAATCCGAGACGACGATGAATGATAATTGGGAATGGTAAGAGGGTTGTAGAGGGAGGGCCTTATATACATTTGCCTGTGGGGATTATGTAATGAGATTGTTAAGGGAAGAGGGAAGGACTGGAGTACTGAGGAACCTGTGCCTCTTCTAAAAAGTCGGCAGCTTGTTATATGAGAGTGAGTTCAGTGTTGCCAGATCTTACTGTTATCTCAGGGCTGGGGTTAGACCTTTACCACTGAGCCATACTCCCTGGATCTTCCTACTTCAAGAGAAATGTTAAAATGCTAGAAAGAGATTATTATTTTTCTGGTGCATCTGTGTGCGTTTAATTTTTGGCTATTCTAGGAGTTGAACCCAGGGCCTCAGCATGCCAGGCAACTCCTCTGTATGGAGCAATAACCTCAGCCTCCTTAATTGAATTTTTTAAATTACATTCATTTATTTAATGTGTGGATGTGATCCTGTGCATGTCATGGCTCACATGTGAAGGTCAGAGGAAGACTTGGGGGAGTGGGTTCTCTCCTTCCAACATGTGGGTCTGGGGGTTGAACCTAGCATCATCAGGTTTGGCCTCAGCACCTTTATGCACTAAGCTATCTTTAACTATCTCTTTAGCTCCTGGTTATTTGATTTTTAAATGATATGTGGAACAGCTGTTTGGGGGCTTAAAAAGAATTTGCTGGATGCAGTTAGGCTTGGTTGCCCAGGTCTGTAAACTCCCTTCCTCAGGATACTGAGGTAGAAAGATTAAAAGTTCAAGCCTGTTTCAGCAATTTATTGAGACCCTGCCTCAGCATACAAAAAAACCCCACCCAAACCAAAAAGAGGCCAGGGTTGTATCCAGTACTTTAAGCCCAGTGCTTAGGAGGCTTTGGCAGAAGGCTTGCTCTGGTTTTTAGGCCAGCCTGGGCTACAGAATGAGATTCTGTCTCAAACAAACAAGAACCCTCTACCTTTGTCTCTCTTGCTAGGGAATGCAGCTCGGTAGGACACTTAGCTTTCAGGAGGCCTTGAGTTTACTTGTTCTGAAAAAACAAGTTTGCAGGGTGTACCACTTTGATAGCTGTGCTGCAGGTCTTTAGTAATCACAGGGTGAAAACAGGTTCTTCAGTTGTGGCTGCTCTTCATTAGAGCATCAGAGATGGTCCAGATTGCCTGAGCATTATCAACTAGAACCAATTGATTCTGACTGAGTGCACTTATGGCAGAGGTCTTAAGGACTGTTCTGAGAGATCCTCACTGAAGAAAATGTTTTATTTCTTTATGAAGTGTTGCACATACTTCTACTGAAAGTCAGTTCCTTTTTTGTTTTGTTTTTCAGCTACTGTTTCTTTGTTTTTTGTTTTTCCTTTGAGAGAGAGATTCAGTATGTAGTTCAGTATGGCCTTGAACTCAGAGATCCACCTACCTCAGCTTCCCAAGTGCTGGGATTAAATGTGTGCACCACCATGCCTGGGTACTGTTATTCTTAGTAGTATGGATTTGGTACTTTTCATTTGAGCCTGTTCTACCAAAACCAGAACAAAGAAAAGCAGTTTCTTTTCCTCCTCCAAGTCTCCAGTTTTAAGGTCTGCTCCAGGGCTTGATCAGGTTTAGAGGGTGAGGATTGGTAAGGCTTGTTCTGAAGAATCATCCTTGAATTGGAATTAGATTTGCTTTTCAATGAGAGCTAAGTTTTCATATTTTATGATAAGGAGTTGTTGTAGGCCTTCTGCTTTTTAAAGTGCCCACCTGGGTGGTGATGTCAATTAATTTACAAAATGCCTCCTTTCCCATGAGGCTGATCTTGCTTTGTCTGGATGGTTTTACTTTTCTTTTTTTTTGTTAAGCTGCTTAGGATTTTTTCCTTCATTTTGGGACATAGACAGTGAAATTTTCATTGTTGCTGGAGATTGAACCAAGGACTTTGAGACCCTTTGTTTTAATTTGATATACTTGTTGAGATTTATCTGGTACAAGTTTATCATGATAGCATAGACAGAAAAAGCAGGTATATTATAGACACAGTATATTGAACAGTTATCACAAATGGGGTAGAAACATGGATCCCTCCTCCATCCCTGTGAATACATCTCTTTGCTTATTGAAATTTAGTGTAAATAATAAATACATTTTTTTAATGGGGAAAGCTATTAAGTTTCGTCTTTGGACAAACATTAAAAAGAAAAAAAGAAGTGGACTCTGAACAACTGTTGAGGACTGCAGAAGACCTTTAAAAAGTTATTTGAAGCCCAGGCTCACACCTGTAATCCCAGCACTCGAGACAGGAGGGTTGCCGTGAGTTTGAGTTGAGTTACAGAGTGAGACCCTGACCAAAAAAACCCAGGTTATTTGGAAAATGTCCTGTGGGTCCTAACATGAAACGATGACTGTATTTTGTAACATCACTACAGTATCTTAAGCCTCATGAGAAGTGCAGGCATTGAGCTCACTCTTAGGAAGGAGGGTAACAGAAAGTGAAACTGATTTGACGATGCCCTCCACACGGAAGCAGCCTCTCCAGTGAACAGTGAGCTCTTAGAGGAAGTAACCCTAAACACTAACTACTGAGTTTGGTAATTGCAGAATCTCACTGGTGGTTTTTTGTTTTTTGTTTTTTAAGAGAATACGTTGTATTTTAAAGATAAGTTTCTTTGGTGGTTATTTTATGCAAGCGGTTCCTTTTGCTTTATTTCTGTTTGGAAAATTTCCCTGGGAATGAGTGAAAGTATTTGTGAAATGTAGGATTACTGACTTGGTCAACCTGAGGCCTTTCTCTATGTTTTGTCCTTCACATCTGATGAACTCAGCATGTTGCAGTTACAACACTTGCTAACTGACTAGTATTGTAGCTGGTTGAAAATAGGTTTGTGTGTCCACTTCTAGACCTTTCTGGTTTAAAGTATTTGTAACTCCCCAGCTCTTTGCTTCTGTAGAGGTTGAAGTGTACTTGGGAGGAAGGGAGTTGCCCACTTTGGAGGCTGGAGTTGAGGAAACTTGTGTGTCTTACCTGGGATCAGCCGCATGGCAGGAGGGCTGCAAGATGCATATTTGTTTCTGCTCAGAGTGTTGGCTCTGGTGACGGAAGCAGTAGGCTTCCTTCCTGTGTGTGCCTGGAAAAGGAAAAGGTGATGTTAAGTTTTTAAGAGTTGTCTTGTTTTATCAAGAGGCTGATAGGTTAAAAGAATTGATCAGAGAATCCTGTTTGATCTTCATTTGGGGCAGGGAGGGTTATGGGGTTTTGCTGTGTAGCGTGGCCTCTAATCTGCAGTGATTCTCCTGCCTCAGCCTCTCAAATGTGGGGATTACAAGTGTGCGCTGTCAAGCCTGACTTCAATTTGACGTTCAATTAATGTCCTAACCAAGACCCCCTTCCTCCTAAGTGGGTAGTGTAATGGCAGGTGTAGGTTGTAGTGTTCCCAAGTTCCTTCAGGCACCAAAAGATGGGAGAGACCTCAAAAACGGGTATTTTTATTGTGGATCACAGAAATGTATACCGACGTGGGCTTCAGACAGAAGAGTCTGGAAAGACACACCTGGAACTGCCTGCCTGCTGGAGACTTTAGTTTAGCTCGGCTCAGTTGCCAGTTGTTTCGTGTTACAATTTTTGTGTTTGTTAAATAAGCACTTTCAAGATGCTTAGAAATTGTTTTAGTTGATCTGATTCTTATCAATCAGAAGTAATACATCTACTCTATGAGAATTTGGAAGCTTTGTGTTTTTCAGTGTTTCAGTAAGGCTAGCTGTTAATTACCAGTGACTCCTTCTAAAGTGCAGCCTTTACATTTCTTAAGCTAGATATACTGAATGCCCACTAAGGATGACACAGATTCCCTCTGCGTAGAGGGTTTTCTACATTGGCATTGAGATTCCCTCTATGTGGAAGGTAGGTAGGTGTCAGGTAGCTTACAAGAATGTCATCCTGGGGAACCTTGTACATCCTTTTACGGTACTACACTTCTTTCTCTATGTGGAAGTTAGGTAGGTGTCAGGTAGCTTACAAGAATGTCATTCTGGGGAACCTTGTACATCCTCTTACGGTCCTACACTTCTTTCCCCATGTTAGGTCTTGCAGGAAACAGGCTGTTGACTAGTGAGATGCCGTGAATGTAGATACAGTCTGTGCAATAAGTGGAAAGGAAATACTCTTGAGAGAGTTCCTCAATTCTGAACAGGTCTCCTTAGCTTCTGTGTCCTGCCAGTTTAGCGACTAAGGAAAGGCTTGCTTTCAACATTGAGCAGCACTCAGATACATGTGCTCGTTAGTGTGGAAAGTGGACAAATTATAGGTGAAGAGTTCGTTTCTGTCTGCCAGCGTGGAAAAGTTCGGTGGAACTAAAACTGAGACTGAGTAAAAACCTTGGCATAGACCTCAAAGCCAGAAGCAGTTTGGTACTGCAGTTCCTGGTGAGCATCCATGGACCTCTCTGGAACCACAGAGACCCTGGTGCTTCCATTAAGATAGAAAGTGCAACTCCTGTGTTGAAGAGCATGTGGTGTCCAGCCACTGCTCCGAGAGGGTGGATAGGGGAGTCATTTAGGAACCTGTGGCATAGCCCAAGAAGACCTCTGTGACCTCCTACTCCACAGTGGTACTGCTGGTCCCAGTGTGTGCATGACCAGACACTTGTTGGTATGGGCGAGAGAAGGTGCCTCATCTGAGCTGCTTTGTTTGGTCCACTACAGTAATTGCTGTGCTGCTTTAAAAAGACAGCTCAGGGGAGGAGCTCTGTCCGTACCTTAAGCTGAGAGGCTTTTTTTTTTTTTCAATTCTGAAATCTTAGCCTTTTGGGAAAGAGCTGTCACAAGAGAACATGGCTAACAAGGCAGTCTTAAAGCCTGCCCACTGGCCCATCATGCAAGGCTAGGGGTATGCTCCTCACCTGCAGCTTAGAAGTACTTTCCAGGGAGAACTCTCGGCCTGTGTGAAGGTGTGTCAGGTTTTCCTATGCTCTGCAAGCACTAGAAATGCCACTTAGTTCAGAGTTGCCTGGAATCAGGCATGTGAGTTCCGCATGTTTTTCACGTGTGCTTGCAAATGAGGCTTGGGAAAGAGGAAAAACAAATCCATCCTTGCGGCTCTCTCTGTTCAGGCATAACAGCTAAGGGGTAGACATGGCACGGGGGATTGGTCTAAGATTCCACCGTTCTGCTAGTTAAATTGGGTCTGGAACCGCCACAGAAATTCCATCCACTGCTTGGAGAACAACAGTCCCCAGCCCAGGCTTTCTACCAGGCAGTGGCCTGCTGGCTTTCCTAGCCGAGCCAACTTCTAACTTGGCTGGCTCCCCAGATGAGAAGCCGAGATTTCTGCTCGTGGTCTACAGCCAAGTTCACTACAGTCCTCCAACCAAAAGACTTGTTGTCCGTCTGAGTCCTTTCAGTGCTCGGCAGATGGGAGGGGTGGTGTATCTCGGGGGTGATGGTGAGTTAGGGTAAACTTAGCTGCTTGCTTACAGCACAGGTCCGCAGGAAACCAAGTCCAACTTAGTTCTAACTGCTTGAGATTTTCAGGGTTCTCCCAGAAAGAAAACGGACAATTAGGATTTTATTTGTATCAACAAGAGGCATTGTGGGTAACCGGTGTCCCTGCTTCTGTGCACAGCTCTTGAGCTGGGAGGAGGGCCAGGAGTCAGAGTGATTTAGTAGACAGGAGTATCTTGGGCTGCTGCTGAAGACCAAAGCTGAGCAGTTGGTTTGCATGTAAATAGACCATCTTGGAAATTATAGAGCAAACACCAGGGGCTAGTGTGTGCCAAGTATCGGCGGTCCTGGATCTCTTGCTTGCGTCCTCGGCTGTTGTGGCCGGCCAGTTTACCTGGGCATTGATGTGTAGTTCCTTCAGGCTAGCTTACTCTGCTCTTAGAGGACAGCGCTGGGTGGCTCGTCCTAGTGTTGTGGGATACGACATAGCGCCGCTACTCCCACGTTACCTGGTTCTCCAAGCTTGATTGTCGTTCCAGAGTGCTCATTCTATTTCTGTATAACTAGTGGAGAAAATACTCTGCTTCACAGTGAACTGAGGTGGAAGAAGGCATAAGTTTAGAAATCTTCCCAGCTTGTGCTCCATCTTCTGGACCGTGGCTGGGATGGAAATGTGTACCCATTTAACAGAACTGTAGGTGAGGCCCCTGAGAAATCAGGAGGAAAACATTCCACAAAGGCTCCAGGCACTTCCCTTGGAGGGAGTCACAGACTTTTAGAATTTGATAGTAGAAGAATTTCAAATCCTTTTCTTCTCATGGCTCTTGTCTGATTTCTGTCTGCCCATCTTTTCTAGTACAAGGATTCATTGGAAGTGGCATTGTTAGACCAAGTTTATGCTGGTTGTTGCATTTTCAAAATTCCTGGCCCTCTGTCTGGGCTTACTAGCCAGGTCACTTTCTAATGTAGAGACAGCCTCTTTAGGCTAGCTCAGCACAGCCTGCTCTAGTCAGGGTAAATGCTCAGGAGAGGATTTCTGGAATTCCTGATGTAGAGGTGGTGAAGTTCTTGCTCAAGTAGGCCCTTGTCTTCTGTGTAGAGGGAGATGGAGCTCCTTGGCAGGGCTCCCCAGCACTGTGCTACTGCCTTCCCCTTCCTGCTTGGTAGGCAGTCCGGAGCCTCGCCAGCCCACTGTTTATAATTCCAAGCAGGAAAGGTTAAAGGCTGGTGAGGAGGGTATTTAGGAAAGTGCCAAATGGGCCTGCCCTGCTGCAGGTGCCTGAGGGCATTGACGAAGAAAGAGCATGCAGGTGTCAGAAGGTCTGCTGCCTAAGAAGTGCCTCTGGCTCCGCCCGTGTGAGAGGAAACCCAAATGCAGTTGGCACATCTGTCGGCTATGACATATAACCTCAGGTGCATCTCAGTTTTCCAGAGGTTTGGAGCTTTCTTGTATGACTTGAGAAGGTGTGATAGTGACTTTTAGCAGGGAGGTGTCGGAGCAGAGCCATGGGATGGTGGGTTATATGTGGACAGAAGCATCCCCCAAGTCTCATGGTAGAGTAACCGTATCTTATGAAGGTGCCCACTGGAGCTTTCTTTAGTGACATGCAACCAAAGACTGGCAGCTGCTCCATCACGTAGGTCGGGGACACTTGCAGGAGAGTCATACTTTGTGCCCTTGAATAACTTTGGTTTTACTTGTGCATGAGCTGGATCCACCGTGCTACTTTGGATGTTCCTGTTGCAAGCCTTGCTCACCCCTTTCTCCCTCTTTAACAGAGCCTAATTCTGGAGACTCCTAACTGTCCACCTCACGCTGCAAATTTTCCCAGTCCACTTGCCAGGGACAGCGCTGACTGCATACACTTGCAGGCTTCACCACATCGGCCTGTAAAAGGAGTGGCATTCCTAACATGCTCTTTCTTCTTTCTCCTAGGCTGACAAACGGGCTCATCATAATGCACTGGAACGGAAACGTAGGGACCACATCAAAGACAGCTTTCACAGTTTGCGGGACTCAGTCCCATCACTCCAGGGAGAGAAGGTGAGTCTGTTGACAAAGCCAGCTGGCTCTGGGACTTAACCAGGACACCCCTCCCTTCTGTGAAGAAATAGAGTCAGGTGGCATGGACTCTCTTCTGTTTTGATTCTTTGGAAGAGTACCACACATCTCAGTTGTTATTATCTTTAGCAAAAACAGCAGCAGTTGTAATAGAGCTGTTTGTGAGACATCCCTAAAAGTGGTCTTTCAAGGTTGGAGGTACGTGTAATTAATTACTTTTTTCTTTGGTGGTGCTGGGGATTGAACCCAGGACCTTGTATATACTAGGCAAATAAATTAGTCATTCATGACATTATTTTAACTATATACTGTAGTATATGACTTGGTCCATAATTAGTTTGTGATCACTAAAGATTCCCCAGGCCAGTGATTCCCTAAACCTCCATGGGAATTTCTCTTGTGCAGTTCAGCATTAGTACTTAGTGTAAATGAACACTTGCAGGCAGGGCTGTGAACCTGCCTGGGCACCAGTGATTTCCAGCTCTGGCAGCTACTCTTCCCGAGATGTGTAAAGAACACTCTAAGCTATAGAACAAGAGTTAGGAGACATGTTCATATGAAAGAAGTAAAAATCTTTCTCATCTCCCTTTAGGGAGGCCTTTAGAAACTGCTCTTTTCCCTGGAGAGGCAGGAGCCAGCTGTTTCTATCTTCAAGAAGCAAAAGCTTTGAGCAAAAGCCTATGGGTTAGGTCACTCCTTGGAACATGGAGAAAACATTTGTTTGCACAGTGATTTCCACCCTTGACACTGTGTAACAGGCTGCCTTCTGCAGCCCTTCCGTAGAGTAAATGGTAAACTGGGGAGAATACTTGTATTGTTTGAGGGTTATTGCTGTAATGTTAAGAGGGGGAGAGCTCCGCAGTGGAATGCCTACTTACTGTGTGTAGGCCCTGCGGGTGATCCCCAACACTGAAAAAAAAGAAAGACAATTATTTTTTTGAGACAAGGTCTCACATAGCCTAGGCTAGCCTGGAAGTGGCTATGTAGCTAAGGATGTCCTTGAACTTATGATGCTCCTGCATCATCTCCCAAGTAAGTGCTGGGAATATAAGTGTCCACAAACACACTCGGTTGGCTTGTTTGTTTGAAAGAGTCTCACTGTATAGCCATACTATCCTGCACTAAGGATTCAGCCTCTTGTGCCTGTTGGAATTACAGGCCTGTGCTACTATACCTGGCTGAAGAAACACTATTTTAATAAAAGCAGTCTTTACCCGTAGGTGTACTTTAAGTGGTTTTACTGCTTTAGTTCTGTGGTAGGGGTCCTGAATTTGTTTGGTTATCTAAGATTAAATTTTTCATGTTTAAAGGAGGTTGAAAAGCTCTGCTTTATATTTCGTCTGTGATGTGGCCTTCTGTGTGGTTGAAATATGGAGTAAGTCGGAGCTTAAGGGAAAACGAGAATAGGCCATGTGAATACAGTATTACAAAGCCAGAATCTGCTGTGGGTTAAGTCCACTTAGTGTGTACTCGATTTAATGGCCTTGAACCAAGGTACTTACCGGAATAACAACATTCCTGAGTATAACACTGAGCACCACAGAGAATCTTTACGACTGTAGAGACGCACCCTTTGTGCAAAAGATTATCTCTTACTCACGTCTGACCTGTTGGTGCTTATTTTGTATACCACGGTGTCCACTAACAGCATTTCGGTGAGCTCCATGGACAAGAGCTGCCTTGATCTAAGCCTCGTGTGTAATGAGAGACTGAGGATGTGTTTCTCAAGGGGTGGGCCACGAACCACCTACATCCAAACTAAATGAACTTCCTGGAGGGGAGCCTGGGAACATGCACTCGGAACAAGCCGTCAGACGATTCTGAGGCATACTGAAAGAGCAGGTCACAAGCCACAACTGTATCTCTTCCTTATTCAGCCTGTCTTACCTTGCTAGTACATTCTTCCTTACGTCCTTACAGTTTTATGATACTAAATCCTATTGCTTCCTTTCCTTCAAAGAAGTTGGAGGTTTGAATTTGGTAGCTTACAAATGGAATAGCTGCCATTTGTGGCCCTTTCACTTACTCCATTCAGCAAACATTTGTTGAGGGTCTGTGCACACCAGCCACTGTTCTCCGCAAGAAATAACAAGACCAGTCTTTTATTCTAGCAAGGAAATGATAGAAATTAAGGAATCACTGAAATAAGAGTACTGGCTAGGCCTGGCAGTGGCAAACGCCTTTAATCACAGTGCTTGGAAGGTCACGGGCAGGTGGATCTTTTTGAGTCCTGCCTGGACTACATAGCAAGTTCCTGGCTAGCCAGGGCTTCGTGTGTGTGTGTGTGTGTGTGTGTGTGTGTGTGTGTGTGTGTGTGTGTGTAGTGAGAGAGAGACAGAGACAGAGAGAGCGTGAGCACGTGCACGGGAGCGTGTGCACTGTGCACTATGGAGGAAATTAAAGTGGAAGGGATGGTGGAACTTGAGTTGGGACAGACAGATCTCACTGGCAAGATGGCCTTTGAGCAGATTTCATGGAAGTGAAGAGCTGTCCATCTGTCTGGTGCTGGGCATCACAGGCAGGAGGAAGGTGAGTGTAACAGCAGCTCTGAGTCAGGGTCTAAGGATCATTCAGAGGCCAGTTGAGGAAACTCGAATGCTGGAGAGGGTGGCACCAGGTCCTGCATTGTAACTTACTTGTGTATTTGCTTGTTTCTTGGGACGAGGTTTCTTGTATCTTCGGCTGGCCTGGCTGACCTAGAATTCCTCATCTCCTGCCTCTACCTCTTAAGTGCCCCAGCTTAGCCTTTTTTATAAATGGGGAATAGAACCAGATTGTCTGTCAGTTTACTAGCTGCTGTTCTTATTTCAGAGTCCTTGTCCTGCTTGCTCTTAACTTGGGCTGAACCCAGCCTCTTCCCTTGTGAAGGGCACGACTTTTCATTAGTCTTCAGTCTGCCAACAGTTTCACAGGTGCAGGGAGCCACAACTTCCTGAACCCCTTGGTCTTTCAGACTGACTTCTCACTACATGTTGCAATTTTCTTCTTAAAATGTGGTATTGGAACCAAAGGAAATTGACTCATTCTTGATTTGAATTGCAATGGTTAAAGTTGTGACATTATGTAAGTAGTCGTGAAATGACTGTTCCATGTGAGTTTTAGAGAGCCTAGCTCAGATTGTTGAAGGGAAAGCTTTGATCTGAGTCTCCTTCGATGTCTGCATCGTTATGTTCCAGGTGACTCCACAGTTAACGTCAGGATTATGTGATATGTGTCCAGCCAAGCCTTTTTTAGAATTGTTTGTTTGTTTGTTTGTTTTTGTGAAATAAAGTTTCATTCTGTGGCTCCCAAGCTGGTTTGAAATCATGGTAATCTAACTGCTTCAGGCTCCCAGATGCTGAGATTGAGTGAGTGAGTGAGTGATAATCTTGTTTCACATGAATATGATTTTTTTTTTTTTTTTTTTTTTTTTTTTTGGTGGGGGTTTAGTTTTGTGAGACAGGGTCTCATTATGTAGTCCTAGCTGTTAAAGAACTCACTATATAAACCAGGCTGGCTTTGAACTTGAGAGAGATCTGCCTACCTCTGCCTCCCAAGTGCTGGGACTAAAGGCTTTCTCCACCAAGCCTGGCCTTGTGTGTGTCTTTAAATATTACAAAGGAATGAGTTTGATCATAGGCATGTTATGTACATATATAACATTTTACTTTGTTCTTATTTTTGTTTATTTGTGAGGCAGGGACTCACTATGTAGCCCTGGCTGGCCTTGAACTCACCAAGTCCTCCTGCCTCTGCTTGGTTTTTTATTGTTTTTTGTTTATTTGTTTTTTGGTTTTTTTTTTTTTTTTTTTTTTTTGGTTTTCAAGACAGGGTTTCTCTGTGTAGTTTTGCGCCTTTCCTGGAACTCACTTTGTAGACCAGGCTGGCCTCGAACTCACAGAGATCCCCCTGCCTCTGCCTCCCGAGTGCTGGGATTAAAGGCGTGCACCACCACCGCCCGGCTGTTTGTTTGTTTTTAATAAAGAAAAATTGGCATTGATTAAATTGGATCCTAACCAAAAACCTAGGGGATGGGGGAGAAAAATTGGTCTTTTTCAAATCTGGTGTGGACTTCTGCTGTGTAGCTTGATCAGAACTCATAATTCTGCTCCAGCCTCTTGGTCACCAAGACTACAAGTGTGTGCCACTCCGTCTAGCACAAGGAAAACACTTTCTTATTTATTTCTCTGTTTGTTGAAGCAGGGTCTCATGCTGTAACTGAGGCTTGTAAGCCCCTAGGTAGCCTTGGTTGACATGGAATTTGTGACATTATTCCTGCCTCAGCGTCCTCGGTATTGGAATGACACAAGTGTATCATCATGTAAGACACAAACTCCATTTACTCCTCGTTTCTAGTGTCAGACAGAGGGAGCATCAGAAAGAATGCCCATCTTTCCTCATTTCTGTAATCATAGCACTTGGGAGTTTGGAGCAGGAGGATGACTATGAGTTCAGGATTGGCCTAGGCTATAGAGTGAGACTTTACTAGTTCCTCCTACCCTCTGTGAAAGAATATTCATTCTTTTGTTAAGCCGAGGGACTGGAGAGATGGCTCAGTAGTTAAGAGTACATGCTGCTCTTTCAGGGACCTAGGTTCAGTTCCCAACACCCACATAATGGTTCACAACCTCTTATAACTCCAATTCCAGGGAATCTGTCTCTCATACACACACACACAAGAAAATAAAAAAGAAAGAAAAGGCCAGTAAGCTGGGGATGGTGTTGAACACCCGTAACCCCAGTACTAAGGAGATGGAGGAGGAGCAGAGGTTCAGGGTCCTTGTCAACTACATATTGAGTTAAGCCAGCCTGGCTGTGTGAGACCCTGTCTGAAACACACATGTCATTGGGCACTCACTGTTGGTGCTCCTGCTGTTATCAGAGATGAGGAACCTGCTAAGGTCATGACCCCAGTCCGTCCCAGAACAAGAAATAGAACGGGACTGCAGAGTTCCATCTTACCACAGTGCTGGAGGATAAGTATCTAAGGGTATTTTAAAGAAATCAAGCCAGGTAGAGTTGTACACACCTGTAATCCCATCACTAAAGCTGGGCAGGAAGACTGCCCCAGGTCTAAAGCCTGTTAGGCTAGCCGTGACACATCTGGGGCAGGAAGACTGCCACAGGTCTAAAGCCTGTTAGGCTAGCCGTGACATATCTCAAGCAAACAAAATCTACCCCTTCTCGCGCTAGCAACCTTAGTTAAATGCAGTAGGACGGACAGATGGACACCGCACGCATGCGCGCAAGTAAAGGGGGGAGGTTTTGGGAAGAAGAGGGATTCAGTGGAAGAGATGGAGAAGGTAATGGGGGAAATGTGCTCTAAGTTCATTATATATGTGTGTGAATTGTGAAAGAAAACAACAAAGGAAATCTCAAATACTTCAATCTTGTCATTTCTTGGGAGCTCTCTTGAGATAGATCCATTGATGTTAGCAGTGTGTCACACAGGAGTTACTGTGAAAATACTCAAAGTGATTTATTGGGGTTACACTGAAATGCAGAGTTGAGGGCCACTTAAAGTCTATTCTTTCTGACATCACATCTCTCCACTCAGCCCCAGAGAGTAGATCATTCCAGTTCGTGATCTATTTAGATTTGTCTTCAGTCCCGGGTTTGGGGGTGGACCTTCCTGTTCTGTTGTTTGAAGGTGTTTCTTGATTTTCTCTTGTAGTTTTCACCTGGAGCTGGAGCTCGCTGGGAAAGATGGGATGAAGTTAGGGCCAGTCAGCCAGAGTGACAAAGCGAGAGTGACATCAGCTATCAAGAAAGGACGTTACTTCTCTTGATAGAAGTTATTTGTTTTAATAATCTTTAGGTGGGTTCTAGGGAGTATGTTACTCAATGGTTCACAGGCCCTGAGCTCACTGTTGATTTGGTAGTTGGAGGCAAGACCTGTAGACAGCCCATCACTGTCTTTATGAGAGTAAAATTCTATCCTCTAGCCCATTAAATTAACCCCGGTATCAGTTAAGAATGTTTATAACCACTCATCTTCGCTTATCATGGTCAACAATAGCAATAGAAGGTTGCTTTTACCTTTGCCATTTGCAGCTGGGCAGCAGTTTATAGGGATTTTTTCACATTTTAAAGTTGCTTCTTAAATGCCTGTTTATTGTCTGTAGTGTTCTCTCAGGCAGTCATGCTGTGGATTTCTTCCTGATAGATATGCATGGAAAGAATCTAACCTTGCATGCAGCATTTAAACCCAGGATTTTGCTAGGCATGGTGCTACATGCCTGTAATCACAGTGATTAGGAGGCGAAGGCAAGAGGCTCAGGAGAGCAAGGGCATCCTTGGCTATCTACCGAGTTTGAGGTCACTCTGGGCTACATGAAAACCTGTCTGAAGGGGGAATTTTCCTAGTCAGCACTCAGCTCAGAGTTTCTTGACTTGGGTGTGAGAGTGCGGGAGCTGTACACCATCACAGGTCCAGCACATGACAGGTCGTCCGTCTGTGGTTGTAGTAAGAGTTCGGAAACCAGCGGTTTGCACAGCCCATTAAAGACTCATGTGAGTGAGTGTCTGTGTGATTGAGACCCTGTGAGTGCTGTAGAAGTGGAAAGACCCGAATAGGTAGTGGCTACTCTTGAGGGTCTAACTCTCTTGCAGGGAGAGAGGGTAACATCTAACAACATTTCAGAGACAGAGCTGATCTGTTTCACTTCCAGTAAAGTGTGGTGTCCTTAATAAGGCAAATAGCTTAATTATGGCAAAGAACATGATGGTTCTTGGCAAATACTCCACCCCACTGTCATCTTAGCAATATTTGTGTTTGCCCGGTGTTTTGCTGACTGTTGCCAGAGCTGTGCCTTCATTAGACCACCAAGGCAGGGAGCCTGTCTGTCAGGCCTAGTGGAGGAGCTCTGTGTCTGCCCTGGTTATAGTATCTGGGAGATGCCTCTTTCCTGTGGATTCCCTGAGGGCAGGCAACTCCTTCAGTACATCACTTCCGGGCTGTTAGAAGATTGTCTTTGAAATGGATTGCAAACCATAGCCCTGTCCATTTTACCTCATCACTCATTAGCCAAACTCCAATTTAGGCAAGTGTCAGCTTCTGCTGCTTCTGCTCAGTTCTCATAAACTGGTTCTGTGTCTGACCTCCAAGGTCTTCTAGTGGACCAGTCAGGTAAGGACTCAGCCTTGCTTGCTTCTTTTCTCTTAGCAGTCCTCCTAGTATCATGGAAGAGTGTGTTTGCTTCCTCTGTTTGTCCCAAAATGTCGTTGTCAACTTCCTGGAGTCCTCCTCAGGTCAGACTCTAGCCTCAGGATCCAGATAAGGTCTGACTCTAGGGCTGTGTCCAGGCATTATCTCCTGCCTGCATTCCACTCTTGCCAGTCTCCACCTCCATCCTCTCTCTTAAACACTTCTCTGTTCCTTAATTCCATTGGCTTCATAGGCTCTCCTGTCTTAGTACTTACCGAGCCTGACCCTGCTCAGCTTGCAAAGGCAGATGGGATGGACCCATGTTCCTAACTTAAATTCTCTGAAGATCCTGGGGTGATGCTTTCACTGAGGAGGAGCAGGGGACTTACTAACATTCTTTGTTTCTTGAGATTGAGAAAGGTAAAGACTGATCTAGACCTTCCCTTTAACATTATCTTTTCTTTTTTGTCTTTGAACAAAATTGCTAAACCTTCAGAAAAATGGAAAGAAAAGAAGAGATCTGCCTTTTTCTCTAACACAGCTACAGCTTCCCTTTTTCCTAAGGTTCTTTGATAGTCGGTACTGTCTGGTAGACATTTAATGTGAACCACAAATATATCTAAACAGAGCTTACTGTGAATACAGTTAACTTTATAAAGGCTAGGGCTTGGGCCCTGTGAGTAGATTGGGGCAGTGCAAGCTTGAGGCCTGAGTTTGGACCCACGTAAAACCATAGGTAGCAGCTCACATCTGTAATCCCAGAACTCTGACTGTGAGGTGAGAGGTGGGAACAGCAGAATCTATAGAAGAGGCCATGAATTTGAAAGGGTAGACGGCAGGAATGGGAGAGGTAATTTCCATATTTAAAATTATTGAAAATTTAATACTATTTTGTGGTTGCACTGCCTTTTTTCTCTTTTAGAGAGGAAGGTGTTTTGGTTTTTGGCTTTTGGGGTGGGGGGAGTGATTCTCTGTGTAGTTTTGGTGCCTGTCCTGGATCTCACTCTGTAGACTAGGCTGGCCTCGAATTCACAGAGATCCGCCTGGCTCTGCTTCCCAAGTGCTGGAATTAAAGGCGTGCGCCACAGCCGCCCGCCTGTTTTTTGTTTTTTGTTTTTTTGAGACAGGGTCACAGGTAGTCAAGCTGGCCTCAGACTGTGTAGTTGACAGTAGACTTGAACTCCTGATCCTCCTGCCCCCAGCCTTCAGAGTGTTGGGATTACAGGGGTGTCCCACCATGCCCAGTCCCTATTTATGTATTTATTTATTTTACTAAGAATAGAATATTGTATATATATTATATTTTACTATTATTATATTTTTTTTACACAGTGGTCACTGCAGTTCAGCCGTTCACCTCCAAGTGTCCGTTAGCCTGTGGCTCATGTGGGATGACACTGGGTACTGGAGTACACTCTACTCCCTGTGTTATCCTCCAGTTGAATGTGACAGAAGATGGTCACTACCTTAAAGTAAATGTCAGACTTCCCTCCTTTTTTCTCCTCACCAAAGCTATTATTTTCATTTTCAGCCCAGAGGCTGTAGATGTAGCTCCATTGATGGAGGGCTTGCCTAGTATGCTTGAAGCCCTGGGTTCCACCCCCACCATTGGCTGACCAGGTATGGTGGTGCACACCTGTAATCCCAGCACTTAGGAGATGAAGTTCAAGATCAGCCTTAGCTACTAAGTGGGTTTGAGGCTATCCTGGGCTAGGTGAGAACTCGCAGCCCCTAATGCATAGAGCTGATAGTCTAAGAAGCAAGGGACTGGGTGTCGGTCTGTGCACTCTGGTCTGCCCTCCTTGTAGGTACACTTGCCATTGCTTTTTCTGCAAACGATGTACCCCTCGTGTTTAGTGATGAGGAGTATTTCTGTTGTCAGTGTGGGTTTTGTACACTTTTTAAAATATATAACTAAAGTAGCAATGAAGAGCATGACGTGTGTGGCCATTCTGTATACAGAATCCCTTCTCAGGAGTTGGCTGGAGGCTAGTCGACACGGCTGTGCTGTGTTGCCAGGGCGCCTCCAGGAAGACTGTCTGCATCTCATTGTCTCATTGTACACTTTGGAGTCTTTCCCTAGAGTTTGACTGTCTCAATTTCACCATCACTGGGTTTCCTTTTGTTTGTTTCTGCCTCTCAGAGGATGACTGAGGCAAAAACTAGTAATGACTTTTACTTTTTTTTTTTTTTTTTTTGGTTTTTTTGAGACAGGGTTTCTCCGTGTAGCTTTGCGCCTCTCCTGGAACTCACTTGGTAGCCCAGGCTGGCCTCGAACTCACAGAGATCCACCTGGCTCTGCCTCCCGAGTGCTGGGATTAAAGGCGTGCGCCACCACCGCCCGGCGACTTTTACATTTTTCTTACCTTTGAAAGTAAATACTTTCCCACATGTTCATTCACTAGACCTGTTTCCTCCTCAGGGAACTAGGAGTTGGACTTGCTCTTCGTGGACAAAGTTTGATAGGAAGTGCCACACCTTCTATCAGGATCCCAGTGTCACACTTAAGCCCATGAGGTTTGAAAAATAATTCTTGACCCTCAAACCAAAGTCTTGCAAGGGTCTGTCATCTCTGTGTCTGCCCTGCAGTCAGCCAGGCCTGGCATGGGCCTGGAAGCTTGAAGCCCTTAGGGAACTTCACAGCCTTCAGCTGCCCTTGCTACCACTGATGGTTCCATTTTGGAGTGAACTAGTTTAAAGGAGACCCACATTTGTTACGCAGATTTGCTAGTTTTCATTTCCAGAAAGTGGCTCATTCAACAGAAATGTGCGCCTGATTTGCCTGCCTTCTCCCCCACTTACAACTCTTCAAGGCAGGTCTTATTTGTAACCAGACTGACCGTTCTCCTTCCTCAGCCTCCCAAATCCTGGGATTACAGCAGCTGTAATGGCCAGGCCCAGCCAGCATCTGGCTGTGAGAAGCACGGACTAGGAAGCTACTGGCCGTAGGCCCCCAGGGAAGGGCAGAGGTGCTGATGATCTGGGGCTACTGTGCTCCACCTTGCCTCCCACGACCTATTGTCTAAACCAGTTTGGCTTTTTATACAGAAACAAGTCAGTCTGGTAAGACTGAGGACTAGAATGTGTGGTGTGGGGGTGGGGAGTGGCTGCTAGAGGAAGAGCATTTGGGTGTTCTGTTCTTCTACTGTGTGAGTTCTACACCAGCCTTGTATGGAGACTGGGGAGCCACTGCTTTAACTAGGACTTAATAACTTTGCCATGGCTGTGTTGATGAACCTCAGGAATCATATGAAGCCTTAGGATTCTAACTAGAATCAGCTGCTTTGAAGGCTTTGGGTTCTTATGTGAAATGTAGATTTTTGCCAAGAGACGTGGGTAGGTTAGCTGTTTTCTGAGAAAGGGATGTACCTCTAGAGAATGGATTGGCCTTCCTTCCTCTCAGGCCCCTGCTACAAACCTGGAGTCTTCTCCAGTGTGCCTTGTGCGCGCCTCACCCCCCTTTCTGAGTTGTCAAGAGGCAGGTGAAGGCAGCGCACTGCACTGTGGGAGCCGACCCTCCCACCCCTGCCCTGTCAGAGGATTGTTTCCTGCCATCCTGCGTGCATCATCTGCAGGCTCGGCTCTTCCTCACCAGCATTTCTTCTCTGCTGGGAGCCGTTCAGTCTCACCGGTGGACAGCAGTGTTCTCTGATGCTGCTACTCTTCCAAGCCGGTGTGGTTATGACTGCCTCTTGTGTTTCTCACTCTTTCTTTTTAACCAGAAAGACTAGTCTTCAGCCATTGCTTTTCAGCCGGCCTGCGCCCGTGTGGATTCTACTTGGAGGAAAGCACCTTCAATGAGGGTTTTCCTGGCTGCCCTGCAGGCACATCAGTGGTTCTCCCAAAGCTCTGTCCTCACCTTCACTTCCTCTTCATAACAACCCTGTCTCTGCAGTTCTGTTGTCTTTTAAGTTAGTGCTGCAGCCCCTCTGTTACTAAACATGAGTGTATCCGAGACTTGGGTTCAAATCCTGATACTGCCTTCAGGTAACTAACAAGGGGTAAGTCTCCTTGCAGGGAAAGTTGTGTGAGGTACTTAGTACTGGCAGCTAGCACTCAGTGTGAGCCACTGCTGTTTCTCTGCTGTACTGGTTATTCTTACTTCTGTGTTTAAGATGGATTTGCAACAAGAACTGGCAAGGCTACCCAGCATCTATTCTGTGACTCTCCATGTTGCTATTTATATATAGCATAGCTACCACTTTAGTCCCTTCAGCCACAATCCCTCCTGTCCAACGGCTCTGTCCAAACTATTCAGAAGAGCCATTTCTACTCGGAAAGGCAGAATTGGTGCTTTTTTTTTTTTTTTTTTTTTTGGTTTTTCGAGACAGGGTTTCTCTGTGTAGCTTTGCGCCTTTCCTGGATCTCGCTCTGTAGATCAGGCTGGCCTCGAACTCACAGAGATCCGCCTGCCTCTGCCTCCCGAGTGCTGGGATTAAAGGCGTGCGCCACCACCGCCTGGCGAATTGGTGCTTTTTAAACATTAAAAACTAAACAGAAAAAAAATCATTTGGGTGCTTACTAAGGCAGTGGTTGATCTGTGGGCACGTTGACTTAGCGTGCTCTGTGTGGTCACAGGACTCCTGTAAACATTGTCAGTTGACTCAGCTGACTGAGAACCTTTTCAGAAAACAGAAACTGAAAGCCTAGAGCCATTCCATAGTCCAAGCCACAAATCCCAGGCCCTTCATGTTTATTGTCTGAGTACTATGAACTCATAAAGGCCAGGAGGGGCCCTGCTCATGCCATACAGTTGTGGCTGCTCATGTAGTCTTGTGTGGTGTGAGAAGATGAGGCGTGTAGACTGCAGATGAATCTAGCATTTTCTGACTTTAACCTTTGTTTTTCTCCCCTGGAGTGGATGTAAATTTCATATTTTGTGGCATTCTGTCTTGTGGGTTTTTTGTTTTTGTTTTGTTTATTTATTTTAAACTGTTTGAGCATCCTGGAAAGGACAAAATAAAGTGAACCGGACCATTTTTCTGGAATTGTTGATTGGCCAAGGGTACCCTGCTCATGTGACCCAGATCACTCCTGCTTTTAGCTAACAGGGGCTAGAGGAAGGGTTGTGTTGTGTTTAGCATTAGGGATGCCTTGAACACTGGGTTTAGATTTAAGATAGACCAGTCAGTCGGGTGTGCTGGGGCACGCCTTTAATCCCAGCACTTGAGGCCGAAGCGGGTAGATCTCGAGTTTGAGGCCAGCCTGGTCTACAGAGTGAGTTCCAGGACAGCCAGCGCTATGTAGTGAGACCCTATCTCAAAAACATTTTTTTTTTTTTAAATTAAAAACGAACAAAAACAGTACAGTCTTCTTTAGGGACCTCCTGTTCCCAAAGCACTGTTTTGGGCCTTTATAATTTAGTCTTCACTGAAAGCTACCCTGTAGTGAAAACTGCTGTCACCTAGAGGACCATGTTCCCTCTTCTGGCTTGCTGTGTTTACCACTCACTTTTCTCCTGATGCTGCTTTCCTGGTTCTGGTTCTGAGTATCTGAAAGAGAAATTGGGAGCACACGGGCCTGTGCGGTTTGCTGCTCAGCAGCAGTCGACCCTAGCCATCTGTGAGTGCTCTCGTTTTCAGACTCTGCCTTCTCCCCTTGTCCCAGATGTACACATGTGCTTAAGAACTAATGCTGCCAGCCGGGCGGTGGTGGCGCACGCCTTTAATCCCAGCACTCGGGAGGCAGAGCCAGGTGGATCTCTGTGAGTTCGAGGCCAGCCTGGTCTCCAAAGCGAGTTCCAGGAAAGGCGCAAAACTACACAGAGAAACCCTGTCTCGAAAAACCAAAAAAAAAAAAAAAAAAAAAAAAAAAAAAAAAAAAAAAGAACTAATGCTGCCTTCTGGGAGCTGTTAGAAAAACAGCTTTAAAATAGGCAACTTCAAAAGAGATTGGCATACTTACGATCCCAGCACTTGGGAGACTGAGTCAGGAAGATCAGTTTCAAGGCAGATCTGGGTGAATGAGACTGAGGTGTAAGTATGCATAAGGATTTGTCAGTGATCGAGAGGCTAGAGAATTTCTAGTCTAGGACAGGAATGTCTGTGGGCACAAATAGGTAAGACAACTCTGTCTCCTGAATCCCTACCCTGCAACCTGCCGTTCCCTGCTGGGTAGTTTCAGTTACATTTCTGTCAGAGAGGCAAGGTATTTCAATTAGTCCTTACAATTTGTGGTCCCTCCCCATTTTGCCAACTGTGTCCTCTTTAAGGAAATGAGACCCACTGAAGTATCTGTTGCTGGATCACCTCCTTCCTCCTACACAGGCTGACACTCAGTTAAAGGAACACACCTAGCTTACCTCTCCACGTGTCCTTGGGCTGCTCTGACCTCTTCTCAAAAGCTCTGCCTTGGTTTAATGCAGAGCTCACTACTTCATGTGGAGGTGTTGGGGCCTGTGCAGGGCTAAGGCCAGTGTCTAGCACATGGTGGGTTGTCTCCCTAGCCAGAAGCTGCCTTTTCAATGACATTTGTAATCTGCTAGTCAGGTTACACTCATCATCACTGCCTGTGCTTGTCTGCATATAGATACTACTTATCTTCTCCACTAGACAGTAAATAAGCTTATGGGCAGAAGCCATGACTAATACATTTGTTTCCCCACAGTGTCTGCCTTGCATATAACTCTTAGCAGATAAAAATGATTGACTGAATATGAATGATTTCTTCTTGAGCAGATCACCTTGAAGGAAAGGAAAGCCTGGAAATTGTAGTGTTTTCGAGGACTGGTAAAGTTCAGGCCTTGCACAGCTCACCTCACCTACCCTAAGTTAGTCTGTCGGTTTTCATTAGGATTTAGTAGGAGTAAATTCAGGTTTACCAGCTTGAGTCTTGGTGTGTTCTTTGCTTCCCCTCCCTGTTGTTTTCGGGTGGTTTTGGAGCACTGGGGTGTAATGCAGACCTGTGCAAAGCTCGCCTAATACTCAGCCTCTGGAGCAAATGCTAGACTCAGGCTCTTGTGCTGCCTGGCCTTCAGCTTGACTTTGCACCATCTCACATGCTGGGCATCTTCCAAACACTGTGATTCTAGGGGCACAGTAAACAGTAACCTGTTACCCATTTTATTGACTTCTTTATTACTTGTTCCCCTGATGAGCCAGGCCCAGATTGCCTACTATAATTGTAGAGGTGTGGCTGTTTCCTGGGATGGCCCAATTACATGTCCTTCCTGTGTTGACATCAAGTACCTACAGCTTTCATGAGAGTCTCTTTAGACAGGAGACAAAAATGGTGATACAGCAGGAGCATTGTTCAGCTGAGCTTACTTACCAAGAGTCTAAGGGTTGGTGAAGTCTAAGACTGTGATGGAAAAAGATGTACCCACCTTTATTCTGAGCCAGCCATGATCTTGTCATTCTGAACCGGCTGCCTGTAGCCAGGCCCTAGCAGAGTGTATGTGGCCTAGAGTTTTCTTTGTGTTTTGACTCCTAATGGAGTCAAGCCAGGTCTAAAATGTACAAAGCCCTGGGTTTAATTCCTAGCACCACATAAACTGGGAGTAATTATCCCAGCACTTAAACGGGAAAGGCGTGAGTGGCAGACTCAGCTACGTAGTGAGTTCAAGGCTGGCCTGTCTCAGGCATGGGCAAGCTGAAGACTTTAAAGAGCCAGAGGGTTGAGAGTTTGGCTCATGGCTGAAATCCCAACAGTTGGGAGGCCTGCCTGACCTTAAAACCCTGTCCTAAACAAAAACTATCAGAAAAAGGTCCAGAGGGATACAAGTTCAGTCGGACAGACTGTAAGCCCAGGCCGGCCACAGTCTAGCTGGTGCTTTTAAAGAAGCCAGTGGGGCTCTCTGAGTCTAGGCTTCCTGCTAGAGCTGAGATCTGTGTAGGTAAGTTTGGGAATCATGTGACACCTTGAGTAAAGGCCATAGCTAGCCCTTCCTCTTTCCTCAGCCTTTTCCATCTTGCCCAACCTCCTGTTTTCAGCCTTTTTTTTCTTCTCATGCTGTTGCCAGAGAAAGACATGGTTCTCCCACTACTCAGGCCTGGTCTTTATTTGTCCCATGTTTTTTCTCATATTGCAACAGGCATCCCGGGCCCAAATCCTAGACAAAGCAACAGAGTATATCCAGTATATGCGAAGGAAAAACCACACGCACCAGCAAGACATTGACGACCTCAAGCGGCAGAATGCTCTTCTGGAGCAACAAGGTGAGCAGCCACGCTCATGGGGCGACTGGCCCTGCTGTGCCCGGCCAGGCTGGGGCTTTCACACCTGGGCCTTCGGTCAGAGCCAGAGGACCATGCCTCAGAAGCATCCTCAGCCCTGCTCCACGGGCCTTCGAAGTTGAGTGTTAGAGCCATCCTGAGGAAGGACCAGACCCTCCAGTGAGGAGATGGAGGAGCTAGGGAGTTGAACATCCAAAGGCTTGTATCTTTTCTGGCCTGATCTCTCCCTTCCTTGGGGCTCAGGTGCTCTGCCTACAGTAAGGGTCACACCTGGTATCAGGTTTCTGAACAGAGCTTTGAGGTCCCTGGAGTAGAATGTGCCATGTAAGTACCAGAGTCTCCAGGAGTTCAGGGACAGTGAGCCCTCCCCATTGTCAATAGTAGTCCAATCAGGGCAGCCTATGGGCCAGGCCCCTGCTGTTCTCCAATGCTCACACCCGCCTTTTCCTACAACCACAGGGGAAAGCGAGAGCTGATCAAGTTCTTTGTTCCTGGGGAATTCACTTCTCTTCCTCCCTCATGGAAGATGCAAGTAAAAGGAAATGCAAGTAACCGCCTGGGTTAGAACATCTCACATAAAATAAATAACATGAAGGGTTGATCCTCCAGGCTCAAGCTGAGCTGAACCAAGGGATGGGCAGCGGGCGGCGGCAGTGGGTTGGATGATGGGCCAAGCAGCCTGCATGTAGGGGTGTCTGTTGAAAAGCCCAGGTATTTTGTGTGTATTGGTGACTTGCTTCCAAGTGTCCAGCTTGTCATTCCAAGTGGATTTTGTTCATGAGAACCAGGCCCAAAGTTTTCTCTGACCCAGTCTATTTTGTCATCCTTTCCTGCTGTCATCGGGCCGTCACACCTTCATGGAGCCTGGCATTGCTAGGCTTGCTTCTCCTCTGTCGTTGCATTACTCCATCCAACAGGGAACGCTTGCTCTGGTCTCTGCTGGGTCCATGGCAGGACGGTGTCTCATCACAAGCCTTCTCTTCAGGGTGGTGTGGCAGAGTGGCTGGCCATGTGTGCTGGGCCCCCAAGCCCAGCTGGGAAAGGAAAAGGGGGAACGGCTACCAGAAGGGAATGATTTCTGAGCCACCCTGTACCCTGGGGGCCAGCAAGCAAACCCTTAGGAAGAACAGGCTGGACCCTGAGTCTGAGACTTGGTTTCTCCGGATCTCCAGAAGGTGGTAACATGCTCCCTTGGTTGCCTTTTAGTCCGTGCACTGGAGAAGGCAAGGTCAAGTGCCCAGCTGCAGACCAGCTACCCCTCCTCAGACAGCAGCCTCTACACCAACGCCAAGGGCGGCACCATCTCTGCCTTCGATGGGGGTTCAGACTCCAGCTCAGAGTCCGAGCCTGAAGAGCCCCAGAGCAGGAAGAAACTCCGGATGGAGGCCAGCTAAGCCATGCGGGGCAGGCCAGCAATAAAAACTGTCGTCTCCATCGTCTCCTCCTCCTCCTCCTCAGTTCATCGTTAGAACCCTCAAAACCATCGAAAGACTCTGTATTTTCCTTTTCTCTTTATTAATTCTTGTTTTTGCATAGACGCTCTTGGACAACAGCTCTCATCCCATCCCTGTGTCCACTATTTTTAAATGTATTCCCTTCAGGGGTTCCTGTCCCCACCAGAAATTTTAAACCAAAACACCCTAACTTGGCAGCTCTTTCTGTGGAGGACAGACAGCCGGCCAGACCTCTGAGTACATGGTGTCCTGCCCACGCCCCCTCCAGCCCTCAGAGTGTGTGCCTGGAGGACGCCTGGCCCGCTAGGCCCTCCCGCCCAGTCCCCGACCTCTGTTTGGTGGACTTTGTGAATCTCGAACTGCTCTACTTTGACAAGATGATCAGATTGGAGGGATGAGAATTAACCCCTCTCCTGTAAGGATTGTTTTTGGGAGAGCTGTCACTCCTGTTGAGAGACCAGATTCTTGGAGAGTCTGGTGTAAAGGAAAGCGGGGACACATTTGCAGAGTCCTTGGCATGTTTCACTCTTCAGTTGCTTAAGCCTGCAGAGCCAGCCTTACAGAGGGTCACGTGACACTGGTATGTATAGGAGATGGCAGCAGTGAGCCGGCCTCCCTCCCGGGAGTGGTGGGATGGTTATTTGTGGGTGGGACAGGGAGGGAGTCTTAGGTGGGGTAGAGGTTTTGTATTAAGGGCCAGTGATGATGTTTTGATATTTATTTCCTGCTACTGAAATTGGAATCTGAATGAAATGCCCCTATTTCTGATGATGTCGATATTGTAAAGCGACAGATTCATAAAGCAATGATCAAATCTTCATTTCCTTCTGTGTGTATTTCTAAGAAACAGAGCCAACTATTTTGTATGTAAATACCAAGAGCGACTTACCTGGTACTAAACCCACAGCCCAGTACAGCCTCCCTGCCCTCCTTGCCTCCAGTCCTGGAACTTGTCGCCACTGTGTGATCCAGCCCTGGCTCTGGCTGTGGTCAGCAGATCCCAGTGAAGGGTTTCCTGTCTTCGGGCTCCATTTCTCTGTCCTTTGCCCACTCTGTTGCCGGCATTTGCTGATTGCTAGTGTATACTCCGTAGTCTCAGTCGGTGTTTGACTCCATTCCATGGAAATAAAAAGTATGTTGTACATACTGCCCAAAATTGTCTTGCAAGTTAAGGCTTCCCCTTTACTATAAGAATATAAATAAAAAACTTATTTTATCCTTGTTGGTAGTGGTGTCTTCTTGCCCCTGCAATGGCCAAGGTAGTTGAGGGAAGAGCGTTCTGTAAGCTACTGGGCCTCTGGAAACGAGAGACAGGCAGAGATCTCTGACTGGAGCCTGCAGAGCCAGGAGGGCTGGAGCTAGACCTGTTGTCCCTTGTCTCTCAGCCCGAGAGAGTGGCTAAGAGAATATGACAGAAGGTGGCTTTCGGCTTGCAGTGGCTGACGTGTGGCGCGGGTCCTGAGAAACAGTGCTCTTTGGAGGAGCTGACAGCCGTGTAAGAGGTGGCTGGTATTGGCCAGGGTTTTTCAGTTTCTAGAGAGTTCCAGTAACAAAGAGGAAACGGCAGAGCTGCCAAAGGCTGGAAGTCAGAAAGACCACAGCAGCATCAAGTTAACCACTGCGGACCCAACTCCAACCGGAACCAACTGCTTTGACCTTTGGAAGAAAAGAATTCCGGCCAGAAAGCATCTCCCCTTTGGTTTTCCAGTCCGGCTGACCGGAAGTACTGCTTTCATAGACCAAGGGAAGAAGCGAAGTGAGGTAAGTTCTTTGCTTTAGGATGCAGAGAGTGCTGGGGTTTCATTCCCTCGGTTGGCTGTCAGTCCGAGGTGTCTGGTTATTAATGGACGTTGGTGGATAGGTCATCTTGGTAGAGGGAGCAGCGGCAAACCTCAAAGGCTGTGGTACACGGAGAACAAAGGCGCCGGGGATGCAGGGTCACTGAAGGCCTTCCTCTCCTCGGCAGAGGGAGAGGGGAGAGGAGGCCTGGGCCTAAGTGGCCTGGTGCTTTCACAAGTGCTGCGGGGCCTCCCGCCACCTCTGTCACGGCTGTCAGTGCACCGAATACTTGGTTTGGTCCGGAAAGATGTGAGGGATGCTCTGCCAGTGCAGCCAGGTTGGTGAGATGGCAGGTGTAGAAAGTTGGGCACGCAGCAGTCGGGGCAAACCCAAAGAGGCAGCCAAGCTGGTTGGCCGGTATAATAGCCTGGCACCTGGGCCCTGGCTCCAAGATGGTATGGGACGACGGTGAAGTTTAGGCTTCCCTGGAGTTCGTGAACCATGTAAAGGGGTGCAGCGGCTGGCTGGGTTCCCTAAGAAAATCTAGACTACCTGATAGGCTGAGTGGGCGGGCACTGGCAGGTGGCTGAGGAAGGATGGTGCTGTGGGCAGCACTGGCTGGACAGGAGGCAAGGCGAGGGAAAGAGACCTGAGGCTGGAGAGTGCCCTGCTGAAGGGAACGGACGGAAATCACAGCTAACTCTCTTGGGGCATGTGTGTCTGGGAACTGTAATGCGCCCTGGGGGTGCTTAAATCTGACTGGCCTGCTCAGAGGCATGTGGATCGACGCCCTTGCGTTTGTCGTGGTGTGGGTCTTCTCCACAGAGCCCAGGTTACTGCTGGCTCTCTGTTTGCTGCGTCACTGCAGCAGGTCACTTCCCTTAGGGACCTGTTGAAAGTTACAGCTTCCTCCTTGCAGTGGCGAGTTTGCTATGGCTGCTTTGGCAATTGCCCCAAGCACAGGGTGTTTAAAAATGGCCCGGTTCCTCGTGCTGGTACTTTCTCGACACGCCAGTCTGCTTGCAGAATGTGAAGCCAGACAGGCTTACAGCTGTCACCTTGTTCTCTTGATAACATGCCCTCACTGTGCAGGCCAGGCTAACCTCGACTTACTGGGTAGCCCAGATTGAATTGAGCTTTCCCCCGCCTCAGTCTTCTACCTGCTGGGATTTGTGCCACCACACCCAACAGCTGTCAGCTGGGACAGGGTTGGGAAACAGAGCTGAGTGGGTGGGAGGAGAGAGAGAGAGACGTGAACTGGGTTTAAAGCAAGCAGAATTCTGTCTGTGTAAACGGCAGGATTTTTAATGCCTATGTGCTGGAGTCAGACTGCCTGGGTTTAATATCATGTCTTCCCTGAAGAAGCTTCTCTGGGCTTCAGCATCCTTATCTCTAGAATGAGGCTCATAATGGCAGTAGCTTTATAAGAGGTAATGTGACCAATGTTAGGTACAAGATGGGAAATGCTAGTGCATCCAAGCACAGCTGTCTGAGTGAGGGTTAACGTCTGTGTTTCCCAAATATCTTTCACACCTGCTCTGTCCCATCAAGCCTCAGTGACCCAAGAGCAAGGGGACCCTGGGTGGGTCCAGACCAGTAGACTTCTCCGCACCGAAGAGGCTCCTTCTGAGGCATTAGTCATCTCTGCAAACTAGAATGCTATCTGCTCTGCACACGGTTGGAGACCCAGGAAAATTGACTGAAGTCCCAAGTAGGTAGGGCTGTTCCCAACAGTGCTTGTTACGGGATTCCAGGACTCTTAACCTCTATAACCTATAGCACTCTGGCTCAGGGCTGGAGAGCATACACGAAAATACTTCCTACTTAGTCCCTTGGGATAAAACAACAGGTTCCTGGGCATGGCGGTACATGCCTATAATCCCAACACTTGGGAGATGGAGCCAGAAAGATGTGGAGGTCGAGGCCAGCCTCTGTTGGACAGTGAGGCCCTGTCTGAAGAAAACATGATCGTTTTCTCACTACCACATTCTGAGCAGTTTCAATAAGTCTGGCTCGACTGCGTTGCACCAGCGTGATGGATCCCCCCCTCCTCACCATCCCCTTGCAGCTAAGTGTCACAGCTGCTGGTGCTGACGCTGAACGGTTCTGACCTAGGGACACTGATCTGAAGAGCTGCCAAGCCAGGACTGTAGCTGAGGCTTGTTGATGCAAAAACACTCCCATCTCAAAGGGATAAAGAGTTTATTCTGGAGCCAGATATAAGTGGCTGTGGCTGGGGAACACTGATTTAGATCACTCCAAATTCCATGTTCCAATGTGGAAAGTTTCATGAAATTCTTTTGTAGGACCAGAACAGAACATAAAGCCATAAATTAAGACACATAAAATACATGTGGGTCCATCAGGCAGCCGGGTGATAGCATGGTGGGGAAGAGGGCCGAAGTCCCTGGAGACGATCTGGTTGATGGAACGAAGAGTCTGCTCCTTCATACTGTTAAGTGATTGGATGTATCTATGTCTGGAGTTGCAGACAGTTGTGAGCTGCCATGTGGGTCCTGGGAATTGAACCCGGGGGCCCTGAAAGAGCAGCCAGTGCTCTTAACCTCTGAGCCATCTCTCCAGCCCTGCAGACACCACTTCTTTCCAGGAATTCTTATTCACAAACCAGAGGCTTGGGCCCACATGTCTAAATTCCCTTGCCTGCTGCAGTCTTTTCCTTTTTCCTTTTTTTTTTTTTTTTTTTTTCCTTGAGACAGGGTTTCTCTGGGTAGCCCTGGGTGTCCTGAAACTCACCCTGTGGTCCAGGCTGGTGTTGAACTCGGAGAGAGCCGCCTGTCTCTGCCTCCCAAGTTCTGGGATTAAAGGCGTGCGTGCGCCACCCCCGTAGGCTGCTTGCTGCCGTCTCTACCTCCAGTTGCTGCCCCAGACCCAGAGCCATAACACAAGGACAATCACCAAGTCCCACTGTGAGACTTCCGGGTACATGTAAGATGTCCTTGAAGTGTACCCCGCACTTGGATAATAAATCACTAACAGGTCTTAGTTCAGCAGCCACGTGGCTCTGGAGCTGTTCCTGCCTGGGTGGTGGTGAAATGCAGAGTGAATGAGCTCCACCCTGTCCCGATGCCATGAAAGTTTGTGTATAAAGATACTTCAGCAAAGGGAGCCATGATACACAGTGAGCACCAAAGGGCAGATGTGCCTTGTCTGCTTTCTGAAGGAACTCGAGGAAGACCGTTGAGACGGACTTCAGAAATAGTGTATCCCTGCTGGCTCAGACAGAGCCCCTAACCATTACCATCCTGCCCATCCCCTGGCCAGCCCTCTGGCTGCAGCTTGGGTTTCTTCAGAGAAGCTTGTGAGGCAGCCCAGTGCTTCTGCATGGGGCTTGTCAGGGTGTGGGCAAGGCGTTGTTTTCAGCCTTCTCACCCGAGCGCTGTTTCCTGGGGGTGCCCACACTGGACTTCACCTGCCACCCAGTAAGCTAGTTCTTGAAGCAGTGACTGTGCAGAAGCCAGGGAGCCTAACCCACTGGGGAGCTCCCGGACTTGGGTTTGTCTCCCCAGAAATAGAGCTTAGGAGTATTTATGGGATGGAAAGATGTGTCTGAGGTGAGGGAAGATGAAGTTATCGGTGGTCCGTGCATGAGCAAACTTCTTGCTGCTTCATAAGCTGTGGAGAAAACGATGTATTAGTATGAATGACCTGGGGTGAGTTGTGGACCCCCTGACTGCCTGTTCACAATTTTTAGAGTAGATGGATTTGTTGACTTCAGCCAGTGTGAGCCAGACAAGGTTTCCTCCAAACCTCTGAGAAGCGACGTAGAACAGCCATGGTGCCCCCATGGTGCATTAGAGGGGTTCTCTGCAGTGACACCCACAGGGGTTCAGGCTTCCTCTGAGTGAGCTTCAAAGGAGAGGGTATGCTCTTTGATCTTCACATTTTAATTAGGAAGAATGGCTCAGGCCTCCCTCTTACAGGAAAAAAAAAATGTTCATTTCATAATGGACTCTGCACAGTGGGGTGAGGTGAGGGAACACACCTGCTGGCTGCAGAAACTCAGAACAGTGGGCGTGTTTAAAGGGGTGCGGAACAGGTGGTCCTGGATCCACAGCAGCTCGGGTCCTCCCTCTGTGCCTGGGCCGTCCAGCTGTCCAGGCTTGCTGTGAGTGCCAGGCCCCAGTCAGGGTCGTTTGCCCCTGATGTTCATTGCAGGGTGGGGCCGTGTATACCTACAGTCTTCTCGGGGCAGAGTTACCCAGCAGTCTCTGCAAACTAAAGACTGGAGGAAAACAAAGAAGGAACCGAGGATCCAATATTAAGAAAGCGGTACCAGAATTTTCCATTCCAGTTCTGAAAGTGACCAAGGATTAAGCTTTCTGCCAAAGAAAACAAACCCGATGGTGCTGGCCAGTGGAGAGAGGTACACTTCTCCCCACAAGCTGGTTCCTGCAGGACCTAGAAACGGCATGAGCCTTGCAGAATATGGCTCAAGAAGGAACCAAATGCTCACAGGGCTGCCGTCAGCCATCTGGTCACTCATCCCAGCTCAGGGAGTCCAGCTGGCGGTGTGGCTCTATGCACAGCACTCAACAGTCATTGTTCCTCTCTGTCCTAGTGTCCTTCTAACTCCGAGATGGTCGGGGCAGATCTACGGCTAAAAGGCCACAGCCCAAGAAAGGAATGTCACGTCCACAGCAAACACCTACCACAGGGCCACTGAGAGACCAGGGGAGAAGGACTCCGGGTCCAACAACTTGACCTCATTTCCTGTCCAGGAAAGAAGACCGGGCCACCCCCTCCCTGTATGCAGAGAGCAGATGTGAGCAGGCCTTTCAGCCTAGAGCTCCCAAGAGGTCTCAGGCTAGTCAGTTCTTGCTGCTTTACCTCAGCCAAGTGACTGGTCTGTCATGGTCCTCTACCGAGGACCGAAAATGCATAGGGGGACAAGCCTGGATGTGCAGTCCTCTCTTGTTTTTGATGGGATAGCCCCACATGATTTCGACTCACAGGTATTTGAGTAGCATGCAGTCCTGGAGCTGTCTTGTACCACCCACTGGGGAGATTTAGGCAGGTTATAAAGCCTTGGAGAAGTTTACATGGGTAGAGATAAGATTTGTACATGTGCCACAAGCATGCATGCCCAGTTTCTAAATGCCAGAGAAGTTGAAGTGAGTCCCTGGGCCCTGGTGGTGGGAAGGGATGGTATGGGTCAGAGAAGGACCCACCCACTCAGCCCTTCTCAAACGCTTGGCTCTCCTTCCTCCCTTCATAGTCCAGCCTCTGGCTCCATGGGTCATCTGCAGCTGCCTCAGACTGGCTGCATTGGTGAATCCTCCCACCGTATATATGCTGGTTCACCATTCCCATTCTACACTGATGGGCTCCTTTGGGATCCAGGCACATGGCAGGAACAGCTTTGGGGAGAGAAAAGGACTACAGGGGTGTTGCCTAGTGAAAAGCATGCATACCACAGCATTGCTCTCACAAGGATACGGCTCACCATTCATTCACGATAGGCACTGGTCATCATGCTCTGGGAGCGTGCCCTGCAGCCTTCTTGCAAGGAGCCATGACTCTGAGCCCTGCTTTGACTGACAGCTGCAGGCTCCAGCATACCCTTTGTCCCATCAGACCAGAACATCACAGGGACAGAGGTAGCAAGGAAGAATCACACCCGAGATAACCAACAATACAGAGTACCTATTATGGACAGAAGATAATGTGAGCAAAGGTTGAGAGAATGGTAGACGGAATTGTATACTGAACCCAAACATACCCATCACCCAGTGTCAACTAGTACAGCAATGCTTTTTGAAAGAAAAAGATGATATAATGTGTAGTCGGACTTGCTTTGGACCGCCAGCTCCCAAATAATGACATACAGACTTCTTATTAGTTATGAAAGCTTGGCCTTAGCTTAATCTTGTTCCCAACTAGCTCTTAAAACTTAAATTAACCCATTTATATTCATCTATGTTCTGCCATGTGGCTCGTTACCGCTCCTCCATACTGTACAGAACTCCTCTGCGTCTCATCGGTGAATTCCACCTCTCTCCTTCCCAGATTTCCAATCTCTTCATGGAAGTCCCACCCAACCTCTTACTGCCTAGCTATTGGGCATTCAGCTCTTTATTAAATGAATCAGAAGGTGCCTTGGCAGGGACACATCTTCACAGTATACAAAAAGATTATCCCACAATAATGTTGCTATTGAGTGTAAAAAAAAAAATTGATATGTGAAAGAAACGGCCAATTAAAGAATTCCAGTGACCAAAGTAGGAACAATTTGAGCAGCAAAATAGACTGTGGTATTAGAACATAACCCAAAGTGAAGTGAATCTGTTCTGTAGCATAGCCTGTTCTGGAGTCGGTGCTGATAGACACAGTCGTCCCTCAGGACTGGAGGTTGGCTCTGAACCCCTCACAGGTACTCAAGGCTATGGATGCTCAGGTCTTTTAGTTGGATGGCGGAGTATTTGCACATAACCTCCGTAAGTCCTCCCATGTGCTTTATCTCTTGAGGCTGAGAATGAAGCTCAGTCATAGAGTGCTTGTCTAGCATATGAGGTTCTCAGCCTGTAGGTCACTACCCCTTTGGGATCGCGTATCGGATATCGTACATATCAGATATTTACACTACAGTTTAAAACAGTAGCAAAATTAGTTATGAAGTAGCAATGAAATAATTGTGTGGTTGGGGGTCCCCACACCATGAGGAACTGTATTAAAGGGTCGCAGCATCAGGAAGGCTGAGGACCACTGATGTAGATTATTTGCAATACCTAATAGAACGTAAATGCCATGTTGCTAGCTGTACTGTTTCAGGAGTAAATGGTGAAGGGAGTGTCTGCACATGTTCAGTATGGACATCAGTGTTTCTAGTATTTCTGATTCTCCCTTGAATTCATGGCCTGGGAACCACTGATACAAAGGGCTGAATGAAGGAACGAATAAGTAGTAAACAGATCTCACGTGGGGAATTTCAACTAATCTATTTACTCCACCCTCAAATTTCGAAGCCGGATGTCCCCACTCCTTAAATGTAGGCTAACCATTTCTAGGACACATGGGAAGGGAGGGAGGGACGGGGGGACTGAGGGAGGACTAGTTTTGGAGGTACTGACCACACTAGCTTAGCTAGTGATCAAGGACATCGTCATGACTTACCTCTGATTGTCCTCCCCCAAAGCTAGCCCCCGAGTAAACGGAAACGTCACACCAAACCCAGTGGAGGACAGTCCAGCAGATAACCAGGGTGACCTGAACCCCTAAAACAACCAAGGTCATCACAGACAAGGAAGTTTGAGAAGCTGTCACAGCCAAGAGCAGCCAGAGACACTTAACAGCTGAGTACAGGGTATCCTGCATGGTATCTACAGTGGCCAGCAAAATGGCTCAGCAGGCAGACACTTGGGCCAGTTCTGATGACCTGAGCTTCATCCCCAGAAGCCACATGGTGGAAAGAGAGAACTACATTTGCCTCTGACTTTGACACTAGTCATGTACACCCACACCCATCACACACAATCAATAAATGTCATTTTAAAATGGCATTAGACAAAAACTACAGGAATTTGAATGAAATGTGGCCTTTAGCTAATGTATCCATTCTGGGTTATTCTTTGTAACAAATAGCCCATAAAAGATTTTTTGAGGTTTTACTTATCTTTTGATGTGTATGGGTGTTTAGCCCACATGTATGTATGTGCACCATGTGTATGCAGTGCCTGTGGAGTCCAGAAAGGGCATCGGATCCTCTGGAACTGGAGTTACAGACAGTTGTGAGCCACCATGTGGGTGTTAGGAACTGAACCCTGGTCCTCTGGGAAAGCAGCAGCCAGTGTCGTCACTGCTGAACTCTCTCTCTGGCCCCTTACTGTAAAAGTTTACAACTGGGGGAAACCAGCAGGTGGGTGTATAGGACTTTGTGCTTGGTGATTTTTCTGTCAATCTAAAACTACAGTTTTTTGTTTTACACACACACACAGAGAGAGAGAGAGAGAGAGAGAGAGAGAGAGAGAGAGAGAGAGAGAGAGAGAGAGAATGAGAATCTGAGTCTGTATGTGCCTTGTGTACATGCAGTCCAGGGAGATCAGACAAGTCATCAGACCCCTAGGAACTGGGGTTACAGATGGTTGTGATCAGTCATGTGGGTGCTGGGAATCAGCCAGTTCTCTTAACCACTGAATCATCTCTCAGGCCTCTTTTTCTTTTTCTTTTTTTTTTTTTTCTTTCTTTTTTTCTAAAATAGAGTCTCATGTAGCAGCCTCAAGCTAGTTATGTAGCTGGGGCTGCCCTAAAAATCTTGATCCTCGGCTGGGCGTGGTGGCACACACCTTTAATCCCATCATGGGAGGCAGAGGCAGGTAGATCTCTGTGAGTTCAATGCCAGCCTGGTTTACAGAGCCAGTTCCAGGACAGGCACCAAAAGCTACACAGAGAAACCTTGTGAAAAACCAAAAAAATAAAAAAACCTGCTCCTCCTGCCTCAACAGGCTTGTATCACCACATCCACATTCTTACCTGTGCTGGGGCTTGAACTCAGGGCCTCATACATGCTAGGCAAGCTTTCTACCATTGATCCACACTCCAAGTCAAAGCCTTATTATTATGGTTGTTGTTGTTTTCTGTTTGGAGGAAGGGTTTTGCTATAGCCCAGGCTGGCCTGGAATTCACCACGTAGCTCAAGCTGGCATTGAATCCTGACCTTCCTGAGTGCTGGCTCACGAATAACACGATTATTCTTATGGTTGTTTTTTAAAAGCTGTGTGTGCTTAGGGGTTGCTGAGGGGAATGAAAAAGTTCCCATTAAACTGGACTCTGTTCCTGCCTGATCTTGTTCTGGGATATGCCAGAGTGGCAGGAGGAAGGAACCTTGGCTGCCGGCTCCCAACTCCTGGACCAGCTGGCGAAGAGCTCAGGCAAAGCTGTCCTTGTGGGAGACAAGGACGATGTCCGAGAACCGGTTAGACATGCCGGGACTGGTTGCAGGAGGCTGACTGCCCCCAGGACTGCGGTCAGCTCCAGAGACTTACATCACAGCCTTGCTGTGAGTAGCATGTCACAGCAGGGTGGCACGCACTTAATTCAGAGGATGTCACTCTGTACCATGGATTGTACACAGCATGAGGACCTTAGGAGGGATGGGCACTTAGCCCAATTGCTACAGTGTTTGCCTGGCATTCGTGAAGCCTTGGCTTCAATCCCCAACACTGCATAAAACAGGTGTGGGAGGTAGAGGCATGAGGACCAGGAGTTCAAGGCCATCCTCAGCTATGGAGTGAGTTCAAGGCTTGGACTGCATGAGACACCATCTCCAAAGAAAAGAAGGATGGAGTGGGCCTGTCCCTCTCTGCTGTCACCCTCTCGTCCTGGTGAAAGATGGGGCCAGGAGTTTAGGACCCTGGTCACCTAGACAGCCCTGGAAGACACTAGACAGTTTTACCCCTACCCTTAGGTTACCCTTGCACCTCTTCATCTAGAAGCCTGGGCTGGCAAGAGAGCATGGTCTTTGGGCGGTTTGGAGGCAGCAGATCTGGGCTCAGGTGAACTCCACCACCCAATAGCAGAGAGGTCCCAGTGAGTCACTCAGTTCTCTGACCTGTTTCTCCAGTTATAAAACACAGGTCATACACCTGCCTCACCCATTGGCTGAGGCCGAACCAAGGATCAGGGCAGGAAGGAAGACAGTCACGGGTTACGCTGGGCACGGGAGGTAGGGTGTTGTTTCTCAGGCAGTGGCTGGGGGCCTTTGTGGCCTCAGGAGTGATCTGGGATAGTTTCATATCCATGGGGATGCCCTTACTTGCAAGTACAGATATACCTGGATTTTTGATGAGCTCATTGTAAGTTGAAAATATAGTCAAGACTGCACCTATGAGCTAGGTATGGTGGTACACACCTGTCATCCCACCACGTAGAAGGCTGAAGCAGATCTTGAATTCTAGGCCAGCCTGGATTACACAGTGGGACTGTCAAAAAGTTAGAAAAGGGCACTGACTGCACCTAACCTGCCAAGTATAGTATGGAACCTGTTCAACACATGTTGCTTTCATAATACCCTGAGCAAGTAGTTGAAGCAAAGACAGGTCAAGATGGCCAGCTTGGGGTAGAATGGATGGCAACTGTCCGCTCCAGGTTCCTGTCACATCCTTCTCCACTGTGGTGGCCAGCCGTAGTAACTGGCCTCCTAAGGGCCCAGATCCCCTGTTGACTACAACCCCAGCTTTTGTTTGGAGCTTGTGGTTTAAATGAGAATGTCCCCCACAGGCTCAGGTATAAACACCTGGTCCTATGTCCCCCGGAGGCTCAGGATGGGTGGCCTTCCTGGAGGAAGTGATCACTGGAGGCGGGTTCTGAGAGTTCATCCTCTCGCCTCCATCCAGGTCCTCTCTGCTTTGTGTGTGTGTGTGTGTGGGGGGGGGGGGTGTTAAAGATGAGATCTCTCAGCTTCCTGTTCCTGCCATGATGTCTGACATTTACTGCCATGAGGGGCTCTTATTCCTCCAGAAGTTACCTGTGGTCATGTTTTATCACCGCAATAGAAAAGTAACTTATACAGAGCTCCATTCCTTCCCCAGTGGTTGTATTTGTTTGAAACAGGGCTTCCAATAGTTTTTGTTTGTTTGTTTTTTGTTTTTCTTTTTTTTTCTTGGTTTTTCGAGATGGTTTGTCTGTGTAGCTTTGCGCCTTTCCTGGAACTCGCTTTGTAGACCAGGCTAGCCTCGAACTCACAGAGATCCGTCTGCCTCTGCCTCCTGAGTGCTGGGATTAAAGGCATGCGCCACCACCGCCCGGCTCCAATAGTTTTTTTTTTTTTTTTTTTTTTTTTTTTTTTTTTTTTTGGTTTTTCGAGACAGGGTTTCTCTGTGTAGCTTTGCGCCTTTCCTGGAACTCGCTTTGGAGACCAGGCTGGCCTCGAACTCACAGAGATCCACCTGGCTCTGCCTCCCGAGTGCTGGGATTAAAGGCGTGCGCCACCACCGCCCGGCTTCCAATAGTTTTTTTAAGGGTTTGTTTTTCTTATTTTTTGAGACAGGTCTCACGTAGCCCAGGGTGACCTCTAACTCACTGTGTAGCTGAGGGTGACCATGGATTTTTCTTACTTTCTTTTCTCTCTCTGTCTCTGTCTCTCTCTTGTTGTTGTTGTTTTGAGACAGGATATCACCATGTATTATGTATCCCTGGCTGGCCTTGAACTCACAGAGATCTGCCTGCCTCTGTGTGCCAAACGCTAGGATTAAATGCATGTGCCGCCTCGCCAGCTGTCCATGGATTTCTAATCCTCCTACCTCTACCTCTCCAGTGCTGGGATTCCAGGCTTGCAATCTGGATTTTCCTTCCCATTCTTAAGATTGTGTGCTTCTGATGGAGTCCCATTGCCCCCTGGAGAGAGAAGCCTGTGACCCGGATACAGGCCCCACTGGGAAGCAAGGCTGGACCAGCACAAGTACTCCTCCGTTAACTTTGACACCAGGAGGGTGTAAGGCACGGAGCCTTCTCCTCAGCTCCAACGCCCTCTTTTTTAGATTAGTATTTATGTATGTGTGCCCACACGTATGTGCACACGCATACCACAGTGTTGATAAGCACATGTTGAGATCGAAGGACAACTTACAGGAGTCAGTTCTTTCCTTTTGCAAGGTGGGGTCCAGGGAGTGAACTCAGGTGGTCAGGTCACTATGTAGCCCAGGCTAGCCTTGAACTTGGGCTCCTTCTGCCTATGCTCCTGAATCTTGCAATTACAGGTGCAGCAGCACATGCAGCCGTCAGTTTCACCGTTATGGTGAGTTGTGTGTTCTCCACCCTTGTCCAAGGCAGTGAACAAACACCACCGAGCACTGCATGTGAGTGACTGCAATGCTTAGCCCGAGTTTTACCAACCAGCTGCATTTGTTTGATTGACACAGTACACGGTAAGCATCCTAGCCATGAAGATATGGCAGAACACTAAATGAATACAAATGAGTTGGCATCCATACCAGGGCAAACTGCAGCCCATGGGCCAAATCTGGGCCACCACCTGTCTTCATAAACACAGCTTGGCTTGGGACACAGCCACACTCCTGTGGTTTTGTGGTGGAGGAGAGTTGAACAGTTGCAAGAGAACACGTTATGAAGACACAGCCGTTCCCCATGAAGCATCCCTCTCTCCCCAGATGGAAGTAACACTGTCATAGCCCTCAAATCAGCTTCAGTAAAGCAAACGCTCCTGAGTCAAACCCACCCCAGAAGGAGGGTCTGTGCCTTCGCTAAGATGTGCTCCGTGCAGGACTTGTATCAGTGAGAGTCTAGACAGCGTGCAGATATAAACACATCCATTGCCCATTTGGAGCGTTGATCCATTCCTCTGGAGTCAGAAGTGAAAGCTATGGTGAGCTCCGCATTTCCCAGAACAATCCCATAAGAGGTGGTTCAAGTGAAACCCGGGCTCTTTAATCTGCATGATGGAATGTCAGCGTTGTTGACCAGACACCCAGCACTTCTAGCCTGTGGATCCTGCCTCTATCTACAGCTGCACTGCACTCAGGACCGCCGAACACCTACTGCTGTTTCCTTCTTCGTTTGTGATGCTGGGTACAAAACCCAAGGCTTGGAGCAAACTAGCCAAATAGTCTACCACTAAGCTGTTGTTTCTGGCCCCAGACACCTCCACTCTAATCCCTGGCTACTGAGCTCCTGCCAGAAGTACAGTATATACAGTTAATATTAGTGCAATAGTGTAACGGGCATGCAGCCAACCATCACTCCAGGTTTCCTTTTTGAAAGATTTTCTTTGTACATGTTTTCTTTCCAGTATGTGTAAGCCACACGTATGCCTAGTGTGCAGAGAAACCAGAAGAGAGTGTTGGATCCCTGGAACTGGAGTTAACATGCAGTTGTGAGCCACCACATGGGCTCTGAGAACTGAACCCAGGTCCTCTGGTAGAGCAACAAACCCTCTTAACCACTGAGCCATTTCTTAAGCCCCAAAGTTTTCTTTTTTAAATTATTATTATTCGTGTGTGTGTGTGTAAGCATGCATGCAGGTGTGTTGAGGTCAAAGGACAAATTGTAGGAGTCACTTTCTCTCCTTTTGCCATGTTTGATCCCAGGGATTGAACTCAGGGAGTTGGGCCTGGTGGCATACTTTACCTCACGAACTGTCACGCAGCCCCCTCTCCATGTTGTTTAAATTTTCTCTCTCATGAGATAAAACACCAGGAAGCAAACGAGCAAGATCTGAGTGAGTCTAGCCCTTGGCAGGTCTTCCCTGGCACTGGTATTTGGGTATCTTTATGGTCTTCCTGACAAGGCGAGGAGGGTGTTCTGGTCCTTAGTGTCCCTAAGGCCTACATGACAAATCTGTTCTGGAAATTGTCACCAGGAGAGACTCTCAGCAACTGGCATGTTGCCGTCACCCACTAGAACTCTACAGTAACCCGCTCCAGCCTTTTCTTTTCTCTCCTTTTTTCTTCCCCAGGAAGCTGTAGTTAACTCAGTTCTGAGAGCCATCCTATCCTCTTCCTCCTCCAGAGTCCTGGCCTGGGGGGCTCTTTTCCAGGTGTTCAGTCAGAACAGCCCCATGGCATGGTGGGCTGGGCAGACTTCATGCTGTTGGTACACTGCGCAGGAAGATAGACTGCTGTTTTGTGCTTTAAAGGAATGCACAGTAGGTTCTGGGGGTCTGCATTCAGACCCAGGAGACACATGCAGCTAGGAGCCAAGGACAGCTAGGACCAAAGGCAAGATCTAAAGGGAAGACCTTTGAAGGTCCCATGGCGTAGGCTAGTTCTCCGGCTCTGGACATCTGCACTCCTTCCCAACGGCAGCTGTGGGAGCTGGGGGTGACTCTGCAGCTCCTGGGCTACGCAAAGAGGAGGAAGCTCAGTCCCAACTGGAGACTACAGTAGCTGGGCCCAAACTGTCTTCTTGGGAATCTGGGATGAACAAGATCAATCATGGGTTAAACATTGATCTTACAGTAGAGGAGACGATATGGAGATGGGGAGGCCCCAGCACAAGCCTGAGACTGGATGAAGGTCCATCAGGTGAGGAGTCTCACCAGTGGTAAAGGCTGGCAGTTCCTCTCTTACCTTGAACTTGGCTATCAGGTTAGATTCTTACCTGATGTTACTCACAAACAAGGCTCCAATGGGAAGGCAGTTCCAGAAAGCACTCACCAGAACTGCCACCTCAGGGTGTTCACTCTGGCTGATCTAGGAATCCTGCCTTCTGGTGCCAGGAAGGGCTGGCAGGATCCCCAAGTGGGCAGGTGGGACTCATGTGGACACCTATCTGTGGTAGTTTGGTATCTGTTGATAGGGACATATTTCCTGGGGTCGAATGCTATATAGGTAGTGTCTTCTACTCAGGCTCCACAGGATAAAATGTGGATCAAATAAAAGCTGAGCCTTCTCTCCAGACCCACCCAAAGGCTGAACTGGGAAGCACTCCAGAAGAGGAATCAGAGTTGTTAGTATAAACCTGGAGACAGCAGCATCAGGATGCAGCCTTTCCTCTCTGCCTCGCCCAACTCCACCCCGCTTCTGGGCCCTGCTCCTGGGTATGAAGACATCTCAGTCCCAAGTGCTTTCTCGATTCCAATTATGACTGCAGTTGTCTTCAATATAGGCTGCTGGTGTGAGCCTTTCCTGCTGCCAGAGGTGAACAGACACACTTGGACATGCTGGACTGCAATCCAAACCTTCATTAGCAGAATAAACTTTGCCAGGGGGTGTCTGCATTCAGAACGTGACTCTGGGCTATTTGCATGGATGGAGTTTCCTCTGAGGTCTCCTCCTTCCCCAAGGGGCAAGCCACAGAATGTTTCCTTCTTGGCCTTCCTTGTGAGAGTCCCTTCTAGTAACCACAGGATTTCAACGCTATCAATGCCAGCCCCAACTATGGCCGGGATGTCCACCCACCAGCCCTATGCAATGCCAGAGTGCACTCTCTTCCATGGTCAGGTTGGAGACAGACATCAGTGTGTGGAGAAGGTGTGCAAGGGGGGATGAAGCTCTGCTTCCCTCTCATGCAAGAGACAGGAAATCCCCAGAGCAAATGGGCATCTGAAGGAGTTTTCCTGGGACAGATAGAAGAGCTACTACAAAGGGCTAGAGGACTTGCTGTTCTTCTGGAGGATCTGATTTGGTTCTCAGCACCCACACTGAACCCACTAAAAACCACCTCTAACTCCAGATCCAGGGGATTTGACACTTTCCTCTGGTCTCCATAGACACATTTACACACAAATCGATTCACACATACAGAGACAAAAACAATTTCTTAAGGAAAAAAAACATAGAAAATGTTACTCTTTTATTATTTCCAGGAGGTAATACATAGCCCAGGACACCAAAGCAATAGGGAATTAGAGGCAGCACATGGCCAGAGATCTGGGGAAGAGCCTCATGCTGCGTCTCAGGCTCCTGTCCGCCTGTCCACACGATGGCTGGACAGTCACATGAGCTCACTGTGACTGAAGCCGTGACAGATGACCAAACTCAGCACCCTGCCGACCAAAAGGGCCAGTGCAGAGGCAGCTCCCGGAGTCGGCACACTGGCACCCTGGCACACTGGCAGTGCCTGCCCTACCGCCCAAGGCCACTGTCCCCACAGCGTACCTAGCGCTTGATTCTGTTTCAGTGAGCCTGCAGTGTGCAGGGCAGGAATAAATCCTGAGTCTTCAGTTAAGGTGAAGCCTTAGTAGTGTTAATACTCTGGATGAGCAAAGACAACACTGTCTTGGGGGTAGGGGGTGGAAACGGAAGGAGCCTGGGCTGCAGTACTGCCTGGAGGAGGACCTCTCCTGGTACATGATGGGGAGAGGCAGGGCCTGGGCTCTGGGGGAAGCTGCTTCCTCTGGCACAGAGTTGACCTAGAGGTTGATTTTCCAATCATAATTGGTTACCTGGGTCTAGTCATATCTAGGACAAAACAAGTCTTGCTTACACCAAACATGGCCTTGGAGAGATGTGTGGCTCAGTTCTCCCAGGTTGAGGGGAGGGACTCAACCTAAGGCTCTCCTCCATTCCCAGCCGCTGTCCTTTGCAGGTGACTGGGTGAAGGACACAAGCAGAAGCAGGCGCTGCTCCAGCCCAGTGATCTTTTCCAGGGAGCTCACGTAGGCAGGACCCAGAGCCCCACCCTGGCCAGCACGGAGCTGACGTTTCTACCCGAGAGGTGACTGAATGGTGGTGTGCAGGTGGGAGTCACCACAGGGGCTGGGGTGCGGAGATAGCCTCCATTTCAGCATGGTGGGCCAGGCTGCTGGCTGCCAGGAGAGGCTGCTGCTTCCCAGCATGCATTGCTCTCCTCCAACCCCACTGCACAGGCTCACAGAGTTTTGATTTGACAGGTATGAAAATAATTTTAAAAAATCACACCACTGTGTATTCTGAACCCAGAGCTGATGGCTTTGTTTTGTTTGACAGGAAAGGACAAAGAAACCACAACTCCACAGCGGCCAAGGCTCACAGAAGCACAGAGTGTGCTCTGTACCCAAATGGAGAAACCTTGTCTGACGGGGGAGCTGGGGGAGCCACAGGGTCCTCTAGTCGGTGGCAGGATCTGAGGTCACCTCATCTTCACATTCCTCAAAGCCTGGGACTGGCTTCTGCAGAAAGTATGTGGTGGCCTGGATCACCTTGTCGGGTCCAATGTTGTAGACAGGGTGAGTGGGCTGCTGTAAAGAGAACAGACGCCAGTCCATCACCAGTGGCTCTTGGTGGCTGAAATTCACCTGGCAGAACTTAGATTAAGGAGCATGAGTCTCTCTCTCTCTCTCTCTCTCTCTCTCTCTCTCTCTCTCTCTCACACACACACACACACACACACACACACACACACACATACACACACACACACACATACACACACACAGGTTTACTCCAGGCCCACATGTGCAAACCACGGTATCTGCTGAAAACATTTCACAGTGCACAACCACAGTATTCAGCCACTTAAATGTGCGCTTTCGGGTATTTTCACGACACAGGACATGCTTATGTTTATCTGAAATACATTGTGGACTTGGTGGAATTTGGAATATTCACATAGACTTAACCTGTTATGTGTCTTTATGTAAAACTCTGAAGTCCACGATTGTGTGCGGCAAACCCAGCACCTCACACGTTAACATATGTGTCCACCTCTAAGCTACATCCCCTGCTCCAAAACCTGTTCTTACGTACTATAACTTTTATCCTAAATGTGTTTGTAATCAGCAGACAAAGTACTGAGTTTGTTACAGCAGTGTCTTTGTTTCAGTCTGTCTCTCATAGGCTGGCTAGCCCAGGCTGGCCTCAGATTTACCATGTAAGCTGGGCTTGAACTCCTGTCTTCCTGCTGCCGCCTCCCACATGGCTGGGGTTCCAGGTGTGCACTACTGTGTCTGACTTCCATTGTGACATTTGCGTGTCTACTGTCATTATGCCTTGTTCTTATCTGCACCTCAGTCCCCGCTTCTGCTGGTCTCCAGTCCCCCAAATAGTGACCCCTTTGGCTTCCATGTACATACAGCACACTGTCCTCTGTTCCCTTCCCTTACTACCTCTAACACAGAAGGTTACACTTCTCTCCCATGTGGAGTGCAGATCCAAAGTAAAGGAGAAAAGGAGAGGAAGAGAAGAGAAACACTGTAACCTTTGCAAAATTCAAGTTGCTACATGAATGCACGGTATGTTGAGCACATTCCCCCCAATATTCCTACCCTTCCTCCCTCGGAGCACCCCTCCCCCTCCACACTAATTCCCTTTGTCCCCATAGACAGCTTGATTTCTAGTTTCATGTCATAGATACATACATGTTTTATGTGTCTATATACAACCTAGGACCCACGATTGAGAGAAAACATGTCTTCCTGAGACTGCTCCATTCACTTACTACAATGGTTCCAGCTGCAAGCATCATCTTTCAAATGGCGTAACTTCACTCCTTATGGAATGAAAAGGGTCCATCTCTTTGACGGGATGTAGTGCTCCAATTACAGGTGTACACAACCACTCCTGGCTCTGAACTTTTTGAGAGCTACCCTAACACTTGAAAAGTTGTAGCTTTTAAAGCATTTTGGATTTAAAATGTTCACGTGTGGGATGCTTAGCCTGTGACATGTGAGTAAAGCCCCGTGCACAGGAGCATCTCAAAGCTCCTTTCAAAGCGTGCTCACAGCTGTGGTGGAGAGGGCAGGGGTGGCGGCACTGGGCATCCACCAGACAGCCACAGCCATGGGGCCAGCCTCCACTTTTTATACTTGTACATGGGTTTCAATGATTAAAACGGTGAACATGCATCTGTGTTCATAACTAAGAAGGACCACAGCTCTCTTGAGGGTGAGTGTCATGTTTCCATCCCTTTACATCATTTCCCTACATCACAGAAATCCAAAAGAAATGTAAAGTCGGAGGCAGGACAGAATTTTAGAGCGGTATTCGGGGCCCTCTCTGGGAGAGTGAAGAGGAGGAGGATATAGCTGCAGAACATTTTCAGTTTCTTTACACACACCCCCATCTTGTGATGAGGAGGGTCTGAAGACAACATGTAGTCAGAGGAGTTGGTTTCCTCCTGCTGTAGAGGTTCCAGAGTGATCTCAGGTTCTGAGCTTGGCAGCAAGCACCCTTACCTACTGAACCATCTTGCCAGCCCCTCCTTTATTTATTTAGACAAGGTCTCATGTAGCCTAGGCTGGCCTCCGTCTAAGAGGGGTACAGCCAAGAATGACAGACTTTCTCACCTCCCGCCTCTACCTCCCGAGTGCCGGGATTACAGGCCTGCGCCATCATGCTGGGTTTCTACAGTACTGAGGGCTGACCCAGGGCTCTGTGCGTGCTAAGCGTGCACTGGACCAGCTGAGCTACAGCCCTAGCCCTCCGCCTGCGAGACAACGAGAGAAAACTGCACATGGCAGTGAACACCTTTAACCCCAGCCCTCAGGAGATAAAGCAGGTGGATCTGGGAGTTCGAGAGTTCTTGGCCAGCCAGCACTGCGGGGTGAGACCCTGTCTAAAATGGGGGAGGGGCAGGCAGCTACCTATTTTCATGAGGTCAGTATATTTTAAAACACAAATTGAAAAACACATTATAATAAAAAAAAAATTATATCAATCCTAAAAGTGCTTTTCTATTTATTTACCTATTCTGTGTCTGTGGTGCAGAGCACACACATGCCACAGCATTCAGGTGGAGGTCATCAATCCTCAAAGTGCTTTTCTATTTATTTACCTATTCTGTGTCTGTGGTGCAGAGCACACACATGCCACAGCATTCAGGTGGAGGTCAGAGGACGACATGCAGGCGTCGATCCTTTCCACAGTGTGGGTTCCGGGGACTGAACTCAGGATATCAGCCTTGTGTGGCAACCCACTGAGCCATCCCACTTGGCCCTCGTGTGTGTCTAAGAAAGATTTGGAGCTGATCTTTCCTGGGGGTCTGAGGAGATGTCTCAGCTAGTAAAATACCTGCTTCAAAAACACAAGAGCCCGAGTGTGATCTCCGGGACCCATGTAAAAAGCCGGTGTGGTTGGTGCACTCAGAGTCTCAGCACCAGGGAGGCAGACGCGGGAAGACCCCCGGGGCTTACTGGCTAGCCAGCCAGCCCAATAGGCAAGACCCCGGTCCCACTGAGATGCTCAGGTCAAAAAACAAGGTGTACAGCTCCTGAGCAAAAACACCTGAGTTTGCCCTCTGGTCTCCACGTGCCCCCCACACACGTGCCCCCGCCCCATAAAAGGTTGAACCAGATCGAGTGGATGCAGCCTATAATCCCAATCACCCAGGAGGCAGAGGCAAGAAAACTCACACAAGTCCCAGGCCAGCCTGGTCTACAATATGGATTTCAGGCCGGCCAGAGCTACAGAGTCACACAGTGGGACCCAACAAAGAATGGCTTTTCATCTGTCTGCCATCTGTTTGCACTTCTGCTTGAAACATTTCCCAGTGCAGACAGAGGAAAGATGTACAAGCCAGGTAAAAGATGAGGCTCAACATTTCTATCTGCTGGAGGTAGAACTGCCTAATATGGGTGGCCAGGACAAGTGGCTCTGTTACTTGGCCATGTGGACAGTCTCAGCCGTGTTTGTTTCTTGGGCTCATGTCTAGGCACAGAGTGTCGGCTTCTGCCAGGCTGCCATAGCACAGGCCAGGGAAGGCACCACCCCCCTCTTGTCTAGTGGTGCTGGCACTGAACTCAAGGCTCTACAGACTCATCTCAGCAAGGACCCTACCCCGAGCTACATCCCTAGCTAGGCCTGCCTCTTCTGGGGGAAGCATCCACACGGTGAAAGACACACGTGGCAAACCGTCATGTGGTATCACAGCATGGCAATGTGGGCAGTCCGTCCTCCGAAGAGAAGGCATGTGAGCTGAGACATGAAGCCTGCGATAGTGAGTGCAGTACCCTGCCCCTGCTAGAGGTCCCCGGGATCTGAGTAACGACTGTGTTGGCCTTCGAGAGGGAAACTGTGGTCAGCAGTGGACTGGACCCAAGTCAGCTGATGAGAAGAATAACTGTCTCTGCCCCAGTTCAGAACACTGAAATCCTGCCCCTGCCTGGCCCTGTATTTCCCCTACCCACACCTTCACTCACAGGCTGAAAAGTGCCGGGGGTGGGGCCAGTGAGTTTCCCAACTTGCCCACACAGGAAGCAGCCGGCTCTGCAGGACACAAGTGGCCACACTGAAGTGAGGTCCCCTGACCTGGAAGACCTTGCAGAAAAGGGGTATTGAACTGTTATGGCTAAAAAAGTTCTGTTTTATGCTAAGCATCCATCTTGGTAACATCTGCCATCTGTCTCTGACTCCAGTCCCTGGAAGGTAAGTTCTCAATAACCCTGACTCAGTGACCCCCACCTGAAAGTATACAGCCGTGACTATCTGTTATGATATAACTACCTGCTTTTTTTACTTCTGTAACTTGCTTATGCAGATACCCAAGACTGCTTTGAGTTGCCTTACCCACCTAACTTGGCAGACTAGACAGAACAGGTTTTACTTGCTTGCACAGATACAGAGAGTCCTTCCCCATACCCTTCCTTCATGACAATCTCAATTTTGGCTCAGAGATTCGTCCTGCTAGCAGTTAATCAATAAATCCCTTCATCAGAATTGGATTGAGTCCACAGTCTTCTCCCAGGGGTCACAGACTCCCCAACAGACCCCTACCTGCTTACCAGAGCATTTTCAGGCACACCCATGACCACATCATGCAGCATGGCTCCACTTCCGAAATGCTGGGCGATGGATAAGCCACTCAGGCAGTAGCAGGTGTGGTAGAAGTCACGTGACCTGCAAGGACAGACAGCTCTGAGAAGCCTTGTCCCCTTCCTACCAGCCTCTCCAAATACTGCCACATGAGTTAAGTATTTCTCTCGAAAGATCACAAAATGTCTAGGGATCGAGCACACTCCTCTTGATACACTGCTAGGCCAGGCCTTTCTCAGAGCAGCAGTGGCAGCAGTGGAAGTGTTTGTGAGTGTGTGTCTGGAATGTAACGGGACCTCTCGTAGTTTAGTTCCCTTTTGCATAGACTCTACCATACGCAATACCCCACACTTGTGTTTAGTCATTTCATCTACTCCAGAACGGTTGTTGGACTACAATCCGTTTATAGCACTCATTGCTTTGATAGCCTATCCTGTTTTGCTGTTTTGCATTGCTCGGGATGACCCCAGAACGACATACGTGCTAGGCAAATGCTCCACCACTGACCTATACCTCCATCCATAGCCTATTCTCGTTAAATGGGCTTAACAAGAAAAACACCAAGCAGTACAGTAAAGGAAGCTGGGCATGGTGGTGGTGCTCCCCTTTCGTCCCAGCACTCGGGAGGCAGAGGCAGGTGGATCTCTTGAGTTCAAGGCCAGCCTGGTCTATGGAATGAGTTCCAGTACAGCCTGGGCTACACAGAGAAACCCCAAACAAAACAGTAACAGTGGAGGGAAGCTAGCAATCCATTGGCCTCTCTGGAGAAGGAGAAAGGTGCATGTGAGCTGGGGGACAAGGTGAGGAGCCAGAAGTGAAGGCCCAGGGCTACTGGAGGGGTTGCCCAAAGTGGAGCACTTTCCCTGAACAACGCTAGTGCTAAGCGGCTGGAGGGCAGGGCCGCCGCCCCAGGTTGACGGGCCTGGCTCTAAGTGGCCAGGGTGGCACATTCCCTCTCCCCTCACCCCCACTCACTTGCCGGGCTTGTCCAGCAGCCCCCCCGCTGGGCACTGGCAGCACATCAGGATGTACTCCTGCAGGGCCTGCTGATGGAACATCCAGTGGCTCATGCTGAGGGCAGGGTCGCCTGGTGAAGGACAGGACAGGAGAGGCAGGGCAGCGGTTAGTCTCAGTCCACTCGTTCCCCGTACCCCTGCGAGCTTCGTCACGCATCCCTCTCCTGACACACGGGTGTGCGTCAAAGGGCAGTTCTAAGTGGCAGTTTCTCTTGCCTTGAAGTGTGCCAGTCAACATGGATGTCCTAAACCACATCTCCAGCAGTGGTTAGTGTCCCCCGAGGGCATCCCCTCTAGTCCTGTGCAACTAGTTAGTGGAATCTGAGCAGGGAAGGAACTCTTACCAGGGGGTAATAGCCAGATTCAGTGAGAGACCCTTTCTTTAAAAATACAGTGAAAAGTGACTCAGAAGAACAACCAGATGTCAACCTCTGGCCTCCATCCATACCACATGTACATGTGCACACAAACACACACATACACATACACTACACATGGCCAAAAAAAAAAAAATCCCACATTTAATTATAAAATATTCAGACAGAAAATATTTTCTTTTCTATTTTGAGACATGATCTCATGTAGCCCAGACTGGCTTTGAACTTACTATGTAGCTAATGATGACCCTAAGCCTCCATCTCCTGGAATTACAGGTGTGCCTCACATATCTGGCAATAACTTGGTTTTGTATTGGTTTGTTTTACTTTAATGTATGTGGGTGACTTGTTTGCATGCATGTCTGTTCACCACATGTGTGCCTGGTATCCACAGAGGCCAGAAACGGCACTGGATTTGGAACTGGGGTACAGACAGCTGTGAGGCACCATGTGGGTGCTGAGAAACAAACCTGAGTCGTCTGGAAGAGCAGCCAGTGTTCGTAACCACTGAGCCACCTCCCCAGCACCCAATTATTTTCCTTGAAAAGAGACACATACTTGTGGTCTCAGTTACTTAGGAGGCTGAGTCAAGAGGATCACTTGAGCTAGAGAGGGAGAGACAGGTGGGGGAAAGAGAAGAAGGAGAAAAAGATGGAAGGAAGGGAGGGAGGGAAGAAGGAAGGGAGGGAGGGAGGGAGACACAATAAATAAATGCAATTTTTAAGATGTTCCTAGAACCCTGCACCTCGCCTGGGCAGAAGAATACAGCCAACCCCATTGGCGGGGGTGTGAATGAGTCAGCCCCAATGTTGTGAGCATGAGAGAGGTGGTCCTATTACTCGGCTGTCATGTGGTGGTATGGGGGGGGGGGGGAGATCCCTCTCCCCCAAGATGAGAGAGCTAGCCCTGAGGTCAAAAGAGCGGGAGAGCTGGCCCTGCTCTTCATCAGCTTGGGAGAGTGGCACCCACACCATGCCCAGGCAGCACAGTAGAGCTGGCCCTGCTCTTCATCAGCTTGGGAGAGTGGCACCCACACCATGCCCAGGCAGCACAGTAGAGCTGGCCCTGAAGGTGTAGGTGGGAGACCCTAGGACATGAAAACAGGAGAACCGGCCCCGCCCCTTGCTCATCTCGGCCTGGGCTGAACTAGCCAGGGGCAATGCAGGAGAGCCCACCCTGGTGGTGAGGACAGGAGAGCTGGTGGGCTGACCAACCCTGCAACTATTTATGCCCAGAACCAGGCTATGAGTTGGCCCACCCCAACATCCACCCCATCTGTGGTCTGCTGGAGCACGTGAAGGGGCCAGAGCTGCAGACCCAAAGCTGCAGGATCTCCACAACACAGGCAACAGCAGGATAACCAAGAGGAGTCCCAGTGAGGGTCCAGCATCGATACTGTAGCAGAAACCAGAGGCCTCGAACCAGACCAGTGACTCTGCAGTGAACGCTTGCAGTAAAGATGTATGGACAAAAGGGTTTACTGCGTGACTCACTGGGTCACACTACAGCTTCCATGACGAGATCGATTTTTCCTTTTTTTTTTTCCTCTTGAGTTTTATGTTATTTTATTGGGGGGGGGGGGGTAGGTTGCAAGGGCAGAGGGCAGATACGAAGAGACGGAAATGAATGGGATGGAGATGTATGATGTGAAAGACACAAAGAATAAATGAAAAGAAAGTTTAAAAAAGATGTTCCTGGTAACCAAAATGGTAAAAAGCATTTGTACCTTTCACCAGTTGAGGACATAGCTTTCCTCCCCTCTAGAGGACTCAGTGACAGGGCCTCCCTAAAAGCAGAGAGCAACCCCTCCAGGTACCAGAGTCTGCTGGCACCCCAACCTTGGACATCCCAGTCTCCAGCCCTTGCTAGGGGTCAAATTCAAGACCGCACTCATGCTGGTTATCTACAGCTCTACATCAGACTTACATCCACTGACAGAAGTACAGGGACAAAGGAAAGAATCTCAAATGAGTCAGAGAATCCGAACATTGTGTATCTGATCACACTGTCTATGCGTGTGTGTGTGTGTGTGTGTGTGTGTGTGTGTGTGTGTGTGTGTGTGTGTGTGTTACCAGTTAAACCCAGAGCCTTGGAAATGCTAGGCAAGTGGACTACCACTGGTCAGGTCAGCAGGTTTGGGGATGGGCACCTTTATCCACTGAGCTATTGCAGGCCCTATACACTATTTTTGTTTGTTTGGTTTTTTTTTTTTTTTTTTTTTGGTTTTGGTTTTTCGAGACAGGGTTTCTCTGTGCAGCTTTGTGCCTTTCCTGGAACTCTATTTGTAGACCAGGCTGGCATCGAACTCACAGAGATCCACCTGCCTCTGCCTCCCGAGTGCTGGGATTAAAGGAGTGCGCCACCACTGCCCGGCCCCTATACGCTATTTTTAAAAATTTCTCTGAGTTATTACCAAGATCAAACTAGATACTTAGAAGTAAAGGTGCAAAAAAAAACCCCACAAAATACTAATAATCTGATGTAAACTATGTATTAAAGGGGAGGTGAAACTTATCCCAGGGATGCAGAGTAGTTCAACATTAAGAAAATAATCAGGCCAGGCACTTCATAAACCAGATATGGTAACACACATATAATCCCAGCACTTAGAAAGATCAGAGGTTCAAGGTCATCCTCGGCTACATAAAGAGTTTAAAAATAATAACAGAGTCAGTAAAATGGCTCAGCAGGTAAGGGCTCTTACTACTCAGTCTGATGGAAAGAACCAGGTCTGACCGCCACACGTTTGCCCTGGCACACATCTTGTGCCCCACCCCACCCCAAACTGATGAATACAAACACGACTAAATAAATGTAATAATTGCTTTAATTACAAGGAACTAGCAAGACAGATCAGCCAATAAAGTGCTTGCTGCACAAGCTTGGGGACCTGAGTTCCATCTTCAGCACCCAGATAAAAAATCTGGGCATGGCAGTACACACTTGTAATACCAGAGCTGAGGGGTGGAGGCAGGAGGATCCCGGCGCTGGTCAGCCAGCCAGTCTAGCCAAATGGGCGTCAGTGACTGAGGAAGACACTTGGTTGTCAGCCTCCACATATGTGCATGTATCTAGGACACACAAGTGCACACAGGTACACACACACATAAACAAAAACAAGTAAATAGGGATTGTTAAGATGTCAATGCTTGCTGGGTATGGTGGCACAGACCTGTAATTTCAGTGCTCAGAAGGCAGGTAGGAAGACCAGCAGTTCAAGGCCAGACTGAACTATATAGTTTGAGATACATGAGACTATCTTTAAAGAAAAAAAATCTACATATTCTCTGCAGTCCTTAAATTAACAGAATTCATACTGAATTGCAGAAGACCCAAAACAGCCAAGGTTACCAGGAAAAAGAAGAAAGCCAGGAGACCTATATTTCCTTATTTCAAAACCTACAGCAGAGCTATCATAACCATGGTGCCTAAGGATAGGTACATAGCACAATGCAGTAGAAATGAGAATCAGGAGCTAAGCCCCATACCCACAGCCAACTGGTTATCAACAGATGCTGCATCCATTCAGTGAAGGAAGGCTCAGTCGATCCTGGGACAACTGGACTTCTACATCCAATGATGAAGCTTGGAGGGAGAATGTATCCACTGTATAAGCTACACACGAGAGTCTCCTTCAACCCCAGCACCAGAAATCAAACAAAAGAAAATCTTTACTGGGGTGTGATGGTGCATGCCCATAATCCCTGCACTTGGGAGGCTGATGACAATGCCACATAGAAAGAACTTGTCAAAAAAAAAAACAAAAAACAAAAAACAACCCTTAAAAACAGATCAATAGGGCTGAAGAGATGGCTCAGAGGTTAAGAGCATTGGATGTTCTTCCAGAGGTCTTGAGTTCGATTCCCAGCACCCACATGGTGGCTCACAACCATCTGTAATGAGATCTGGTGCCCTCTTCTGGTATTCAGGCATATATGCACACAGAACGCTGTATACATAATAAATAAATCTTAAAAAAAAAAAACAAAAAACAGATCAAGAACCTATGAGAGCTAAAAATCAAAACTCTAGGAAGAAAACATATATTCCCATGATGATGAAGTTAGCAATGGATTCTCACATGATACCAATACCATAAGCAACAGGAGAATAAAAAAAATTTTTAAAAAGAACCAAGCTTCATTATCTCTAAACAACCTTGTGTGAGGTCCTGGTTTGATCCCTAGCATAAATACATAAATACATAATTTTTTAAAGGTAAAGAAAAAAGCCAGGTATGTGGCAGATGCCTGTAATCCCAGCAGTTGGGAGGTTGATACAGGAGGCTTGACATGAGTTCTAGGCCAGCCTGGGCTACCTTGTCTCAAAACAACAAGCAACAGTATCTGCTTATTTATTCTGCACACCCTGCATTCCTAACTGATTTACTAGTCTATCCTTTGTTTTCTAAAGTCCGATAATGTTATGACTCTCATCTTCCACTACATTTACCATTTTTCTATAGCACAGCCGTACCTACTTCCTGTCTCCATTTTGCCTATTTGCCCTGGGTTCAACCCCCCAGTACTACAACTAAATTAATAATATATAAACTTGTTTTAAGTTTATGGCTATGGATATAACTCAGCAGTGGTGAAGATGCTTAGCATTGTAGGGGATCTGGGCTCAATACCTAGTAACAAACATGAAAAAAAAATGATGCATTTGCTTACTAAAAAATACAAGAAACACAGAGCAGAAGAGGTGGCTCAGTGGTTAAAGCAAGTTCTGCTCTTGCAAAGGATGTGGTTCCCGGCACCCACTGTCAGGTGACTGGCAACTTCCTGTAACTCTAGCTCCAGGGAATCTGACACCCTCAGACACCCTCATGTACACAGACCACACACGCACATCACACACACACACACACACACACACACACACACACACACACACACACACACACACAGAGTTTTTAAAAATTAAAACGTAAGTAATAATACATCTCACGTTTTTGGAAGAAGAAAAGAAAACAGCATAATAGAGGATATATAATTTACAAGGTAACCTCTGACTCCCTCCTACGCTTCTCTCAATATCACGCATTGTTAAGTGTTTGGACATGATGCTAGGAAAAGCCAGTGGGCACCAGCTGGTGTGCCAGCCCTGGGCCTGGCCTTTTATACTGTATGTTGCATCCTGGGGAGCTTTCTGCACAGAGCCACTGTATCCAACTACCGTTTAGAGAGAGCATCATTTATTTACCCACTCATGTTTGTTGAGAAAGTGGTTTCATGTAGCCCTGATTGACCTGGAACTTGCTGTGTAGGTCAAGCTCCCCTTGAATGTAGAAAGATCTGACTCTTGAGGGCTGGGATTAAAGGTGTGCGGTGGCCAGGCCGGGCAACTCTTCACTTTTCAATGGACTTTTCCATTTGCTACTCAAATTCTACTTCAATGCACACCCTCTACTAATATCTCTGTGGGTGAGCTCAGGACAGTGCACTAGTCAGGTTGAAATGTTAAGTGTGTGTGTAAGTTAAGCAGACACCTGCACACTACCCTACAAAACCAAATGCCTATTTGCAGTCCGCTAACAGGATAAAAATGTCTGTTCCCTCTGTCTTCCAAGCGCTGGGACTGACAGCATGCACAACCACGCCCAGCCTCAGACTAATGCTTTTTGTTTTTTGAATGTATATTCTTCCAGAGTTCTGGAAATTCAATCATATAGTACATTGTTATTTTCTAGCATTTCATGTAATGAGGGAAACATTTTCATAACTCTGTAGCACTATGTAAATGACTGGATAATAGTTTGTTGTAAGATGTACCATCATTTATATCACAGCCCCTCCTCCCTCACATTTGAACTTCTAAGTTGGTCTGACATTCTGCTCTTAAAAACAGGAAGGTAGCAAACATTCTTAGTGTGCTCCTTGGACACACTATCACTTACTGTGGAGGGTCAGTTCCTAGAAACAGCCCCATCTGACTGATCCATAGATTATGCATGGGCCAGGCAGATGGCAGTAGATAGAGCCGGGCAGATGGCAGTAGATAGAGCCTGACAGATGGCAGTAGATAGAGCCGCCAGGCAGATGGCAGTAGATAGAGCCGCCAGGCAGATGGCAGTAGATAGAGCTGCCAGGCAGATGGCAGTAGATAGAGCCTGGCAGATGGCAGTAGATAGAGCCGCCAGGCAGATGGCAGTAGATAGAGCCGCCAGGCAGATGGCAGTAGATAGAGCACTTGCTGTGCAAGCCTGAGGACCAGACTGCAGATCCTCAGCACCATGTAAACTCTGGGCAGTCATGGCAGCTGCCTGGAATCCCAGCACTTGGGTGGCAGAAACCAGAGATGCCCTGGGCAAGCTTCCTAGCCAGACTAGCCAGAATTGGTGAACTCCAGGTTCAACCAGAAACTACCTCAATAAATAAAGTAGAGATCCATCAAAGAAGAGGCCTAACGTCAACTTCAGGCCTCCACATAAGCCTGCACGCACATGCATGCTCACCCAGGAATGTGCATGCACAACCTGCCACACACATGCACATTCACATGTACAAATGTGTGTGTACACCAAACATACATATACTGTTAATAGATAGTATAACCCCAAATAATAGTTGTCACAATAAGTGAATATTTTCTTTTACTTTTTAGATTTTTTTTGAAACAGAGTCTCACTATGTAGCTCTTGATGGTCTGGAACTTGCTATGTAGACCAGGCTACCCCCAACTCAAGAGATCAGCCTGCCTGAAGACCAGGAGGAGTTGGATCCCCTGGAGTTGGAGTTATAGGTAGTTTAAGCCACCCACTGTGGGTGCTGGGAACTGAGCTCACGTCTTCCGTTAGACCAGCACATGCTCTTAACCAGTGAGCCATCTCTTCTGGCCCCTACCTGCATGTCTTTGGCTACAAACAAGCTGGATAACTTTTTTGAAGGGGGCCGGGGGGAGGAGGTTGGTATTCCTCTGCAGTGATGCCAGCCGGGCTGAGGTCACCTACCAACCACTACAGGTTGCAGGCAGTTTATAAGGCAAGCCTTAACCACGTGTACTTGGCTTCATCATCGGCGAAATGAGACCATCAAAAGCCTCGGTGTGATAGGGCTGTTTGGGGGAGCAAATGAGAACATGTAAGTGAAGTACCCTGGCACAGTGACGGCTTGGGAAATCTCTGCTGCCACCAACAGAGCCACCCTCATGGAAAAAGTAGCAACATCTGTGGCCTTCTGTAAGCCAGCTCCAAAGAAAGAGATCACCAAAACGTCAGGGTATTTCTTTGAGAAAAGTTAGCCTCTAGAGCAGTGGCTCTCAACCTTCCTACCACTGAGACCCTTAAATACAGGTCCTCATAGTGTGGTGACCCCCAACCATAAAATTATTTTCATTGCTACTTCATAACTGTACTTGTGCTACTGTTATGAATCATAATGTAAGTATCTGGTGTGTAGGATACCTGGTATGCGACCCCTGTGAAAGGGCCATTTGACCCCAAAGGGGGTTGAGACCTAGTACTCTCGGGCATTCCTGACAGTCCTACCAGTGATCAAGCCAGAGCCTATGCAGTTCCAGAGTGCTGGCATTACTGTGCCTCAGTATTCTGAGGCCTAAACCCGATGGCCCCAGGCTGGGAAGGGAGGACAGCGGCTCTGTGGACTTTTAATCAATATCAAAAGCATCTACAACTCAACAACTCCAGTGAGATTAAGGAATTAAAGCGTGGGGCTCAGAGAGTCAGAAAGAAGCTTAGGTGTGGGAGGCAGCAGTAACTAGTCACCCAGCTGAGTCCACAGGAAAGTCTCCCTCTGGGCCAAGGGACCTCCTGGCAGGAACAGATTGGCAGCCGGCAGGGTGGCCATTGACTCCCCCCCCCCCCCCGCCCCCTGTGTGCCCAGGATCACAGGCAAGAATGGGCATGGAATCAGAAGGCATTGAGGGAGAGGGGCTGTCGGAGCCTTGGCCTGCTGGTCTTGCCTGCCCTGTGGCAACTCCTTAGGAAGGAATGTGGATTTCTCTAGCCTGGCTGCTCAGGGAAGCACACTCATCCAGGTCAGCTCACTGACTTTAAGATCAAACAGTACTAGGGCTGGGCTGCAGCTCTCTGGCAGGGCACTTGTCTCGCACGCACGAGGTCCCTCATTTCAATCATCAGTTCTGCCAAACAAAGCAGTGGCATTCATAAAACTTTTTTTTTTCCAAACAAACAGCATTCTATTTATTTATTTTGTGGGGGAGGGGATCACATGTGGCGGTCAGACAACTTGCAGGGAGTCAGTTCTCTATTTCCACCACGTGGGTCCCAGGGACTGAACTCAGGTCATTGGACTTGCCAGCAGGGGCCTGTACCCACCAGGCTGTCTCCCTGCTCAAAAGAAAACATTGCTAATGGTGACATGGACTCAGCCAGATGTGGTGAGTCCTCTCTCCTCGGTTCTGGTTCTCTGCCCTTTTATTACTGCCTCTCGTGTCGCCACTTTGACTGTGTGCACAGAGGGTTTTCATCGCGACATGACCGAGCACAGCTCTGCAATGGCAGCTATGGCTTCATGCCGAGCAGAGATGGCAGCCCCAGTCCTTGTGGGGCCTGAGACGGGGTGGGGATGCTCCCTTCAGATAGTGGGGAGTGGCACAGGGGAAGTCCATCCTGCCACAGCAGCAAGTGATCTGAAACCATGCCAACTGAACCCTATTCTGCATACACAGCCCCTAGGACAGGAGGCTCCACACCAGGTCTCAAAATCCCAGCCAGACAGAATCGCCTTCCTCTGAGCAGCCCTTGGTTAGGAACTGACCAGGGAGATCATCTTCTGGCTCCCATAGCGGCGGCGTGGGCTCACCTTGAGCATGCAGTGCTCGATGCAGCAGGGGCAGGAGCCCTGCCTGCCAGAAGGAGTAGCAGCCATCCACCAGCTTGTTGCAGCGGCCCTGAAATCCTCCTTCAAATCGCATCTGCCGGCTTGTCACCCATTGCTGAGAGAGAGCACAGGAGGGGCGGGTGTGAGCCAGAGACACACCAACAAGGGCCAGTCCTCGGGATGAAGTCTGGAGCTCTGGCTTCCCTCCCCCGTTCCCCCACAGCCACTGCCATTTAAACTGGCCATTTGGAAGCAACCAGCACTGATCACTGCGCAGAGCTGGAAAAACCACTGCCATTTTAGTTCGCATAAAAAGTGAAAGGTTTCACTGTTACATTTTTGCACACGTGCGCGCGCGCGCGCACACACACACACACACACACACACACACACACACTTTTTTGCTCTTTGTCTCCTTCACCGCCATTTCCTGTTACCCCTCTCCAGGCTGGTTCTCTTCCCCTCCCCGAATAGTCTCCTTCTGCATTCATCCCGTTCCCCTCTCTGTTCCCACCACCCTGACGGCCATCTTTACTTAGGTCCAGATGGAGGCCGATGCTGAGTGAGGAGGCCACGCTTGTATGGGAGGCCTGCAAAAGTCTCTTAAACACAACTTGGGGCAGAAAACTCAGGCAGGGCCGCTTGTCTCTTCTCATCACTGCTCAGGGGACTTTGTTCAAAGCAGAGAAGGGACGTGTTGGGCCGGTCTCATCAGATAACATCAAGCTAGTCCTGCCTTTACCTGGTACCTGAGGACATGCACTCCAGAACATCTGCAAGTCCCTACCAGGACTGAAGGTAGAGGCCATTGATCCTAATTACCAAATGAAAACCCCTTGGTCTAGCCTGAGGAACCTGGCTAGGTGATATAAGGAAAATCTTATTTTGAAGCTATACACTAGCACTTGTCACCCAGAGGCCACACATGATACTAGCACTCCTGGCTTATCATCACATTTCCTGAACACACTCCATCAAGATAGCCTTGGAGGGATGAGCAGAACCAACTGGCTGAGCAGATACAACACTCTCTTCCCTCCCAGTCCGGCCTCAGAGCTGCACTGCTGGACGGAAAGGGAGCCCTCCTACATTGAGTTCCTGAGTGTAGACCCAAGGGACTCTTTAGAGGGGAAGCCTGGACTTCCCTTAAATATAATGGAGTTTAGATTACATCCGAGATTATATCCCTGGTCACAGCAGTACAAAAGTCAGTCTCAGATTCTTAAAAGGACAAAAACCTGTGGGCTTAGGTAGTCACGCCTCCCTAGACAGTCTTAAATGAACCCTATGCTTCAGGGACTGCCATTTAATGGCGTTAGGCTAAGCACTCAAAAGGAAGGGGGGCACTCTGCGCTTTTACTAACCCACAATGTGAGTGGATTCGAAACAAGCCAACTGCTTTTGTTCCAGTGCCTAAAGCCACGGGTGTGTTCCACTTCCCTTGGCTATAGAAGGCCAAAGGCCCTCAGATATAGGTGTAGGTTCCTCTCTGTCTGTCTGTCTGTCTGTCTGTCTCTCTTTGCTTTTTGAGACAGGGTTTCTTGGTGTAGCCCTGGCTGTCCTGGAACTCACTCTGTAGACCAAGCTGTCCTCAAACTCCCAGAGATCCCCTGCCTCTGCCTCCCTAGTGCTGGGACTCAGATGTTGGTTTTTCATAGCAAAGGGAGGGAAGGGGGTTACTGGGAAAGGGAGGACATTCACATTTATGGAGCACCTTCCGTCTACCAGGCTGTTATGTATGTTCTCTCCTTTAACCCTCAAAGAATAAGGATTATTATTCCTACCTTCCAGAAGGAAGAAACAGTACAGCTAAAGCAGATTAGACAGCTGGCCAGGGGTTCTTGGCTGAGGGGCAGAGGCGGGGTCCAAGCCTACAGTTATTGTCATTATAACTTAGGCATGCACTACCATGTTCCTTATTTTTGCCTACAACATGGGACTTTACACTTCATCTCTTGGTGGTGATCAGATTTTAAAATACATGTACAGAGCTGGTCATTCAGTATCACTTTTCCAGAACCTTCATAGAGTGTGCCGTGTGAGAGGCTTCCTCTCACACTGAGGGCAAATGCTGCTTGTTACACCACAGAATACAAACGGAGCTCTCCAGCGGGCTCACGGGGCTCCACAATGAGGCCTGGCACCTGCTCGCTGGATGTCAGCTGGGGCTGCTTTACCTTGATGATGGCCAGGGGAGCGCATGCTCGCCAAAAGACAAAGAGAATACATCTGTGTGTTCTAGCCTTCCCTTAAGCTGACTGATTTCTGAACACTGGCCAAGAGCTTGGGGGTCTAGAAGAGATGTCCAGACCTCCTGATAGCACCCCCCATGCCCCCTGGAGAGTTCTCACTGCCTGGAGAACTCACTGGAATGCAGATACAGAATTTTCACAGGTAATAAAATTTTCACAGGTGATAAATCTTTGGCCTTAAAATGCTTCAAAGCTCTTTTCATAGCTTCTTCTCTTAGGAGACTCTAAGACACATGATAATTCTAAATCCATAGCTATTTTTCTTGGGTATGGGGGAAAGTCCTCTGGCTCATTCCAGGTGGCCAGAGGACTCAAGACCACTCAGGGTCTACAGAAACTTCAAAGCAGTCAGAGGGAGAGGTAGGAGAAGGACCGGAGACCGAGGGCAGCTGTGAACTCCTTCAGCTGACTCACAACTGTGCTGAGCACCAGCAACCCCACCTGAAGCCTCGTCCTGGGACTAGAGTCTGTGCACTCACGGCTCTGGCAGCCCTTCCCATCACAGACCTCCCTATGGTCCCAGATCAGAGGCACAGCAGCAAACCTGGGCTGGGGAGGGGGTGGTGTAACAGCTACTCACCAACAAGCTCTTCAGGTTCAAAGAGCGTTCCTTCTTGAGGATTACCAGCGCAGCCAAGCCACAGAAGGTGTAGCCGCCATGGGCTTCCATCCCTGGCACCCCGCCAATGCCACCTTCCCAGTTCTGGCACCTAGGAGGGGTGAGAAGCAAGACTGTGGCAAATGCATGGATGAGGACAAGTGTCCTCCCCATATTCTGGGTGGCAGAGAGAAAGTTTGCTCTGATTAAAGCATCATTTGTTAGCACCATGGATAGAAATGTGCTGACTTACCAACTTGTATGCATGTATATATGTGTGCGCATGTGTGTGTGCACATGCACGTAAAGTCAGCTCTGGGTGTTGTTCCTCAGGATAGCTATCCATTTTGGGTTTTGAGAGTCTCTCACTGGAACCCGGGGATCATATTTTTGGCTAGGATGTCTTGGCCAATGAGTTCTAGGGATGCCCTAACTCCACCTCCCCAGGGCTGGGATTTTGAGCATGGGCTACAACGCCTGGCTTTTCACATGGTGTTGGGGATTGGATTCAGGACCTCGTGCTGGACAGTAAGCACTTTGTGAACTCAACTATCTCCCCGGCCCCTGACGTATTAATGCTTGCAGATTCCTTTTCCTAGAAAAGAAAACCAGAAGCCTTATAAAATTAGAAACCCAGGCCGGGCGGTGGTGGCGCACGCCTTTAATCCCAGCACTCGGGAGGCAGAGGCAGGCGGATCTCTGTGAGTTCGAGGCCAGCCTGGACTACCAAGTGAGTTCCAGGAAAGGCGCAAAGCTACACAGAGAAACCCTGTCTCGAAAAACCAAAAAAAAAAAAAAAAAAATTAGAAACCGTCCACTTATATAAGAAATGTAGTAGCACAGGTTAATACTCACTGGGGGAAAGTTGCAAAGTCCTATACAGAGCAGAACCATCAAGTTAAAATAAAATCAAAACAATTGCTAGTTTTGGTTATCTTTGAGTACCAGGTCTATTAGTGAAGGTATTTTATTTTTGTCTAGTTTCCTCTTTTTAACTCTAGTTCTGGAGATCAAACCCAGGACTTTATGGATGCAAGGCAAGTGTTCTACCACTGAGCCACATCCCACCTCTCAGCCCACCTTTTGCTTTTTGACGTAGGTCTCCCAAAGTTGCCCAGGCTAGCCTTGCACGCACTCTGTACCCCTGGCAGGACCTGAATTTGGGATCCTTCTGTTTTAGTTTCTTTCTTTCCTGTTTCTGTTTGTTTGAGACAGGATTTCATGTAACCCAGGCTGGCCTTGAGCTTCCAGATCTTCCTGTCTTGCCCTCCTTTCCTCCACCCCACTCAAGTGCTGGGATACAGATGTGAGACACCTTGCCTCAGATTTCTGGTTTGTTTTTGTTGTTGTTTTGGGTTTTAAAATTTTGTTTTGGTGGTACTGGAGATCAAACCCAGGGTGCTGCACATGCCAGCCAAGTACTCTGCTACTGGGCTATATCTCAGCCCACCTTTTGCTTTTTGACAGAGGTCTCCCAAAGTTGCCCAGGCTAGCCTTGCACGCACTCTGTACCCCTGGCAGGACCTGAATTTGGGATCCTCCTGTTTTAGGCTCTGGAGTAGCTGGAATACAGGCCCATACTACCAGGCTGCATGGCTCAAACTTTCTATAATACACACACACACACACAGTAAGACTTTGTTTCAAAAAAAATCTAAAAAGTAAAAGAAAATATTCACTTATTGTGACAACTATTATTTGGGGTTATACTATCTATTAACAGTATATGTATGTGTGGTGTGCACACACATTTGTACATGTGAATGTGCATGTGTGTGGCAGGTGTGCATGCACATTCCTGGGTGAGCATGCATGTGTGTGCAGGCTTATGTGGAGGCCTGAAGTTGACGTTAGGCCTCTTCTTTGATGGATCTCTACTTTATTTATTGAGGTAGTTTCTGGTTGAACCTGGAGTTCACCAATTCTGGCTAGTCTGGCTAGGAAGCTTGCCCAGGGCATCTCTGGTTTCTGCCACCCGAGTGCTGGGATTCCAGGCAGCTGCCATGACTGCCCAGAGTTTATATGGTGCTGAGGATCTGCAGTCTGGTCCTCAGGCTTGCACAGCAAGTGCTCTATCTACTGCCATCTGCCTGGCTCTATCTACTGCCATCTGCCTGGCGGCTCTATCTACTGCCATCTGCCAGGCTCTATCTACTGCCATCTGCCTGGCCCATGCATAATCTATGGATCAGCCAGACGGGGCCATTTCTAGGAACTGACCCTCCACAGTTAAGTGATAGTGTGTCCAAGGAGCACACTGTAAGAATGTTTGCTACCTTCCTGTTTTTAAGAGCAGAACTTAGAAGTTCAAATGTGAGGGAGGAGGGGCTGTGATATAAATGATGGTACATCTTACAACAAACTATTACCCAGTCATTACAGAGTTATGAAAATGTTTCCCTAATTACATGAAATGCTAGAAAATAACAAAGTACAATATGATTGAATATCTAGAACTCTGGAAGAATATACATTCAAAAAACAAAAACTGGTCTGAGGCCATGCATGCTGTCAGTCCCAGTACTTGGGAAACAGAGGCAGATGGATCTTGGTGAGTTCCAGGTGAGCCAGGGCTACACAGTGAGACCCGGCCTCAAGAAACAAAAGCAACAGCAAAAATGTGTGATGGTCAGTTTTAACTGTCATCTTGACAGTCTGGAACCCCGGGAAGAGAGCCTCACTGAAGGACTGTTTAGATGAGGCTGGCCTGCGGGCCTGTCTGGGGGAGACTGTCTTGACTGTGTTCATTTGTGTGGGAAGACTCAGCCCACTGTGGGCAGCACCGGATCCTGGGGTGGGTCCGGAACTGTCTAAGAGTGGGAAGTGGGCTGAGCACTAGTAAGCACACACGAACCATTTCTTCTGCTCTTGACTAGCAAGTTCCCGTTGCCTCTACTTACTTCTGTGCTCTGATGTAACCTAGTCTTCTGAGCTAAAACAAACCATTCCACTCCCCTCAGACCGATTTCCATAAGGATATTTGTCACAACAATAGGAAACGAAAATGCACAACTGGTTACACTGTGGTGGTGGACTACAAGTAATTTAGACTTTCTTCTTTGCCTACCTATAACAAACGTGTTTTCTCTGTGAAATAATTTTAAGGTCTGTGTGTGTGCACGTGGGTACACCTGGGTATGTGCTAGGGATTGAATCCAGGAGCTCACTCATGGAAGGCCTCTCCCCCTGAGCCCTAGCCCTAAATTTTAAATATATTTTTATACGACGCTATCGTGCTTTACTCCCTCAGTCACCCTTCTGAGCTCTGCTGTGGTAGAACAGCACGAGTGAGCAGGCCTTCATCCAGGAGCTGACAGGACCGCTAAGCCCCTCCCCACGGAGGCCTGGTGTCTGGGGAGCACGTGCGGGCCTCCTCCTGAGGGAACTCAGGCTCAGGGAAAGCAGCAGCACGTGCTCTGAAGAGACTGCCTTGCTCCCTCTGTCCCTCATCCTCCATCACCATCCAAACACGAGCTTCACTGTAGATTTCCAGTGTTTGGCTACTTGGACTAGAGAAAGCACCCATGTCTGAAAACTCTGGTGAGTGAAGGGTTTGCAAGGGAGATCAAATTCCTTCTTTTATTAAACTAATCTTTGTTGAAATCTTTAATTGAAAAAAGTAATACTCAAAAAGTTTAAACGTTTAAGAGCATAAAAGAATAAACACTGCAAAGCGACTTCCTGCCCGTTCTAGACTCTTCATTCCTATTACCTGCAGTGACCCATCAGTTTCTGTGCCTTAGTCTGTCTCTGTCTCTTTTACACACACGTACACAGCACACACACCACATACACATGCACGCTACACACACACACTACACGCACACATACTAGACACACATACACATTACACATACATACTACACACACACATACATATACACACGCACACACACACTACATGCACACATACATACTACACACACACACACACACACACACACACAAACTACACATAAATACTACAGACATATGTTCTGCTTTCCTTTCCTTGGTTTTTACACGAAGAGGAGCACATGATACACTCTCCTCTGTGCCGTGCTTTTTTTCAGTTAATAAAACTCTTTGGAAATGACCATGGTGGCACATTGCCTGTGATGCCAGCCCTTAGAGGTAGGTAGAACGATATAGAACACACACACACACACACACACACACACACACACACACACACACAGGACAACATAATGGACTAAATACCTGAGTCCAAGAAAACAGAAGAAAGAGGATGTAAAAGGTATAAATGGCCAGGACGAAGAAAGCAGGAGAGGCAGGGTGGTGGCACACGCCTTTAATCCTAGCACTTAGGAGGCAGAGGCAAGCAGATCTCTGAGTTCAAAGCCAGCTTGGTCTATAAAGCAAGTTCTAAAGTTCTAGGACAGCAGGACTGCTATACAGAGAAACCCTGTCTTGAAAAACAAAAACAAAAAACAGAGAGAGAGAGAGAGAGAGAGAGAGAGAGAGAGAGAGAGAGAGAGAGAGAGACAGCAGGAGAGGACATGAACACAGGCTAGCAACAACAGAATCCTAAAAGCTGCATGACAGGGGCTAAGGGTACCCAAACAGCTGGTTAGAGAAGCCGTCCTCAGAGTCCCCAAACAGCTGGTTAGAGAAGCCGTCCTCAGAGTCCCTAAACACCTCAGTTCTGGGGCCGGGGTGGAGAAGCAGCAGCAGCCAAGAGCAGGACTGTGTTTGATTATCATGGTGGTTTGGATAAGAATGGTGCCCATAGGCTCATATATTTGAAGCTTGGTCACCAGGGGGTGGACTATTTGAGAAGGATTAGGAGGTGTGGCCTTGTTGGAGGAAGTGTGTCACAGGGGGTGGGTTTTAAGGATTCAAAAGCCCATGCCAGGCCCAGTCTCTGTCTCTGTGTCTCCATTTGTACCTCTCTAAAATCCACAGTCCCACCAATAAGGGACGGGGTAGTGAATCCCAGCTTCCGCAGCACAGCAGAAAACAGGAGGGGTCAGTGGGGCCACCACACAACACAAACACCCCACCTTCCCCAACTAGGAATTCCTAAGGTCGCCTGTGAACTTCAAATCCTAAGCAGGGATTTGAAAGAACAAAGCCCTGCAGATACTGATATATGAGAGTTCCCGGGAGAACAGCGTGATCGTAGCTCACTTTTATGTATATGACTTCTATCAGCTTTTTAGTATTGGACTCAATATGAACAGAGCAGCTAAGCACTAGACTTGTGAGCAAATCTCCGATATGAAAGAGAGATCCATCCTCGAAAGCAAAGTGGAGGAGATAATACTGGGCACAGAAGAAAACTGCTTAATGCTGCACCTTATTTTTATTTTTTAAAGATTTATTTATTTTTAGTGTATGGGTGTTTTGCCTGCTTGTATGTTTGTCCACCATGTGCAGTGCCCATGGAGGCCAGAAAAGGGGCATCAGATCCCCTGGAACTGTAATTATAGAAGATTGTGAACTGCTATGTAGGTGCTGGGAGTTGAATCCAGGTTCTCCGAAAGAACAGCCAGTGCTCTTAACTGTTGAGCAGAACATCTGAGAATATAAGACATAAGCACTCAGGGGGGAAAACTGAATTCTGGAAAATTAACAAAATTAATTAAAAAATTAATTAAAAATTAACAAATAAAACCTCAACAGAAGGATGAGAAGATAAACAGTAAGGGAATCTGCTGTGGGATGTTCTGTATGGCAAATGTGTTGCTGATTAGTCAATAAATAAAACACTGATTGGCCATTGGCTAGGCAGGAAGTGTAGGCGGGACAAGGAGGAGAATAAAGCTGGGAAGTGGAAGGCTGAGTCAGAGAGACACTGCCAGCCACCACCATGACAAACAGCATGTGAAGATGCCGGTAAGCCACGAGCCATGTGGCAAGGTATAGATTAATGGAAATGGATTAATTTAAGCTGTAAGAACAGTTAGCAAGAAGCCTGCCATGGCCATACAGTTTGTAAGCAATATAAGTCTCTGTGTTTACTTGGTCGGGTCTGACGGCTGTGGGACTGGCAGGTGAGAGAGATTTGTCCTGACTGTGGGCCAGGCAGGAAAACTCCAGCTACAGGAATCTCTTGGAAAATACAAGAAAAAGTTAGGAGACAGAAAACACACCCTCAATGGGCTTCATAAAAACAGTTAGGTCAATCTGCCACACAAGGCCCCGAATGCTGCTTTCAACATAGAGAAGCCCCCTTCCTCAATTAATGGTGGTGAATGCATACATGTCTGGCTGATCAAGGTGCTGAGAAGAAGTGATGTTGAGTGCTCATCCTTTGCCAGGACATTGAAAGCACTCCCTCTGCAGCTCAGAGAGCATCTGAGCGGGGTACGAAGAATATAAGGGTTGTGAAATGCTCTGTCAGGCCGAACACAGCCACTGCAGTCACGATCGCACGGCGTCTGTGCTTTGCCTGCAATGGACCTGCACGAGACTGGCGCTGTCAAGGGTTAGTCATGGACAGGGGAGGGGCTCACTGGGGCCCTACCCCTCCCACCTGATGGAGTCTGGGGGAGAGGCAGCCACTCTCTTGAGTGATGTATCCATTGAGGATCCACCAGGCTCCCATGGATAGCCCCAAAGCCATGGTTACACAGACAACCCTGGGTAAAGTCACTGAGTCACAAAACGAAACAGAAAGACATGAATGTTGGAAATTGGTGGAAGGGAGAGGGGGGAGGGTGGGGGTGACAGTAGCCAGGATGTACTATACACATACATAAAATTGTCTAAGAACAAATTGATGAAGTCTTTAAAGCCGGTGGTGGTGGCATACACCTTTAATCCCAGCACTCAGGAGGCAGAGGCAGATGGATCTCTAAGTTCAAGGCCAGCCTGGTCTACAGAGCAAGTTCCAGGACAGCTAGAACTGTTACACAGAGAAACCCTGTCTCTAAAAATAAAAATGAAAATGAAAAAATGAGGTTAATACTACTAATCAGATGCTGTAAAAGGAGCAAGCAAGCTGAGTACGTAGGCATATGCCTATAATCCTAGCATGTGGGAGACTGAGGCAAGAGGACCAGTGGTGGTAAAAGTCAGATTTGGGTTCACAGTGAGACCTTGTTTCCAAAATAAAAATAAAGAAGTTGCCAAAGAAATATTGCAATGCGATTTCTTGGTCTGAAATATGTGTGCTTCCAAATCAGAGTCCTGCTGAGTGCCTCATACACAATGAAAATGATTCGCACCAAGATTCATCATCATGAAGGTTCTGAACAGCACAGATAAAGATTCTCAAAGTCTCAAGACAGCCACATGGGTGGTGATGGAGAGAAAAGACAAAAACAAAACAAAACTGCCCAGAAGACTGGGCATCTTGATGCCCTGGCATGGTGGCAGGCACTGTGGCTACCATCACAGGCAAGCTCACTGGAATCTTGTGTATTCCAGACGTACATACAATCTGACATCCCATCAGTCGACACAAACAAATGAAATACGCCCTAGGCCCAAAGCTGGTGATACATAGTAAAACTGGTTCAGTCAGATCCCCGTGTTCAGTGAGTGTCCTGCTAGTGAGTTCTCCTGTAAACTGGTTGGACACTCCTACACAGTGCAAAACATCTCCGAGGCCCAGCTGACTAAGACACCGGGAGTTCAGTGGAGCGTTCAAACTTGGAGCCAACAACTACAGAGAACTGGTTTCCTTCTACACCACCCTAGCCTCCTTTTCCTTTCATTTGTTCCTTCTGGTTTGCCCAGGGGATGGCCACAGTACCCATGTGGTAGCAGTGGCAGCCTGGGTCTTGGGGCAGCTAAAACTCTAACAGAAAGCATCTTTAGCAGGACGAAACAGGCTACTAGAAAGTGAGGACAAGCCAGGAGAGTCAGAGATGGAAAAACCCAAATTCAGCTCAAGTTTCTCCCTTGAAAGGACATACACAGCAGGCAAACTGAGCGGCCTGGAATCCAAACTGACCTGAGATCTGAGCCGCCGCCCACTGCAGGGCAGAGCACTGTTGGAAGTTTGCAGTATGAGTCTGACTAAGTGGCTTGTCTGCTAAAAACAAAAACATGCTTTGACGCAATCTAACAGGATCCATTCTCTACAATACACCAACCACAATGTCCACGACACAGTCCAAAGCCATTCAACACAGGAACGCCCAGAAAAACAAGATATCAACTTCAAGTTACCTACATGCTGAAAAGACCGAGACATGGGCCTTTACAGTTTTATTTAATTATGATTTTATTTTACATATGTATGTACATTTTATGTATGAGTGTTTTGCCTACACGCCTGCCTGTGCACCATATGAATGCCTCATGTCCATGGAGGCCATCAGAGGGTATTGGATTCACTGGAACTCAAGATACAGACAGTTATGAGTGACCACGAGGGTGCTGGTAATTGAACATGGATCCTCTGGAAGAATTGGCTCTTAACAACTGAGCCATATCTACACACACACACACACACACACACACACACACACACACACACACACACACACACACACACCACCCTTTTGAGACAGGGTCTCACTATGTTGCCCAGACTGGCTGGTCCCGAACTCCTGCATTCAATGGATCTTTCTGCCTTTACCCTCCTGAGCAGTGCTATGCTATGACACATGCTACTCACCTGGTTCCCCCAAGGGTTTGAAAGCAGATATATTACGTACTTGTCTTGGGAAGTGAAGAAAAGCACACTGGGAAGGAATAAAATGATGGGGCATCTCAACTGAGAAACAGAACACTACAAAGAGCCGAAGTGCCTAGTCTCAGTCTCTAAGCCATCACCATCAGTCTACAAAACACTGTGTCCTCAATGACTGGTGGTCACTGGGAAAATCAGATTCATTGATGGTGATGTGGAAAGTCAGGAGACGATGGAGCAATGCTTACAAATCCAGACAAATACAGTCTAACACCACTGCCAACCTATCGATCTCTCACCAGACAGATGACCGAGCAGGCTTGCAAATAAAGATACATGTAGGATCTTAAAAATGCATTTTCCAGGTGCCCTTTTTGGAGAACGTTTGGAGTATCATGCTTTATGAAAATGACTAATAATCATTCAAAAAAAAAAAAAAAAAAGGACAGGGGTTCCAACAAACCAGAAAAATGAAGTGAATTTCATGCTGTAAGGAAGCTTCTAGATGCCTGCTGAGCAGCAAGCTGAGAGCAATCTGTCTAGATCTGAAGCAGGAGGGTGAGGGCTCCAGGGGGGCATGACCCAGAACACACATACACACACACACACACACACACACACACACACACACACACACACACACACACACACACATACTCACACACAAATAAATATGCATGCATGTGCATAAATACACACACAAAAGAAAACATGATTTAAAATGGTGGACTGTATGAAGAATAACTTTGTAGTACTGGTAGAGAATTTGGAGATGAATTCCTGATAAATACATCCATGATATGTATACTAACTCCAGGAAAATGAAAGTTATACAAAAAATATGATTGGCCGGGCGGTGGTGGCTCACGCCTTTAATCCCAGCACTCGGGAGATAGAGGCAGGGGGATCTCTGTGAGTTCGAGGCCAGCCTGGACTACAGAGTGAGTTCCAGGAAAGGAGCAAAGCTACACAGAGAAACCCTGTCTCGAAAAACCCCAAAAAAACAAAAAAAAAAACAAAAAAAAAAACCAACAAAAAGTATGATCATAGTATATCATCTGGTGTCACTGCAGTATATTAACATGGGAATGAGTACTATTTTGATAAAAATAAAGACGAGCATATATATGTACACATATATATGCCTTTTGTTTTTATTTTTAAGAGGGTCTTTTGTAGCTCAGGCTCACCTGAAACTCAAGATGAGGCTGAAGATGACCTTGTGATTACAGCCCGAGTGTGGCTACCCTGGGCCACCACACCCCGTCCTGTTTCAGGACTTTTGCTCTTAGAAACAAGTCTTTGTCTCTTCCATGCATGTGGGTGAGAGTTTCTGGGAGTAGAGTTACTGGGTTTCATAAGCAAGGGTGTTTTGAGATACTGCCAAACTGCCTCAGTCAATTTAGACTCCCACCAATACTACTCACCAAAGCTTTTGGCCCCTGCCATTCTGAACTATAATACCACATTAATGAAAGTCTGAAAATAATGTCAAGTGTTTGGGGTTTGTTTGTTTGTTTTTGTTTTTTGAGACAGGGTTTCTCTGTGAAGCCTTGACTGTCCTGGAACTCGCTCTGTAGACCAGGCTGGCTTCAAACTCAGAGATCTGCCTGCCTCTGCCTCCCGAATGCTGGGCTTAAAGTCATGGGCAACCACCACCCAGCTAATTTCAAGTATTTGTAAAGGGCCCAACATATAACCCCTAAGACATCTCTTCGAATTTTATATTTCTTTCCAGACTTTTAGCTTTTCTTGACCAATTGCTCTCGGAGGACTGGGGACCACGTGACTTCTCCCACCTTGCTATCCATTCGGCAGTGCCTTCAAAGAGGTCTGGCGTGATGATGTTGGTTAGAGAAGCCACTGAGGCAGCACAGTACGCGCTTCTGGAAAGACAGAAACAGAGGGAACATGTTAGGCTCCGAGAAAAAGCCAGGACAAGGCTCAGCAGACTGCTCGGGTGGACGGTTCACTTTGCCTAGTCAGCTGCAGTCACATTCCGTCTCGCTCCTGGCACACAGTCATTCTTTCTGCGTCTCCGAGAGGTGTGACATTCTGTCTGGATAGAGTTGCTCACCACACGGCTTCAGTGAAGGAACATGACATTCTAGTCTCCCGGCCTCCACACAGGCAGACCGACCCTATCAATTCATCTCAAAAATAGATTCAGCCTTTTTTTTCAAAGACTTAGAACAGTGGCCACCGGCTCATCCAGCTGTTGCTGAGGCTCTTCTCACTCATGCAGACGTCTCTCTGCTGCAGACTGGGGACCTCTGTCTGGACTAAGGATGTGTGTGTGAAAAGTTAGCTCTACCTTTCCTCCAACAGACACACTCCAAAGCAGGCCACCACACCCTAATGGCTGCTTGGGCGACACAAACGAGACGGGAATAGACACCCTTCGGCCTCTAGAGAAAAGAGCTCTGATTGCAAGCCCTTGGTCAGACATACACAGAAACACACATTTCGGTGGAAAAGGAGGAAGAGGGCTCAGGATGTGGCTCAGTGGGTAAAGTGCTTGCCAAGCACGCACAAAACCCTCCGTCTGACTGGGTATGGCAGCGCTTGCCCATAATCTCAGCACTCAAGAGGTAGAGGCAGGAGGATCACAAATTCAAGGTCATCCTCAGGTACACAGCAAGTCTGAGGCCAGCTTTGGATCATGAGACACTGTTTCAATTTTTTTTTAAAAAAAGCAAAGGTAGAAACGTATCTTTTGGGCAGGGTAATTCTAGGGATTTAACCTGGGCTTTGTACATACCATGCACACTCTCTTCCACCAAGCTATATTTCTAGCTCTTCTCTGAAAATGAGCAAAGAAAATAAAATCAAATGTATCCATTTGATCTGAGCTAACTCTTGTCATTCTATTCTTCAGCCATGATTCTTCTCAGGACACCCTTTCATCTTCTCCATCCGTCACGGAACACATCCATAGACTGGTTTTTTGGTTTGTTTGTTTTCAAATACAAAGCATGGAAAGAGAAAAATTATTTGTTTTAATTCTACTCATGAATTCTTTTTCTCCGAGCTCAGAGGGAACATGAAAGGGAAGGAAACAAAGCTTGGCTTCCAGCGTCTTAGTTGTATAGACTGAACACGGAGCCACACGTCCTGGGGCATTCCACGGGACTCTCTGCAGAAGCCATGGGCATGACGGTCCTGCCAGCACTGGGACCAGCCAGGCTCCCATTGGCCAAAGGCGCAGCAGAGGCATCCAGAGCAGGCAAGGGGCAAGTGTGCTGGCGCCAAATGTTGTCATTTGCCATATGTTAACTTTGAAGGTATGATCTAATTTCCTCCAGGCCTGGAGCCTCTCACAAAGGCTCCGCAGTGTTTTCAGAGGCCCTTGAATCCTCCTGAGGCAGGGAGCAGGGATTGTGATGTACTCTGCCTCTCATCAGTGGAAGAAGTGACAGGGGAGGCAGTTGTGGAATTCTGTCCTCTGGGGGTGACATGGTGCTACAGTCTTGAAATCGGAGCAGTTGTGATTACTGAATGGGATCCTCACAAGACAGTGTCTATTAATCCTCCTGTGTAGGAGGAGGCAGGAGGAAGGGCAGCAGGCCCTTAGTGGACATTCCAGTCACTCCTTTTCTGAAGGGCACCCCCCACTAGCTGCCAGTTAATCCTGACCCAGTTGCACATGGTCTTAGGTGCTAGAGATTGTAGGAGGTAGAAGGTTGACTTGGGGGTGAGGATTCTAGTGATGCAGCTATCATGACTAAATTGTTTCTTTGGTCTGTTATTGCCCTCTGTGCTAAGGGTGAATAGAAACACAATCCCCCGCCCAGGTTGAGGCACACAATAATGGCTGAACGGGATACACAGAACCAAAGATGAGTTGGGGGAGTGCAGTTCAATGGCCTCTGCTAAGGTAGACAGGACAGCAACCGAGGCTGAGCTGTTCTGAGACCTTCCATGGGGGCAGGTTCCAGTGTGGCCATCTTTCCCCAGGTGGTATGGGTTAGCATGTAGCCCTGCTGGAATGGAGACTGTGTGTTCCCCCAATACTGATGTAAGACATGAAGCAGAAGCTGAGCTGTCTGCCCCCCAGAAGGAACGTCAGTATCCAAAGTCTGCGGGAGACATCCCAGTGGAACTGACTTCTTCTGAGTGGCACAGGGTGACATGCTCCTTGATGACTATATTGGAGACACCTCCAGATGGCTCAAGAATCTATTACAATCCCTGATGGATTCCATGCACAGATGGACCAGGACTGCAAGAACACCAAGGCCACAGCTGATAAGACATGCGGCTGAAAGTGGGCTGTCTGCCCAGAGGGAGGATTTTGCCCACATGAAACACAATGAAAGCAATAGAACCTTTTGAACCTCACTAACAGTTTTAAAAAATATCCCCCTAGCCACTAAATCCTAAAACCTATTCTCACATGTTCGGAATAGCCAATGGTGGACATTGGGAGATCATACCACCCCCTCCCCTTTTTGAAAAGGTTTCCTTATGCAGTGTTAACCTCTAGGCTCTCTAACGATTTGGAAAAGCATCTAAAAGAACAGAAAAACACAAGTTAAAGAATTTGAATGTATCCTGGGTGTTGGGGTATCTCCCTACATGTTATTGGCAAGGGACACCCCTAAAGTCCTGCTCTACAGGCTACACTACTACAGCTACACCCCAGCACTAAATGGTAAGACCCTATTGCTGAGAAGAGCACATGCTCTGCTTGCAGAAGATGGAGGAATCAAGCTGGGCCTGAGCCAGACGCTCACTCCCCACTGGCTGAGTTTTGTGGGGCCACAAGACACTATCCTGGCTGCTGGGAGAAAGCTGACAGTCCTGCTTGGCTGTGCACACTGTGTGTTGATGCCAACAACATAGCAGGCAAAATGTGCCTGCTGGTGAAACAATGGTGCAACTGTTATAGATATAACCAACCACTTTCTTCATGGAGAGAAACTATGTTTGGTACTGTAAACCAGGGGCCAAAACCTGTGCAAGCAGGAAGGCTACTGCTACTGTTTTGTTAAATAGCTGTGATCTGTCTATCAATTTACCTTCTAGACATTTGTCATTACATCCACAGGTTACTGCTACTGTGGAGCCTAAATGGAAGAAACCTTTTTATAGCGGACAGCAGTTACTAGAGAAACTCATAATTGGTCAAATTGCTAGGTTCTATATTATTCTATATTGTTGCTCAGCAAATAACCACACATCCATGTAACTCCAAAGTTCAGGGAGCATTGCAGAATAAAAGTATGTAAAAACCAGAAGGGGTGGAGTATTGCAGAGTCCTGACCTAGGCATGACATGACTGCTGTCATCTTGAAAGCAGAGCATCTGTGATTACCCATGTGACACTCAGAAGATTAAGCCAATTGATGTTCCCTTGTTAGAGAATGGTAGGGAAGGATCTTTAGACCTTCACCCGAGACTCCAGCCACTCACTCCTGACCTCCACCAGGTTCGTGTAATCCTGACCCAGTGACATGTGGTTTAGGTGGTACATAGGATTGGGGATGGGAATCCCAATGAGGCAGCTTTTGTGAACCACCACTCGTGATTTTTAGTGATGCAGATGCCCAGGTCACCCATGCCCCTACGAACAACCCCAATCAATTCAATGGTTCAACAAGCAGGGCTTGGAGGAAATCTGCTTTGCTCTGTTGTTGCCCTCTCTATCTGAGATGAACAGAAATAGACTCCCAGGAAAGTCACACAACAGATACCCAAACCACTAGTCCTGGATCACGCCGAGAAACGGGGAGGGGACACGGTACAACTTTTCATGTCGTTTCTCCCTGTCTCCCCGTATCCAGCATCACGGCTCTCAAGCCTGTCTGCTGTTCTCTTCCCTCACCACTGTTATCCTAACCCAAGTCATTAGCATCCACCTGGACCAGCCTCCCATGTGTCTCCCTCCTTCCAGCACAGAAACCAGAGGACATTCACTAGAACGCTATAATCCCTTCACCGCAACCAGAGAACTAACAGTACAAATCAGATCAGGTCACCGCCTACTGAAAACCCATCAGAACTTACCTGCCAGCCTCCGTAATGAGCCTCTCCAGCTCTCTGTTCCCACCGCTGCCCCCGAGGCCTCCTACAATTCAGTAGCATTCAACCCACTTCTCGGCCCTTGAACACATCCTGCACTGTCACTTGCTGTCTCTCGTCCATCCCCAGAGGACACTACAAACTCTATAGTTAATTCAGAAAATGAATAAATAATGACTCTTTTTTTTTTTTCTTTTTTGAGACAGGGTTTCTCTGTGTAGCTCACAGAAATCGGCCTGCTTCTGCCTCCTGAGTGCTAGGATTAAAGACGTGTGCCACCACGGCCCAGCTGTATGTTTATTTTTCCAGTACTAGGTATTGAACCCAGCGTCTCAAAGTGTGGTCGTCTGAATAGGAATGGCCCGCACAGACTCACTGTTTGAACACTTGGTACATAGAGAGTGGCACTATTAGGAGGTGTGGCCTTGTTGGAAGTGCATCACAATGAGGCGGGCTCTGAGGTCTCAGAAGCCCAAGCCAATCTCTTCCTGCTGCCTGCCAATTCAGATGTAGAACTCTCAGCTCTTCTCCAAGGAAACTGGAAGACATCTACAGGTTTGGTCTGTCATTCAAATCTTTCATCCACTGGACAAAGAACAACCAAGAGCTCAATGGCAGACGGGTCCCAGGACCATGGTAGGAGAGGCTTATGGCCAGGTGCTCCTTAATGGAACACATCAAATTGACAGAAGTTGCCTGCATTTGTCTAGCATATATGAGTAAGAAAACACAGAAAAAGCTCTGCCTGCCTCTGCCTCTGCAGTGGTGGGAGGAAAGGCACATGCCACCACACCCAGTTGTTTTGAGATAGGGTTTCTCTGTGTAGGCCAGGCAGACCTTGAACTCACTATTCTCCTGCCTCAGCCTCTTGAATGCTGGATGTTCTGTGTGTGCTACCATGCCCAACTCCAATTTATTATTTCTATTTATTTATTCATTATTTTTATTTTTGGCTTTTCAAGATAAGATTTCTCTGTGTACCCCTGGCTGTCCTGGAACTCACTCTATAGACCAGGCTGGCCTCTGCCTCCCGAGTGCTGTGATTAAAGGCATGCGCCACCACATCCTGCTCAATTAATTATCAAAAACTAGATTGCCTTGCAAACTGCCCACCACTCTCTAACAGCAGTGCGGCCTCTAGCTGAGCTCTGGCCGCACGTCAAGGCAGGCAAGGAAGTTTCCATGCCTGGTTCAGACAAAGCAGATTGACAGCAGAGTCAAGTACCCAGGAAACAACCGACAACGAAAGCCACTGAAGAGAGTGTGCCCTCTCCTGGAGGGGTGCTGAAGTTTCGTCGCTACAGCCTGGTACTGTGTCTCTTGACGAAATCAGATGCTATCAGAACTTACCCTCCAGCACTGCTTTCTGGTCCTGGTGGAGAAACTGCTCAGGACTTCAGAACAGACCGGGGTTTCCAGAGCTCGGCTGCAGGGCCTTGTAGGAGGCAAACCAGGCCTATCTGGCTGGCCTGCTTTCTTTAAAATTGTTTACAATTATTTTCATCGTGTGTCAAGTGGGGTGTTCACCTACTCCAGCACACGTGTGGTCTGTTCACCCCTTCTACCAGGAATGGAACTTGGGTCCCCACGATGGTGAGGTAAATGCCTTTACCTGTGAGCCATCTCACTGATTCCTGGTTGGCTTTTCTGAAGACATCGTGCTACCCATGCCAAAAGTGCAACACTTATGCCAAAAGCTACACAGCTAGCACATCACTGTGAAAAACATGTTCAAGAATCCACCATGAGGCCAGACACTGGGGGGAGACAGGCGGATCTCCAGGAGTTCAAGGCCAGCCTGGTCGACATCACAAGTTCCAGGCCAGCCAGGGCTACACAGTGAGACCCGTCACAAAATAAAACAACACACACACACACACACACACACACACACACACACACACACACACACACACACACAAAAGATATCTCTGTCATTCTGATATAAAAGCTTAACCTCCTCCCAAAAATGTATTTCTCCAAGACTAAATGATATACGATCTCAATGATCCACTGCACTCGAGAAATCACTTATTCCGTAAACTTTACATGCCTCATAGGTGGATTGTCCACAGGTCAGGAAGCTACTTGCTAGTGTAATGAATATATTTATTTTTTCCCTTTTCTTCTTTATAATTCAGACAGGGTCATGTAGCCTAGGCTAGCCTTGAACTCATGATATAGCCAAGGATGACCTTGAACTTCTGACCCCCCTGCTTTGACCTCCAAAGAGCTGAGATCATGTTCACAGACCACCACACCTGGTCAGATACACTTCTTGAGTAAAACACTAGGTTTGAGCCAACGGGTACCAAGTAGTTGGTTCAAGTCCACTACACTGCAGTCTACTGGCCCACAAGGCATTCTGCACCCCACAGAGGAACTCTCATGTGCCTTGGATGTTCCGCACCTTCGGGATTTAATTAAATGCAACCAGAAAGTATTTACAGAGTCAACTCTAGGCTTGCTTCTCCAAGAGGTAAAAGATTATAATACATTGTGTAATTACCTACATTAAACTAATTTACACTGAACAAATGTATTTTGTATTTAAACCTAAAGCATTTGATTTTGTTTTTATCCAACTCATATTTTGACATTTACATAAAAGAAGCTAAGAGATAGCGACACTGGAGGACCTTAACACCATGACACTGTACCAGGGACACAACATTTGCATATCAGTCTATGGGACAAAGCAGCAGTGTGCCATGTTTCTCGGGGCTTAGCTGCTCTAAGAATAGGTACATTCCAGAAGCCATGGAGGCAACTGTCCCACTCACCTCACATCCACCTCACCTCCAACGTGCATGAGAAAAGAGCCATCGGGTTGCTTCAGGGAGTATAAATACTGAAGAAGCTTCTCTCTGAGAACAGTGGAGAGAGAGCAGAAGTGGGATGTGGTCAGTCAGTGCAGCAGAGGAGGCGGAACACTCCCGAGTCCGTGTCGTGTCCCCCTCCCCCATCCGTGCCGGCTCCCCCCCCAGCTGCCTGCAGCTTTACCTGTTAATGACGTTGTAGGCTTCTTCCGTGGCAATGATACACAGCGCATTGACAGCTGCGTATGTGGGTGCAAGGTGTGGGTACTGCCCAGGGCCCCCTCCAAAGCCACCTTCTGGACTCTGACACAGCTCCAGGAACTGACACACGCTAGGTACACGGCCAAGGGAAAGATAAAGTTAGACGGCACTCATTTCCACATATCAAATGCCTTTGCGATTCCCACCTTTTCTACTCATCCCTCTGCCTTCAAAGGGGTGAAAATCCCCTCCTTGCCACTTGACTACAACCACCCAAAAGACTTAACTCTTTATCCAGTTCTGGGCACACTCCACGGTCTTTTATTTAAGCATCTGTCTTGTTCTTGCGTGAGGATGGGAGGAAACCTTTCACAGACCTGGGGCAGTCTCATGCTTCCTGACCAAATCTTTCTCTTTATTTTTCACTAAACTTGTCGCCCTGGATCTGTAGCATTACAGTCTGCTCTTCTGAGGACCTTTGGATTCTGCCTCTGGCTCAGGGCTCACCTCACTTTTCTCGCTAGTCACTGGTCCACGTGCATTTCCCGGGCCCATGAACACGCTTCCTCACTCACTGTCCCCGGAGCCCTGGCAGGCAACATCTTTCTGCTCCCACCACCAGTTTTGGGAAGAAGCCAGTTTTGAGTGCAGTCCGCTCCATCTTGGGGGGCGGGGGGGGGGGGGGCAGACGGCGCAAGAGGGCATTGTTGGGGTTTGAATGTGAAAGGCCCCCCAGCACCCAGAGGCCCACTTAGTTGAAACTGTCTCCCCAGCTGGTGACGCACGCTGTTTGTGGAACCTTTAGGAGGTAAAACCTCGCAGGAAGCTGGGACTTGGGTGGGTCCTGAACGAGGTGGACTTCCTGTGCCTTCTCTCGCCTTCTGAGTGTACACATGAAACCAGTTTCCTGCTCTTGCCACGATGTCTTCCCTGCTCTCATGGACTACACTCCTGGAGCTGTAAGCCCGTACAAACCCTTTCTCCCGTAAGCTACTTTTTTTTCTTCTCTTCTTTCATTTTGTTTTTCCACCGAGGCACTGTATTTATACATGTGTTTTACACACCTAGAAGAAACATCCCAGTGTTCTTCCCTCCTGTGTGCGTTTGTCTTGCTGCTGCACGGCCCACGATGCCAGCTGAGGTTGTCGGCACAATGAAACCAAACTGACGGCATTGTTCTGCCATTTTTCTAGGTCTCTGAGCTGCACGTCAGGTCTGGGCTGCTCACCCCCCACTTCAGCCTCCTTGTGAGGTTACAGGGATTTTACCAGCTCTCTGATCGGTGGTGATTTCAAACTTGCCCAAGGAACCATGCTTCATCATCACACTTGGGAGCCAGACAATGACTCTGGAGCACAGCCTGAGAAGGATCCACGTTCGCCTCACTATTCGGCATTGTTGATGCTTTTCAGAACATCAGCCAGGACATTCACGAGCACCGTTAGAGCGGCGTGGAAAGACAGCAGAAAGAGTTGAGGTGGCTTTTGTCGGGGCATTTTATCATGGCGACGCAAAGGGACCTAAGACAGGCATCCTGACGCACATCACAAGGCATCTCAGTCTGAGACTTTTTCACGCTAAACTACAGAGGCCCCAGTTTCCTCCTCACGAAGGACATCGGCTCCTGGAGGATTTGCTGCTGGGCATGGATGGCATCAGTTACACTTTTGCTTTGGATGAAATCAAGAGAGCCTTTACTTGGGCAGGGTCCTCTACGGTTTCCAGGACGAGCCCGATCAGGACAGCCCCGGAATAGTGTCTCTCCCCTACAACTCTCAGGTCCCAGCCTTCCTATTAGGAAAAACCTCTACCCAAGAGGCCTCCTGACAAGCATGGCTTTCGAGTGGTCAAGGCCTTCTTTCCGGGCTGTTTTATATCGTTTGTTATTTATTTCCTCCCTTCTTTTTCTTTCTTTCTTTTTTTTTTCTTTTTAAAATGAGAAATAGTTTATTCTTAGTCAAATACAAGTGACCACGGCCCAGTAACATGGTTTCAGTTTGCCCCAAAGAATATGTTCCAACACAGAAGTGGTTACACAACACTTTTAAAACTCTTTTTGTAAATTAATTTTTTAAAAGTTAGCACACAACATGATGGGTGTCGTTATGGCATTTGCAGTGTATACATCATTAGACTTTGCGCTAATTGTCCTCCCTACCGTCCTCCCCGCCATCCTCCCTTTGCCCAGCTAACACCCTCTGTTTCCACATCACATGCCCAATGTTATCTTTCTCCTTTCCCTTAAGCTCTCTTCCTTCCGTCTCAGGATCTTTCTAGTTTTATGACTTACACACGTACATAAAGACATGTGGACATGCAACCTTAAACCCATCGTCTCATCACTGCTTCTTCTCTGCTGCCAGGGAGATGGAAGGGCTAGTCCCCACAGAGGCACATGTCCATTACTCCATCCCCATAGCACACGATCTTTCTTTCTCAGACAGGGTCTCATGCATCCCAGGCTGGCCTCGATCTTGCTATGCAGCTGAGACTGACCTTGAACTGTCTGATTCCCCTGCCTCCACCTTGTCAGGACTCAGATCACAGATGTGGTTTATGAGGTGCTGGGATCAAAGCCCAGGCCCTCGTGTGTGCTAGGCAACACTATAACAACTAAGCTCCATCCCAGACCCGATTTATACATTCATTTATCCATTCATTTATTTATGTTTTAGGCAGGGACTCTCTCTGTGGCCCAGTGTGGCCATGAACTCAGCAATTTGTCTGCTACGACCTCCCACGTGCTATGATTACAGGTGTGAGCCATCATACACAGCTCTTTTTTATTTCGGGCTTTCCATTATGTAGACAGGTACCTCAACAGAGAATGATACTGACTGGCCATTTTTGTCTTCACAGGTTAAAACGATACTCATTCACTCCTATTTACACCTAAGTTTTTATTGTAGGCAACAGAAGGATTGAAACCAGGGTTTATCGTCAGAGAAGGAAGAAATTCCAGAGCACATTTTAAAGAAAAATTTTCATAAGTTGAGTTTGCTCTTTATAGATTTTCCAACCCATGGTCAATTCTTACGGAATATCTAGAAATACTTATTTATTTTTCTTAGCCTGGTGTGATTAGACTCCAGATAACCTGGGAATTGAACCCGGTTCCTCTGGAACATCAGTCAGGGAGTGCTCTTAACCACTGAGTCACCTCTCTCCTCTTGGAATATCCAGAAATACACAGCTAGTAACAATTCCTAACAAAGGCTAGCTGCCGACTGGAAGCCTTCTGGACACAAAGCAAAAGGATTAACTAATATAAAACTCAGCAGGTAGGCAGGAGAGATGGCTCAGTGGTTAAGGGCACTTGTTACTCTCTTCCAGAGGACCCAGGTTCGATCCCCAGTACCAACACAGCAGCTCACAACGGTCTGTAACTCCAGTTCCAGGGGATGTGATTCTCTTCAGGCCTCTGTGGGCACCAGGCACACACATGGTGCACAGACATACATGTAAGCAAAACACTCATACACATAAAATAAAAATGAATCTAAAAACCAAAAACTCAACAGCCTGGAGCTGGAAACATACAGTGATAGAGCATACATACAAGGCCCTGAGTTCAATGCCAGCACCACACAAGACCTTTCTTTTCTTTTGATCTTTTAAGACAGGGCATCACTATGCAGCCTGGCCTAACTTGGATCTCAGAATCCTGTCTCAGCCTTCCAAGTGCTGCAATTACACGTGTGCCTCCATACAGAGCTGCTTTACATTTGAGGCCAGCCGTAACTATGTAGCAAGTTCAGGCTAGCCTGAACTACAGAGTAAGACCTTCAAAAACACAACAAAACACAAAAGACATACTGAAGAGTCACCTAGTATCCATTTCCTCCCCAGCTCCTAAGATAGATACTGTAATGGACTGTAACACTCCTGACACAGTGGCCTGTGGTCCGGAATGAGTGGGGATCTGAATGTTCCAGACACCTTGCTGTCATGGCTCCAAGCCAACCTCCCTCAGCTGACAGCCAAGAGGCTGAGTGAGGGAACTGGAGCTGGGGCTCCCTTGTGCCTCTCCCTGCCATACTACAGAACATTCCGACCCTGCGGCTTTCCAGTTTGCACCTTCAGGAGCACACAAACTGACTGTGAAGTGACAAGCTGTCGTGAGCAGACTTCTTAGCAACTTTAAAAACCAAAATATTAACGATACTGTGACCTCCCGGAAAGAGGGGACCACTTAAAGAGAAGCTAATATAAAATGGCAACTAGGAAGCTCTGTGACAACGCCCCATGTTCCCAAAAGCATCCCTCCAGAGACGCCACAGACGAGGGCTTGCAGACACGGGTGCAGGTCAGGGCTGTTTTAGGAGGAGCTTTGCATCTCAGCTTACATAGCAATGGCCAGCAAAGGGGAACCCCCTTGGACACGAAGGATGCACCAAAATCAGTGGAGGAATCAAGACCTGGGCTGACTGAGTCGAGTCTGTACTGTTACCAGAGCCCAGGTGACTAGGATACCCACAAACGCTGAGCACCATCCATCTTTGCCACACAATTAGAATTACTTTGAGGGGTATTTTTTAAAACCCAACAACCAAGCCATACCTAATACCAATTCAATCAGAATCACTGAGGGCAGAGAAAGGTGGCAGGTTTTTGACTCTCTGTGTGACTCCAATGCTCACTTAGACTTAGTGTGTACATCACCTGTGCGTCTTAGGTTTGGTTTGGTTTGGTTTTGCTGGGGGTTTTTGTTCTTGTTTTTTTGAGACAAGGTCTCACCATTTAACTCCAGATGGCCTATATCTCACTATGTAGACCAGGTTGGCCTTGAACTCAAAGAGATAAGCCTGCCTCTGCCTTCTGAGTGCTGAGATCCATGCTGTGCACTACCATGTCCAGCTTAGTTTTGTTTTGTTTAAAGGATCTCCCTCTGTAGCCAGGCTGGCCTGCAACTCACTACATGGGCCAAGCTAGCCTTGAACTTGCAGCAATTCTCCTGCTTCAATCTCCCAAGTACCGGAATTACCATGACTGAACCACCACATCCAGATGATTCTGTGCTTCTAACAAGTCCCTGGGATGACAATGCTGCCGGCCTGAGAACCACAATGTGAAGATCAATTAGAAACATCTGTCCTGTCCAACAGGCAACTTAAATTTTAATTCAAATTAATTAAAATAAAAAATTCAGCTCCTTGGTCTCACAAGCCTCATTTCAAAGGCTCGGTAACTGTGCTTAGCTAATGGGGACCATATTGGGTCACACATACGTCCCAGAACCTTCCCATTATTGTGGGACGTTCTATTGAACACTGCTTCTCTGGCATTCAACCATTACAGAGAACGTAAAACTTGTAAGAGAATCAAGTTCAAGGGAAGAGAATTCTGGCCTTAGTTTTTTAAATTTAATTTCATTTATTATAATGTAAGTATATGTGTGTGTATGATGGGGTTCCAGACATGTGGAAGGCAGAGGATAACTTTGTGTACTTTTCCCTCCTTCCAGCTTTACAGGGATTCCAGAGATCAAACTCAGGTCGTCAGACTTCTGTGCTAAACGCGTTAGCTGCTGAACCATCTCACTGGCCCTACTGTTGGCCTCATAAATCGGCCCTATTAAACTTGTAGTAATGGTTAGACTAAAAAAAGTCAGAACGAAACTGTCACCAATGGGAACGAAGGATTCAAAACTATGTAAATTAGCAAATAATGTAAAACAGCAGGAAAGCAAATCAGAGACCAGTAAGAACAAGACAAATGAGGCAGGTTCAACCAGCAAGTAACACACTGGGGTCAGCCCTGAGGGGGGAAGCATGTAAATACAGGATCAGGAAGGACTAGGAACACAGAAGGGAAAGGCCCAGCGGTCAGGGCCCGTGAGATACGGATAATCAACAATGAAGTATCCTTGTCAAAGGGTCAACACAGCCCCGCTAAGAACTGCCTCTGGCCCTAGCCTCCATTTTCCAACTAAGAGGAGTTCAGATTATACTTGTAAAAATAGCTAAATATTTTTTAAGAGTGCTAGGGCTGGAGAGGGAACAAACCACTAACGGATTACTGTTACGGACAAACAGCAAGGAGGGCGCCCGGCTACACACTTCATGCATTCAAAGGGCTCTGCCCAAACTCAAGTCAATTACAGAGTGAGGCTTGTCTGGAGTAAGAACAACTCAGCTTAGACTTTAAAAACATTTCTGCTGGGGGGTGGGGAGCGGGGGAGGGGGGTGGGCTGCCCGGCGAGTACAAAGGTGCAATCTCCAGCACACAAAACTAAATAAAAATAGTACCAAAATAAAAACCAACAAAACAGAAGAGACTTCAGCACCAGAATAGGTGACCGCAGAGACCACAGGCCTGGAATAAGTTACGAGGACGACCGGAGTAGGGAGAAGGAACGGTCACCCATCCGCAGGATGGCTCAGGAGGAGCAGCAAATGCTTCTGAGTGGCAATCCCTGGCTTCTTCCAGCAGTGATTCTTCCAGAGGTCATTCTACAAAACAGCTGTATCTCAATGTAACAGAGGGCAATGCCTCGGCGATGGAGTCCAACCGTGAACAGGGGAAGGATGAACTCCGTCTCTTGTTGGCTCCAGGAGGCTAGAGCTACCCGGAGTCTTGGCTATGCACACCCATCTGAAGACGGCTGTTTGGGAAGCATGGTCAAGTTTAAAGGGAGTTATTTAGAGCAGGGTTTCTCTACACTGGCAGGACTGACACGGACAGTTTCCTGTTTCAAGACTTAATCCTGCAAAGGTATTTAGTGACCTCCCTGACCCGTACCCACTAGACACCAACAGGACCTGGCCCAGAAAAGCACCTAGAAGACAGGTGACTCGGTATGATGTCATCATACCACTTATATTTTAACTTTAAATTTTAAGGAGGGGCTGCGGTTGCAGCTGACTTGGTAGAGTGCTTGCTTAGCATACGTAAAGCTCTGGGTTCCAGTCCCAGCAGCGTACAAAACATGACATGGTGCAGAAGCCTGTGATCTTCACATTTGGAAGGGAAAGGAAGGCAGACTGGAAGTTCAGGTCATCCTTGCTGACAGTGTCTCCTGAAGCCCAAACTGGCCTCAAACTCACTATGTAGCCAAGGATACTCTTAAATTTTTGATCCTCCTGCCTCTACCTCCTCAGGACTGGGATTACAGGTGTGCATCATCACAACCAGTTTTTGCAATACTTGAGGCTGAACCTAGGTAGGGCCTCCTGCACGCTAGGCAAGTGCTCTATCAGACGAGCGACATCCTGGACCTAAAAGCCTAATTTTAACAGTACATGGGCTCTCTGTGATTTTCACTCTGCTCTGTGTGTTTCACTGAAGTAGCTGCTAATAACTAAGACTGGGGACCACATTAAAGTACTTCCTACAATGCTAAAATCATTAAGCCAAGCAAGTGTTCTGCTCCAAACTCCTTATTCGTTTATTTTATGTAGGCACACAAATAAATTTATGTATAACCTCTTATGAGAGGTGATCCAAATCCCCACCTCTGAATTTACTATTCTTCAAACAGCTGAGACCTGCAGTAATAATAAAGGCCTGGCCTCACTAGCCTCGATCAGCCAGCAGAGAAGTTAACAAAGTGGTTCTGTCCACTAGAGGGAGTCCGGCTTATGCTGTTTCCTAAACAAATAAGCTAGAGAGAGAAACCTCTGTACATGTGTAGGCTGTGTGTGTGCTGAACGCAGGTGGCACGGGGCCGAGGACAGGGAAACATTAAAACTCCAGAGCTGGCTCTCTGCCTGCAAGGTCACCTTATGGTAGGAGAGAAAAGCAGACCACAATTGAAAGTGTTTCCTTTCCTTGTGCAGAATAAACGAAAAGAGGCTGCAGACCTGAGAGGGAGTAAGGGAGGGGTGGGCCGGAGAGGACACAGAGGGGTGGGGGAAGGAAAATAATGTGATTATATTTAACTTAAAAATTTAAAAATTATTTCAAACAATAAAAATTTTAAGCCAGGAGGTGGTGGCGCACACCTTTAATCCAGCACTCAGGAGGTAGAGACAGGCAGATCTCCGAGTTTGAGGCCAGCCTGGGCTACAGAGTGAGTTCCAGGACAGCTAGGACTGTTACACAGAGAAACCTTGTCTTGAAAAACAAAACAAAAACAATAACAACAAAAAATTTTAGAATAAAAATCCACAAGAATCAAGGTCTTTCTTTAACTCCAATCTCCTACAGCATATGAATTAAAATTATCATTTCTCTCGAGGTTTTGGTTGGGCCTTTAATGGCTAAGCTATCATTCCAACCCTGATTTTTATTTTTCTAAAATTAATTTTTTTTGTTTTGTTTTGTTTTTCGAGACAGGGTTTCTCTGTGTAGCTTTGCGCCTTTCCTGGAACTCACTTGGTAGCCCAGGCTGGCCTCGAACTCACAGAGATCCGCCTGGCTCTGCCTCCCGAGTGCTGGGATTAAAGGCATGCGCCACCACCGCCCGGCTTTTTTTTCTAAAATTAATTTTTAAGATACATCTTTCAAGCACTTGTCTTAAAGCCCAGCACTCAGGGGGCAGAGGGGATGGACTCAGGGGGCAGAGGGGATGGATCTATCTCTGTAAGTTCGAGGCCAGCCTGGTCTATATAAGTGAGTTCTAAGACAGCCAGGACTACATAGAGACACTGTCTCAAAAAAAAAAAAAAAATTAAAAATGTCTTTCAAAATGTAGGGAGCCAACATTTGAGTATATTAATGAATAAAAGGATAAACCAAAATACAAAAATAAAATAGAGCCGGGCGGTGGTGGCGCATGCCTTTAATCCCAGCACTCGGGAGGCAGAGCCAGGCGGATCTCTGTAAGTTCGAGGCCAGCCTGGTCTACAGCGCGAGATCCAGGAAAGGCGCAAAGCTACACAGAGAAACCCTGTCTCGAAAAACCAAAAAAATAAATAAATAAATAAATAAATAAAATAAAATAGATAAATGAAAAGGCATTATCCTAGTTCAGGCAGTTGAAAAAAGCAATCCACACATTTTTGCAAAAGCCAGTAAGATTTCTTTGGATATAACAAAAATAGTTATTTCCTCCCAGTCAGAGTTCCTAGGCTCTGATCTTAAGTATTATCTGAATTATCAATTAATTGCTGCTAAGCATAAGACAAAAATGCAGCATCATTATCTAAAAGTCTTAAGTCATTTAACAGTTCATTGGGGACCATCAAGAAAGTTCAGTGTGTAAAAGCACTTGTCACACAAGACTGACAGTGAAAAGCTAGATGTGGGGAATCAAACCCATAATCCCAGCCTTCCTACATGGAGATGAGAGGTGGAGACATAATCACCTGGAAGCTCCTGGGCCAACCAGTCTGGAGTGTGCTGAGCCTCAGAAACAAGAAAACAACAACAACAACAACAAAAAAAAAAAAAAAAAACCCTGCCTGAACAAGGTGGAGAACCGACTGCCAAAAGCTGTCTTCTGACCTCCACACATGCACCATGGTGCAGGTATGCCTACACCAGAGATCTACACTCTCATATACACACCATACAACACACACACACTAAAAATAACAAAATAAAAATATATGAGCTGGAGAGATGGCTCAGGGGTAAGAGACTTGCTCTGCAAGCATGAGACCTGTACACACACACACACTCACTCACTAAGTCAAGCTAGGGGACACAGCCTAATGACAGGACACTTACCAGCATGCACAAGGTCCTAGATTCACTCCCTAAAACTGGACTTTAAAGTTCATTAAAGCAAGACGGCTGGGGTGGCTTTTACCTGAAATCCAGCACTCAGAGATTGAAGCAGGAGGTTACCATGAGTTTGAGGTCAGCCTGGCCTACATAGTGAGTTTCTGTCTACAAAGTAAGACCTGTCTCTAAAACTGGAAATAAATTAAAAAATAAAAATAAAGTTTATTAAATCAATGCTCAAAAGAGCCATGCATAAATGCTTTCAAGGCAGTTCTAAAGCAAACTCTTGACCATTAATTATTGGGACAAATTGGCTATTTTCAAAATATCCATTTTTTGTGAGAGAGGGGACGACAGGGTCTCACTGTGTAGCCCTAACTAGCCTGAAACTCCCTGTATAGTCCAGGCTGGTTACAAGATTCACAGCGATCTGTCTGCCTCTGCCTCCCCAGGTGCTGGTATTAAAAACAAGCATGGCTAAAACATTCCTTCAATTATAAAAAAATAAAGATATACTGTAGAAAATGCAAATAAGCTTAGAGATGAAAAAATGTAATCCCTTTTTTGTTTTGGGGGTGTTTTTGTTTGTTTGTTTGTTTTGGTTTTTGAGGCAGGGTCTCACTATGTAACTCTGGCTGTCCCAGACTTCACTATGTAGACTAGGCTGGCCTGGAACTCAAAGATATCCACCTGCCTCTGCCTCTGCCTCCGGAGTGCTGGAGTTAAAGGGGTGCACCACCATGCCCAGCTCAAAAATTACAATCATTTTCAATCTCACTATCCAGACTGAACTGCAGCATATGCACACGTAACTTTCTGTGGTGTTTTGTTTTGTTTTGTTTTTCTATGCATAATCATAACATTTTTTGTTTGTTTTTTTTCCCCCTTTGGTGTGGGGGTAGGTGGGCACTGTAGGGGATCAAACCCAGGCCTCCACCATGCCAGGCAAGCTCTGCACTACTGATGTTGTCCACTATGAAAGACCCTTTAAAGGGGCCCCTCTTCCCATCCGGTTCTCTCCTTCCACCATGTGTGTCCCAGGTCACGACACATCAAAGCAGGTGACTGTTGAACCATCTCACATGGCCCTCTCTTCCTATCTGGTATTGCCACAAAAGCAGCTGTGACACTGACGTCCTCAGATAAGCCACACTGAAAAAAAGACCATTTATACAACCTACAAAAAAGCTGCCAGTGACCTGAGCTCTGCACTGCAGGGGCCCTGTCTTGTCTGTACACGTCACACGCTCTGTGCCGCCTTCTCTCAGGCTCCATGCATCTCTCACCGAATCCTCCATCCCCCTCCCTTGTCTCATACGCATCTTTCCTAGTCTAGCATCCTGACAGTGTGGGTGTTGGGTGGGGGGCTTCCCAAACAACTCTCAACCCCCAACTGGTATTTCAAAAACACAGGAGCCTTCATTAAACTCCTGTTACTGCAGAAACTCTGTCCAACTCCACTTCCAGGGCTGGAAGCAAGCAGGCTTGTTGCAATGTTTGGATTTAAAAAAAAAAAAAACAATGCATATTTTCCCTCTGCCTCAGAAACATGGATTCTAGGGGTTAATGGCTTAATTCTTTATTATCTTCTCCGTCGACATTCATCACAAGACACCCTTCCCAGGAAGGCAAGAATGAGAGATTATTGTGAAAGAGAATGAATGAGACAATGTAAGTTCTGTTCTTCTGACCTGACAATGTGACCGAGGCAGGGGCTCTGGGACTAGGGAGAACTTTAGCAAGCCTCCACCAGCCTTGGCTCAGCTGCCATCTTCTGCTGTGGAACAGCAAACCTGGCTTGGGATCCTTGCGTCCCAAACTCCTCACCTTTGGGAGTACAAGGGAGTGGAGGCGCACAAGCCAAAAAGACGCACTCTCAGTAAACCCCTCGGGCGCAGCTCCTGGCTGTGCCTTCCTGTCTCGGGTATTCCCAAGGCTGGAGACATGATGAGGTTTGGTTTGGTTTGGTTTCCCCTTAATATAGGATTGTGATGAACATGAGGCGCCACCTCACCCTGCCATCTGCACCAGCAGCTTGGGACACATCTAAGTTGCTTACAAGTCCAGTCATCAGTCGGAGGTCTACGGGAACTGTGAGTCATGCCATTGGTGCACCAAGGCAGTGACCCTCTAGTCCTGGGGAGAGCTGGTCTGTCCCCGGGCAATACACCTCCACACCTCCATGGAGGTGTTTAAGGAAGGCAGGTAGACCACTGTGAGTTCGAGGCCAGCTGGGTCTACATAGCAAGTTCTAAGACAGCCAGGGCTACACAGAGACACTTTCTTTAAAAAAAAAAAAAAAAGGAGGAGGAGGAGGAGGAAAAGAAAGAGAGAGAGAGAAAAGGCCACAGAAAAAAACAAAACTCCTCTGGAGTTCAAAGAGTTGTTCCACCCACCAGCTAACGCTAGGCTTCGGAGTGGAGGAGTTTCTGGAAGTTGCTGGAGGTCAAGGGAAGGGCAAAGGTTTCTTTGTAACACTCTTTCCTCCCCATTTACAGCTAATAAATGGGGACAGAAGGAATTTCAAATCCAAGATGTCATTCCAGAGAACACCCCAGGGCCCCCAAAGCCGGACTCACTCTGCAGCCACTACTTGGGGGATGGGTTCGTCCAGGAGCTCCCAACTGTGCAGGATCCAGTAGCAGAGCCAGGGGCGGCTGGCGTCCAGACACTGAGAAGAAGAACGAGGAGAAAACACACCCTTTATTCAGTCACTCCAAGATCCTGTGGACAAGGCTTTATCTGTCTCAGTCCCTACGGCGAGCAAGGGGAGGAGGTACCCTTGCTCGGACAACAATCAGTAAATGAAGGATGTTTTGCTTTGTGGCCTTAACCAGGAGATGAAATGTCCCTCTGTGACAAAAGGATAATAGAAAACAAGCCTTGAACCCAACAGGTCCCTTCCCTGCAGGTGGCCAAGCAAGTCTGAGTGAAAACTTATACACAGGGAAGTTAAATGCTGCTGTTTTCCCAGGAAACACACCATCTTCTTGAATTCACTCATTTACAGATTCAGCAAATACTTGGTATCTACTTGTATCAAGCACTATAGACATTGGGGCCTGGTAATAACGGAAACTGGTTCTGTGTCTTGGGGTGCTCAGCACGTAGACTATCGGAGCGACTGTCTTAGAGAAAGAGGCTGTAGACGCTGAGCCTAAGGTGCCCCATGTCTTTCTGGAACAAGGCAAACCTACATACACACACCTGTTAAGTGCTGCCTGCCGTGAGCACAAATAGCACTGAGACCTGGAGGAGGGGGAGGAGGGGGAGGGGGAGGAGGAGAAGGAGGAGGGGGAGGAGGGGGAGGAGGAGGGGAGGAGGGGGAGGAGGGTGGATGGAAACTGGGCAAAGGCTTCTGGAGGTGATGTGTGGACAGACCTCGATCCTACTTCAAGTCAGACACTTGGACAGGGCAGGTGGTGGTACCAGCCACCAGTTCAACTTAAAGTAAAGGAGGTCTAGGGAGACCAGTTTTTTTCCAGATTATAAAGGAAGTAAATGTCAGAGTTGGGGTGTAGGCCGTGTTACTCAGGTTGCCTTTGAGACTTGGAAAACCCTTCCACAAAAAATCAAATACAGAACTCTGAAATAAAAGCCAATTAAAGGCAGAGCTTCCCTTTGTGTTGGTCACAGCCTTTCCTACCCCCACCACAGTTCTGGGGTTCTTCCATGAATCTCACGGCTCTTAGTACCATGCTTTAAGATTCACTCTGTGTCTAGTGTCCTCTAGGATCCAAGTACTGGTCCTCTGGCCAAGACAGACTGGATCAGCTTTACAGGGTCAAGGTGTGGGGACGACAGGGTGACTGACTTGATCAAGATGTAAAGGGAGTCAGCAGAAAGCACGTTGTGGTCAAATGATGGAGACCCCCAGCCCAGCTAGGCTGTCCCACCAGCTCTGCAGACCAACCAGGAGGGAGGGGACTTTATTCAGCCCTTTCATGAGCAGAGTCCCCGCTCTGAAACAGCAGCTTGGTTCCGGCCAGAGCCACGTGATGCGATGGGTGCATCTGCAACAGGTGAGACCAACGGCCTCTGTGCTCAGAGAGGAGAATGCCCAGTGCTCGACAGGAAGGTCCCCAGCAACACTTTTACCTCGTAGGCATCGGTCAGTTGTCGAAGGCCTCTTTTCAGATAATGGAAGTGCTTCTCCCTCTGCAAGATGAGCCTGGAAAGACAGAGTCTGTAAGCCCTTCTAATAGCGTGCGCATGCACGCGCACACACACACACACACACACACACACACACACACACACACCCCATCACTAAGTGGATACCTGGTGACTTCAGTACGCACAAAAGGCAACTACACCAGGGCAAAGAGGCACACATCGGAGTTCCCTGAGTACCTGCACACTGTCCTGGCAGACGTCCTGAGAGAAAACACCTTGTGAAGGAGGTGACTGCCCTGCCCTGGGCACACGATGCTAGGTACTGACATTTTACCCAGAAAGCTCCCCCAGGATCTAGGGACGGGTTACCCTGGGACTGCCCGTGCTGTAAGCAATCTAACTCAGAACCTCGCCGCTTCTCTGACTTGGGAGGCTGCAGCCATTTCAGTCATTTCTCCCAGGACCACTTGTCGGAGATCTGTACTTTGTCCCCTGCCCACCCCTTGGATGACCATCTGCTACTCCTGCCCCAAAATTCCACCTCCCACGTGCTGACCCACAGCCCTGGCCAGAGGACGCTTTTTGTATGCCACAGCCAGCCACTGGGGTCAGCAGTACTGGCTTGAGGATGGAATGTGCTGCCCAGGGCCACCTGCAAGGGCAAAGAGAGAGGCGGGACTTCTTGCTTAGTGCTGAAAAACGGCCTGTGTGGCTATGGAAGAAAGAAAAAGGAAAAGAATGTGAAGACGGTCACCGAGCCTGCTGACTATGGAAATAACGGGGGAGAGAACCATTCTCTTCTAGGTAGTCAATTCAACAATTGTTTCTAGAACTCCCACTGTTCTATGCTCAGAATACGATCACTGATGTGGTCTCCACCTCAGAAAAACCTTCCAATGCAGGAATAGAAATGCTGTTGGGGGGAGGGGGGCGGAGGCATCCACCTATCACAATCCTAGCGGTCAGGAAAGAGGATGAGGACGACAAACCCAAAGCCAGCCTACGGAACAAGACCCTTCTTAGAAAAAAAAAAAATCTTAATGGCATCAGGAGATGGTGGGGTCTTTGAGCATTAAGAAAGGTTATTCATTAAGTCACTGGGAAGGATTGTTTGCGCCTTTCACAAACGAGGAGTCAGTTGTTAGAATGTGAGGCTACTCCTCACTGCCTCTTCCCCAGGCACCCACTTGCCTTCTGCTTTCTGTCCTGAGCTGGAACAGAGCAAAGGTCCTCACAGAAGCCAATCAGATGCTGCCATGCTCTTCGGCTCCCAGCTCCAGAATCATTAACTCCTGGTGTGGTGGCACACACCTTTAATCCTGCCTGCCTCAGGAGGCAGAGGCAGGCCAATCTCTGTGAGTTCCAGGCCAGCCTGGTCTACATAGCAAGTTCCAGGCCAGCCAGGGATACAAAGTAAGACTGTCTCGAAACAGGAAAATAAACAATATCACGAAAACGAAGCTGGGCATAGGAGCCCATGCCCACAAACCCAGTACTCAGAAAACAGAGGCAAGAGAGGCTTGCTGTTAGTTCAAAGCCAGCCCAGTCTACATGGTGAGTTCCAGGCCATCCTGAGAATTTGTCTCTAAAACAAAACAAACAAAACCTAAGAGCAAATGGGAGCCACTGAAATACAATAAGGATGACCCTGAAAATGTGCTTAGCAAAAAGACGCCACTTACAAAATACTGCATATTATATGATTCTATTTATATGAAATGTCCACAAAGGAAAAACCCTTAGAGACGGAAAGTAGATTAACTGGTTGCCTAGAGTTCAGGCAGATGAAGGAGCTGAGGATGGAGACTACGGGTATTCTTTCAAGGGGCAATAAAATGTTCAAAAATTAACCATGACAATGGTTATACAACTCTATGAGTACACTAAAACCAATGAATTGACTTTTGAACTCAATGGGTTATGTATGAATTATATTTCATTAAACATTATTTTTTCTAAAAAGAAACAAAGCTGGACATGGTGCTGTGAACCTATAATCCCAGCACTCCGGAGGCTAGTGCAAGAAAAGGGCAAGTCCAAGGCCAGAGAGTCCCAGACTTCCTGGGCTATTCAACACTCGGTCTGCAAGCCTAAGGACCCGAGTTCGAGCCCTGAAACCTGCGAAAGTCAGGAGGAGGGAGCCAACTCCACAGTCATCCTCTGACCTCCACATGTGCCTACACACACCACACACACATATACAATAAGAATAAGCGAGTAAAAGGAATTTTAGAGGGAGCTACTGAAGTAGTTTAGGCAGCAGGAGATGTGAACCTCCAATAATGAGGAATTCAACATCCTCAGAGACAGAAATGATGTGATGGGCGGATGTACGAAGCCAGCCAAATCTAGGACTTTGAAGTGAGAAGGAGCAGACGGAGGAAACTATGTGGGGTGCCAGCCCCTGATTTCTTGGGAAGGAGGAACGCAGATCCCAGGAGCTGAGGACTGGCTGCTGTGCTGAGGGCAGTAGAGAATCTATATGAGACGAATAAAGGGTTCGGAAGCCAAGAAGTATAAACATTTTAGTGAAGCCGGTCAGTAGACACTTCTAGGTGGTTTCTTGGTAATATTTGGGGGGGGGGGGGTCTCACTGTGTAGCCCAGTTGGCCTCAAACTCAAACTCCTTCTGCCTCAGCCCGAGGGCTTATATGTGTGTGCTATCATGCCTGGCTTCCTTGCTGACTATTTAGGAGAAAGCCGTGGGCTGAGGGGAAGAGAAGACTGAGCAGGAGGGAGGGAAAAGGGTAAGCAGATTTTGGAAATAGCTGATATGTCCTGGCCCAGCCTGAGCAGGATGGAAACATGGGTTAGCATGGGCTATGACAAGAACCAGGTAGACCAGCAGTGACTGGGAGCTAAGAAACCAAGGCAGCTAAAATCAAGCATGGCATTAGGACTACTAACGGACAGGTCTAACCTAAATAGTCCAGGCTGGCTTTGAACTGAAGATCTTCTGGCCTCACCCTCCCAGGTGCTGGGGTTACATGCACGCTACACAAGCCAGGCTTTGGCTGGGGTTTTTTTGGGATTTGTTTTTTGTATGTTTGGTTGGTTGGTTGATTGGTTGGTAGGTTGGTTTCATTTTTTGAGACAGGGTTTCTCTGTGTAGCCCTGGCTGTGCTGGAACTCACTCTGTAGATCAGGCTGGCCTAGAACTCAGAGATCCATGTGCCTCGGCCTCCTGAGTGCTGGGATTAAAGGTGTGTGCCACCATGCCTGGCATGTTTACCTAGCTGAGTTAAACAACTTAACAAATCCTTCAAATACACAGAACTGCAGCCCACTGAGCAAGCTCAACAAGTAAGAGAACTTGCCACCATGACCTGATGACCCGAGTTCAAGCCCTGGACCCCACAAGGCGGAAGGACAAAACTGACGCCTGCAAATTGTCCTCTGACCTCCAAGCACCCATAGTGCATGTGACACACACACACACACACACACACACACACACACACACACACACACACACACACACACCGTAAATAAATGCAAAAGAGGCCAGACAGTGGTGGCACACTTGGGAGGCAGAGGTAGGCGGATCTCTGTATGAGGCCAGCCTGGTCTACGGAGTGAGATCCAGGGCAGCTGGGACTATTACACAGAAAAACTTTGTCTCTGAAAAAATATAAATAGATAGACAGACAGACAGATAGATAGATAGGTAGATAAATGTGAAAGAGATGTCTTTCAAGTAGTAAAACCCTAGGAAGTCTTCTCCTTGTCTTCTGAACAATCTTTTTATGTGACAAAGGGATGTAAGCGAGTGTTGCAACTCTGGGGGAAAGGTATCCTGACTGCTCAGGGAAGTCAGGTGACACCTTGAGCTGCTAGGACAGCTCTGGCAGCTGGAGCTGCAAGGGGGCAGCTCAGCTCTGGAGGGAAAGGTGTCCTGACTGCTCCAAAGAGTCAGGCAATACCTGGAGTTGGGGTGTGGTGGGGGATGGTCTCCCCGAAGGGTATAGCAATCCTGCTCCTCTCCTGGAGAGCTGCTACAGCTGAGCTTTGCTCAGCCCCCACTTAAGGGGGCTTCCCAGCAGAGCTCCGCTTCTCCGGCCTAAGATGTTGCTTCTTTTGCTTCATTCTGCTTAAGGCGAAACCCCTGCAGAAATGTAGCAATCTCTTCCAACTCCAGTGAAAGGGATGTCTCAGCAAGGTCCTTCTGTTCTGCACCAGCGAATAAAGATCTTCGCATCCAAGACTCTTTTGATAAAGAGATTTACTTGGGAAGGGGGAGTCCAGGAGAGTGGCTGTCTCTGCCAAGGTGGGAAAGAACAGCCCACACCTGAACAGGTGGGCGGTTTATATACAATTTTGTTTTTGTTTTTCGAGACAGGGTTTCTCTGTGTAGCTTTGGTGCCTGTCCTGGAACTCACTCTGCAGACCAGACTGGCCTCGAACTCACAGACTGGCCTCTGCCTCCCAAGTGCTGGGATTAAAGGCACGCCACCACCCCCCCGGCTTATATAGGATTTCTTATGGGTGGAGTTTCTCCAGGGAGAGAGAAGATTTTCTGCTCAGGGATTGGTTAGTTTTGTTGGTCAGGGGCAGAGATGGCCCTGATTTCAGAGCCAAACTGTGTTTCTTTCACTGGCCTTTCTTAGCTTTTTGGCTCTAATTCTAAGGCCAGGGCCTATTTCTTTCACTGGCTCTGATTCCAGGGACAAAATGGGTTCCTTTGGCAGTGGTTTCAGAGTAAGGGCATGTTTCTTTGGTTCTGGGTTCAAGAATAAAGTGTTTCTTTCTCTGGCTCGGGTCCCAGATCTAGGCTGCGTTTCTTTCTCTGGTTCTGGGCTCCAGGGTCAGGGTTGGTTTCTTTAGCTAGCCCCTTTTTCCTACAAGGAGCTTTGGGGTCACTAAGAAATCAAAGAGCTATGAGACTGAAGACTTTGACCTCCAAAGAGCAACAGACTGGCTTGTTGAAGTGCTAAGTAAACTGCTCAGGAACAGCTAGCTAATGGAAGGAGACCCCCATTACTTTCTCATCTACCTCAAGTTGGTCCCTAGAGAAAGAACCTGAGATAGCTCAAAGATAACCCCTCCCAAGAAGCTCCCATCTAACCTTGAGCCTCTCCACAGACAGCCAGGCCCCAGAAGTCCCACTGAGAAGGGGGTTGTTGAGGTTTTCCAGCTGGGTCTGACTGAAGAAAAACTTCAGCCACATAGGCTGGAGGTGGCGGGGTCGGGGGTTGGGGAGGTTGGGGGACGGGGACGGGAGTGGGGGGTGGGGGGGTGGAGGGGGGTTAGGGGATACAGAGAGAGATTATTTCCAGTGACCATCTCCCCAAGCCAACGTCTTCTTTCATTCTCATGCATTTAATCATAAGCATATAAACATAGTGCTAAGTTGAAGTGTCCAGTTTATTCTGGTAGATCAGAAACTACACTTAAAGGCTACTGTTATGAGCTAAACTGTGCCCTCTCCTCCCATCTCACAATTAATGTTTAAATCTTAACCCACAGTGTGACTGTGTTCAGAAATAAGACCTTTAAGGAAGAATTTATGGTTAAATGAGATCCTAAGGGTGGAGCCCTATCCAATAAAACAGGTGCTTTAGTAAGAGGAAGCGGGCTAGGGATGTAGCTCAGTGTGAAATGCTTGCCCGGCATGCATGAGGTACTGCTTTGACCCTGTCCCTGAAGGGGCTGGATGTGGAGGGAAGACACTAGGGAGCCTGAGCACAAACAAAAGGCCATGTGAGGACAGGCAGCCACCTGCAAATCCTGGAGACAGGCCTTAGGAGAAACCAGGCCGGCTAGCGTCCTGATCTCGGTCCAACCTCTTGAACTTCCAGATAAGTTCCTGGGTTTCAGAGCACCCAGTCCTCACTTGGTTACCACAGCCCAAGCTGACTCACACCCTTACCATACTCCTTTTGTTCTCTCTGTAGGAAGTTAAAAGCCGAAGCTCCTCCCACCCCCAAGAGTTCAGCCTCAAAGCCAAGCAGGTGGGAAAGAAAACAGAGGCTGGAGTGGGAGGACAGGGATGAGGGAAGGGTTCAGAACATCAGTGGATAAGGGCTCTCTCGTGGAACAAGCAGAGGGAGACGGACGTGGGGGGAGGCTTCAAGAACACACCAGGGGACCAGCTAGTGATACAGGTTATATTCTGGGGTAAGCCCCCTCAGCTTCCTCTTCCTCCAACCTCACCCCACAGCCTCATTTAAGCCCTCTGCTTTCTGCAGCCTCAGGACTTTGAACATGTTGTCCCCTCTGTCTAGAACATTCTAGACACTTGTAAGTTAGCCCACTCATCTGAGGGTCATCTTAGGGGTCTCAGCTTAACTGTCGTCACGTTCTCTGAAAGAAGACTGCGATCTGAGTTATAGGTATGTGTCCTGGACTCTCAGGCATCCCAGTGGTAACTGGTGGTTGTGTTCATCATCTCAAGAGACTGCCAGCCCAGCTGAAGCGGGACCAGGGCCTGGCTTCTTCAGGGCCACTTTCCAAGCCCTACAGAGTACCTGGCTCTGGAGGTTCTTCAAATATCAGTGCAGAATGAGTAGGGGGAAAAAAATGAAAGACTCCAAGAGAAGAAGGCAGAGTAAAATCAAAAAAGCACAGGTCCCCAGAGCTGGAGTACCCCCGAGTGTCCTACGGTCGACGGTGACACAGAAGTCACTGAGTGTAGAAAAGGCAGCAGGAGGAAGGAGTATGTCTCCCAGTCCCTCAGGACTTATATACAGGAGCAGCAAGCAACAGAGGCCAAATTTCTGGGGCTTCAATGAAAGCTTCAGAACCACTGCAACACTCAATCTCCAGAGGGCCTCCAGGGCACTGTGAGCACTCTTTCTACTACTAAGCCGCACACGGGTCACTTCTGCCCTTGAGAAGACAATTTTAAACTCTGTGTGTGTGTGTGTGTGTGTGTGTCCATGCACAGTTGACACATTTTAGAGCTCACATTGAAGCAAAGGAGATGAACTGGAAAAGTACACGTTCAGGGCTGTGGGGGCCATGTGGTTAAGGTGCTGGACTGGAGAAGTGTACATTCATGAGGGCAGAGAAAGAAGACGCGTGGAGAGAACTGGGGATACGGTTCACTTAACAGGACTTCTGCACAGCATCGGCTAGGCCCTGGGTTTGACCTCGATGACTAGAAAAAAAAAAAGTGAAGAGGAGAATGAGTGAAAATGAGGATGTGACTGCTCCTAGATGTGGTTGAGGAGAGGTTGTGATGGTAGATGTGAGGGAACGCACAGCCAGAGGCATGTGGAAGAGTCCAGACTGAAGATGGCCAGCAAGACCAGAGAACAGACTGGGCCGTGGAGGGGGAGGGGGCAAGAGAGGAAGAAGAGAGAGACAAAAGAAGACCAAAGGGCAAAGAGAACCAAGAGAAGAGCCAAGGCAGCATGCAGCCAAACTGGCTGAGCTATACAGATAGGAAGGAGAAGGGGGGGGGGGGGGGGGTCAAGGGCGGGGCTGCCGTGAGAAGTGCTGAAAGGAGCCAGGTCGATGTAATAGATACTCTAGCAATGCTGAGAGAGACGGAGGCCAGAGTCTGCTCTTACGCTAAGAGGCACCTCAGGTAGCCATTTGCCCCCAGTTTCTTTGAGACCTAACAGAAAATAAGGACTTTCACAAGAAAGCAGGATGCAGTGTGGCATCATGGTGTACACCCATGATCCCAGCATCTGGGAGCTGAAGGAAGGAGGACTGAGTTCAAGGTCATGCTGAGTTACTTAGCTCTCTAAACAACAAGAGAACCCCTTTCAAAGACACAAAGGCAAAACCAAAACAAACAACAAGGCCCTCCAAAACAACAATAAGGAAAGCAGGATGTGGACTGAAAAAAGTAGTAAAGGCCCAAGGGGGCAGTGAGACTGCTCAGCGGGTAAAGGAGCTCGCCACTGAGCAGGCCCCGAGTCCAAGGGGTGAGGGGACAGGGCACTGGTAGAGCCCCTAGTATGCAGAGAGGGTCCTAAATTCAACCCAGGCCACAGAAAGAAGAAAGAAGAGAAGGGAGCATCTCGGTACTGACTCCCTCACTCCAGGACAAGTGCGCATGTCACAGTCAGAGAGAGCAGCCATACATCTTTTCTTTTTCTCTTTTTCTTTTTTCCCCCTTTTTGAGACAAGGTCTCCTGTAATTCAGGCCAGTCTTGGTCTTGAACTGAGGAAAACTTTGAAGTCCTGGTCTTCCTGCCTTTACTCCCCGACCTAGTGTTAGGATTACAGGCACACACCCAAATCCTGACAGAAAAGTCATTTCTGGAAAGGGGATTAGCAGTAGAATGCAGCAGCATTCGGCGTCAGCCTGGAACTTCAGCCGCATCTGTTTCCTGGCTCTGGTTCTAGCCGGCTGAATAATAAATGCCTGCCTAAGCATGGCTGCGGGCATTCCTGGACCTGTGCACAGCCAGTGGTCCGGACAGGATGTCACATCTGATCATCATCACGACCTTAGAAATACAAACAGGCTATGTCACCTAGGTGCACTGGCAACATCTGGATACGCATGGTGGAGAGCCATGGCCCATTCTCAAATCATACTGTCAGACTCTGTCTGAAATGTGGGGTTTGTCCTTTGGTTTGCTGTTATTTGGGAGTTGTTTTATTTTGTTTTGTGGTACAACTCTGGGCCTCATAATGCTAGACAAATATTCTACCATTTCACTATACCTCCTAGCCAAGACTTAAATTTTGACTACTAAAATGTTAAAATTGTAATGATAATTTAAAATTCTGATATATTTTTAGATTTAGTCCTTGGTGGGGGGTGTTCCGGGTATTAAAGAATACCCAGAATGCCTGGTGAATTCTGGCAAGTACTTTACCACACTAACTCATGCCCTAGATTGACCCTTATACCCTAGCTCATTCTGTCTACATTGATATTCTGATTGATATATTCAGCTATTTAGCCAAAATGTGTAACATCTCTACATCAATTAACACACTAATTATCTTCCTTTAAGACACTCACTTCAGCCGGGCGGTGGTGGCGCACGCCTTTAATCCCAGCACTCGGGAGGCAGAGCCAGGCGGATCTCTGTGAGTTCGAGGCCAGCCTGGGCTACCAAGTGAGTTCCAGGAGAGGCGCAAAGCTACACAGAGAAACCCTGTCTCAAAAAAAAAAAAAGACACTCACTTTGGCCAGTGGTGGTGGCACACACCTTTAATCCCAGCACTTGGGAGGCAGAGGCAAGCGGATCTCTGTGAGTTCAAGGCCAGCCTGGGCTACAGAGCGAGTTCCAGGAAAGGCACAAAGCTACACAGAGAAACCTTGTCTCAAAGAGAGAGAGAGAGAGAGAGAGAGAGAGAGAGAGAGAGAGAGAAAGGATAAAAATTGGAAGCTTGGAAGCTATAATTCCTGAAACAATCCCAGAAATCTGATATATTCTGTTTCTGGACAGTTCCAAGCCCAAGAAGAACACTGTTTTCCACCCACACCTGACCTAAGTTCTGTGAACTAGAGGTGGGGTCTCTCTTACTTACTGTCCTCCCTCACCACTCCCCAAAGGACCCTTCCAGACAGCAGCCCCTCAGCCTTCCTCATCCCATTAGAATGACAGAGTCCAAAGGATCTGTTTGGATGGGGAATGAAAAGGAGTGTCAGATGTCACAGGTCCCTTGCGTGGGAACACAGAGCCCCAGGCAGGAGACATGACTCAGAGCTCAATCAGGTGAGTCATCTGTGGGCACAACAGCTAACAGCAAAGCCTTCCTAAACAATCACATCCTTCACCATCACCAAGTCCAACCACCTCTGGGGGAGAGAAGCTGGAGCAGGTTTGTGTGGAGGCAGCGGAAATCAACATCGAATCTTATTTCCTGAGCTGTTGACATAAATGTCGTTTACTGAGCTCCAGCTTTGGCAGAAGGAATAGTTCCTCTGACTGAGATCTCAGCTTTGGGTAATGCAGAGATACAGTCTGGCAGGCTAGAGAAAGACTCTTCTAGCTAAGAGTCCGACCAGGTTCTCCATCTTGGGTCAGGGTCCTGCAACAACAGGTGCTTCTCACCTGGAGAGAACAGACAGGCCTCTGTAGAGATCAACCCTGTTTCCTGATGAAGCAGTCTCACAAGACTTTTATGGCCTTGGCCCAAGGACCATGTAGAATTCTGAAGATTGCCCATCCCGAACACTGAAGGGTTGTTTCTAGGCTGTCGGTGTGTGACGTCCATGTGAGGCCCTGGGTTCGAACCCCAGCATTGCAAGGCAAATAAGAGAATGAATTTCTACGTCTTGTGCCTCCTTAACTGAAGATGTCAAGCAAGGGGAGGTAGGATTTCAGGCCACACTGCATCTTAACTCCAGCGGACTACCTGGTGTCTCCACATTTAATTTGGATAGTGTCAAAGAGAACTATTCTAGGGACTTGAGAGCTGACTCCATGGTCAAGAGCACTTGCTGCTCTCCCAGAGGACCTGAATGTGGTTTCCAGCACCGCATCAGGTGGCTCACAACCGCCTGATCTCCAGTTCTGATGATGCAGAGATTTAGTCCAGCTGGCGGGGGAAATGCCCCCATGATTGGCTAAGTGAAGGCAAGGAGGAAAGAGAAACAGTTCCCTCAGGCCCCAAGCCCAACTCACAGCTTACCTTGGTACTAGGTGGTTAAACTTGTAAGAACTGAAGACCTCCTGGATCCGTTCTTCTACTTTGGCCTGATAAGGCAGCAGGACATGGAAGAGAGAAAACACGTAGATGAGACGCTATCGACTTTTCTTCCTATTGCCACAAATGTCTAAGTCTTAAGTTTTTTGAGCACACTTCTGTACTACACAGGCATTGAGAGGCTCTAGAGCATGACAAGCAGGAGGTAGAAACTGGAGAGGCCGTTTAGGGGCAGGGATCCCAAAAACAACAATTCCAGAAATGTCCTTGGTTTTCTTTTTTTTTTTTAAGGTTTTTTTTTTTTTTTTTGATCTGAGGATCGAACCCAGGGCCTTGGGCTTGCTAGGCAAACGCTCTACCACTGAGCTAAATCCCCAACCCTGTCCTTGGTTTTCTAGCCAGGAACGCCTGAATGGGGCCTCTGGTTTTCTTATCTCCTAAATGAGCGCCTGTCTGGAGGCTTGTCTTAGTTCAGGTTTCTGTTGCTAGGATGAAACACCATAACCAAAAGCAACTCGGGGAGGAGCGGGTTTATTTCATCTTACAACTCTCAGGTCACACTCCATCACTGTGCGAAGTCAGGGCAGGAACATGGAGGCCACAGAGGAACACTGTTTACTGGCTTGCTTCCCATGACTCGAGCAGCCTTTATTACACAACTCAGGACCACCTGCCCAGGAATGGCGCTACTCCACCCCCACCCTACCCCAAAGTGGGGTGGCTGGGCCAGCCCACATCAATCACTGCTCAAGAAAATGCTTAATCCCAGCACTTGTGAGGGAGAGGCAGGTGGATCTCTGAGTTCAAGGCTAGCCTAGTCTACAGACAGCTAGGACTACACAAAGAAACCCTGTCTCAAAAAACCAAAAAACAAAAAGAGAATAAAAATAAATAAATGAATGAATGAATGAATGAATGAATGAAAAAGGAAAAGCCCTACAGACTTGCCTACAGGCAGTCTGAATGGAGGCATCTTCTCAGTTGGGGGCTCCTCTTCCCAGGTAACTCTAGCTTACATCAGCTGACAAATGACTGGCCAGACCATGAGGTTGGGGATGAAACTCCATTACAACAATAATCCTTTCTGGTGAACAGAACCGGTTCTCTAGACCGTCATGGTGAAAATGGGGTTTACTCACTCCCTAACTTAGCCCATTCCTCAATGATTTTAAGGTTACCTATTCAGAGGTGAGAACGTCAGAGCAGTCTTGATCAGGGCTCTAGGGAGGCCCATTAAAGGCAAGCTATTTCCTCCGGGTCAAAAGAATACAATCCACCTCTGGCCTTGGGTTAAGATCTAACATTCCAAACTACCCGGGAACATAAGAGTGAACCCAGCTGGACCTGTCAATCACCTGATGGAGACCATCCCTAAGGAAGGCTGATTCACCTTAAGCCATGCTAAAAATATGGAAGGAATAATTATCCCTTTAAGGAGCTAACGTGCTTTCCCTTCCCCAGATCCTCACTCTCAATAGTTTCTTACAGAACTACGCCAGAGGGCTCTGCTTAGGTCTTCCTATTTTTCCAAACTACTCCAAAAAGCACATCGTGTCCGTGTGTCCCCCACCCCCACCCCAGACAGGGTTTCTTTGTGTAGCGCTGGCTGTTCTGGAACTTGCTCTATAAACCAGGCTGGCCTCAAATTCAGAGATCCACCTGCCTCTGCCTCCCAGTGCTGGAGTTAGAGACGTGTGCCACCACCGCCACCCGGCCAACACACCTCCTTGTTGAACTTTTTCTTTTCTTTGGATACCTGCCAAAGCTTAGACACGTTTTCCTGGACAGCTGGGACTCTCACACTCTTCTGATGAAGCCCATCACCCTGCCTCCTGCCATGTCAATCTGCACTGCTTTGCCTGAGTGCCTAACAAAAGGTGTGGATCTCTCTTTCTCCCTCCATTTCCCTCCTCTGGACAGCTGCTCAGATCCACAGCTTTGCCTGCTCTGCAATATTTATTGCTTTTAAACTCTAATGAAATTGTCCTCAGGTTTTTCTCTGAGGTTGTTCTTTTTTTTTTTGTTTTAACTTTTTACTGATTCTTTGTGAATTTCATATCATGCACCCAATCCCACTCATCTCCCTGCCCCTCTGTATCTGCCCTCTGCCCTTGAAACCTCACCCCTAGAAGAAAACAAAAAATAAATATGATAAAAAATACATTAAAAAAACAAAACCAGCCGGGCGGTGGTGGCGCACGCCTTTAATCCCAGCACTCGGGAGGCAGAGGCAGGCGGATCTCTGTGAGTTCGAGGCCAGCCTGGTCTCCAAAGCGAGTACCAGGAAAGGCGCAAAGCTACACAGAGAAACCCTGTCTCGAAAAACCAAAAAAAAAAAAAAAAAAAAAAAACAAAAAAAAAAAAAAAACAAACAAAACCAAAAAGCCATCTTTCTGTGGAAGCTGCAGTGTGTCACGGTGTGTCACCCTATCTGCCTTTCTACCCAAACAGCTTTACTGCAAGTGTTCATTGCAATGAGTCACTGGACTGGTTCGAGGCCTCTGGCTTCTTCTACACTATCGATACTGGGCCCTCACTGGAACTTCTCTTGGATATACTGTTGCTGCCCTATGTCATGGAGGTCCTGCAGCTTTGGTTCTGTAGGACCAGCTTTCCTACCTATAGTAGTTGGCTAGGGCCAGGACCAGCTCTCTCTCACACCATCAGGGTCAGCTCTCCTGCATCCATACCACCAGGGCCAGCTCTCCAGCACTGCCCTGGGGGCAGGGCCAGCTCTCCCACTCTCACACCCTCAGGGCAGCTCTCCCTCACCCAGGCAACTAGGGCCAATTAGCTCTACTGCATTGCCCAAATGAGGTGCAGGGCCTGCTCTCCTGCATCCACACTTCCAGGACCAGCTAGCTCTCCTGCATCCACACTTCCAGGACCAGCTAGCTCTCCTGCATCCACACTTTCAGGGCCAGCTCTCCTGCATCCACACTTCCAAGGCCAGCTCTCCTGCATCCACACTTTCAAGGCCAGTTCTCCTGCATCCACACTTCCAGGACCACCTCTCCCATGCTGCCAGGGCAGAGTTAGGGGAGACAGGGACACACCAGCTCTCCCATCTGCTGAGGCCATTCTTAAATTCTTTTGTTAATAAGACTAAAAACTCCAAAAAGGGATTTCAGTTTCTAGTAACAGGTCTAACCCTAGATGGAGCTCCCCAAAAATTCCAGTAAAATTAAGATGAGAGGAGAGGAAGAAAGATGGAGAGAGATTACCATTTATACCCTGTTTATAAAAACACACTGATGTGGAACAAGCGTCTCCAGTAATTCAATCCATGATCTCCAAATGGTAACAGTGGCCGCCCCTTCCCATGTGGCCCTTTGACTTCTCCTCCCTAAATTCTAGAGAAGCCACATGTAAATGATCAAGTTGTTAACTGCTAATATTTCTTTTGATTTCCAGACTAGAGTAACTGGAGACCTTCAGGTAACAGCAAATGTGTACCGCCTACTGTTAAGTCTGTGTACCAACTACACAAAGCATGCAGACTGCTGGGAAGTTTAAATTGTGTTTGTCTAAAGAATGATAGGATCTAACCTTAGGAGATCTAGCCTTAGAAGATCAGGCAGACTGTAATGTACTGGCCAGGAAAAAAGAATACGACTCACGCTGTGGGTGAGGAAGATGAGGAAGGCCCTGCCCAGTCCTTAAACTCCCCCCCCACCACCACCACCCCCTCCCACGCCTCTTCTTTCTCTCTAAGAGCCCATTTGCAGTCCTGAGTTCTCTAAGACGTTCCTCCTCTCCTTTTCAGGGTGCTTGAATGAACCCATTTCCTTCCTATCAACTCTTGACTAAATACCAGCCTCTGAGTGGTGAGAAACCATCTTGGATGTAGTAACAAAACTAAAGGCAGTCTGGGTGTTCATCTTCCCAGTACCAGTCACTCGGAGAATAATGGAAGGTAGACACTGAGGGACGAGGAGGTAGACAGACTCCCAGGTAGGCAGGCAATAGGGAGATGGATGTCCATGACTAGGTAATAAAAATGGTGAACTCCCAAGACGGCTTGCTTCTTCATCCTCTAGACCTGAGACAAAAGCCTGGCAGTGTAAAACAAAGGCCCGTGGGCTTCTTCTCCTGCCAGTAGGTCCCTTGCTAATGGCTGACTCAACAAGTCCAAAGCCAAATCAGGACAAGTTTACACAACAGTTGTAGGCCAATCCACCATCCACCAGACTTTCTTCAAACTGACCAACCCCAGGTATCGGAGGATGACCTTTCAAAGACTGAAAAACTCCCAGTCCTCAAGAAGCAATGTCTGCTTTGCAGAAGGTCTTCCCTCTGTGTGCCTGCTGTGTGTGTTTCTTCACCCCCAATAAAAACCTGTCTTCAAAGGCTGGTTCTGTCTGCTCCTATTTGCTCTATTCGAGACTTCTCTACTGATACCTGTCAGTGCTAGAGATCTTTCCTGCCTTTTAATTCTTGTAACTGGCAGAGAAAATGAACCAGATCATGATCCCTACATGGTAACGGTACCTTTTGCTTGAGTAGGATACCTGGATCTGCCTCTATATGCGTAAGGATTGTTTTGAGCCTATGGTATTGCCTTTAAGGTATTGCAGATTCAGGAGAAGCTCTGTAAATAAGAAGAGGATAGACATCCTTCTGTAAGAGAAATTCTTATCTATGCAGAAAATATCCATCTGTAAGAAGGTTACCCTCAGGACTGGAGAGATGGCTCAGCAGTTAAGAGCACTACTTGTTCTTCCAGAGAATTTGGGTTCAATTCCCAGCACCCACATGGCAGCTCCCAAATGTCTGTAACTCCAGTTCCTGATACCCAACACCCTCATATAGATATACATGCAGGCAAAACACCAATGCACATAAATAAAAATTAAAAAAAAAAAAGAATGTTACCTTCAATACCAGAAAGAAAAAAAGGACTAAATCACAAAAAAGCTCCAATACATGGAAAAGGCACCTATGTAAATCTACACAAACCTTCCCTTGTTTCCTTTTCCTGGTCACCTTTACACACACACACACACACACTGTCCTTTGTGGTTAGTGGAAGGTATTATATAAGCTTATATTCTCAACCATTTCTCCCCAAGTATCTATCTTCATGAATACATATTAACAAATTTATTTTCTTTTGTGATACAGATGGGGAGGGGATTTAAAGGCTAGAGGAAAAATTATTTTCCTTTCCCTACTTTTTTTTTTTAAAGGGGAAGGTGTTTTGCCTGCATGTATGTCTATACAGCACTTGCACATCTTGTGCCCATGAAAGCCAGAAGAGGGCATCTAATCCCCTGGAACTGGGGTTATAGACAGTTGTGAGCCATGATGTGGATGCTAGGAATTAAACCTACATCCTCTGAAAGAGCAAGCAGTGCTCTTAACCACTGAGCCATCTCCCATGTTTTGTTTTTATCCTCTCCTACTCTTAAAATACATTTTTTCTCTTGTTTCTGTGCTGGGGATCAAACCCAGGGCCTGCACATGGCAGGCAGCACTCACCACCAGCTATATTCCCAGCCTTGAAAGATTTACTCTCCCTGTTCTATGAAACTGTCAATCAAATACACAATTAACTCCTGCCAAAGATTGCATGTTATTGTCAGGTTGAAGTTTAAATAAAATAAAATTATGAAAATCATCCAGGAATTTATAAGGATATCAACCGCTAAAATGCCAAGGAATTAGAAAATCTGGTTCTGTCACATACGTATCTCCACAGTCTCACAAAATGAAGAATCTAAGAAAATCAGGTCACCAAAGAAACCACTGGTAGATCTCTCGGCCTTTCTTCCTCCCTCTTTTCTTTCTTTCTCACTTCTTTATTGAGTTTTTTTTTATTATTATTATTATTATTTTTTTTTTTTGGTTTTTCGAGACAGGGTTTCTCTGTGTAGCTTTGCGCCTTTCCTGGAACTCACTTGGTAGCCCAGGCTAGCCTCAAACTCACAGAGATCCGCCTGCCTCTGCCTCCCGAGTGCTGGGATTAAAGGCGTGCGCCACCACCGCCTGGCCTTTATTGAGTTTTATGTTTTAGATTTTTTTTTTTTTTTTTTTTTTGTGTGTGTGTGTGTGTGTGTGTGTAAAGAGGGTGTTGGGTTCCCTGGAGCTGGAGTTACAGGCATTGTGAACTGACTGGCAGGGGTGTCGGGAACTGAACTTGGGTCCAAAGAGCAGTATCAGGGTCTCATGTAGCCCAGGCTGGTCTCAAACTCACTACATGGCTGGGGACAACCTTCAACTCCTGATCCTGCCTCCATCTCCCAAGTACTGGGACCACGAATGTACACTACCACACCCAGCTTCCTCTCATTCCTGTCCTCCATACTGAGTTCTCCTTGAGATTGTAAGATATATAATGATCTTGTTCCTAAGAAATGATCCTCCTTTTTTGCAATGCAGAGGATGGACACAGAGCCTTAAGAATGCTAGGTATGTGTTCTATCACTCAGGTGTACAGCCCATGAGCTCTCCCTGGGAAACTTAAACAAAAACATTATTTCTGAAACATCCATTGATGAGAGAGTCTAGCTCCTTTGACAAATATGTAAAACTTACTTGCATTAATGAGGAGAGTGGTGATGTGACCATCTGAAAATGGCAACCACCTAAAATTTATTTATATTTGGTTTTAAGATATGTTTTGGTATTTGTATTTGAACATGAGTTTGAGGGATGCTGTGGTTAAGAATTCTTAATACTGCAAGTAACAGACCGAAGTCAGCATCAAACATGACTTAGGAAAAACAGAACATTGTCCCAGATTCCTTACACATCCATTCCAAATACGCGCCTTGGAATAATGCAAAGCACCAGAGTAAATGGAACACAGAGAGTGTTCCTGCCGTGCCGCCCTGGGCTGTCAACCAGTGAGCTAGGGCAACGCACATGTAGCACACGGGGGCAAGAACATTAAATCAGGGTTTGCCTGTGGCATATCATACTGTTCTACACCCGAGATGACAAAACTTCATAGAAACAAGCCCAGCTGTGAGAAACACTCACTAACAATCACAGCCTATTCAGTCCGGATAATGTCCAAATGCTACCTGAAGCTCCATCCATCCTCTCCCCGGGACTCTGCCACTTGGCCACCTGGGGAGAGACTGTCCGGTCAAGAACTGCTTCCGCTCTCACTCGGGCAACATAAGCAGTCAAACACCGAACAGGAGAATGGAGGTTTATGTCTACACTAAAATACCTGACAGGAATGTGGAGATAGGCCATCATGCTCAGGGGAAAATAATAAAAATATTCCCAACATACTGTCATTTACCTGTGGCCTTCCTAATCACACCTTTTCACTTCAGTGCATCCAGTAGCAGACTGATAGTGATCACTGAAGTTGTGAATGCTAATGGACACCTATGACAGCTCAGCTGTTACACAAATGAACAGATAATTCTTTGCCTCTTAAGTAGTTATATATTTTTGCCAGGAATAGTGGCACATGCCCATAATCTCAGCACCAGGGAGGCAAAGGTAGAAAGCAGAAGAATAGTGAGTTTAATGCCAGCCTGGGCTACATAGCAAGACCCTGTCTCAAAACAAAACAAAAAAGGCTTTGTTAATCAAAATGCATGATTTTAAATGTATCTGAAAAATGAATACATACAAAAACCCAAACGTATTTTTTTTTTTTTTTTTTTTTACATTTGTTTGACCTATGGAGGTGGCCAAGCATGAGTTTGCTGTGGTGTAAAGTATTTTAATATGGGAGCTGGAGAGATAGCTCAATGGTGAAGAGTGCTTGCTGCTCTTGCAGGGGACCCAGGTTCAGTTCCCGGCACCCACATGGTAGCTCACAACCATCTCTAACTCCAGTTCCAGGGGACCCAATGCCTTTTCTGATCTCTGCAGACTCCTGCACAGTGCCATACACACACACACACACACACACACACACACACACACACACACACACACACACACACACACACTGGCACATCCTTTAATCCCAGCACTCGGGAGGCAGAGGTAGGCACAGCTCTATGAGTTGGAGGCCAGCTTGCTCTACAGAATGAGTTCCAGGACAGCCAGGGCTATATATAGTAAGACCCGTCTCACTCACCCCCAATCAATCAATCTTTAGTACATATAATCTTCATACTCATGAAAGATAAGGAAAAGCTTCCACCACACAATCTGTCAAGGAAAAGGCCTAATGAAAAGGGACTCAGCATTCATAAAATTTCCGAAGACACCAGGTAAACTTAGCCTAAGAGCCCTTCCTTCTAAACAGTTGCTTTTGTTTGGCCTAGAAAAGGGGCCTCTGGCACTGGCTGGCGTCCTGCCTGCCTGCCGTACTTCTTCCTTCCCAGCCCCCCAACATAGATCAGATCAAAGGGCCAAGCCTCATCACACCAAGGAGGGAGAATTAAAAACAAACCACAAGGCGGTTAGCATCGATGTCTTCAGAGAAAAACCGTTCTGAGGCAAGGGGCACACTGCCAGTCAAAACGGAGGCCCTGGGGCCAGCCCTTTCGAAAGTCACTAGGGCCAGAGGCTACAGAGAAGGGGTTCTTACGCACGGTGATCTGACACCAACTGAACGTCCTCTAACTCTGGCTGCTGACCTCTCCTGACATTTCTTTCAGGCACATGCAAATGCAAATTTCAACAATTTTTCACACCAAGCCACCAACAGACTGTAACAGAGCATCCCAAATCCTCAGGATCGAAGGATGAGCAAGGAAAAGCCAGGGCTGGCCGCAGTGACATGGGGGCCCTGAAACAATGGACTCCGAAGAATTTAGGCTTCTCTGGGAACCTTTGCTCGGGAAGAACGGGCTGAAGCCTGGGGCCAGGGGAGGAGATCTTGGACCCCAGGAGAGACCGCATAGTTCTGCACCTCATCGCACAGCTAAGTCGCGCAGACATGTCTCCTTTTATATTTTCTATAAAGCTCTAACACTGCTATATCAAAGGCAGACAGGGTCTAAGAACTTTTCTCTCCCCAGTTCTGGCCAAACTGTAAATAAATAAACTGTAAAAATCCATTTTCCTTTACTAATTTGTTGTCTTGTTTCTCTGCAATACGGGGAAACTGAGGCAATACATTTACAGACCTAAGTGCCCATAATGCTCTCTCTCTCCCCACACCTTTTCTCCTGTCTGCCCAAACTTTCCTTTGTCCACACCACTGGGTTACTCTTCACTGGGTGGTCATGTGTGTGTATGTTCACACATGTTCATAAACTTCTATTTGTGGCTGGGGATGGTGGCACTAAGGAGGCTGGGCATTCGACGCCGGCTTCAGCTACATAGCAAGTTCAAGACCAGCCTGGGCTACACAGTTAGACTCCATTTAAAAACACAAAACCAAATGCATAAACTTCTGTTTTGCTCTTGTTAATCTGTCATCCAGAAGTCTGTGGGTCCAGTCAGAGAGCCTCACACCAGAAGACAGACTGTTCTCTTCTCCTTCACTCCACTGACATACCACACTGCAAAGCTGTCTCCCTTTTCCTCCAGATTTGGCCCAAGAGCTTCGTGTCTGTGACGATGTTCCTTTGTATCACTGTTTCAATAAACTTAACATCTCCTGAGTTCTCCAAGTCCCGATACTGAACCCCAAACCTAGACATGGCCTTGGGGACTTCCAACCCCCCAGTGCCATGAGAAATGGACCTTGTGGGACAGAATCATGGAAGAAAACTTGACAGTCAAATTCTCTTAAATTCTTATTAAAATCTAGTTGGGCATGGTGGCATGTACCCGTGATGCCAATGCTCAAGAGACAGAGAAAGAGTGATCAACGCAAGTTCGAGTCTAGCCTGGTCTGCACAGCAAGCTCTGGGCAAACTAGGGCTACGCGGTGGAACTCTGTTTGAAAAATAAGCAGATGGGGGCTGGAGAGATGGCTCAGAGGTTAAGAGCACTGACTGCTCTTCCAGAGGTTCTGAGTTCAATTCCCAGCAACCACATGGTGGCTCACAACCCTCTGTAATGAGATCTGATGCCCTCTTCTGGCCCGCAGGCATACATGCAGGCAGAGCACTGTGTACATAATAAATAAAATAAACCTTTAAAATTAGTAAGTAGATTATTAAAGTCTTCAGTTTAGGGGCTGGAGAGCTGGTTCAGTGGTTAAGAGCACTTGTTCTTGTAGAGGACCCAGGTTCGAGTCCCAGAACCTACATGGTGGCTCACAACTGTCCATAACTCCAGTTCTAGAGAATCCAATGCCCTTTGCTGACCTCCGAGGGAACCAGACAGGCACCTAGTGCACAGACATACATGTGAACAAAACACCATACACATAAGAATAAAATAAATACATTAAAAAATAATTTAATTTCTCTGTGAGTTCAAGGCCAACCTGGTCTACAGAGAAAGTTCCAGGACAGCCAAGGCTATACACAGAGAAACCCTGTCTTGAAAAAACAATACAAGGAAACAAAAAAAATTAACGTAATTTAATATTCAATTCAGGAGCTGGAGAGATGACTCAGTGTGTAAAATCACTTGCTGTGTGACCTTGAAGACCTGAGTTCGACACCAGCACCTACATACCAGGCTGGACATGGTCCTGCCCACACCCGTAACCCCAGGCTATGGGAGATGGTGACAGGAAGATCCCTAGGCCTTGCTGGCTGCCCCAAGAGCTCCAGGTTCAGGGACAGTTCTCAAAGGAATAAGGCAGAGAGCGATGGGACACTCTGTCCTCTACCTGAGTGTGCACAGGCACACCCACCCGTACACCCAAGACATGCATACACCACTCTCTCTCCCTCTCCCTCTCCCCTGCCCCCACACCCCTTAAACACAGGTGAACTAGACTTGGGATGGTAAAGGTATTTGCTTACCATGCATGAGGCTTTAGGCTCAACTCCCCAGCACATCACAAAAATAAATAAACAAAAAGAAAGAAATACTGAGGGGTTGAAGGTGATTGCGAAGCTGTTGTTGTTATTGTTGGCTAAAAGCATGAAGAAGTGTGAAAACTCTTTGGCTCTGAAACCTGAATTCTATAAACAACAGCAACAACAACAACAAAATCCTTCGATTCAGGGATTGTCACACACAGAAAGAAGGAAACACAGGTGTGTGTGCACCTCTTCTGACCTCTCCTCACCTTTTCTTTAATTTCCCTGCTTCCTTTCAATCCAACGATTCTAGTTAATCTCTCCTTTCTCCATAAAAATCCCCACAGGTGGTTACCAGTCGAACAGCCCCATAGCAACTGATCCTTTTCTTCTGCATAAACAGCAAAGGGCCCTAGGCACGGCTCCCCAGAGCACGGGCACACTGCTCACCATCATCTCAGTGAACACTAGCCGCTTCTCGGGGAAAGGATGGAGCCCAGAGCATCCATCCGATCTACCTTAGAAACACTGCTACATGACACGGTTCCAAGGCCAGGAGCAGGCATGGAAGATTAATTCCCAAGAGACCAGCTCTTTAATATTTAAAAATAGCCTCGAATAAGTGAGCTTTTATTGGATCCTATTTAAACACATAACCAAAGGCTGTTAATTAAAAATAAAAAGGCTAGCATGACGGTTGAGTGGGTTAAGGCGCTTGACCACCCGAGTTCAATCCCTGAGACATACATGACAGCAGGAACTGACCCCTGTGATTTGTCCTCCGACCTTCCATGAACACACTGTGGCTCATGTGCCCAAGTTCATGCTCACGTGTACACACAAATACGTAAATATGTATCATTTATTTTTCTTCTAAATCTCAGGCTATAGAGGAAATGAAAACATAAACAGGATGTCAGATAGCATTATAGAATTATTTTTCTTTTTTAGACGATGTTGTTGCCTTTACACAGAAGTCATTCTTAGGAGACAATGTCTTCATCTTACTTTCAAATATTCAGGACAAAAATCATGCACAGACACACATGTAACTAAATAAAATATATGCATGCATACATACATGGAAACGCACATATCAGACAAAGCCCTGGTCTTGGCTAGACCATCCACACCTCTGCTACTTCACGACTCTGCAGACAGTGAGTATCCTTAGCTAGCAAACTGACAGGGCTGGAAACAGCTCCCACCACAGACAGGCACACTGAACGGAATACCTTCATCCTTATGCTGTGGACACCGTGGGTCTGCAGCGGCCACATCTCCTTTGGGAAGCTTCAGCCTTGCCGGAAGCTACCTTCCCTCCCAATGCCTTTGGCAAGGGTGATGCCCCCCGCTTCAACCTGGCCTCCTCAGTTCTAAAAAGAAGGTACACCTAAATAATTAAGATTTATTTAGATTTAAGAACCCAGAACACCTGAAGATCTTCAGACATCATCCAAATATGCAATCTCTGGCCTAGGTCTTCAGTTCTGAGTACCAATTAACAAAAAGCACGTAAACTGTGGTGAAGTTTAACTGGCACTAGCCCCAGGAGGCTGAAGTCTGTTGAGATGTTCTACTTCTGAGGGAAAAGGGATGCCTGGATGATGAAGGCCCCATACAGACACAGCTTTCCTGAGTACCGTCTCCCTACATAGCCTTTCCCTCCCTAGAAAAGCCCTTTATGCCCCTGAATTATCTGAGATGGAACACTGAGGACCATAACCCCTCCATCTTCTCAAGATGCTGGCCCTTGAATAAACCTGGTATCTTCCCACTCACTCCAGTCCCTCAGTTAGTGGCTTTCAAGAGTGGACAGTATAGCTGAAGGTTTTCCTGTGCTCACCCGGCACCAAGGACCCCGCAGCCGCTTATAAAATAATCACTCAGAAGCTTATATTAATTAAAACTGCTCAGCCATTAGCTCAGGCCTACCACTGACTAGCTCTTACATTTAAACTAACCCATAATTCTTATTTATGTTTAGCCATGTGGCTTGATACCTTTTCTCAGTTCTGCCTTCACATCTTGCTTCCTTCATGTCTGGCTGGCGACTCTTGACTCAGCCTTCCTGTTCCCAGAATTCTCTCTGCTTATCCCACCTATACTATACTTCCTGCCTGCTACTGGCCAATCAGCATTTTATTTATTAACCAAATCAGAGCAACACACATTCACAGCATACAGAATGATATCTACAGCAGGGCAGCCCAGATTTGGGTCTAGTAACAATTTCTATTAATTTATAAATTCATTTTATGCCTTATCTGACTCTAAGTGGATGAGACTTTGAGTTTTCCAGCTGGTCTGAACACCTTACTGGTTCTTTAACTAGTAAGTAAAAAGAAATCTTTGACAGTTTGTTTTCTACCTGTATGAGCCATAATTTTAGCCTCTTTTTAAAATGTACTCTTAGCCAGGAAGAGCGCTGCATGCCTTTAATCCCAGCACTCAGGAGGCAGAGGCAGAGGCAGGCCTGATCTACACAGGGAGTTCCAGGACAGCCAGGGCTACATCCTGAAGGCCCGTCTTGAAAAGCAACAAAAAGCACTCTTGGCCTAGTATGGTGGTTATCTGTGGAGGGAGGCTGTGGAGGGAGGCTCAGGAATTCAAGGCCATCCTGGCTACATAATAGTAAGGGCTTCTCAGTGGGTAGAAGGGCTTGCCACACAAGCCTGATGACCTGAATTCAATCCTCAGAACTCACGTAAAAAGCTGGCTGCAGTGGCATGCATCTGGAATTGGGAAGAGAGGCAGAGAGAGGAATTGCCTGGGCGCTCACTGGCCAGCTAGCCTGGAGTGCTCAGTGCAGCAGCAGAAACAAGATGCTGAGATCCTGTCTCAACAAGATGGAAGGAGAAATTCTGCTCCAGCAAGTTGCCCTCTGAGCTCCACAGGAGTACCCAGTCACGAACAAGCTGTCACATTCACGTGCACATCACACACGCACACGGGGGTGGGGTGGGGTGGGGATAAAATAAGAATTTTTTAAAAATACAATGGCTGGGTATGGTGATACACACCTTAAATATCAGTACTCAAGAGACACAGGTAGATGGATCTCTGTGAGTTCCAGGCCAGCCTGGAAAAGATAAAATTCTAGAAGAGGCTAAATGGATTTATTTACATCAGCTATCAGTTACCTTTAGGGCTGGGGTCAGGAGTGGGCCCTGACTAGGAAGAAGCATTATGGGATGCTTTGGTGTGATGGTGATGTCTTAAATCAAACAAAGGCTTGGGTGCACAGGAATGAGCAGCTGCGGAAGCTAAGTACATGTGTGAGTGTTATTCTGATCATATGCAAATTTCATCCTGTATAAATTACATCTTCCGAGAACTATGCGTTAATATTAAACTCTACTTAATGAGTATTTAAGAACCATCTTGACATCTGCAACTTGCTTTGAAACCCATTACTAAGAGACGGGTAGGAGGCAGGCATGGCGGTGCATGGCTGTAAGCCCAGCACTTGGGAAGCTGAGCCGCAGGATCACCAGATGGAGACGGCCTGAGGTACACATGGAGGGCCTGCCTCAAACAAACAAATGGAACACCAGAGACAATAGGCTGGGGTTCGGCCCGTGCTGAGTGTGGGCCTGAGTTCAACCCCAACGTCACAAAGAGAAGGAAAAGGGAAGAATCCAGAAACGGTAGTGCTGCATGCCTGCTGTTTTAGAACAGGAGAGACGACACAGAGGGCCCAGGAATTCACAGGAGACCCTGTCTCAACTCCTTCACCCCACTCTGCCCCCCCCCACAAAGTATGGAAAATGTTAACAAAACAATCTAAACGGTGAGTATACTGGTTTTCATCATAAAATTCTTTCAACTTAGCGGGGTGTGGTGGCACGCGCCTTAATCCCAGTACTCAGGAAACAGAGGCAGGTAGATCTCTGTGAGTTTGAGGCCAGCCTGGTTTATGTAGTGAGTTCCAGGCAAGCCAGGACTACATAATGAGACTGTCTCAAAAAGACAGAAAACTATTTTCTCAGGCTGGGGAGATGGCTTAGTCAGTAGAGCGTTTACCACAGAAGCATGAGAATGGGAGCTTGTGTGCCCAGCACCAACATAAAAACAGGGAATGGTGGCAGGTCTATTGTTCCAGCTCGGGGGAACTGAAACCAGCTTATCCTGGGAACACTCTGGCCAGCCACTATAGCCAAAATGGCAAAAAATAGTGTATGGTGGTTTGAATAAGAGTTGCCCCCATAGGCTCATATATTCAAATGCTCAGTCAACAGGGAGTCCACTATTTAAAAGGATTAGAAGGATTAAGAGGTGTGGCCTTGTTGGAGTAGGTATGGCCTTATTCAAAGAAGTGTGTCACTTGGGTTTAGCTTTGAGGTTTCAAAAGCCCATAATAAGCCCAGAGTCTGTCTGACTGTCTCTCTCTTTCTCTCTCTTTGCCTGAGGATCAGGACATAGCTCTCAGCTACTGCTCCAGAGCCTGGCTAAATGCTGCCATGCTTCCCATTAGGATGATTATGGACTAAACCTCTAAAACTGTAAGTAAGCCCCAACTAAATGCTTTCTTCATAAGAGTTATCATGGTCCCAGTGGTTCTTCACAGCCATAGAACAGTGACTAAGACGTGGTGGAAAATGCAGAGGAAAGCATCTGGCCAATCTCTGGCCTCCACATATGCACTCACACAGTGAGCACACCTACACACACACACCAAAAGAAAAGAAGAAAGAAACTTTTTAAAAATAATACTCTCATCTTCCCTCTATGTTGTAGGTGTCTAGAATACATTCCTGAATAAAAGGGATAAGAATTTCCACCCCAGAGCTTGTCTTTTGCTCACCCACACTCTTTAAACAAGAGCATGAAAAGGAAAAGCAGAAAGAAGCCTCCCAGTCTGAACAGTGGTAGAAAGCTAGCATCCCAGAAGCTGGGAACCAGGCTATTCTGAGTACAGACCCATCTACTCAGTGCCTGTGAGCACGGAGTCCATCCACTAGCTTCTAACAAACCATCAGAGATTCTGATGCATGTTTCTGTTTGGTAGATTGAAAGGGGTGTGTGTGTGTGCGTGTGTGCGTGTGTGTGTGTGTGTGTGTGTGTGTGTGTGTGTGTGTGTGTTCTTGAGTGTATGTGTGTTTCTTGAGAGTGCTCTGGAGGCCAGAGGTCAATGTTGGGGGCCTTCCTCAATCACTCTCCACCTTATTTTTCAGGCAGGGTCTCTCTCTGAACCTGAAACTCACCAACTGGTTATACAGGCTGGCCAGTGAGCTCCAGGGACCCTCCTGCCTCAGTACCACCGGCGTAGGGGCTTTTACATGGGTTCTGGGGATCTGCTCTCGGGTCCTGATGCTTGTGTGAGCATCTCACCAGCCACAAAACGTTTTTAGAAGTGATAAAGTACTTTCTTCATTCACAACTTAAATGTTAATTGTTCTTTTTAAACCACTAACCATTCTATTCATCTCCTCAACTAAAGGGATAACAAAAAAATTCTCTAATGTTTAGCATGCAAAGCATTTTCTGAACAAAGAATATTTGAGGAATATAAGTGACTAGAATAAGTCACCCCAAAATAAGACTGTAGGAGACCAGAACCCATCACTCAGAATAAGACTGAAGGAGACAAAATGCATCACTCACAATAAGCCGCTTTTGTATGAGGATTACTTTGAGCCGATTATCTCGAACAACAGTGGACACAGCTTTGAAAACACAGCAGGAGGTACTCCTTTATAAGCGGAAGTTTGTATCTCTAAAGGAACTCTTCATCTTCCTCTGCCTCCTCTGGCATCCTCCCCTCCCCTCCACCACCCACCCCAATCCCAACGTGAAAGATAACCCCAGACTCTACCACAAAGCACCATGTGAACATGCACAACAAACCTTGCTATTGGTTTCTGGGTTCTTCCTGGCCACCTTCCTGTTACAGGCTTCCGACATGGCGGGTGAAGGCGGGTATTTAAGCTGGAACCCTAAGTCACCTCTAAGAGATTCACTAACATCTCTGAGTATTGGCCATGAGGTTCATGTTAGTAAACTTCTATGCAGTTTCTCTTGTTAATCACTTTTGATACAAAGGGTTCAAGCTACAAACTCAGGAAATGGAGAAATTTTCCTTTTTAATATTATTTTATTATCATTGTGGGTATGATGCATGAGAGGGGGTGTGTGAGCCACAGTGCATGTGGGGGCAGCAGAGGGCAACTCTGTGGGGCTGGTTCTCTATTTCCACCTTCACACGGGTTCTGGGGACCAACCATGCGTCCTCAGGCTTATAGGGCAAGTACTCCTACCAACTGAGCCATCTCACTGTCCCTCCAACGTCCTTTTTCTGTCTCATATAGGGGCTCATTAAACTGCCCAAGCTGGCCTTGAACTTGCCATCCTCCTGCCTCAGTCTCCCAAGCAGATGGGATTACAGACCTGTTCTACTAGGCCTGGGTTGCTCCTTAAAGCTGGGATAATTCAACACTAATCATCTTACTCATATGATCTAGAAAAGTATATACATACATATATATTGCTCAAAAACTGGTGATAATAAAAAGACACATGAAGATTTTTAAGAGAATCGTCTCATGGATAAGAGTCGGCAGCCAGGTGGTTGGTGGTGGTGCACGCCTTTAATCCCAGCACTCAGGAGGCAGAGGCAGGTGGATCTCTGTGAGTTCGAGGCCAGCCTGGTCTACAGAGTAAGTTCCAGGACAGCCAGGGCTACACAAAGAAACCCTGCCTTAAAAAAAAAAAAAAAAAGGGTTGGCATTTCTAAATCAGTGTTATATAAAGTATGAATTAGAACAGTTATATATTATATTTGGATGTATAGTGCTAGGGGTTGGATTTAGGAAGCACTCCACCACTGAGCTATATCCTGGGCCCACAGTTACCTGAATTTAAATGTAAATTTTATCAACCGGCATTTGGTTTGTTTACTACACCCCTGAAAGCCTAAAAAGTACTTGTATTCCATCTCAACCAGAAAAGTCTGTAGACCTCTTTTTCCTTCGGTAGACCTGGGGGTTGGACCCAGGGCCTCACACTGCAGGCACACTAGCACTGAGCTATATTTTCAGCCTAGTATTCTTTTTACGTTTATTCATTGTTTGCTTACAGACAGGGTCTTGCTATGGAGCCTAGGCTGGCTCTCTAATTGTGGTCTGTCTCCCTGTCGCGACCTCTAAGCGCTGGGATTACAGGTATGCACCACGACACCCAACCTCGCCATCACCCCCCTTTTGGATTTACATAAATTTGACATTTAACTAATACTGTCTCATGTTCCCTTTAGAGCTGTCTGACTAAAGACACCACTGGCATTTCAAGTGGAAGATGCTTTGGTCTCTGTTCAAGGGTACACTAAAAGAAAAAAAAAAAAACAACAGCAGTAAGTATGTATTGTAGACAAGTGTCGGCAAGGCCCCCGCACGACAGACTATCCATATTAATCTGCAGTTTGCGGTAGGGTGATTCCCAATGGCGGGACACTGAGGGTGGACACCAACAGCACAACCTCACCTTGCTGTCTAGTCACAAAAGGCCCTTTGCATCACATCCACTGGGAAAATATTTATCAAGGGACAGACCTTCACAAACTGTCAAGCATGATGGCCACTCTGTAAGCCGCTGTCACCTCTCACCCAAAACAGTGCAATAGCCTCCCAACCACTGCCTCCCACCTCCGCTCTCATTTCCCACGTAATACTTTATTTTTTAAAAAAGAGTTCGAGGCCAGCCTGGTCTACAGAGCAAGTTCCAGGATAACCAGGGATACACAGAGAAACCCTGTCTCAAAAAACAAAACAAACAAACAGAAAAAAAAAAAAAATGTGGGGATGGGGTATGTGCACCTGAGTGTAGGTGCCCTTGGAGATCAGAGGCTTCAGACACTCCCAGAGTGGGCGTTTCAGATGGCTGTGGTCACCCGATATGTGTGCTCAGAACCAAAGTCTATTCCTCTGCAAAGGCAGCAAGCGCTTTTAACAGCTGAGCCACCTCTCCAGCGAGAGCTCTTAACCTCTGAGCCATCTCTTCAACCCCCAACACAATACTCTTGACAGGAACCTGAGGAGCCTGGTAAACTATTGCATCGCCGCTCTAGAGTCCTAGTAGCTAACCGGACTGAAGGTGGGAAGGGGAAGGAGTGGAGAGAGTCAAGGTCTACGTGGAGAAGGTGCCTGGACAGAACGACCTTACGTCTGGGGAAACCAGCTCACACCACCGCAGGACGGTGTCCCCGAGCAGTATTTCATGGCTCAAACGCAGCACACTCAGCTAGGGAGCCTGTTAGCACAGATCTACTTCCTGAGGCAAACCCAAAGACCAAGGCAGAAAGGAGTCTGGTGAGTCTGGTTCAAGCTCTCCAGCCAAATGGCTTCCCATCTCAGTTAGTCCTTTCAAACACAACAGCCACAGGCCATACAGGAGTCCATCTCCCCTCCCAGACCTGTCTCCTGGCCTCTTGCCTCGCCCGGCACACTCCTCCCACCTCAGGTCCTTTGTACATGCTTTCTCTGCCCAGAACACACTACACACTTCTACCTGGCCCACTCATGACCTGTTCCCTCACATACGTCAACGCTCTGATCAAACATGGTACCCTTCGCATACTCTGGCCTTATTTTTTCTTACATTTCTAAGCAACTTCTTTTCATCCTCCCTTCTTCATGGTACTGGTGATAGGTCCAGCCTTGCACATGCTAAGCATGGGCTCTACCACCAGGCTACACCCCCAATTCCTAATGGCGCGCTCTCTCTCTCGCTCTCTCTCTCCTCTCTCTCTCTCTCTCTCTCTCTCTCTCTCTCTCTCTCTCTCTCTCTCTCTCTCTCTCTCTCTCTCTCTCTCTCGGTTTTTTGAGACAGAGTTTCTCTGTGTATCCCTGGCTGTCCTGGAGTTCACTCTGTAGACCAGGCTGACCTCAACTCAGAGATCCGCCTGCCCCTGCCTCTCGAGTGCTGGGATTACGTTTTTCTTTTCTTAATTGACTGAATCCCTGGCCTGGAGCAAAAGTTTCCTTAAAAACATCAAATCCAGGACTGGAGAGATGGCTCAGAGGTTAAGAGCACTGGCTGCTCTTCCAGAGGACCCAGATTCAAGTCCCAGCACCCACATGGCAGCTCACAATTGTCTGTAACTCCAGTTCCAGGGGATCTGACACCCTCACACCAATGCACATAAAATAAAGTTAAATAAATTATTTTTAAAAAATCAAATCCAGCCATGCAGTGACGGTGTACATCTTTAATCCCAGCACTTGGGAGGCAGAGACAGGTGGTTGAGTTTGAGACCAGCCTGGTCTACAGAGCAAGTCCCAGGACACCCAGGGCCACACAGAGAAATTCCACCTTGATAAAAACCAAACAAAACCCCATCAAATCCATTTCCTTTGTTCACTGACTCAGGCTAAGTGTCTGAACAGTGCCTAGCACTCAAAAGATTTTCCTTCTTCGTTTTTGTTTTATTATTTTGTATGGGTATTACAACTGCACAGCACATGCATGCAGAGCCCCTGAAAGCCACAGTAGGGCATCAGATGCCCTGGGCCTGCAGTTATATATAGGACAGCTGTAAGCCACCTTGTGGGTCCCGGTCCTCTGAAAGAGCAGCCAGGGCTTTTAACCTCTGAGCCCTCACTCCAGTCCTCAAGAACTTCCTGAAAGAAAATGATGAACGGAACAGAAGGCCTCACAAGAAAGAGCTCTTTCACTGTTTACAGGTTTCACTCCTGTTACTAAGTGATTGTCTAACAAACGAAGTTTCCCAATAATGAGACAGGAAAGGAGTGGCAAGTATCCATCTTTATTGCCACGACACAAAACTGAGCTGTCAGTAAATAAATCCCTGTGGAAGTTCAGTCAAAACCAAAAGACCCAAACAGCATCGTCTGTAAAGAATTCCTCAAGCAACGTTATTTCTGATGACTGCACCTGATAGTTCTCTGAGCCTCTGCCTTCCCTGTCAGAATGTGTAAGGACTGAGTGACCACTGCCCAGAGAACATTTAGCACTCAGCTGGCACCGAATGAATGGTCATTGTGGTGTCGAGTAAAGTGCAGAGGAAGCAGGAAGAATGAAATATCACGTTATCTTCCTATTAATTCCTCATCCTAGACTTTTAAAATGTGAGCTGGAAAGATGACATAAAATATAAGACTCTAGCATACCATTGGGCCTGTATCTGACAGACACTCTACACGAACCTATCAGGACCTAGCATCCTCCACACCCTGGTCTTGGCCTGCCCCTTTTCAGAGCATCTTATGTCCATCTTTGTATTGCTCATGATGCCTACTCAGAACTTAAGTTGTTTTCCTTATAGGAACCGAGCAGGAAGGAACTTCAGCAATCAACTGAAGGAGACAGCAGTACACAAAAAAGAGAACCGATCAGAAAAACTGCTGATAAGGTTCCTGTTGCCTCTAGAAACATAGACATTTCTGTAAAGTGACAGGCTAACCGATCCTCTTTTCTTCATTAGCATCCTGCATACCCTCACCTGCTAAGTCAATTCAGTTAAGGATTTAAAGGGGGGGGGGGCATATCCAACTTGTAACTTCGCCATAGTCTAATCAACCACAGACACATCACTCTAAACACTGCGAAGATTCTCTAGGTTTTGTCACTGATGAGAGATTTCTTTTGCAGTGTTTTACGAGAGACTTCCCTGGGACACAAGTTAAGTCAGAGAGCTCGATGCAAAAAGTATGTTTCCTTTATTATTCTAAAGCCCATGAGGCATTAACTCAAAGATTAAAAGGCTGCCCCTGCTACTGTGGGAATAACCATGTGTTCAATCCCTGGTTTTGTTATGAATTTCTTTTAGGGCAAGCAAGATGGCTCAGTGGGTCAAGATGCTTACGGCTTCAGTTAGATCTCTGGAACCCACACATTGTTTGCATTGGCACCAGCATCCACAAACGTGCCTTGCATTCACACACACAGAAATGAAAGCAAATGTGCATTTAGTCACAACTGTAAAATTTGTATAGTCACTATTGCCATTAACTTTGCCCAAATGGAGGCTCCCAGCTTTAGGTACGAAACATGAAGCAGGTCCCTCCATGGTTAAGCCTGGGTACTGATATAGTAAGATCTTATTTTAGTAAGTGGCTGGATGCCTATTCCTCAGCGCTGACAAGACTCATCCTGACCACTTCTAGTAACAGATGGGTAAACAGCTCTCCAACAACCAATTTGGGAACAACTCCAAATGGGGAGAGAGAAAAATGAAAACTATAATTCACTACCCATACCTTAAACACTTCTCAACCCGGCATGTCCGATACACCCTAGGCCTTAGTGAATCACAAGCACTTCAAACTCCATACTTTTTTGTTCTTTCCAAACTAAACAGTTTTCCAAACTGTCTTTCCCAACCAGGCTCCTGCCTAAGGGCTGTTTTCTTTTCTTTTTTTTCTTTTCTTTTTTTTGTATTTCCGGCGTTCAACAGCAGAAGCTCAAATGATTACCACGAGGTAGGCCTCAACCTGACCTAGCAGGTCAGATAATAAACCGATCTGGGGATGGCATGACCATAGTCTGGCCATCCGGTCCCATAAATATCCGGAAACTGCGCATGTGGGGGAAAGTGAGCGGTCGGTTCCAGAACCTCCAGGAGTCTTGGCAGAATGGAGCAGGCTACCTGGTCCGCCCAGGCTGCTGTGGGCTCCAGACACAGAACACGATTCTTTACACCTTCTGAAGCAGAGAGGACAGGGGGACTGCCCTGTCCCCCAAGCCCAACCCTGACAACGACCCTTTCCTACCCAAGCCTGCCCCACAAACGCTCCACTCCGAAGCCCCAGTCTGGGCGCCTAGAGCTCGGGGGCGGAGGGGGGGGCGCAGTGCAATATGGGAGTTGTAGTTCCACGGGGAGTTTCGCACCCAGACGGGCCTACAAACGGGACTCCTGCTCCCAGAAGGCCCCGCGCGGGCGCCTCGCCCAACCCTGCCACCTCACCTGTTCTATGGACGTGACTGTTTCCACTGAGTCGTCTTGCAACCGCTCCCGCGCGTGCTCAGGTCTCAGACTATACAGCGGTTCTGACCAGACAGGGGAGGAAGATGGAGGACAATAGTAGGTGAAGGAACTCGAAGAAGCCATGATCAGGCGAGCAGCGAGCGCTGTATAGGACACAGCTTCGTCCAGCAACAACGCGCATTGAAACTCGAGCGGGCTAAGGCGCTACGGAGAGTGGGTAGAGTCAAAAAGCTTTTGAACGCGAATCTCTCCTCCCACCTACACATCTTCAAGGAGTGAGTTACTGGGATGCTGCCGCCCCCCATTGGGCAGATGAGCTGCTACAAGAGCTCCGCTTCCTGGAGCGAGTAGGATGCCTCCGTTCGTTATGCAAACAATATCAAAAGAAAACTTCAACGCTCTGCTCTCACCTAATTGTAATGCAGTAGTCTGCGACTTCAGCTGCTCAAGAACCCTACGAATGTACCTTGAAAAACATTTCCGACAGCTCTCTTGATTGCCTCCATCACGCTCTTACTAATAGAATTACCGTGCACCTTTGGGTCTTTGACAGCCTCTTAGGAGAAGCCTGAGCTCAGTAAATGAGCAGAATTGCCGGCCTCAGTACTCAGAGATAGAGGAGGGGAGCACCGTAATTTTCTCCTACTCCCTTGGGGGTGACTGTGCATTGGCAGAAACTAAAATACCATAGAAGAAATGAGTGCAAATGCAACAACCAAAGAAATAATCAACAAACATTTATGGAGCACCTGCTACTTGTACCGTGCTAGAGTCTAGGAATACAAAAATGAATAAAATTACAAGATCCCTTTCCTTGGAATGCATCTGAATTTCATTTTAGAGGAACAGACAGAATTAAATAAATGAACACAAATATTTGAAGACTTACAATTATAATATGACAGAAAATAGTCTGGCCAGGAGAGATGGTTCAGCAGTTAGGAGCACTGGCTGCTCTTCCAGAGGACCTGGGTTCGAGTCCCAGCACCCACCTGGCAACTCACAGCCATCTGTAACTCCAGTTGCAGGGGACCCAACACCGTCTCTGGCTTCCACAGACAAGTGGTGCACAGATATACATGTGGGCAACATACCCACAGACATTATTTTTGATATCGCTTTTTAAAAAATGTCTTTACTGAAAATAACTTTTCATGTCATATATTCCTATCACGGTTTCCCCTTACTCAACACCTCCCAGGTCCTCCCCGCCTCCCCATCCACCCAACTCCGCCCCTTCTTTCTCTCTCTTTAGCAAACAAAATGCAACAAAAAGAGGAAACAACCCAGAAAAAAACAATGAGGAAGCACAAGAAACACAGATACACATACAAAATTAATTTTTTTTAAATTATGAAGGAAAGAATCTAAAAGCATTTATGAGACTGATGATATGAACAAGGTTCTAATTAGAGTCAAACCCAGGCACACCCAGGCTTTTCTGGGTACACGACATTTAAGTTGAGACCCTAAGGATGACAGCATCCATCTATAACAATACGATGAGGGACCTCAAAAAAAAAAAAAAAAAAAGATCAGCATGTTTGAAGGCACATGCCACAGATATACTCATGCAACTTGGGTTAACTCTAACAAGTATTGAATGATATATATATCCTCTGCGGTGTTTTGAAAGAAAATGATCCCCAAAAGGAGTAGCACTATTAGAAAGTGTAGCTTTGCTGGAGTAGGTGTGGTCTTGTTGGAGGAAGTGTGTCACTGTGGGGGTGGGCTTTGCGGTCTCCTATGCTCAAGCTACTCCCAGTGAGATAGACCACTTCCTACTGCCTGTAAGTCAAGATGTAGGCATCTCAGCTCCATCTCCAGCGCCATGTCTGCCTGCATGCTACCATGTCACACCATGATAATGGGCTGAAAATGCAAACCACCCCAATGAAATGTTTTTCCTTTATAAGAGTTGCTGTGGTCGTGGTGTCTCTTCACAGCAACCGAAACCCTGACTAAGACATCCCCCCACAAATAAATAGAGTAGTGATTTGGGGGAAATCCTGAGGAACTGGACAGATAGCGGAGTGCTGAAGCAGCAGGAGCACCTGGTGCTCTCACAGAGGGCCATTTAGTTCCCAACACCCTCACTGGCCACTCACAACCTCCTGTGACTCCAGCTCCAGTGCCCTCTGTTGACCTCTTACCTGCACTCATGTGCGCACCCACACACTGACAAATGGACGTAATTTAAATCTTTTTGGTTTGCTTTGTTGTTTGTTTATTTCTTGAGGCAGGGTTTCTTTCTTTCTTTTCTTTCTCTCTCTCTTTCTTTCTTTTTTGGTTTTTCAAGACTGGGTTTCTCTGTGTGGCTCTGGCCTGGCTGTCCTGGAACTCAATCTGTAGACCAGGCTGGCCTTGAACTCACAGTGATCCACCTGCCTCTGCCTCCAGAGTGCTGGGATTAAAGGCGTGCGCCACTGCTGCCCAGAGACATAATTTAAATCTTTAGGGGGCTGGAGAGATAACTCAGTGGTGAAGATCACTTGATGTTCTTGCAGAGGACCTGGGTTGTGTGGTGATATTTGTGATCTAAGAAGTAAAGCTTGCCTGAAGATCAGAGGACAGAACCATCCACAGAGTTAAACATAGAGGTCAGGCAGTGGTGGCACACACCTTTAATCCTAGCACTTGGGAGGCAGAGATCCATCTGGATCTCTGTGAGTTCAAGGCCACCCTGGACTATATGAGATTGATTCAGTCTAGGAGAGAAACAGAGCCAGGCAGTGGCTGCACACACTTTTAATCCCAGTACTTAGGAAGCACACACGCCATTAATCCCAGCACTGGGAAGGTTGAGATAGGAAGTGAAATGGCTGGGCAGAGAAAGGAATATAAGGCACGAGGAGACAGGAACTAGAGAGCCTTTCGGCTGAGGACCTAGAAGCATTCAGTCTGAGAATTTGTGGAGACAGGATCGGCTGAGGAGTTGGTGAGGTGAGAAGTGGCTGAGGCTTGTTTCCTCGGATCTTTCAGCATTTACCTCAATATCTGGCTCTGGGTTTTTATTATAAGACCATTTAGGATTCGGGCAACAGGATTGGGTTCCCAATACCCACATGGCATCTCACAGCTGCCTGTAACTCTTAACTCCAGACATTTCAACACCCTCCCTTGGTCTCTGCAGGCTTCTACACACACGCGGTGCACGCACATACACACTCAAGCACGTACATATATACGTAGAATATATTTTTTAAAATAAATCGTTAGGAAAACGCTACCACATTTGGACAGCAATAAATGAGAATCTTTACCAGGACCTACATCAAGGGCAGGAGGATGGCTCAATAGAGTTTGTTGGGCAAGCATGAGGACCAGAGTTCAGACTCACAGAAAGCACATAGATGGTGGGTAAGTGTGTTTGCCTGTCTGAAATTCCAGCCTCAGAAACCAAGGCAGAGAATGCCCAGAACAAGCTCATTAGCTGTGTGAGCGAGCTCTGGGTTTGCCTGAGAGATCCCGTCCCATGGGTAAAGTGGAAGGGGGATTAAGGTTGATTCCCAACATCAACCTCAAACCTTCACATACACAAACAAACATGTGCTCACACACAGGCAAAACATGCAAACTCATTCACATCACACACACACACACACACACACACACACACACACACACACACACACCAAAGTAAAAAATAACTACATCAAAATTACAATATCGAGAGGTTAAATTATTTAGGATGAGGGGTTATAGGAAAAGATAACAGATGCCCTGAGGCTGGTAGTATAGCTCAGTGGTAGTGCATAGGCCTAGTATGTACAAGGTTAAGTTTGGTCTCTAGCAACACACACATAGCACATGCACTCTGCTCCCTGCTCAGAACATTTTACTCTGCTCCTACTCAACCCCAAGTCACACGTCTAAGATCCAGGGCCTACATATTTGTTCACAATTGGACATCTCTCTGTTCTCAGGCAAACAGAAGTACTCAGATTCCAAGTGTGAGGCTGAGGCTGGGTAGCATAAAGGCCCCATGTGGGTTTACATTATCACATGCCCATCTTCGTGCAAGGTGGAAACCTGTGGCACCAGAAGATTACCAAATCTGGGAATAAGTGGGACCATGGTTAGGACCGGGGATATGGATGCACAGTGTAAAGGGATCTTATCATGCTTCCCACTGTATTCACATTGTCTCTTTCCCTTAGTTCTGCTGGGATGGAGTGGCTGATAAGGTCTGGGTTGTAGTTGGACTTCCTTTGTACTGCCGGTTCCCAAATAATGGCACGGAGACTTCTTTTTTTTTTTTTTTTTTTTTTTGGTTTTTCGAGACAGGGTTTCTCTGTGTAGCTTTGCGCCTTTCCTGGAACTCGCTTTGGAGACCAGGCTGGCCTCGAACTCACAGAGATCCGCCTGGCTCTGCCTCCCGAGTGCTGGGATTAAAGGCGTGCGCCACCACCGCCCGGCGAGACTTCTTATTAATTATGAAAGCTTGGCCTTAGCTTAGGTTTGTTCCCAACTAGCTCTTATAACTTCAATTAACCCATTTATATTAATCTACGTTCTGCCACATGGCTGGTTACCTCTGCTCAGTCCTATGAGTCCCATCTCCTCCATGTCTGGCTATCGAATCCTGCCTCTCTTCTTCCCAGAGTTCCTCTCTCTGCCCAGAAGTCCTGCCTATCCTCTCCTGCCTAGCTATTGACCATTCAGTTCTTTACTAAGTCAATCAGAAGATGCCTTGACAGAAACACATCTTCACAGTGTACAAAAAGCTTATCCTACAATACTGGGTCATATCTAAAGATTCAGTATTTTATGTAACAAGCTTCTTTGCTTAAGAACTAGAAACTGGGTTTGGGAATTTAGCTCAGTGGTAGAGCGCTTGCTTAGCAATCGAAAGGTCCTGGGTTTGGTCCTCAGCTCTGGAAAAAAAAAAAAGAACTAGAAACTTAACATTTCAATCTTAAAGTGGAGTCATTGACAGAATAGATGGAAGGATTTTGTAGCAGATTGTTAAATGCATGATGGGACACAGAACAATTGTAAATTTTATTCTAGAAATAGAATGTGTGTGTGTGTGTGTGTGTGTGTGTGTGTGTGTGTGTGTGTGTGTTGCTGGGGGCTGAACCTAGGGCCTTGCATGTGTTAAGCAAGCACTCTATCCCTGAGCTACCTCTCAGGCCCAGAAATCCTTTTCTGAAATCCAGTCTCCCCTGTAGTGAGATTCGGAAGATGTTAATAAGATCCTGGCAAAAGTCCCCTGCAGGAGAGCATTAGTTCAGTAAATAAACACTTACTGAGTCTCTGTTGCGTACCTGTTCCATGCTAGGCACTGAGTTAAGTGCTTAGGAGAGAGTGCTGAACAAGCCAGTTGATCTCTGCCCTATGGGTCTTGTGACCTACCAGAGGAAACAGACACTAACAGAGTAGAATTGTCTCATTACAGTTCAGGAAGACGAACATGGCAGAAAAAACACAGAGTGTTGCAAGACTGCGTAAGAGGTCAGACCTGAGGCAGGCTGGAGGAACTGGAGACTCATGAGGAAATAAGCTAGCTAAACTAGGGTATAGGCCCGGGGAAAATCCAAGGACCAGCAAAAGTCAAGAGAAACCAGCCATGAAAACACGAAGAGTTTGTAAGTGTATAAGCATCAAGAAGATCGGTCAGCCTTGGACCAGCAACAGCCTTCCTCTGGGTTTGCTAAAGCCGCTGGCTCCCGAAGCAGAATGACCGTCAATATTGGCATCCTTGAGGGAAATGGTGTACTTCAAAGGGACCCTTTCCACGATGATAATTAATGGCCACTCCAGCTTGGACTGCATGCGGATGGTTTGGGTTCATTTTACTGAAATTTCTGTTGTTTATGTGTTTTTTTTTCTTTCCTATGTTGAATTTTGATTCGTATTTCTTAGAAGATAATTTTAAAATGTTGATGGTGCTAATTTGCACTTGGAAAAGCAAGAAAAATGTTAATGTCCTAAATGAACCACTAGAGGGCACCTGTGGACCCCCCCAAACACACACACACACACACACACACACACACACACACACACACACACACACACACGGCATGGAATAAACTTCTAATGGACTCTAGGTACATTACTCATCCATGCCCTTTGTCAAGATGAAATTTCTTTTAACATCTTGTGAAACTATGTAATATATATAGCAGAACATCTGGGAAATGGAAGAGCTCATCTGGTACCCGGCTAGGTAATTAGTTTCCTGGCACACAGTTATTCTCCTGTCATCTGTGCCCTCCTGCTCTGCATCCCAGACCCTTGGCAATCCTCAGGATTGACTGATAGAGGTGGCTCAGCCCTACTCAAGGGACAGCCCCCTCCCCCTTTTCTTGTCCTCACTCCAAGACTTGAAGTCTCCCTTGCCTCTCCTAAAACATCAGCTTTCCCCTTTATTTGATAAAGCCTGACACTTCAAACATATTATTTGAGGTTCACTTTGAACTCTGCTCCCTCTGATTTTTTATTGCTCATTTGCTTGGGCTGCAGATGGTTTGAGTTTTTACTCAAATACCTGATATTGTTTTTTCCCAAATCAAAATGAGCAAACATCCTTGAAGAGTTCAAGCATCTGTTAAACTCTGTATTGCTGGATCCAAGGGCAATTCTCAAGTCATCCTGCTTGATGTCCTGGCAATATTGGCATGGTTGATCTTTACCTCGGTGAACCACTTTCTTTTTTTAAAATCTTTATTTGATGATGATGATGATGATGATGATGATGATTGATGATGATGATGATGTGATGATGGTGATGATGATGATGATGATAGTGATGATGGTGGTGATAATGATGGTGATGATGGTGGTGATAATGATGGTGGTGATGATGATAGGTGTGTGTATGGGAGGGGACACGTGTGCCCTGCTTTGCGTGGAGGGGTGTTGGTTCTCTCCTTCTACCTTTGTGTGAGCTTCAGGGATCAAACTCAGGTCCCCAGGCTTGCACTGCAAGTGCCTTTACCTGCTGAGTCACCTACTGGCCCAAGGCTTGCTTTTCTTTCTTAGTAAAACTTTTTTGTTTTATGTGTGTGTGTGTGTATTTATGTGTATGTTTTATTTCCTTAGTACACACCAGTGCACACTCGCTAATTTGCGTGTGTACACACGCACATATCTGTATATGTATGTAGGTGCACCATGCCACAGCCCACATATGGAGGTCGGAGATAAACTTGCAGGGTGCCTGTTTTTTCCTCCCATCATGTGAGCCCCTGAGGACGGAACCCAGGTTGTCATGCTTGGTGGCAAGTGCCTCTAACCCGTGGAACCATTTTGCAAGCCCCAACACTTTCTTTTGTAGAACCTAATACTGGGTGTCCTCTGATACCCTGACTTTGAACACCCCAGGATTCAGTGTTTGGACATCTTCTCCATCTACACTCCCTCGTCTATGAACTGAGTCAGTCAGTGCTTTCAATTCTACCAGCCGGTCGAAAACCTGGATCTCTGGCACTGCAATTTATACCCCATGCCAAGTCTAGTTCCACTTGGATAGCTGTAGGAAACTCAGATTTAATAGGGCCACAGAGAGATGTTTCCAAACCTGTGCTCTTCCCCAGCTCAGTTACAACTCCATCCTTCCTGTTACTCCAGATGCCTTGGAGCCATGGCTGACATCCTTCTTTCTCTTGCTGCCCGTGAATGCCATTAGCAAAGGATCCAGCACCTGACCACTGCCTCCCCAGTCCACTGTTAGGGTTCCCTCTGAACCCCATCTTTTGTTACTTAGAGCCTCACAGTGATCCCTTAGTCTCCCCTGCCTCCAGTCTCGTCCCCCATACTCGAATGCAAACCTCATACAGATTCGAAAGTCGAAACTAGTCCTCAGCCTGAAGGTAGCAGATGGCAGAGCCTTTGGAGGTGATTAGATTACATGGATGGCGCCCCCCTGGATGAGATTAGTGCCCTTATGTAACAGGATTCAGGCAGGTCCTATCCCTCTTCTTTCACACAAGGGTAGAGAAAGAAGCTGATATTTATGAATGAAGAAGCAGACCTTCACCAGACACCGAATACACAGGCACAGGAGGTCCCGACCTCCAGAATGTCAGAAAACAAAGGTCTGAATTTTTTATGGGTTTTTACTCTTTGTTTTTGTTTTAGTTTAGACATGGTCTCCTGTGTGTGTGTGTGTGTGTGTGTGTGTGTGTGTGTGTGTGTGTAGTCTTAGATGGCTTGGAATTCATGTAGACCAGACTAGCTTGACCTCATAGAGACCCACCTGTCTCTGCCTCCCAAATGCTGGGATTGAATACATGTGCCATGCCAGGCAAAGGTCTGTTGTTTATAAGCAGCCTAGTTTATGGTATTCTGTTACAGCAGCCTAAAAGGACAATTTTGAAAACCCAAAACCCATATTAAATCTTTTAAAATGAAAACCAAAAAAAAAAAAAAAAAAAAAAAAATCTTTTAAAATGTAAGCAAAGTCACCCCTTAGAAGACATCATCTCAGAGTCAAGGTCAAGGTGGCCTATAAGGCTCCAACCACCACCCAACCCTCTTTCCTGCATTCTCTCCTGCTTGCTGACACTGGCCCCCTCATCTCCTAACACCTATGTGGATGGACACACACACACATACACACACACACACACACACACACACACACACACACACACACACACACACACACCTGCCATGAAAGCCTTCTTGCTGTTCTTCATGCACCTTGGTGGACTCCAGTCCTTGGGCACTTTCATCCGCCATTCCCTCTCCTTGTGGTCATCTGCCTCCAACTGTGCCTGTGGCTTGCCTTTCACTTTGTAATTTTGTTTTTGTTTTTGTTTTGTTTTGTTGTGTGAAACAGGTGTTCTCTGTGTAGCTCTGGCTGTCTGGTAACTCACTTTGTAGACCAGGCTGACCTCGAACTCACAGAGACCTACTCCCTCTGCCTCCTGAGTGCTGGGATTAAAAGCATGTGCCACCACCCCCTCACCCCGACCCCCATTTTTCTTTCCTTCCTTCCTTTCTTCTTTCTTTCTTTCTTTCTTTCTTTCTTTCTTTCTTTCTTTCTTTCTTTCTTTCTTTCTTTCTTTCTTTCTTTCTTTCTTTCTAGACATGTTTTCTCTGTGTGACAGCCCTGGGTGCCCTGAAACTCACCTTGTTGATCAGGCTGGCCTGAACTCACTGCCTCTGCCTCATGAGTGCTGGGATTAAAGGCATGCATACCACACCCAGCTTAAACTCTTTCTTCTAGAAGTTACCTTGGTCCTGGTATCTTATCACAGCATTGTGACAAAGACAAAAGTGAATACCAGGAACTCTTGCTGTGACGATCTGGCCATGCTGTATTTTGGAAGAATGTGCGAGACTGAGATTTTGGACTCGGAATGCTGTAAGTGGGGCTTAATAGGTCATCCTGGGAGAAGCTTGGAAGAGAACAGTGCGAAGAGCAGTGTAGACTCTGGAGGCCCAGCCCAAGAGGCTTCAGAGGGGAGCGATATTAGTAACTGGGCTAGAGAGCATTCTTGTGATATTTTGGCAAGGAATATGGTTGCTTTCTGCCCTTGTCTTAAGAATCTGCCTGAGGCTAAATTGAAGAGTATTGGATTAATACCTGACAGAGGAGATTTCATGACAGTCCAATATTAATTCTGTCAGGTGGTTATTAATGATCCTTTTTATGCAGATCCACAATGAAAAAGATCAAGTAGAGCAAAAGAAATATAAAATGTACAGTTTGGAGGGAAAAAGGCACCAGGAGATATAATGTTGGAGCTAAGGCTTGTGCTGAAAAAGATGAGAAGATTAAAGAAAGGGCTGTTCCAAAGTGGAATAAACAGGGGTGGCCTCAGTGTAAGACCCCACCCCGCTAAGCTTCCAACTACTGTAAAAAGGAAAAGCCTGAGGAATTCTCTGCTTCTGAAATGACACAACAAGGGAAAGCTTCTGCAGATTTGGGGGGCCCGGGCTTTACCCCAAGTGGTCAGCAAACTTGACAGTGTTATTCCCGTGGTTCCAGCCTTAGAGTCATGAAGGATACAGGAGCAAAGGGGTTGTGGAATCTTCCTCTGCCGTGAAAGAGAGCCACTGGAGCCAGGAATATGGTGGGAGGGTATCTACAGGGAGGCCCTTAGAGGCCCTCCTGTGAACCTGTGAAAGTGAAGCCTGGATTGTGTCGGAGACCTCAGGATGGTGGAGATACCAGAGCCATGAGGCATCTGCTAAGGAGAGCTACACACAGGGGATGGAACCAGCCCAAGAGTGAGAAGTGTCCTGCAGTCACCAAAGCCAGAATGTTGAAGTCATCTAAGCCCTTTGACATCAGACATAGAGCTGCAGAATTCAGAGTCTGCCCTGATAAGTTTCGGTCTTGCTTTGGTCCAGTATTCCTCACTATGCCCCCTTTCCTCCCTTTTGGAAAAGCAATGTATATTCTGTGCCATTATACACTGAACATGTGTATTTGCTTTTTTATTATTCTACAGGGAGTTATAATTAAGAAATTACCTTGAGGGGCTGGAGAGATGGCTCAGAGGTTAAGAGTACTGACTTCTCTTCCAGAGGTCCTGAGTTCAATTCCCAGCAACCACATGGTGGCCCACAACCATCTGTAATGAGATCTGGTGCCCTCTTCTGACCTATAGTCATACATGCTGTATACATAATAAATAAATCTTAAAAAAAAAAAGAAAAGAAATTACCTTGAGTCTCAGAAGAGACTTTTTGGACTTTTAAACATTGTTGAGACTGTGCTAGACTATGGGGCTAAACGTATTTTGCAATATGATATGGCTATAAGCCTGTGGGGCCAGAGAGTAGAATGTGCTGCTTGGATGAGAATGGCCCCCATAGGCTCATGTGTTTGAATACTTGGTTCCCAGTTGGTAGAACTGTATGGCCTTATTGGAGGAGGTGTGTCACTGGGGGGTGAACATCAAAGTTTCAAAAGACTCTTACTATTCCGTGTCTCTAGACTCCAAACCTCTGAAACTGTAAGCCTTAAATTAAACTCTGACTTCCTTCAGTGATGAACAGCAATGCTGAAGTGTGAGCCTAATAAACCCTTTCCTCCTCAACTTGCTCTTTGGTTGTGGTGTTTCATCAAAGCAATAGAAACCCTAATTAAGGACGGGCAGTAGTGGCGCATGCCTTTAATCCCAGCACTCAGGAGGCAGAGGCAGGCGGATCTCTGTGAGTTCGAGGCCAGCCTTGTCTACAGAGCGAGACCCAGGAAAGGCACAAAGCTACACAGAGAAACCCCGTCTCAAAAAACCATATATATATATATATATATATATATATATATATATATATATATATATATATATATACCCTAACTAAGACAACACAGTTATGAGTTGGTGGGGATGGAGAGACATTTTCTTTAGTGGAGTAGCTCCCAGAAATGCACACCTGTTCCTGAAAAAAAAAAAAAGCAAACAAACAAACAAAACCCTCCCATCCAACTGCTGTAAACAACTCTAACAAAACTCATTAGCTCTCACACATATAACAGAAGGCATGAAGAGAGAAAAGAAATAACTGAGAAGGGACTAGATAGGTTAGAAACAAGAGAGGCTAATGGGCGGGTACGATTAAAATATTTTACATACATGGATGCAAACATAATGAAATCCACTACTGTGTATAATTAATATATGCTAACAAAAACATTTAACGACAATAATAATACAGATTGTCCCAGACACCACCAGCCCAATTGCTGAATGAGACTCACTGAGATGGGGCCCACACAACCACAGTTTTAAAGTCCTGTAAATAATGCCGCTGTCCAACTAACGTGGACAGAAACGCTCACTGTCCATCGGAGCCCTACTGTCTTTCTAGAGAAAAGAGGGGCTTCTGGGAAGTGACTGCCCTACAGTCCATTGCACTTAGGTCAATGGAATGCAGAGGTGCGTCCATTAATGCAGGCCCGGTCCTTCAAAACATTCTACTCATCCTCTTCCAGCCGAGTGCTGATGCCTAGAGCAACCCTCCACTCAAAGGAACTTCAAGCCTCATGTTCTAAAAAATTAAAACTCTCAATTAACAAATAAGTTTCTCAGTGTTCTACTCTACTGGACCAAAGCAATCCCTTTATAGATTCCAAATTATTTTCTGGACAAATAGTCTGGTCTTTTTCTTTTCTTTTTTCTTTTCTTTTTTTTTAATTTTGAGAGTGTTTTATCTGCTCCATGCAGTCTCTCTGGAGTATGCTAACCACAGTGGGACCTCTCTCCTCTCTTCTGTTGACAGAGCCTTTCCTCCCGATTAATCCTGGGTGGATGCACAAATCCACAGTGAAAACCAGACTGCAATCTGGTTGTGTTAGGGGATGGCTGTGCTTGATTTTTTGCTGCAAGGTGGGTCTTAATAAAGAGTCACATCTTGCTTTTAAACTGTGTCCCGGCTGGGAGTCCTTTGTTTAAGGTAGTAGGTCATCCGCCATCCCAAGTGCTTAAAAGAACTTGTGGAGCGGAGTCCTCCCCCAACTTGCTGTTCATTGGACTTTTGTGAGGGGGAAATAAACCTTTAGGGTATGAACCTTTGGGATTTATGTGGTTATGTAGCCCAGGATAGTCTTGAACTCTCAAGCCTCTCGCCTCAACCTCCCTCTTAGAAATGAACACCACTATGCCTGGCTCCCCGAAAAGATTCTTGGCTGCAAATCACATCTTGTTCCCTCAAACCTAACTTTTTTTTTTCCAGACAGATTTTCACAGTGTAGCCCTACCTGGCCCAGAACTTGACATGTAGACTAGGCTGACTTTGAAACTCAGAGATTCGCCTGTCTCTGCCTCCAGAGTGCTGGGATTAAAGGTGGCACCAGCACCCCTGGTTAAAACCTAACTTATTATTTTTTTTTTTTTAAGATCAAGGACAATTTTTGTTTGTTTGCTTATATGGGTTTTTGTTTGTTTGTTTGTTTTTGAGACAGGGGTTCTCTGTGTAGCCCTAACTGTCCTGGAACTCTCTCTATAGATCAGGTTGGCCTCGAACTCAGAGTTCCACCTGCCTCTGGAGTGCTGGGATTAAAGGCGTGAACAACCATCACTGGGCATGATCAAGAACAGTTTTACTAGAATTTAAAAGAAAAAAGCCAGGACAGGCAAGCTGTAAATTTCAACAGTTGTCCAGAGGAGGGGAAAGGAGGAGAAAAGAAAATGTCTGTGCCAGTTGAGTTCAGCCAGCATGGAGGTTTGCCACGTGGCCAGGGAGGGGGGACTTTAGAAAAAGAGCAAGGAATCCCAAAGGTTCTGGCCAGCAAGCGAAAGAAAGGAAGAGGCAGAGAAACAAACAGGAAAAGTTGCACCTTCCAAACCCTGAAAGGTGCTGAACTGGCCCAACCTCCCACTGCTTGGCTCAAAGGGACTGCCCCAGGGGAAGGGTTCTGGGAAGGGAAAATTCAGTCTGGAACTGAATTCTGACAATAAGTATTTAAGATGACGTGTATCTCATGGTTGCTGGTTGCAAGTCATGTCTCATAAAGGGAAAGATCTCATTTCTGAGACATTCCCATTACAAAATCCTCCACATGGAGGCCGCCCGCTAGGAAGCTGTGAGAAGCACCCCACAGCTCTCATTTCTTGCTGTGAGACAATGAAACGATTCCTAAAGCTCTGGCCACACAGGAAATTATGTGTGATGAGGCTTCTCAGGTTTGGTGTCTATTATGGGCTCAATGGTAGGTAGATCCCCCCAAGCCTGTGTGGTCATCTGAACCTAGGACTCCAAGTCCTAAACCCTGTTCTCAATTAACAGAGAGACCTTCTTTGATAGAAATTAAAGTAAAAATAACCACAGGATGCTTAAAAAACAACAACAACGGCGACAAGAAATATCAGAAATCTTTAGAGATGTCCTTACAGGAGGAAGACTTCCTCACTTTATCATGAAGAAACAAATCTGATAGAAGGAATGATTTTCTGGAATCTAATAATGCCTTGACAGGTTTGAGAACACCAGTGTGATCTGTTTGAATGACAGTTGACCTGGGCATTCTAACGCACTTACACATTTAATGCCAACTCTAGTTTATCTTGGGGTCCAATCGTTGGACTTCATAAGAAGAGCCCGGGTTTACTTTCCCTCTGGGAGGCACTGGTTCTGCCTAGATAAACCTGTGTTTCCAGACTTGCAAATATGATCGGCACCTAAAGAAAGCCCTCTGGGGCTTGGGTCTAGCTCAGTGGTTTCCTAGTACTTGGCTTTGTTCCCCAACACTGCAAAACAAGATGAAGAAAAAACACTGTGGGTGCTTTGTTTTAACCTTGCTTATGGTTTCTTTGTTTATAATTTCTGCACATATAGACTTTAAAAAGGTAGCTTAGGCTCGGCATGGTGGGGCACATCTTTAATCCCAGCACTCAGAGGCAGAGGAAGGTAGATCTCTGTGAGTTTGAGGCCAGCCTGGTCTACATAGTGAGCTCCAGGCCAGCCAAGGCTGTATAGACCCCATTTTGGAGGGGGAAATGATAATTAGAGTAACCCAATATGGCTGGTATATTTTCATTAATATATATTTAAAATGTGTATGTGTGTATAAGTGTGTGTGTGCCTACTCACAAGTGTGGATGTCAGAGGGAACCTATGTGGAGCTGGTTCTTTCCTGCCACCTTTATGAGGATTCTGGGAATTAACTTGGGTTATCAGACTTGCACAGCAAATGTCTCCACCCACTAAGCCCTCTCGCCAGTCCCCTGGTTCATGTCTATATATGAGGAAGAGATCAGGAATTAGACACACACAGAAGAAAGACTATCTATGCAGGAAGATGCCATCTCCAAGGTAGAAACAGAGGACTTAGAAGAAACAACCTTGTCAACACTTCATTCTAACTTCTCACCTCCAGAATTGTGGGAAAATAAACATTTGTTTGTTTGTTTGTTTTTCAAGCCACCCAGTCTGTGACACTTTGTTACAGCAGCCCTAAGAGTGGCGGCCAGGAAACTGAGGGCAACTGGAAAGTCATTTTGTATCAACACAAATCACCACCACAGTTATATTTCCTTTGTTTCCTAGCCTTAAGCTATCCGCATCTCTAAGAACTTGTTTTTTTCCGTTTCAGAGTCACTTTTTCCCATTTCAGGATCAGACAGACATGTAATTCTGACACAGGGAGATTGAGGTATAAAGACTGCTATGAGTCAGCCTAGGTTACCACATGATACGTTCTGGTCCAACCTGAGCTACAATGTGACACCCTGCCCTTCTCCTTTTCTCCTTCCCACCTAAAGAAAACAGAAAGAAGTAGGAGGGTGGTACTGACATGGGGGCTGTGTGTGTGCATGGCGGGGGGGTGCAGTGGGGGGTGTCTGTCATATTTCTTCTGTTTCTAAGCTGGAATCTTCCTGAAAGGTGGGCACTCCACCCACTGTCATGCGCGCTTGGACACATGAGGACGAATCTGAAAGAGATGTTGAGAACAAAGCTAACGAGGAGCCTGTGGACCAGCTGTGCTGTCTCAGTGGTGGGTGGGCTGCCCACCGAGCATTGCTCCAGCTAGTCGGCTGTTGCTATGGCAGATCCCACAGTGGTGCCCTCGGGAGCATGCTCAGTGTGGCTGGTGTGGGGTGGGGGGTGAGTCGGAAGACTTGTCTTCCTGGCAAATGAATCAGTATAATTGAGTGACTGCTTCTAGAAGGCTTGTGGGATCTGCAGTCATTTCAGCAATCACTCTTTTGATGTCTCTCAGCTCCACTGAGACTTCCTCAGTCCAAGCTGAAGACAACTAGGGAGGATGTCAAAACGTCGCACAGTGTGCCTGGGTTGCAGGGTGGTGAAAGTCAACTTGGTCGCCTCCACTGATCTGCGTAATTCTTTGGCTAACATTGTCTCGACATCTCAGCACCTCCATCCCACGATACTCACAGCTCTGGTCCAGGGATGGGAATCTTGGGCTGTCAGGCAGGACTGCTGTGGGGCCCTGAGGGATCATACTCTTACCTTACAAACACACCCATACAAACTCACACCTGTGGGACCCTCTGTACCCCTGTTGCTGGCTGGTCTAGGCCAGCCCCCTCATCTCTCTAGTTCTGTCTTGTTTGAGAAAGGGTCTCACAGTGCATCCCAAGCTGACCTTGAACTCAAAACATGCCTGCCTTATCCTTTCCAGTAGCTGGGGTTATACCACCATGCCCAGAACACACTTTTCTTTTCTTCTTCTCCTTCTTCTTCTTCTTCTTCTTCTTCTTCTTCTTCTTCTTCTTCTTCTTCTTCTTCTTCTTCTTCTCCTCCTCCTCCTCCTCCTCCTCCTCCTCCTCCTCCTCCTCCTCCTCCTCCTCCTCGTGTGTGTGTGTGTGTGTGTGTGTGTGTGTGTGTGTGTGTGTGTGTGTGTCAGAGAAGAACTTACTGGAGTCAGTTCTCTCCTTCCACCTTGTGGTACCCAGGGATTGAACTCAGGCTACCAGGCTTGGTGGCCAATACCTTTTCCCAGTCCCCTCTCTCCCCTATTCCTCACTGAGCATCTCACTGGCCCTTTTAAAATTACTGTTTATTTATTTATTTAGTCAGGATTTCACTATGTTATTCTGGCTAGAACTTGACATGTAGACCAGGATGGCCTTGAAGTCACAGTGCTTTTCCAGACTCTACCTCCCAAGTGCTAAGATTATAAACATATGCTACCAGGCCCAGTAAATATATAGCGCCGGGGTGACCTCAATCCTGAAATTCTCCTGCCTCATTCTTTTCAGCATTTGTTTACTGATGGGCACCACTACTGCTGGGTCCCTTTATTTGTAAAGATTGATTAATCTATATGTATGTGTGTGTGTGTCCTCTCTCTAACTGTCTCCGTGTGTGTGTGTGTGTGTGTGTGTGTGTGTGTGTGTGTGTGCGCGCGCGCGCACATGTGCCTGTGGAGAACAGACGAGAGCCTCAGATCCTCTGGAGTTGGAGTTACAGGCAATTGTGAGCCATCCAGTGTGGGGCCTGAGAACCAAATTCCAGTCCTCTGCCAGAGCAGGCAGCAAGTACTCTTAATCACTGAGTCCTATCTCTCTAGCACTCTCCCCCCCCCCCATGCATTTACACAAACAGTGTAAGCTACTAAATTTGAAATCAGCCCGGTATGATGAAATAGTCTCATTTTTTTCTTTTTCTTTTTCTTCTTTTTTTTCCCCAGTAATCCCCAACCCCACTGGAATCATTCCGAATGCTTCATTCATTTTCCTGTCTTGCCTAGAGAACACAATTTCTTTAAAAATAAAGTTTCCCTTTGGACTGAGAGAGCTACCTCATCTCAAATGTCTTTCCTGCTTTCTGACAGAGCAGCAGAGAACCACTACCATCCCCAAGAGAGAGAACAGTACTCACAGTGGAGCAACCGGAAAGCAGCCAGGGTGCCTAAAGGGGAGGGCTGCAGGCAGCTTCCGCTCTGTGCTCTTTGCCCTGGTGAGTGGGGGAAAAAAAATAAGAGCAAATTAGGCCTCCGTTCAGCAAAAATATCCCTAGCCATCATCTGAGGACTATTTTTATAGCTCAGGGAAGCAGAAAGAAAACACCAATGGTATTTTCTCTACCTCAGGATTTATCAAGTCAAGGACCATGCTAAACAAAGTCCTTTCTCCACACCACCTTATTTTTAATAATCCTATAAGATTGTCACCCTGAATACCCTTATTGTGAGGTGAGGAAAGTGAGAATCAAGGTTTCAAAGATGTTGAGCAGAGCACTGGGAGAACTCATGTGTCTCACCCCAGAACCCCCAGAATGCCCTGGAAGCCCAACAAAAACTCAATGAAGAGAAACGAACCTGTGAGTCTTTTTTTAATTATCCCATTTATTTATCTTTACATTTTATTTTATGTGTGTGGGTGTTTTGCCTGCATGCCTATCTGCATCATATGCATGCCTGGTGCCTGCAGACTAGAAGAGGGCCTCGGACCCCCTGGGACTTGAGTTAAGAGGCCTGTAAGCATCCATGTGGGGCTTGTATGCTGTATTAAGAATTGAACCTCTAGAAGAGCAGCCAGTGTCCCCAACCCCTGAGCCATAGCTCCAACCCTACACCTGTGAATCTTAATGGACACTCTAGGATCTGTTCCTTAAGATCAAAGTAGCGAATGGGCTTAAGGTTTTCCCCCTTTAATATACATTTAGACACTTTGCTTGAAATATAGTTCATTTGAAGACAATAGGCTTATCATTTTCCTTGAACTACTACAGAGAAATCCATTTTCCATCCAATATTCAGCCTGAAATACACACACACACACACACACACACACACACTCATACATGCACACACGTAAACCAACAGTCATTGCTTTAAAAAGACACAATAAACTAGAATTGCTGTCCCCTAATACTAGTTCTTAAGCTCAGACAATTTTCTGAACTCCAGAGAGGATTGATTTTCCTCTCAGGTGATAACACATTTGGCACTAGTAAACTGGGTCTCTAGAGAGGACCATTCATTCTTGGGTACCATTTGTGTACAGAAATATTTAGTAATCGGAGAATTCATCCTAGCAACTTAGACCCAAAGAAGACATTTGAAGGAACCTCCTCCAAATAATTTTCCATTAGGATTATTTGTTAAATGATAACTTATCTGTCTACCCTGAAGTACTGAACGGGGTCAGCAAGTGTTTTTCCCGGTTTAAGACAGAATAGGGGAGGTGGGATTGTGTGACACTCTGTTGTGGGGAGGCCAGATGGCAATGAGAGAAAATTCCGCAACACACTGGAGTGTTGGTGGAGGGAAGGGCGTTCCAATTCAGACCCCGATGAAGGCCCTCCAACCAAGGGTGAGCCCAGGTGAGGACCTGCCACTGGTTAAGCTGGGCCAGGCCGCCGCAGGGACCAGTGCCCCGGTAGGGCGGAGTGACTAGAATCAGGCTTGGGGTGGGATTCGAGGAGAAGCGATGGGACCGGGAAGTCAAGGTTGGCGAGGTGGGTTGGGTGAGCGCTCATCCCAACTCCGCCACTCAGATCGTCGGTGGAAAGACGCAAACGTTGCCCCTCCCCGACCCCGGTCCGGTCCCTGCACCCCAGGGCTTTGGGAGCTGAGCGGGGACCCCCTCCCGGGCCGGCATCGGGGTCCCCGCCGCTCCCCTCCCCCTCTCCCGCTGCGGCGGCGGCGGCGCAGGGGACGGGAGGAGGGCCGGGCAGGGGCGGCAGCGGCGGCTGTCCCCCTCCCACCTCCCGCCAGCGCGAGCTTCCCGGCGCCGCGCTCCCGCCGCAGCCGCGCTTCCCCGCTCCAGCGAGCGAGCGGGCGAGGCCAGCGCCGGGGCCGGGCCGCTTCTTTCTCGCCAGCGGCCGCGATGGCAGAGGCTGAGCGGGGCTGAGCCCGCCGCCGCCCGCCCGCCACCCACCCGCGGGCCCCCTTGAGTCCCTTGCCATGGCGAAGCAGTACGATGTGCTGTTCCGGCTGCTGCTGATTGGGGACTCCGGGGTGGGCAAGACCTGCCTGCTGTGCCGCTTCACCGACAACGAGTTCCACTCCTCGCACATCTCCACCATCGGTAAGGGGCGGTGGCCCGGGGGCGCCCCATCCTCCCTTCCCGGTGGCTGCTTCTTCATCCCCAGCCCGGGAGGGATTGTGCGCCCCTCAAGGTAGAGACGGTGGGTGGCGCGGGAGGTAGGGAGAGGGAGTACACCTAAGGGTGAGAGGTCCCCGGACTGGGGCCCTGAACCTCGGTTCCTGCAGGTGAGGGGTACATGCTGCCTGCAACCAGGAACTAGGGGTGGGAGTTCAGTCTTCTGGCTGGGGAGCCTTCCCCTCCAACCTGAGGAGACAGAGACGGGTGTAGGCCAGAGTACCCCGAGCTGGGGCAGGAGACTCACTGCCAGTGAAGTGATATAACCACAGCTCCAGATGAAGAGAGGAGGAAAAGGGGGTCGGGGTGGAGACCAGTCAATAAGTCACTGAGGTAACCCTTAGTTTGGGGGTGATTCGATGTGGAGCCAGGATGGGAGTGGGCAGAGGAGGGGACACGGATCAAAGGGACGGAGTTTCCAGGGCAGTTGTGAAGGTAAAGCCACAAGACACCTACCTGGAGGAGGGCAGAGATACAACGGCGGCGGGCGGCGCAGAGGCAGGAGGATGTGGGGGGAAGCTAGCGGCTGTTTTGAAGGAGGGTGAAGGAAGATCGGGGATGTTCATGTAGACCAGGGGGTCCGCAAGTAGAGAGGACATACCGGACACCGAGACAAAGGCCTGGTGACACCCTGGCAAGGCCAGGAGGGTCACTATTTTGAGAGTGAGTCAGTGGTCTCTCCTTCATGGTCAAGGGAAGGCCCTCTCCACCAGGAGGACTGACTTGAGGGCACTCCACCAGCATCTGATTCCAGGGTACCGACCGGACTTGGTCGCCTCTGAAGTAGCCTTCTCATGGCTCCTGGCAGAACTACCTGCCAGCTGCCTGATCATCCGGTAGGAATCCTGCTGCCTTCAGGGAGGGCTCCAGCTCTTAGCTTCCTCTTGGGGAGTCCCTCTCCCCCTCTTCTCACTCCTCCCCCAACACACGTGCCTTGCCAAGAGAGAAGGTGAGGGTAGTTGCAGCCAGGAGGAGCAGAGCCATGCTGGTAGGTAAGAGGCAAACATTCTCAGGCATACCTGGAGCCCTCCTTTGGGGACAGCCTTGACTATGACTTACACTTCTGAGCTGCAGTGTCTCGTCTGTTGAATGGGTCTAATAACGAGACCTTCCGGAGGTGTCATATAGATTAAATGAATGAATGCTTGTGAAGCACTTAGCTGGAGTGTGACACTGGCTGAGTGCTGTTTGTCCGTCTTACTGAGCTCTTAGGGTCTCCTCATGCGCTTTGCTCTCGTCAAGTCACTCGGAGCCAGAGAACAAACTTGTCCATATTTCTCCAGGGCACCAAAGCCAGCTCCTAAGAGATCCGGGAGCTTGGGTTGGACCACTGTTTGAATAAGAATCGTTTTGGAGAGATGGGACAGGGGCTGAGTGTTGCCTGAGAGAGGGTTGCCTGCCTCTCTGGAGCCCTCAGGGATGAGGCAGGGGTTGGGCAAAGTCATGGGAGTGAGGCAGGGAGTGGCTGAGGAGCCAGATGGGCTATGAGAGAGCTTGCAGGCTGGGGGGCAAAGGGCAACAGGTTCCTTCTATGGAAACTTCCTGACTATCCTTGACAAGAGTCTGAGGCCAGGAGCTGTTGAACTATCTGCAGTGCAGAGCCAAGGGGTATGGGTGTGTGGTGTGTGTGTGTGTGTGTGTGTGTGTGTGTGTGTGTGTGTGTGTGTGTGTGTGTGTGTGCGCGCGCCTGGCTTTTGCCTGAAGAACAATAGTCGGCACCCTGCAGTCATGTTACAAGTCCTGGAGTGACCTGGAGTTTTCCCTTTGAGGGCCTGACTGGTTCCCATCACTACTGAAGACCTCAGGACTCCTGCCTAGTATGTGAGGAGTTGGCCTCCCCCAGGAGACATATGCCCCTTTCTTCAGCAGAGGAATGAAGGAATCTCTGTTTCTGAAGTACCAAATGGCCCTGCAGAGGCTGTGCTTTCCATGAAAGAGAACCATCCCTCACCCCACACCTCTAACCACCAACCCTTGTCTTTCTGCCTCCTGACCTCCCTCAGCCGGCTTCTTCCAGCTGGTAGAACGTAGATAGAGCACGGAACTTCCCCGGAAACCCTCTGGAGTGCACTGCTTCAAGGGCAGTGATGAGCCAGTGAGGTGCTTGGTATGCTTCGGTAGTACTCCTATCCCAGCCTTGGTATATTGGCCTAGTACCTATTCCTGGAGTTTGCCCTCTGCCATCAGAAGATGGCCAGATACCTCTTTCCACAGGATGCACAGACGCCTTAGGATTCTGAAGTCCACAGAAGACAAAGAAATCTGTCTTCCTTCACTCCAGCCCTTCAGATCTGCCCCACTGGGTTTCTTAAGTGCTTTCTTATTTACAGCTGACGGAAGGCCTGTGCTTCTGCCCTCCTTGGCCACGCTTTCCAGCATTAACTACAATGGAAAGGAAAGAATTGGATGGTCCAGAGAAGCTGTTTCCTTAGGTGATTTGGAAAGTTTCCCAAGGAAGGGGCAGCCAGAAGACAAAGAGCTGAGGAAACGGGGGGCTGCCAGCTCAGATTCATAATGTATCCATTAAGAAAACGTGTGTGCCCTGGATGCTAGGCTTGGGAGATTCCATACCGGATACTGAGCTAGGCATCGTTCCTCATTTGTTTCGTTTGTCTCATGAATGGAGAAAACAAGGCTGTTCACCGACTGCTGCTAAGACAAGAGCTCAGATTCTTGGCCCATGTTGATATCACCGTGGCTGGTTCTTTGATAATTTCCTGTGTATTCTACATAAGAGCCCGAGACACTCCGTGAGAGAGCCAGCCGGGGAGACTGAGGCACTGATGTCCTCTCCATCTTTCAACCCTGAAGTTAGGTCTGTACCATGCATTCTTTCCTTGCAGCCATGCTCCCAGGTGAGGGTTAGCGGGGAGCAGAGCAGCCAAAGCCTTAATGTTCCCGCAGTTTCCCGATAAGACTATCCCATCTGGTAATGTAATGGAGTATTCCCATGAAGGACCATGCTAGGCATTTTAGTGACATTACTCTTTAGTGACTCTACTCTTTCCTGCCCATAGACGTCTCTGATCTAGTTGAGGAAGCAAGACACGGACATGGGCAATAAAGAGCTATTGCCAAAAGGAGATAACATCTGAAAGTACTTGGTAAAGCACTCTTCAGATAGAAGGGATGGACGACAGTGTACCACTGCTCCCAGTAAAGGTCTTGTGGTCCTTCTCCCTGGAAGATGTGCCCGAGGCAGCTGAGGAGAGATGTTGGACTCAATGAGAGCTGCTGTAGCTAATGGAGGTTAGAAAGGGAGTGGTCCCTGTGGGTTCCATCAGGCAGGAAGGCTGAAGCTGGGCGCTGCAGTGTGGGTTGCCTGTGGGTGGGTTCCTGCAGTGGAAGGGAGCAGATGGAACACCGTGAGCACAGATAACAGAGGTGCGAAGTGAGTGGGTGTCCATGGGACTCTGGGCAGTCTGGCTGCAGCAGAAGGGAGTTTTTAGGAGAGAGAACATTCCTCTGTTCTGCTCTGTCTCCTAAACCTTAAGTGATTTGAGAGTGAAGCCAAAGCATATGCCTCTCTTGGTGCAAGGCTAAGCATCATCTCCAGGAAATATAGGGCCCGAGTAGCAGAGGCCATCAAGGGTCTAGCAATAGGAGAAAAGTGCTTTTTTTTAAAAAAAAAAAAAAAAAAACAACAAAGTACTGAAGATGTTATCTGGAGCTGTGAGCCCAGCACTCAGGAGGCAGAGGCAGGCAGATCTCTATGAATTCGAGGCTAGCCTGGTCTACAGAGCTAGTTGCAGGATAGCCAGGGCTACACAAAGAAACCCTATCTCAAGACACCAAAAAAAAAAAAAAAAAAAAAAATGAAGAGGAGGACATTATCTGGGGGAGGTGAGGACCTGAAGGCCCATCCAGGGTGTGCTGCTGCTGCAGTCGGGAGGAGTCGCTCAGCTCTCCTCCACTCCTCTGGGACCAAGCAGCTGCCTGCACCTGCACCTTTAAGATCCGGTTTTCTCTCTTGAATAGGAAGTGCCCCCAACCATCAGCCTGGCACTTAGAGCATCATGTGACCTGTGCTGTCTGGTCCAGCAGGGAGCCCTCATCTGTGGATGTCTGTGTTCAGACATCCTCTTTCTGGTGGCCAGACTGGGGTGTACTGCTAATGTGAGGGGGTTTCCCAGGGCTTACTTCCTTGCTCCTTCTGGACCTTTTGTTTGAAAAGCCACCCTCAGGCTTCTCCCCGTTTTGAGTGAAGAGAGGCTGCGGCTTCTGTCTGGTTGGACCGGTCCAGCGGCTTCCACTCGAGGCTGTGTTCTCTTGCTGCAGCCACCAGCCTTAAGAAGTTAACTGGAACTGGATCTGACTGCCTAAGGCAGGTGCTGGTGGTGACTTGGGGGACTGACGGGAGGAAGAACCAGGATTGCTAGATCTGAGCCTGGCCCTGAGTGACCTGACTGACGCTGGGCAAATGTTTGGGTGCTGCAGCCCCGGGATCTGCAGGTTTCTAGACCAACAAAGCCAGTGAGATATGGAAGGGTCTTTGTGCTCCGCGGCTTTGTCGGATTTTAGCGGATCTAGGGCAGCCTGAGACCCATCTCCCTCTACTCTGTTCCCCCAGGCCTTGTAGAAAGAAAGGGAGATAAAAAGCACTTGGTGGAATGGAAAAGGCGCAGGCAATAACCTGCACAGTCTCATTGCCTTGCCTGCCCTGAGTCCTTCAAACACTCACTTGATCCCAGCGCTTAGTTCTGCAGTTCTAAGCAGAAGAACCTTTCTTAATGGTTGCCTGGGAGATTACAGAGGTTAATAGAGCCAACACACTTGGGAGAGTCCTCCATAAAATCATAGCTGCTGTCACTCTTATTATTTCTAGCTCATAAGAATGTTATGGGGATGAGTAAACAGTCGGTAATGTGCTATGACATCATCCTGCCCATCACTCGAAGACTCGATCATTCGGAACCTATTTTGTGTATGTGGTGTATGTACAGGTACCCACGCAGGCCAGAGGTCAACCTCGGATGTCATTCCTCAGAATGCCCACCTTGGTTTTTGAGGCAAGGCTCTCTCCTCAGGGCCTGGGGCTTCACTGATTCAGCGGGGCTTGCTAGCCAGGGAGCCCAATCTATCTGTCTCTGCCTTTTCTTTTTTTTTTTTTTTTTTTTTTTTTTTTTTTTTTGGTTTTTCGAGACAGGGTTTCTCTGTGTAGCTTTGCGCCTTTCCTGGAACTCACTTTGGAGACCAGGCTGGCCTCGAACTCACAGAGATCCGCCTGGCTCTGCCTCCCAAGTGCTGGGATTAAAGGCGTGCACCACCACCGCCCGGCCTTGTCTCTGCCTTTTCAACACTGGGATTCCAGGCATACGCTGCCACACCCGGCCTTCTGCCTGGATGCTGGAGATTGAACTCGGGTCCCCAGGCTTGTGTGGTCTGTGTTTTTCCGACTGAGCTATTTCCCTGGCCCTTCTGGGCACTGTTTATTGAACACTCAACCACGATGTGTCAGGCTGGGGATGCAGTGCGAAATGAGTGGGGGGAAATCAGGGAGCTGTGTGACATGCCGGGGTGCAGGCTCAGTGTATTTGACCTCTGTTCCACTAGTCCCGGCTCTAGTACTGGCAGTGTCTCTAAAGGAAGAGTGTTAGTAAGGGTGTACAACAGAGTCGGGTAGCCCAGGAGGACAACAGTGGCTCTGCCTCAGGCTGGGGCCCCTACCAGGCATCACTGTCTCTCAGCCATCTATTTCTCCACCCCGTTCCTTTCTCCTTTGGACACAGGCACAGACCCAGCCTCCCACCCTCTCCCCAAAGGACATCATCCCCGGGAGATGAGACCCGCAGAAGGTCCTGCTGATCTGCACATCTGTACCACACGCACACATCTGCTGGCTCACCCACGGCTTTGAGCACCCCATTTCTCTCTTGCCTCCCTGCACTCCCGGTTCTGCCTCATCCTCCTCCTTCCTCTGCACCAGACAATTTGGTAATGAGGTTTATAACACAAAAGTCAATATTTGGCCATTACCCTACTATCCCGGGTGCCAGGTCTTCTCAGAGGGCCGACTTCTGTAGTCTAATCCTTGTGCCTGTTTTCCCTATAAAATTGCTACTTTCCTGAACAAACCTCTGGCTTCTCCTTGGCTTTTATGCCTGCTCAGTGAGTTCAGTCAAAGAATTTAATTCCTTCTGCTGGGGAGGTAGGAGCTAATTATCCACCCTAGTTTAGAAAAATGTGTACGACAACTAGTGATGCCATCTCCCCCGCAGGTGAGCCATACTCGAACCATTCCCTTTCAGTTCTTCCAGACTGGCTTTGGGCAGGCCCTCTATCCCAGAAATCCCTTCAAAGGCTACCTAAGGGAACCTGTCTCCTGCAAGCCAAAGAGCAAAGGACCTTCCCTGCCCCAAAAGAGGGCTCTGCTTCCTCTGCACATCCCTTGAGGGAAGTCTGGGACTGAGGACTGAGGAAGCCAGATGGGGACCAGTAGGATGGGTCTGAGCGCTACCCTTTTATCGCCATTTCGATGGAGATTTCCTGAGAACTCTGCGATGGGGCACCGTGACCTAGAGAGAGGGCCAGCCGTTGGCTTTGAAATGTGGCCCATTCCCTGACTGCTCTTCCTTGATTAAAATTGTCTCTTGGCTGTTCTTTGCTCCTGGCAGACACTGCATCCATTCACATATTCATTCACTCACTTCCCCATTCATTTTTTTTTCTTGCATGTATTCAACTTCGTTGAATATTATTTAATGAATCTATCTCCCTTTCTGCCAGGCAAAGAGAAGATGAACTCATAAGATGCTGCTCTGCCTTCCAGGAGCTCACAGGGTCATTGGGAGCCAGGCTTCCCAACAACCAGGATGTTACCGTGTGACGGGGGTAGGATGGAAGGTCTTAATGCTTTGAACTCACGGAGTAGGGAGTCCCTTCTTGCGCAGGTGGATACGGCTTCACAGGAGTGACATTTGAGTAGATCTTGAAGGCTAAGTCAGTTCCTCGTGGGACAGGGGTCAGGGGAAGGTGCTGGAGGAAGCAGTGTGGAAAGCGATTCCTCAGTTTGCTGGGACCAGAAGCATACTATAGCCTTTCTTGGCTGTGTCTGGAGGCCCAGTTCTTTCCACTGTGGCTGGATTGGTTAGGGTCAGAGCCTCTCTCTCTCTCTCTCTCTCTCTCTCTCTGAGTGAGTGTGTGTGTGTGTGTGTGTGTGTGTGTGTGTGTGTGTGTGTGTGTGTGTGAGTATACATGTGCCCATGTGTGAGGGTCCCCATGAGACCCAACAAGATGTCAGAGTCTTGCATGTTTTCCGACTTTGTGACAAGGAAAGGAAAATGTCACCCCTTATTCTCTTTCTTTCCCAAGAACTGTGAGCTTGAGTTGCACCAAAACATACTCCTGCCTGCAGAGGCCTGTTGCTTCTTCTGCCTGGATCCCTGATCCTTTAGCTCTCTCTGTTGTACAGCCTTGACACTGAGACCTCCACCCAGATCCCACCTGGCTTGAGAGAACTCCTCTCAGCGGCCCGCTTTTGGTGGCTTGTGTCTCTTTCTCCCTCTAACCCACCCGGCTTCTTGACCCTCATTACCCTCGGAAATCATGCACTGGTTGATTTCCTCAGCGTCCGTCCGTCCGTCCGTCCACTCTGGTAGAACGAGTGCTCTCAGAGCTCCAGGCTGTAGACCCTGCCTGCTCCAGAGAGCTTAGTTCCTGACACAGTGAGCGTGTATGAACTGTTTATTTGAACAAATGATGAACGAATGCGTTTTCCTAGAGGACTCTTTCCCAGGACAGCCAAAGGGTAGTATTGGCTTTGGGGGGCTCAGAAGACAGTGAGAAACTCAGTAGCGAGGCATGTGTAGGGCTGTGAGAGGAAGCGACGAAGACTTCTGCAAGGGTGAGCTGTTGCAGTAGCTTCCAGCTCTTTTGCTCAGGGACGTTCCATGGGAGAAATCAGACATATTAAAGAAGGAGGCAGTGGCTCCCATGATCTCCATGTGAGCGGAGTTCTCTGGGCTATACAAGGGTGAGGGGTTGGTATTCTAGACTAAAGTTAGTGTTGCTTGTTACCAGGATTCCAGGGGTGAAATGATGCCCATCAGCTCAGTCAGGCTGCCGGAGTGACCTTGCTAGACCATGTCAACAGCCAGGGAGCCCTGGAATAAGAAGTTTCTTGGACTCAAGCCCTGGGACCATATATGGTCCAGTCTCATGAGGGTCAGTGTTTGACAGGGAGACTTCCACTACCTGATAATAGACCCTAGGCTCCGGGTTCCCAAAGACTGAGTCTTTAAGCTTTTGAGAGAAAGGAAAGGCCTCCAGTTATGATCATGGTCTACCACCCCTTTCTAATTTTTTTACTTTAAAAAAAATTTTTAATAGCAGGTGAGAAGGCTCAGTGGGCAAAGGTACCTGCTGCCAAGCCTGCTGACCCAAGTGTGGTCACTGGGAACACACGGTAGGAGAGAACTGACTTCTGTAAGGTGTCCTCCAACTCACACACACACATACACACACACACACACACACACACACACACACACACACGCACACACACACTCATGCATGTGTACCATGGCACACATGGGTATTCATACACACACACAAAATAAGTACGTAATAAAAAATTTAATCAATTATTATTGGTGTGTGTTAGAGGACGCTCAAGTGTGTGCATGTGTTTGAGCTTTAAAAAAGAACAGCCGGAGTATCATTGTGAGACTTCCAGAACTTTCGGTGGATAGACATCTGAATCAGAGCCTTTGAGTCCAGGACCCTGGAGGTTAAAACACAGCCTGGGAGTAAGTCAGAGGATCGGGATTCTGTCTAGACCAGGGCACCTTCTTATGTTTCTGCTTCCTGACACACCCGGAGGAAGGCGGTGTGATGGTGACTAATGCATTTGCCTTGAGGTCTGTGTGCACCTTTTCCTCAGAGCAAAGCCAGAGTGAGGGACGATCTGTAGTTCCACAGAGGAGAAAGTCAGTCAGCATGTGGTTCTGGACAGAGTGAGGTAAGGGTCACCAGACAGAAGCAGAGGGATGCAAGGGACAGGTTGGGACACAATGTTCTCACCTTTCCCTGGAACAATTGTGTGCGAGGGCTTTGTCTTGAATCCTCTCTTGGCTCAGCCTCTGAGCTCTCCCTGTAGGTTATTCTTGCTCTCACACACCCCTCAGTTATGGGGGTGGCATTATTAGTCTCCTGGGGAGTTTTTTTTTGCTCAGAGGGAGGTTTTGGGGTTTTGTTTGTTTGTTTGATTTGGTTTGATGTTTTTGGTTTTTTTTGAGACAGGCTTTCTCTGTGTAACAGCCCTGGCTGTCCTGGAACCGGCTTTGTAGACCAGGCTGGCCTTGAACTCACAGAGATCTACCTGCTTCTGCCTCCTGAGTGCTGGGATTAAAGGCAAAGGTGTGTGCCACCACTGCCGGGCCGAGAGGGAGTTTTGAAATGTGGATTACTGGGATGCCTGGATGGCGTCAGCCAGCCACCTCCACCGAGTCTGCCTCTACCTAAAGGCCTGTTTCAGTGTTGATCAGGGTGACCTGTTTGGAAGTGACCTCCTGATACAACCCGTAGGAACGGCACATGCCCAGCACACGCCAGTTTCATGCCAGGGTGGCAAGCGAGGGCATGCACGGGACTGACGCTGGGTAACTGGAGCCGGCGTGGCCCCAGAGATTGGGTGTCTGCCTTGGGTTTCAGTTGTATTAAATTGTTCCTTTGTGGCATCTCATTGCTAATGAAAAGGCTCAGGTCACGCCGCTGGTCCTTTAGGCTATGGTTGATCATGGTGATAACATTCGGCATCCAGAAACAGCCCTGTTTCCACTCAAGCCTGTGGTACTGGTAGACAGGCAAGCTGGCACCTGACAGTAACCCATGAGGTGCCGGCCGGAGGGAGGCAGCTACTGATACCCAGAGGCACAGTTTAGCTTTGTCAGACTCTAGGGACCCCCTGAGTTCCACGGTTGGTGGTCTTTGCTTTTTTTGCTTTGCCTAGAGCTCTGCTCTGCTTTCCTTTTTCTCTAGCTTCCTGGAGTTCTTTCCATTGCCCGGGCTATAACTCTTTGTTTATGTCTGGTTTGCTTTCTGTTACTGTGATGAAACACTAACCAAAAGCAACTTGGGGGAGGAAAGGGTTTATGTGGCTTACACTTCCAGGTCACACAATCCATCACTGAGGGAACTCAGGGCAAGCACTCAAGCAGGTACTGAAACAGAATCATGGAGGAATGTCGCTTACTGATTGGCTTACTGGTTCATGCCCAGTTAGCTTTCTTATACAGCCTGGGCCCACTGGCCTAGGGATGGTGCTGCCCACGGTGGGCTGGATCCTCCCACATCTACTACCAGTTAAAACAGTTTTTTACAGACATGGCCACAGGACAGTCTGAACAAGGCAAATCTCAACCGAGGTTCTCTCTTCCCAGGTGACTCTGGGTTGTGTCAAGTTGAAAAGCAAACAGACTAACCAGGACAGTTGCTATTCTCCTTCTCCAGAGGAGATTGGTACAGTCTTCAGCCAGCATTTCATAAAGCCCCATGCCGGATCCTGTTAGGGTTGTATAGGTTATCTCATGCTCTTCCCAGGAATCTTCTGACACTGGGATTGTCCTCTTCCACTGAACAGGTGAGGAAGCCCAAGGTCTAGAGAGATTAACCAGCACTCCTTGACCACACGATAACTAGTGAGGAGAGCAGAATTGGAAAATGAACTTTGACCCCCACGTTGTGTTCTTAATGCAGTCCCTGCACACGTTTCTGAGGGCTGCCCTTGTCAACTTCAGCAGTGGGTGGGAAGAGTCCTGGATAAGTCCTGTTGCTTTCTTTCTTTTTTTTTTTTTTTTTTTTTTTTTTTTTTTTTTTGGTTTTTTGAGACAGGGTTTCTCTGTGTAGCTTTGCGCCTTTCCTGGAACTCGCTTTGGAGACCAGGCTGGCCTCGAACTCACAGAGATCCGCCTGGCTCTGCCTCCCGAGTGCTGGGATTAAAGGCGTGCGCCACCACTGCCCGGCTTGCTTTCTTTCTTTACTTTTCTTTTTTTCTTTTGTTTTGTTTTGTTGTTTTTTTTTCGAGACAGGGTTTCTCTATGTAGCTTTGGTACCTGTCCTGGAACTCGCTCTGTAGACCAGGCTGGCCTCGAACTCACAGAGATCCGCCTGCCTCTGCCTCCCGAGAGCTGGGATCAAAGGCGTGCGCCACCACCGCCCGGCCCTGCTGCCTTCTTTCTACAGTCTTCATTGTCACTGCTAGACAGGAGAGCCCGCAAGCCGTTAGGATTGTTTTTGGAGCCAAGTAAGCACCAGGCCTTGTCTCTTGTCCTGTCCTTGTGTCACCTCAGACGCAGGTGCCCAGAGAAGAGCCTCGGCTGTCTTTCCAGTCACTGATGGCTGTACTATCTATCACCGCACTCTGGCCTGGCAGTCTCTGGGAGGTACTGTGGTAGACGGATGTGCCAGGGCTAGAGGCCATGCAGCCAGGCCCCAGCAGGAAGGGAGGAGGCCTGAGGTTCCCTAGGTCACAGCCACAGGGTGAGGGCAGCACCGTCCACAGTCACCCTGTGCCTGGCATTGTTAGATGGCAGGAAACATGCCTCTGTTCTTGAGTCATGGGTGCATATGTGTCCTTCGTTATGCTCTCTGGGACGTGGGCTTTATTCCCGGTACTGTGCTGACACACAGGCAAAAGACTTAAAGAACGAAGCAATCAACTACCGTAAGGACAGAAAGTCTTAAACACAAAGTGTGTTCTCTGGCCCTTAGGTGCTTTCTATCTAGATAGGGCTTGAAGGCAGCAGTAGGAGGCAAGGAAAGGTAGGGAACATTGTTTTTTTTTTTTAACTTTTCTCCCAAATGCCTTGGTGGAAGCATTGTCTACCAGCGTGGGAAGCCATTAGACAGCAGTGAACAGTCACAGGCTGTGACTCCTTTGGAAGTCCCGAGACACTCGCAGATATCACTGAGCAAAGTGGCATGGCTATGCAGACGCTCAGGCTGAACTCGGAGCCTGGTCGGAGCTGACCGCAATCCCATGATACAGCACCGCCAACCCCAGCTCCAGCCAGTGTGTTCCCGATGCAGCTCTGCTCCTCTCTAGCAGCCTTTGGCCCGTATTCCTCCTGAGATGACCTGGAGAAGCCTTCTGCTTCATCGGGAGGAAGCTGGCTGGCTTCTTTCTTTCAAAGAGATGTCTCAAGAGTGGTGTTGTCTCCACCGGCCTGCAACTCCTGAGCTCAAGCAATTCTCCTGCCTCAGCTTCCCCAGTAGCTGGGACTACAAGTGTGTGTGTTACTGTGCTGGTTTGGAGGGAGTTGGCCCAAAGTTAGTTAGCTACCCGTCCTTGCCCCGTTGACGACCCCACCAGCGGTTCAGTCAGGAGCTACCTCTCCACAAAGAGCACATTGCACCCCAACCTCAGTCCTTGAGCAGAGGCTATGGATCCGCAGCTTTAGCCAGAAAGGACACTGGCTGTGACAGGCACCACCATGGACAGGAGCTGGCTTGGTTTTCAATAATGGGTTGGGAGAAGCCCCATCTGCCTGATTCTCTTCTCCCAGGGTTCCCAAAACTTGGGCTGGATCTTGGCAGAGGTGGTTTGTTTTTTTACACGGCTGTAACCTATCATTTAGGGACACAGAAGTGTTTCAGTCGGGCTGATGAATTATTGGAGTCATTAACAATCTCAAAGAACAAAGGGTTCCCTGAAGATATTATAGTGGATGTTAATGAGGGGTGCAATAACAAAGAACCTTTGACTGGTAATTTATTTATTTCTTTCGGTTTTTTTGAGACAGAGTTTCTCTGTGTAGCCCTGACTGTCCTGGAATTTGCTCTGTAGTAGACCAGGCTGGCCTTGAACTTGGAGATCCCCCTGCCTCCGCTTCCCCAGTACTGGGATTAAGGGCGTGCACCACCACCCAGCTTGACCAGTACTTTATAAACAACAGAAATGTATAGTTCAGGGGACTGGGAAGTCTAAAATCAAGGTGTGAGCAGATTCACTGTCTGCTGAGGACTTGCTCTGCTACAAAGATGGCTCCCTCTAGCTTTGTTCTCCTATGGCGGAAGGCCAAAGAGGCTAACAAACTCCCCAGGGTCTCTTTTATTATTTTAAAATTTATTTATCGTCATTGTATTGTTTTGTGTTCATGTAGACTTGACTGACCCAGAGCTCACTATGTAGACCAGGCTGACTTCAAACTTATCCTTCGTCCACCTACCTCTGCCACCCCAGCGCTGGGATTAAAGGCGTGCACCACTCTGAGGTCTCTTTTATAAGGACACTAATCTCAGTTATGAGGGTCCTTGTCCATATGATCTAGTTACCTTGCCAAGGCCGTCTCCCGACATCACTGCATTTCAGCAAGTGACTAGGAGGGGAGTGTGAACGCTCAGATCATAGCAAAGGGCTTGCTCCATGCGTGCCCACTCCTCACTCCTGAGTGTCTCACACTATCCGAGTATGTGTAAACGAAGAAGCAACCTGATCCCTCAGCCTCAAAGAGTTGGAAGTCACTGGCTGAGTCAAGAGCAGCCTAGGCAGACTTCAAGAGACAGGTTTTTCCAGTTCTGACTCAGCTATAGGACATGGGGGCATGAATAGATTGGTCTTTCTGTGCCTTACAATAGCAAGCTCCACACCTACGTGCTTCCCTGGGATTCTGTAGCTAAGAGACATTTTTCATGAAGACAAGTGTTATTAAGAGCCTTGGGTGTGGTCCTGCCTGAGGATTGTCTAGTTCAGCACACATAAGATTTGACAGGTCTGGGCCCTGAGAATTTGCATCTCAAACTCCCTCATGAGGTCTGTGCTGCCAGTTGGAGAGGCTCTTGATGATGAAATCCCTTCTGTGTTGGGTCCTCAGGTTTACAGTCCCAGAGCTTCCAGGGGCCTTGTTTGTAGAGGGAAGGTAGACATCTCAGTAACTTTTCTGTTGCTGTGATGTAACACCGTGACCCACACACCTTATAGACAGAGGGGTTTATTTAGCTGATGGTTCCGGAGGGACAGGAGTCCATCATGGTAAGTAGCAGACGGGTGGCTGGAGCAGAAGCTGGGGGCTCACATCTTGAACTGCAAGCAGGAAGCAGAGAGAGGGCTCACTGGTAATGGCGTTGGGCCTTGAAACCTTCACGCCCACACCAAATGGCATATTTCTTGCAACAAGGCCACGCCTCCTAAGGCTACCCCAACAGCACCACCAAGTGGGAAGCAAACATTCAAACATCTGAGCCTGTGGGGAACGTTCTCATTAGAGCCACAGTGGGAAGAGGCACTGCGGTGAGTTAGGTGGCATCCACTCGTTGTTTAGTGATGCCCCACGGCAAACCTCTGGAGGCAAGTGGTGTTCTCATTCCACAGGTAAGAAAGGGGAGACTGGGAGAAAGGACTTTCCTATTGTCATACATTAAGTGCCCAACTCGGGATTCAGGCCCCGGTCTTTCTGACTCCAGGGCTAACGGATGTCTCTTCCCCTACGTCATGTTCTCAGACTTCCCTCTAGCTAACTGCCTGTCATACTCTACACCAGTGCTTCTCAACCTGTGGGTCTCCCACCCTTTGGGAGTCACATGACCCTTTCACAGGGGTCACCTAAGACCATTGGGAAAGCACAGATCCTTACATTACGATTCATAACAGTAGTAAAATCACAGTTATGAAGTAGCAATGAAAATAATTTTGTAGTTGGGGGTCCCCACACCATGAGGACCTGTATTAAAGGGTCACAGCCTTAGGAAGTTTGAGAACCACTGCTCTACACAGTGCTGTTGAAAACACAGCTTCCAGGTCTTACTTAAAGTATGACTTAGTAGATTTTAGGCCAGTCAAGGTACCTATATTTCTTTTTCTTATGTTTTTTTGGGGGTATTTTACTTATTTATTTATTTATTTATTTATTTATTTATTTGGGGGTGGAGAGCTTTTTGAGACAAGGTTTTTCTGTGTAGCTTTGGAGCCTGTCCTGGAACTCGTGCTGTAGATCAGGCTGCTCTCAAACTCACAGAGATCCACCTGCCTCTGCCTCCCAAGTGCTAGGATTAAAGGCGTGCGCCACCACCGCCTGGCTCTTTTTCCTTAATTTTTATTGTTCATGTTTTAAGATAGCTGCATTAAAGTGAAAAGAGAAAATGTCTCTGGGTAATTCTAAATTTAGCTAAGGTTCTGCAAAGTACACACTGAGAGAGAGAGAGACTGCCCGTGCTGCCTTCCTTGACGGTTTAGGTGCAAAGCTTTTGAGCCACATGGCTGGCAAACTTAAGATGTATGGGAATCTCTTGGGAGCTGGTTGAAACAGACTGCTGGGCCTCACGTCTCTGGGGTTCTGATTCTCCAAGTCTGAAGTAGGACCCAGGCACCTGCCTTTCAAAGTCCAAGATGATGCTATGCTAAGGCTGCAAGTCCTGGAATACACTTTGGAGCCTGTTGTCCTAAGAGCTTGCTGATGAAGGTACAATCCATGGACCCTGAGGCTTGATACAACTCCTCAGACTTCATCTCACAGCTTCTGAATTCAAATCTGTGTGCAGCTTAACACTGCCTTAGAGAGGCCGGACAGGAGCGAACCCCGGGGTGGAGGTAGATGGAGACTATCCCTTCTTCCTAAGAGATGCAAAAGCAGCAACATGGAGGAGCTTGTGTTAGGATGAGCAGGAGGGTGGACCGCTGAGAGACAGAGAGAGGATGGAGGACTCTTCTGTGAGGAAGGAAGAGAGATGGTAGGCCTGAGAGGCATTGTGTTGACAGTCAATGAGGAGAGGGCACACAGGGGCTGAAGCCTTCAGTAGGGAGGACAGTCGCACAGGATGTGACAGGTGGGACACATCTGAATAAATAGCTGACTGAGTCCCCAACAGGGGACTCCGTCAGGCTAGTGTTTTGATTCTGTCTTGCAATGGAAAACAAAAACCAAAAAAAACCCAACAGCCGTGCAGGATAGAGCCACGTTCGGGGTCAGCACACGGCACTGTAGACCAGGGTCCCATTGGTAGGATGGATACAATGGGAATTGTTGGGTGTGTGGGGACATAGAGTAGAAGGAGTGAGTACATGCCATCGGAGATCCTTGGGCTATTACATCTCTATATAAGGAAAGGGTGGGGAAAATCCTTCAGAAGACATGGACTGTTCCTTCCCTCATATATGAATGCATATGAATAGACCTCGTCGGAGCCCCTTATTTCTCAGACATATGAAAACAAATCTGGGGGTGGCTAGGCTGCAGTGCCGTCCATATGAGTGGAAATGGCTGGGAACCCCAGAACTGCCCAGTCTTGACTCCTGCCCATGCAGCTCCAAAGCGAGGGAGAGCTGAACAGGAATCAGGCTCCAGCATGCACTCCTGTGAATGCCACATCAGCTTGTCCCTTCTGCCCCTTCTAACGGCTTTCACACCATTCCCTCCCTCCCTCTCCCATAAGGAAAAAGTCTCCTCAGCATTGGAAGCTCCCCCTTTCAGTGGAGCCCTTCCTTTCAAGGACTCGCAGGAAAGCAGGACATGAAACACAGTGAAGACTTCGCTTTCAGTTTACGTTTTTGGCACTGACAGGAATCACGTGGCATCTACAGGCAGGAAGCAGAAGATGAACGCTTCTGCTTGCCTTCCCATATTTATTCAGCTTAGGACCCCAAACCCTGAAACGGCATCACCCACATTTGGGGGTGACTCGTCCTACCTCAGTTGACAGAATCTAGAGACTCCCTCACAGGCACTCCTAGAGGCTTGTGGATCTAGATCCTGTCAAGTGGACAATATTAACCATCACCTCTTCCATGTGGAGTTCATATGCTAACACATGGCTCCCTCACTCCCTCAAGAAGCAGTGCAGGGGGTAGCACCATTCCAGCATCAAACAAGACTATTGGAAACTTGATCCATGCTGCACCAACCTCAGGCAGGTTGCATCTGGGCCTGTGTTTCCTTCCTACTCACCCCTGTAAGGGAAGGGACCATGTGTTGCCGTTGCTATGCCCACGCTGAGACTGAGACCTTGTGCAGGGCACAAAGGAAGTTTTCATAGATGTTCAGGAATAGAGGCAATAAAACGGTCTATCTCCCTTCTCTCCTGGAACTACTATGAGCAAGGCATGTTCTTGTCCAGGCTATGAGGATGGGTAAGGTTTATTATAAGGAAAATTTTCTGTTCCTTCTTGGAAGAAGGTACCATACTTTGAAATAACAAGAACTTCTTGATTACCTCCTAGGTCAGGTTCTGAGGAGAAGCCAATTCCTTATAACTGTTTGTCCAAGGAAGCAGGCTGCTGCCTCCCACCAGGACCAGGTGTCCCTCTCCTTTCATCCTCTTCCTCTTTGTCACCCTTTCTCTTTACGTAGGGACGAATGCCATTTGGAAAAGTACAGCTGGGTAGGTATGAATCAGCTCAGGCAGGCGACAAATGATTCACATCTGACCGACTTGATTTAGTTCAGGTCTTCCATTCCGAAGCCTTTTCTCCCTTCTAATTAAATGATGATTGCGCTTGGTGGTGGGAGGGAAGAGGCTGACTGTGATGTCTGTATTGGTGGAAGCCGGGGACAGGAGAGATAAGGGAACGTGCTCTCCTGCTTGGCAAAGCCCAGGTGTGGCAGTAGAATGGCAGTGGTGTTGGAGATGCTGGCACCCTTGAGACCTTCTGGGCCTACTATGCAGCTGGTGATGGATGGTCCACAGCCGCACCTTTCCCTTGTTCCCCAGCTGAAGACTGTGGATTATGATACCCTGTGACCTGCTTTCAGAAAATACACGGACCCGTCGATTTACTCCATTAGACCCAGCTCTTGAATCACCGGGCACAGTGCCTGGGCACAGTTGGGGCTGGGAAAAGGCATGGTGATCCAAGCATCTCTCCTTGGCCTGTCAGTACACACAGTTAAGCCTGCTGCTGCTGCTGCTGATGGTGCTGACTTCTCTTACTGTAGATTTCCTCGGATGTCTCTGCTCTGGGTCCTTCCATCTGCTGGGACCAGCAGTTAGCTCTTCAGAGCCTTGGGCTGAGGAACCCGAGAACTGTGGGCTTCCTGTACCTTCCTGCCGCTTCCTTCCATCTGCTGACGGACAGGCTTTGCGCACCTGCTACATACAGATCGCGCACTGCCCCGGGTCAATGATGGCTGCAGTGAAGTGTCCGGGCCAGCGCTGTGTCTCTCGGGGTCTTCTCAGCAACCGGAAGATAATTTGTGACGTTCCCACTCTTTACTGCTGTGGAAATGGGAGCTATGAGTTGAATGAACACCCCTTCCAAAGCTCTAGGCGCCTCTTTAGGGTCAGTTGAGCGCTAAAATGTTAGAGAAGGTGCACGCTTCAGGGCGCCTCTTTGTCACATGAAGTCAAAGTGAAACCCCTTCCACGTGGGTGTCCCGGGCCGTCTTCGAAGGAACCCTTCCTGACGTGCTTGCTCTCTCCAGGTGTCGACTTTAAGATGAAGACCATCGAAGTGGACGGCATCAAAGTTCGGATACAGATTTGGTGAGTTGGGCAGTAGGAGGAGGAGGCGGGTAGAGGAGGGAGGACTCTGAGCTGCCGGCATTTGTAAAATCCTCTTAAGCTTCATCTGGGATAACTGGGGAGATATCTCAGTGAAGAGTGAGATCAGAAACCCCTATCCCTTGTTCTACGAACCTGAGCAAACTATGGGACGGATGAGAAGTCACCGAAGGGCAGGAATTAGGAGTTAGGAAAGTAAGTGCCGTGGGCTTATCTCTGAATCGGGCTTTCCTCTGGAGCTGTCCCACTGTGACTAAACCTGGAAGGCTGAAAGCATCACTCCCTGGCTTAGATTAGGACTGTTTTTTTCAGAGTGCCTCAGTACTGCATGGTGCAGTTTCCACTATTGGCCACCAGGGGCTGCTGTGGCTTTCTGGCCTAAAGGTCTTGGAAGCCCTTAGTGTTTATGGCACTACCTCCCAATCCTAGAATGCCATGGGAACTGCCATTAGCGATGCCCTGGGCACTGGGTGTGTGACAGATCCTCCCATCTGGCCAAGCATGGCCACAGTGGCTGAGTTCTGGAGAGCTGTCTCAGGCTCAGTCAGGTTGTGGGTCCTGAGAAGAGGCCCGGTCCCCGCTGGCCTTGCCTGTGCCCATCCTGAGGACCAGACCTCTCACTACAGACTCAGGTGTGTTTGGATACTCTTGGGGATTAGAGAAGTACTAAGTTTTCACCCTCAAATCCCCCAGCTTTTCCTCCCAGGGTACAGGGGATCCCAGCTCCTGCTATTCCCTCATCTTCTGTCTGCATGGTCCCTTCTCTAAGGGATTGGCTTTCTCTTGCAGGGACACAGCAGGACAGGAGAGGTACCAGACCATCACAAAACAGTACTACCGGCGGGCCCAGGTGAGCCACCGTTTCAGGGTTAGAGCTGGGAAGCTGCTGTCCACACTTCTAGCACTGGGTGTTTGAGATGCCCGTGTCACTGAACCCTGAAGTAGGGCCCCCAGATTGCCTGCTGGGGAAACTCTGTCTTTCGCTATGTGTTCCTCAGTTACCCACAGACCACTTACTGAAGCGGGGTTCTTCACCCTCACACACAATCTCCACTCTCGACCCTTTACCCCAAGCCACAGACCCAGGTCAAATCATGCAGTGCCTTCCTGTCTAAGAATTCCATGCTGAGGGATCCTCACTGTAGACAGGGAGAGTGGGCTGAACATATAAGGACCACCAGTCTGGCCCCATGACTGTACATTCTACTGCGTCTAGTCTCACTCTTTTTTCCTCTCTTCCTCAGGGAATATTTTTAGTCTATGACATTAGCAGTGAGCGCTCGTACCAGCACATCATGAAGTGGGTCAGTGACGTGGATGAGGTAGGAGATACCGCCGCACTGATGGGATGGGGGAAGGGTACCTTAGGGAAAGGCAAAACAGGGGCCTTGGGGTAAAAACAAGCTCTCAGGGTTGGCAAAAGGTTACAACTTTGGATAGAGACCTTTGGGTAAATGGTGTGGAAAAAGTCGAACCTTCCATATGCTTATGTATGCCCTGTACCCTGCGAGGCTCCCATAGCCATGTCTTTCTTGGACAAGCATTAGTCCCAAGACTGCCTTATGGGCAGCTTCGTTCTCAAAACCTCAGGTCCAGATGGAATTACCTCAGGTCCAGATGGAATTACAAGTCTGGGCTACTGGACCTGCTCCTGCACATGGTGGAGCCTTGGCAAACCATTTGCAGCTCCTTGGGTCCCCAGTCCGTCATCTGTCAAGTAAAGGCTAGACAAAGTCCAGTGTCCTCTGCAGTTCAGACACCATTTGTTCAACCCAATGAGGCATCTGTCTTAGCATCTTCTACCCTAAACTGTCCCTGTGACATTCTTGGGGTGGCTGTGGTGTTAAGAGTCCCCATGACACTCCGTTCCCAGACTCACAAGGGAAGCTGAGAAGAACAGATAGTTCCAAACCCTTTAAATGTTGGCTTTCCCTGGTCTTGAATCCCTGGGACAAAATATATAAGTTAGACATAGTAAAAACCAATCAACAGCAGTAATGGCAAAATCGCGATGTTCTATAACAAAAGTTACAGATTGTTTATTTCTGGCATTTTGCATTTAATATTTTTAGATCAAGGCTAACTGATGGCGATTGAAATTGTGGAAAACAAAACCACAGATAGGGGGAGTAGGGGGTCCTGTACTCTGGGACCCTGCTGTCTGTACCCAGTCAGCCTGCTGTCCCTAGGATTCTTGAACTTGGTGGTTCGGAGGCCAGAGGAGGCTGTGTGGGGGAGCAGGGAACGAAGAGGAGCACTCACTTAGGTCTGCCTCCGTTTGTCCTTAGTATGCACCAGAAGGAGTCCAGAAGATCCTCATAGGGAATAAGGCTGACGAAGAGCAGAAACGGCAGGTGGGGAGAGAGCAGGGGCAGCAGGTACGTGAAGGCTCACTCTTCGGGGCTTCTGTGGTCCCCGAGAGCAGGGACCCAGGAGCGCACTCACCATCATCCAGTCCCCTCACACACCCAGCACTGGGGAGCTGACATGTGTGAGAGTTTGTTTTCTAGTTCTCAGGACAATGACCAGGGGTCCACATGGGGTGGGGGGAGACCTCTTAGGTGGCACCTCTAGCAGGTCCAAGACTCCTTAAACGGGATTCGGATCACCTCCGTGATAGCGACGAGGAAGCGAGTTGCTGACATCTCTAACAGACTCTGTGCACGGCTGATGTTTCGCAGTAAGGGAGGGGTCTCCCACTCCACACCCTCCACACCCTGACTTCCTGACTCCACATGCCTGGAAAGGGTGACAATGGAGAGTCCCCAAGGAGACAAGCCATAGGGCAGAGAGGGCCAAAGCATATCCAAGTGTGCAGGGAGACCATACTCCCACACAACAGAAAGACTGATATGCTGAGGCAAGAGTCATCCACCCACTCTGAGCGCCTCATGAGTTCTTCTCTTCCTCTCCAGTCAATAGCATTCCATTAGTCCTTAAAATAACATTGATTTTGGGGGGGAGCATAACAAATAATACAATGTCATTAAAATGTGGAAGTGGAGACAGACCCTACAGGACTAACCGGTTTTTACTGAGCACTGCACCCCGGGGCACTGTGGTAAGTGCTCTTAGCTGTGTGGCCCGTTTAATCATTCTATAGCCCTTGATGTAGACACTACCATTCCGCTTTAATAGAGGATGACGCTGGGCCTTGGAGAGAATGGTAACAGAAACTTGTTCCGGGTTTTACAGCTCCTGGGTGGCATCTTGGCACCTAGACTGCCTTTGTTGCACTCAAAGCCCGTGTTTTTCATGTTTATGCCATATGCTGTTGTCTTTGTGTCCTGATGTAGTGGTGTGTGTTTGTGTGTGTGTGTGTGTGTGTGTGTGTGTGTGTGTGTGTGTGTGTGTGTGTAGACTTGGATGAGATGGGTGTATTGGTGGAATAGAAAGGGCCCCCAGTTTCCCACCCAAGGCATCATCATGTCAATGCATCATGTCAATGCATCATGTCAGTGCATCGAGAGTGCCACGGCAGAAGCGCGTACCACGTGGTACGGGCCTCCCTTCCCTCACTGACTCTCTTTCAGAAATGCCCTTGTCTTGCAGCTGGCTAAGGAGTATGGCATGGACTTCTACGAAACAAGTGCGTGCACCAACCTCAACATTAAAGAGGTGAGAACGCTGGGGACAGCTGCCCTGACGGGGGCTGATCCCAGAAGAGGGGGAGGATGGGAAGGGAGGGCAGATAGGAGCCAAGATAAGTCGGGAGACCCCTTCCGCCGTGGGCAGTTGCAGGGTAACCCGAAGCAGAGAAGAGGACGGTGGACTAACTTGTGCCCCTCGCCTTCCCAGTCCTTCACTCGGCTGACGGAGCTGGTGCTGCAGGCCCACAGGAAAGAGCTGGATGGTCTGCGAACGCGGGCCAGCAATGAGTTAGCGCTGGCGGAGCTGGAGGAAGAGGAAGGCAAACCTGAGGGCCCGGCGAACTCTTCAAAGACCTGCTGGTGCTGAGGGCCGGGTGTGGAATCCCCCCGCAACTCCCTCCCTCAGGAGGCCCGTGGAAGCAGGGGAGCCTGGGCTTTGCCCACTGCTGTCCTTTCATTTGATGACCCTGTTGAAAATCAGTAGCTGCTACTCCCCTGCCTGGCCCCCGTGAGCAGCTCTGCTGTGGCCTCTGAGCAGCCTGTGCCCCCAGCCCCTCTATCCTGGAGTTACGGTAACCTTCAGCCTGTTCCCCAGCCACAGGCCGGCTGTGATCCCAGAATGTGCTGCGACCATCTCACCACCGGAAGCTCCTGGGACAATGGTCAAGGCTGGAGTCAAGGCCACTTAAAGACTCATTTCTTAGTGCATCTCGTGTGTTCTGCTTCCCTCTTCTTTCTACTCCCTCTCCACCCACTTCCCTCCAGTGTATTTTACATCCTCTCCTCCTTCGCCTGTGTGTCCTGCTGGGTGGCTGCTACTGCCCTTCTCTCCTTCCCTCCTTCCCTCCCTCCCTCCCTCCTTCCTTCCCTCCTGACTCGGCCTAAGGGAATGGATCCAGGCTCTGCCCCAGGGAGGATGACCCACCCTGCTCTGGGGTGGGCCCAAGGCTATGGGTGCTTCTCCCTCCCCCCTCCCCACAGCCCCCCCTTGTGCCATGGGCTGCCTCCCCAGTGACCTGGGAAAGTAGAACACTTGAGGTGGGAGGGAAACACTACTTGGTGGTCCTCAGGCCTGGGCTGGCCTCCTCGGCCTTTGCCTTTTGCTGGAGCTTTGGCCTTGCCCGGCTACCCACAGGTCTCTGTGAGGAACCAAGTCCAGAGATGGGCCCAGCAGGGAAGAAAACAAGGATGAGGGGTGGCGGGGACAAGTCACCTCGATTCTCTACCTCCCGTGCAGTGAGTACACGACTTCTTCACCTGGATTCCTGGATTTAAGGATGGGGATCAAGGCTTGAGGATGCTGAAGAGCAGGGGAAGTCCTGGGGTCAGACACTGTGAACTCTATCTAGAAAAGGGCCACAGTGGTTGTGAAGGGCTCGCTCCTAGATGGTAGGGTTAGAACAGAGGCGGAGGGCGCTTCACAACATTGATTGTGGTGGCAGCAGCCGGGCCTCTTGTGTAAGAACATGGACCCAGACTTCCTGGCAGAGGTGAGAAGTGACGTAACCAGGTCACTCTTCTTTCACTGAACCCGGCCCTCAGAAGTTAAGGTTTTCCTGGGCCACAGAGTCTAGGGGCGACAGGCCTTAAAGCATGGGGAGAGAGGGCAGCCGTGGGCAGGAGTACTTGGTGCCGTTCTGCCTTCCGAGGCTCCCTCCTCTGGCCCCCTTACTCCTAGGTAGACGTGTAGCATTGCCAACTGCCGAGGAGCTACCAAGGGAGGGGAAAGGACGCCCTCCTCCAGAGGTCTATGCTCAGGAAGTTTCTTTCACCCCATGGTCCAAGGGTAGCTTGAAGGAGGCCCCGACAAGAAGGAAAAAAAAAAGCCCATGCTAGGGGTCGTCCCAAGGCGGGAGGAGCTCAGGTAAGAGAATAGTCCCAAGATGCACTGCGTGGCTGGGGCTGGAGCCAAAGCCAAGGGACAACTGGGCCCTGACTGAGCATTCACCAACAAAGGACCTTTCAAATCCAGGGCACAGATGTGCAGATAAAGAGCCTCACCCTTTTAGTCCTCCAGAAAGGGAGATGGGGATGGAAATTTCTTCCTCCCCGAGCAAACCAGGAGACAGGCGGCCGGAGAGAGCAGCTCAGGCTTTCTGGGGGCGGAAAGGCAGGAGCAGGGATAAGGCATTGTTCACTGGAAAGGTAGCACGCTGGCTCTCAGGCTGGACCGTGACTGACTGAGGTGGCTTCCTTGGGGACTGACTCCTGGGTAGCAAGATCCAGGCAGCATCCATCACACAGTAGGTGAGCACACACCTGCCGTCAGCCAGAATCTGAGAGAATTTCCACAGGGCACTGGTGGTCTTGCTGTCCCAAGCCCTCAAGAATTTTCACTACCCTAAGGATTCTGGAAGGGACAGCACGGGGTTGGGGCGCTGGACTCTGGGCCATGGTCACAGCTCTGAAGTAGAGCAGCAGAAGGACGGCTGGGATTTTAGAGTGCACCTGGGCTCACTCCATTCCGGAGTTGGCCTCGCTCTAACCGCTAGTCTGGGAGGCAGCTTGGGCTGTGTCACTGGCCTTGACTGTTCAGCAGGCTTTCCTGGCCTGTCTGCCCATTGCTGGAGATCAACTCACCCTGGTCCACCACCTGAGCCCCACTAGCTCCCTGTGATGGGTGAACTTTGTGTACGGTGTCTTGGGTCCATTATATGAATTGTAAGCAGGATTCATCTATTTTAAACACAAATGTTTACAAAATAAAGAATATTTCAAACCACGGGTGTGTGTGTGCCTGTCTGAACCTCGGGGAGAAGGTGTTATTGGGGCCTTGGTGGTGACATGGGAGGCAGAGTGAAAGACAGAAGAGGCCCCCGAATTTTAAAGTTACAGCAAAGTGACAAAGGGGTGAGGTTGGTCTATCTTCCCTAGTGACACCTGCAGAGACCCCAAAGCAACGCCTCCCCCTCCACTGTTCTATTGTGAGCTTAAGGGAGCAGGGTTCAAGGACTAGAAGGAGGCTGAACATCAGGGGTGTCTTAAAAGCCAGAACGGTGGCCATCTGTTGTGGATGAATCAGGAAGGTCCTTCCTGAAGGCATTGGAAGGGCTGGGTAACGTTTCAGATTTGTCACTGGATACCCCATGGAGCAGAAGCAGATTGGAACCTGGGACGATGAGGTGTGAGGGACATGGGGATGCTGGAGATAGACGCTCGGAGTGTGGGCAGAAGAGGGAGGAAAAAAACAGCGGGGCAGTGGTAGTCCTGAATCTGCCCTGCACTTCGGAGAGCACTTGCCGCCCTCCTGAGCAGTCACTGTGTGGGAGGGAGTGCTTATCTTTATGAACTCAACAGATAAGGAAACAGGTTCTCGGCGGTGAGCTTTAAAGAGAAGGAAAAGTCCAAGAGAATAATGGTTATGACTAAAAATCAGTGCCCTGGACTCTCTAGAATCTAGAGTCTAAATGGAAAAGCTTTGGATTATCTATCTAGAAAAACCTCTATAAGCAATTCTTTTGCAGTCAGAACCGAGAACCACCCACCTAGGCTTTTCTGCCTCCTAAGGCTTAGAACAATTGTTCTGTTGCAGAAAGTCATAGGGAAGACTCTTAGTTAGTGTGTGCCCAAAGTTAAAAGCTTCTGGAAAGTGGGGGCAGTGTGTACACCTGGAGACAGTACTTAGGAATATCTCATCAGTTTTACTCAACTGTGAGAAGTGAGCATCCAGGAGACTGTGAGGGTCTTAGATTTTCTTGGAGAAAACCAAGTGCGAACCCATTCCTCATTCAAGACTCACAGCATGCCTGAAGAGGGCTTTCAAAGCACAGCAAACAAAAGGCATCTCTCTCTTTGGAAGCCCAGGCTGCCAGGGGAAGCTCCAGATGGCAGAGAAGCCTGGCAAATGAATGTCAAGTTCTTAGTCATCCTTACAAGGTCCCTCTGACTCCGTAGCTCGGTAAGGACATCTACTGGCTATGATATCCAAGGACTCTGGGCAGTCCCGCAGGAGACCTAACTTCTTCCACTGTCCGTGGCATCACAAGACTCCATCCCCACTTGGATCATGGAAACCTGTTTTTAGGGAGTGGTCAGCTGAGCTAGGATTCCCACATACTTGAACATATGTGGGACAAGCTATGAGGCAGAACTGCTGAGCACTCCCTGGCACAGAGTTTCTTTGCCTCTCAACAAATCAAATTCTGAAGATGGGTTGCCCCAGCCTTGTTGACTGTTCTAGGAGCTCTTCCAATGGCAAATGTACCTGTGAAAATACCCTTAGGGAAACGTTTGCCTTACTAAAATAGCCAGGATAAGCTTGATCGTTTGTTGTTGTTGTTTTTTGAGACAGGGTTTCTCTGTGTAGCTTTGGAGCCTTTCCTGGAACTCACTGTGTAGACCAGGCTGGCCTTGAATCACAGAGATCCACCTGCCTCTGCCTCCCCGAGTGCTGGGATCAAAGGTGTGCACCACCACCGCCCAGCATGATTGTTAGTTTTACTGGTGGAGAAATCGGTGTTTCTTAAAAGTTCCTAATTTAGTTGGCCAATGCTTGAATAATGGAGTGGCTTGGATAATGGTCTTTTCTGCTACTAGACTGAGCCCCAGTAACAGCCCTCAGCATGGCAAAGACATCCCACCACACACCAATGGCTGGCTTTGAAGAAGTCTTGGTAACCTACTTGGAAGCACAGCTGCTTTGCCTTCCTGTACATTCCCCTCCTGTGAGGAATGTGTGTCACGCATTCACAGAAGCCTGCTCTTGAAAATCTCAGCGACTGAACCATTGCCTGAGAGGGAGATAGGTATAATTCGTCTACCCAGAATGTACAGTCTGTTCCAAGACGTCTCCTGATCACTATGCCAGCAACAACTCCATCCTCATGACTGGTGGAGGAGTGTGGAATGGAGGTGGAGGTTCTAATGTAGGACATGGCACAGTGCAGGGACAAAGACCTTAGTGTTCTCCATGACGAGAAACATCACTCACTGAAAGGCTTTCTGAGACAAACACAACTTCATCCCTTCTGCCTGATGCAAACCGAGGCATTGGAAGTCATTGCTTCTAGAAAAATGACACTCTCCTCCTAAGGGTCCCTTTGATTCTGCTTTAAGAAAGCACAGAAATATTAAAAGTACTATACATCTTTCAATCATCATGTGTCGGGTGGACATCAGCCCCAATTCAGACCTGGGAACATTAGACCTCTCCCAATTCAGAGACTGCTGCTCGTAAATGTGTTTTTAAAAATGTCTGTGCCAGGTTAAAAAAAAAAAACAAAACTTGCTGGGGCAAGTAGGAGTCAATCTTGAATGCTCCCTCCCTTTTTTCCTCCCCATTTGACCTTTAAGGCTCTGGTTTCCAGCAAGGAGTGAATTATTCACATCTGCTCATAGATATCAAATTGGCCCTTTCCAGGTTGCCAGTAGGGTGGGACAGAAGGTGGCTTTGTTCAGAGACTGTAAATAGGCAGAGCCACCGCCTTGTTCAAACAGAACGCAGGTGGGTGCCTGTTTTTACTAAACCGTCCCAGAAATGCTCAAAGGCACCTGGTGAAATCTTCTCTACCCTTCCTCGCTTCTCCTTCCTCCCCACCCAGTCAACGAACTTAAGTGGGCTCACGAGACTGGGCAGGGCTCACTGCACTCGACCATGGCTTCTTACATCGCCAAGTCTTTCTATGATCTCAGCGCCATCAGCCTGGATGGGGAGAAGATAGACTTTAACACGTTCCGAGGCAGGGCAGTGCTGATTGAGAATGTCGCATCACTCTGAGGAACAACCACCCGGGACTTCAACCAGCTCAATGAATTGCAATGTCGCTTCCCCAGGCGCCTGGTGGTTCTCGGCTTCCCTTGCAACCAATTTGGACATCAGGTGAGTAGTCCCTTGAGTTCCACCCAAGGAGTTGATTGATGGAGCTTGAGGCAGATAAAGAAGAGGGTGAATGTGTGTTGGAAAATCTGGAATTGAAGGGCATGTTTCATCAGTCTAGGTCTAGGTGAATGTGGAATACCACAGGGAAGTAGATATGCTCTGAGATTAAATATTGACGGTGTGACTTTTTTTTTTTTTTTTTACTATCTTTCCAGAATATTCTATGAGGGTTGCTACCAGGTCTCTCCATTCTGTCTTTGCTGGGTTCCACGCAAAGTGATTATTTGTTGAATGAATGAGTGGGTTAAAGAGGAGGTTTCAAACAGAGCTGGCATGGTAGGCCATTCCTGTAATCCTAGAACGGCAGTGTGAGGTGGAGGCTGAGGACTGATGTGAGGTGGAGGCTAAACTGGGCTCCACAGCAAGACCTCATCTCAGAAAACAGCCTGCGAATATAGCTCGGTTGGTAGAGTACTTGCCTAGCATACACGAAAACGGTGGGTTCGATCCCAAGCACTGCATAAGCCAGGTGTGGAAGCTTGCCTATAATCTCAGCACTTGGGAAATGGAGGTAGGAAGATCAGAAATTAAAGGTGATTCTCTGACTACAGCTAGTTTGAGACTAGCCTGGCCTGGAGAAGTTGTCTCAAACAAACAACTGGGGTTAAGCCGAGAAGTACTTGGGAGTCCTTCATTCCTGCAGCCATGGTTCTACACTTTAATGGTTGACACCCTTGAAAGATGCACTTGGTTTTCCGTTTGAGCTTCCTCATCTGTTGATTTAATATGTCGACTTAGCTCAAAGGTTTATTGTGAGGCTCAAGGAATAAGACACATAAAAGTAACTAGAAAGATGTAGTGTGAGAATGTAAAGCGTTTTTATTATTTAAATTAAAGGCTTAGTGTTTTAATCAGCAAATCGGAAAAGGAAGATGGGAGAAGGGAAAGGTCTGCGGTATGCATCCGCCTCCTCTGGGCATCACACGAATCCGCCTGTCTGAGTAATGGGTCAAGTTAGTACAGAGCTTCAGCCCACACACTTGAAGCTCTCTTTTGGGAATTCTGTTTCTACTTAGGATTTAACTGTACAAACAAGACAGCTGTCCCGAAGTGGACTGTCGAATTAGAGTCCCCTTAGTTCAACTCACAGTGGCAGGAAGGTAAGGAAGGACCGGCTGAGAAGGATGGCTGTGGTAGACCAGAGACCCAGTCAGTCATCACTGGGTTCACAGGGCCTTCCCTCTCAAGTCCCTTTTCAGACTTTGTCTGAAAGGGTGAAACCTCACTGGAGGCACATCACCTCCCCGGAGGTGCGTCTGACCTCACACCTCACTTGTAGCTGGGCAGCTGCTGGAAGGAGTCATCTGCACTGAGAGATCAGCAGTCTAATAGAGATCAGCTGGGGCTCAGAAATGTCACGGTGGCCTGGACTGTGTTAATCGTCCCAGTAGGTCAGAGGCAGGTACTTGTGGAGGGAGCTAGCTGACGCTGAGCCTGGAGAGGCGGGTGGGAACTGAAGGTTCTCACTGGCATTTGGAATGGGGTAGGACGAGGGTGGCAGTGGGGAGGGAGAAACAGGGAACAGGTTCTGAGCTAAAGCATTTGTAGCTGAGTACGGTACATGAAGACGAGGTTCAGGAGACCTTTGGATGGCAGTTTAGAAATGAAAGGAGTGGCTATGTACCCACAGTCCTTGTCCTTAAGTCTTGAATTGCTTAACAACCGGCCCAAGCCCATTTCTAGGGCAGTCACCTATCCTGCTGGTCACTAAGTGGTTCCGTTTAGAGTGTGTCCACCACTGTCACTGACTTGCTCTGCCTTAGTGGAGCTGGAAAATGAAGACTCCCTTGGATGGAGTCTGTCTTCAAAGTGTCCCCCATTTGCATTTTAGTTCTAGGACAAGGAAGCATGAAAGCTGGAAGTTATAAAGGTCACCTGCCTGGGTCTTATTTCCCGCTTGACTCATGAGGTGCATAGGGCACAGGCTAAGGATGCACTCAATACACACAGAACCAGAAGGGAGCAGAACCAGGGCAGAAGAAGGGGGAAATGGTGGTAGGAAGTGTTCATGTGTATGCATGCATGAGTGCACGCCTGCATGTGTGTGTGTGTGTGTGTGTGTGTGCGCGCGCGCATTTGTAGGTACACAGGAAGAAGGGCAGGTGCTGTGCATAGGTTGAGTCTCTTTTCCTTCTTTTCCCTGAACTCAAGGTTCCCTGAAGGGCCAACAAACACACTGTTAATTGCTCAGGGTGGATTAGGTTCAGAAGCAATTCCAAAGTGCTAAATCTTTCATCACATTTCTTTCTTTATTATTTTAATGCGTGTGCAGGGGTGTGCACATGCCATAGTGCACATGTAGAGGTTAGAGGACAATTTGTGAGAGTGGGTTCTCTCCTTAAATTATGTGGCACTCCCTGGCTTCTGAAGTGTTGGATGTAGCCTAGCAAACCACCAAAGGCCATGGCTGGTGAGAGGGCTCAATGGGTAAAGGCACTTGCCAGCAAGCCTGAATCCTCAGAACCCACATGGTGGAAGGAGAGAAGCGGATTCTGTAGATTGTTCTCTGACCTCTGCATGTGCAACATGGCACTCACAACGTGTACACACGTGCGCACGGAAACACACACACACACACACACACACACACACACACACACACACACACACTATAAAATAGATGTAAAAGATAAAAAACCAACAACGCGATGGCTGGGAGAGAGCAAGGCAAAGCAGATGGAGAAGAAACACACACACATGCAACACATGCTTGCACACACGAAGGAAAGAGCGATCCCAGGGAGGAAGGGTTGGAGAAGGAAAGGTTTGCACCGGAGAATCCTTGGTTTCCCCTTCATTTTCTCCTGCTTTGTCTTCTCCTCCAGGAGAACTGTCAGAACGAGGAGATCCTGAACAGCCTCAAGTATGTCCGCCCTGGGGGTGGGTACCAGCCCACCTTCAGTCTTACCCAGAAGTGTGATGTCAATGGGCAGAATGAGCATCCCGTCTTTGCCTACCTGAAAGACAAGCTACCCTACCCTTATGATGACCCGTTCTCCCTCATGACCGATCCCAAGCTCATCATGTGGAGTCCCGTGCGCCGCTCAGATGTGGCCTGGAACTTTGAGAAGTTCCTCATAGGGCCAGAAGGGGAGCCATTCCGCCGCTACAGCCGCACCTTCCAAACCATCAACATTGAGCCTGACATCAAACGTCTCCTCAAAGTTGCTATCTAGACGTGAGCTCTCGGCCTAGGTATCTCCCACTGTTCCAGTCCCCAGGTATTCCTCAGGGCTCAGCGTACCCCAGGAGACACTGGGGGACTGAAGCACCCCCTCACTGGAGCACCTGGCCCCCCCCGCCTGCCTGTTTCTTGTAGGTCCCTCAACACTCTTGAGTCCACTTGGGGCTCTAAGTCTGGGGTAGGCTCTGGGCCTTCACAGAATGATGGCACCTTCCTAAACCCTTGTGGGAGATGTCTGAGAAGTTGTGAACGCCCAGAGCCAGCCTGCTTTGGAGTCCAATAAAGGGCAGGTATAGAAATGAGTGGGTCTTTGTATCTTCCTTTCTAAAAACTCCAAGTATCTTATTTTGTTCTGTGTGCGTGGACACGTGTGGGGGTCAGGGGACAACTTTGGGGAGTTGCTTCTCTCCTTCCACCTTGGCTGCCAGGGATGGAACTCGGGTCCCTGGGCCTGCCTCACTTACTGAGCCATCTTGCTGGCCCCGTGTTTTCTTTCTTGGGAGGTGTGGAGGGGTGTAGGAACTGTGGTGGGGCGGCGGGGCTGCAAACACTAAGGTTTGGTAGAGTGCAGCTCTGATCAACGGGGTGCCCCGATTACTGTCTGGACTGGGTTGCAGTCAAGGTGCATGGTGACAGTTGGAGCTGCAATAAATGTGAATTGATCATTTCATGGCTCTTACAGCAAAAGGAGGAAGTAGTAAAGTGGAGTAAAGAGAAAAAAAGACAGCAGGCCCTTTGGCTGAGCGTACTGGCTGTTAGCCTACAACCAAGAAGGCATCACATCATTGTGGGTCCTAGAACAATTAAACATTAACTGACAACAAGGGTGTAGAAAGTGGTTACCAGGAACACAGGCGTGATTGCATTTACTTCCTCCATTGAGTATGGACAGACACACACACACACACACACACACACACACACACCTTTGGAGCACTGGTTCTCAACCTGGGAGCTGTGACCTCTAAGGATCAAATGACCATTTCACAGGGGTTGCATATCAAGTTATCCTCTTCTTGATTACTTTGTTACATTTAAAATTCTGAAATTACATTGTGTGTGTGTGTGCATACGTGTGCACATGCATGTATATACGTATGGACTGCGGCATGCAGAGGACAGAGGACATCTTGCAGTCTCCCTCCACCATGTGGGTTCCAGGGATTGAGATCAGATCTTCAGGCTTGTAAACACAGAAGTTCACCTTCTACCTTTGTTCTTCTCAAGCTCACACCCTCACAAGTCTAGGCACCATGGCTGCATTTACGTCCTCCATAAGTATGGAAACACACAGACACACACACACACACACACACACACACACACACACACACACACACACACACACATATACTTTAGAGCACTGGTTCTCAACCTGTGGGTTGTGACCCCTGGGGGGGTCAAATGACCCTTTCACAGGGGTTGCATATCAGATATTCACACTAAGATTCACAACAGTAGCAAAATTACAGTTTTAAAGTAGCACTGAAAATAATTTCATGGTTGGGGGGGTCACCACAACATGAGGAACTGTACTAACGGGTCCCAGCATTAGGAAGGTTGAGAACCACTGCTATAGAGATTGAGTTTATAATCTGCCCACATGACTGGTACTCACTGTGAGGACAGGTGTGCCAAATGGCTTTGTCGGGATGCCCAGGTTCCTCATTCAGTGCAAGCACATTCAAGAAGGACCAACACCACCAGAGCCAGGGTCTGTCATGCTCTGAGGAGGAGTCCTTCCTGTTACATTTTTCCCTTTGGCCACTAGATGGAACATCTCTGTCTTGAAGCCCTCAAGGAACGGTTCTCCAAACCAGACACCCTGCTAAAGAATGCCAATACTGCTGATGTTTTCCCTTTAATCTGCTCCTCATAATCATTTCCCAAGCTCTTGCATCATTTGAAAAGCAAGTGTGGGGCTGAGGTAAATGATGCCTGTCTGACCTTCAGCTCAAGCTGTCATTGACAGTGCTTTATGTCAAAGGGGTAACCTGAGTACTGCAGTCGGAATCCCCAGGAATCCATCTGAGAGACCTCCTGTTAAATTAAGGTTGCCCTCAGCTTGACTCTTGAAAATTCAGCCCTTTGGATTGCCTATCTTAAAGCCAGCAGTTGGGGTATAAATTCTTTTGCAGAAGGGTCGTGCTAATTTTAGAGTCGTATGACGGAGACAATTTCTTTCCCTGATGAAGTGGGATAAGGCATTTGTGCACGGTGCTACTGTGGGTTTTTCTTTTCATCACGATGGTGCCCGCTATCGTGTCTGTTAACAGACAGCCATTCTGGATGTCTGGCTAGCCTAGAGGTTGGCATTATGCCACTGGCAATTTAGGGTGTGATATGACGGCACACTGGGTCACATCTTTTCCAGGTGGTTCAAACTAAATGAATAACTTAGGGATTTCAGAAGAATGAGAATTTCAGTATAAATAATTTTACACAGAGTCAGGAGGGCAAAAATGGTAGAAGTGGGCTCTTCACTTAGGCAGGGTAATGCTGTTTGCTTCAGACGGGATCTCACTAGTTTTTCACAGAAGGGGACAGAGAGGCAGGATGACCTTCCATGGTGTTGTTAAAATCAAAGTAAGGGTTGCTTTCCTTCATTCATCTACTTCACTTGCCCACACTTTGTCCTGAGAAGCGGCAGCTTCGGGCCATCAGCAGATAACATAAAGATTTAATGGAATCACCCACTTTCCTGAATAAACAAAGTCTTTTAATCAAATTTTCCCGAGGACACTCAGGAGTAGGAAGAAGTCTCATGAATAAGCTCTGGCAGAAGCGCTGAGACAATGCTGCTCAGTTTAGAGGAATGCCGGGATCGCTTCTGAGGGCTCGCCACTGAGGAAGGAGCTTGGGAGTGACTTGAGGGGACCAAGACATACAGACTGAAATGGGTGGTTATGACTTAAAATCTTTATAACTATGTTCCACAGCTATATCTTAGGCTAACAAATATGAGCCAAATTCTAGAACTTTCTGATAAACACCATTAACCACCATAATCCAAGATACTAGTATCAAGTCGACCATACTGCACTATTCACAGGGACTCCAAAGGAATTCTCTCTCTATAGAGAGAAGATAGCTGGATGGACTAGCCACACCACAACCTATAAGTCATTCTAATAAATCTTTCTCTCTCTATATATACATTAATTCTGTAAGTTCTGTTCATCTACAGAAACCCAAAGGCCTTTTGAAGACACAGTTACATTGCCAATTACATGGCAGCAGCCTGGAGGGCTGGGCCAGGGGGTCCTCCAGAAGGTGGTATATGTTTTGAATCCAATATATGTCCAATGTGCAGTACAGTTGCTCCCATAGCCAGGATCCACAGGTCCAGGAATCAAAGGTGGAAAGGGGAACAGGTCCACTCACTATCGCCCCTGGTGACTCACTAGGGAAATTTTTGCTTCCTGTTCCAACAACCTCAAGTTCTACTGGACTAGAAGTTTTGGTTCCAGAGTGGGGAGTGCTCCTGGCAGGAGCCACAACAAACCTTCCATTGAGCTGTAAGCTCGGACTTCCCCCAGCCACTCGGGGCTTCCGATACCCTTAATCAACAGGCTAAAGAAGGAGGGGTGTGACTGATCCAGATTACCAAGGCGGAAAGTGGATTGCTTCTCTACAATGGAGGTAAGAAAGATTATGTCTGGAGTGCAGCTCCTTCAGGGCAGTGGCTCTCAACCTGTGGGTTGCAATTCCTTTGGGGTCACATATCAGATATCCTACATATCAGATATTTACATTACAACTAATAACAGTAGCAAAATTACAGTTATAAAGAAGCAATGAATTCATTTTATGGCTGGGGGTCACCACAGCATGAGGAACTGTGTTAAAGGGTCCCAGCTTTAGGATGTCTGTTGGTGCTACCATGTCCTGTGGTTAAAGTGAACGGGAAACTCTAACAACCTAATCCAGGCAGGCAGGCAGGATGACAAAGGGCACAGACCCTTCAGGAATGAAGGTTCAGGTCACTCCAGAAAAATCCAAGACCTGCTGAGGTGGAAGAAATACAGAATGGTGTCTTAGGGTTTCTATTGCTGTGAAGAGACACCCATAACCACAGCAACTCTTCTGAAGGAAAACATTTAATTGAGGTGGCTCGCTTACAGTTTCAGAGGTTCAGTCCTCTAAGAGAGCACGGCAGCATGCAGGCAGACATGGTGTTGGCTAAATCTTGATCAGAAGGCAGAAGAAGTGGACTCAAGACACTGGGCAGTATCTTGACCATAGGAATCCTCAAAGCCCGCCCCCACAGTGACATACTTCCTCCAACAAGGTCCCACCTCCTAATAGTGCCACTCCTGAGTTATGAGGGGGGGGGCAATTATAGTCAAACCACCACAAATGGGTAGTAGAGGAAGGTAGTTATAAATATCAGCCATTTGACCAGTTGCAGAAATGAGGATTTTAATTGACATGAGTATTTGTCATATTTTGTTAAGAATTCGTTTATATAGATATTTGTGTTTTCTTTACTCAATTTATTTATCATATAATGTAACAAGAGTTATCAGTGGCTATCATGTTTGAGATAAAAGATAACAGAATGTCCTTCAAGGAACACTGCCACCAATTCTAAATTTATAATTCATTTTTGGTTGTATGGGGAAGTTATATCATGTTAGGCATAATTATAACCTGGTTAAATATATAACACTCTTGCAATTATATTTGGGATAGTTACATCAGTGTTTAAGCATTATTGTGACCTGGTTATTGTTTTAATTTGGAAATTAAGCATGACATAAGGAGATATGATTGTGTGTCAAGTTGACAAGGATGGACTTGTGATGCCTATTCTTGGTTGTCAACTTGACAACATCTGGAATTAACTAAAACTCAAATGGCTGGGCACATCTGTGAGGGATTTTTATTTCTTAAATTAAATCATTTGAAGTGGGAAGACACACTTGCAATCCAGATCTTTGAAGGGGGAGGATCCACTTTTAATCTGGGACATACCTTCTGCTCATAGCCTGTATAAAGGAAATGAAAGAGGGAAGCTTGCCCTCTCTAGCAAGTCCACTCCTTCACTGACATTAGAGCCTACCTCTTGGGGACTCTGGCATATACTAAAGACCAGCTGAGACATCCAGCCTTGTGGACTGAACAACTACTGGAATTCTGGACCTTCTGTTGGTAGACAGTCATTGCTGGAGTAGCTGGACCACAGCCTGTAAGCCGTTCTAATAAATCCCCCACCCCCATATATAATGTACATACACTCTCTCCACCCACTCTCTGTCTGTCTGTCTATCAAGGATAAAGGGCTAGTAAACAGCAGAATTGAAAGCTTAGCTTTCAATATAGTGAGTTCCTGGCCAAACAGGGTAAGATTCTGAAAAAAAAAAAAATTGTAAAAGCCAGAGGAACAGGAAGTTTGCTGACATTGTGTCTCCCAGAAATATGGATAGATCCATGAACTCTCATCAACATGTCTGCCTAAACTAGACCAGAACAAGGACACTACCAACAGACAAGCTAACACAGAGGGGGAGAGGCCTCAACCACAGACAAAGAACTACAGGCGACTAAGAAATGCTGAGATGGGAGAAATCATCTTCCCCAGAGAGCCCCAACTGGTTATTCAGTACCAAGTGGTCAGCCCTGAAATAACATACAGAGCAGGTTGTATTTCTACATTTAGGAATATGATAAAAAATATATATACATATGTAACAACGAAGGAAAAAAAGGCAAATGTGAGGGGCAAAGAGGGAATGATGTAATTAGATTTTAATTAAAAATTTTTATAATTATATAATTGTTTTGTTGTTGTTTTTTTGAGACAGGGTTTCTCTGTGTGTAGTCCTGGCTGTCCTGGAACTGGCTATCCTGAAATTTGCTCTGTAGACCAGGCTGGCCTCGAACTCAGAGATCTGCCTCTATCTGCCTCCCGAGTTCTGGGATTAAAGGCCTGTGCCACCCCCCGTCCAGCTTAATTATATAAATTTTTTAAAGGTCAATTATGGAGGCTGGGAGACTGCCCAAGAGTACTTGCTGCTCTTCCAGAGGACTCAAGTTTGGTTCCCAGCACCCACATCCATCAGGAAGGCCACAAATGGCTACAACTCTAGCTCCATGAGATCTGCCATGTTATTTTGATATCCTTGGGCACCCACATACATGAGGCAAATATACACACACAGAAACATAAAAATAAATATATTTTTTCAAAAAGCTGCCAGACATGGTGGTGCACACCTTTAATATCAGCACTAGGAGGGAGGCAAAGGCTGGAGGATGTCTGTGACTGTGAAGCATGCCAGAATTACATAGTTAGCCTAGGCCAGCCAGGGCTACATAGTAAGATCCTGTCCCCAAACATACAAACAAACCACACAGCTCAAATCAGACAGAATTCTTGCACAAAGGAGAGGAAGTGGGCACAAGTTCTACCCCTAGCCAAGAAGCTATTTGCAACTGACAGGTGCTGGGGAAGGGAAATAACTTGTCTCCAATGGCACGTCACTGGGTACATTAACCACACTCCAGGGCAGGCCAACACAAGCAGTCGCCATGGTTACTCTGTAGTTGTTGTTTTAAGAGAAAGACAAGGAAGTTGGGTGGGTAAGGAGGTGAGGGAGGATCTGGGAGTTGGGGGAGGGGAAAGAATGTCAATATAGTGTATGAAATTTTCAAAAAGTAAGTAAAAACATAAAAGGAATATAACTAACTATCAACAAAACACATCAAAATCAAAAGCCAGTCAGGTAGATTCCTGATTGGTCATCTAAGGTGAGTAAAGAGAAAGATGCCAGGACAGCTGAGGTTCTAATCCCCACAGTGACTGCCTTTCAGTAGTAGAGACTAATGAATACCTGCCTTTCCTTGATTTGAACAGAAAAATGAGAAACCAGCGGAACTAGATTTAAGACATTTTTATTCTGTTAGACCCCCAGAAGAATTCCTTGAGACGACAGAGTCACAAGGCACAACACTCAGCTGGCTGAGTAACAATGAAATAAACAGACTGGATCTTGTGTTTTGAAATTTTCTAAGCTGTATCCGAAACAGGTGGATAATTTTACAATACTCCGTGGTAGATGAGGTGTCTTCAGGGCATACAGGATCATACTCTTCAGCTTCAAATGACTAAGCTAGACTATCAGCGGACTCCAAAAGGGGCCGCTCAAGGCTGCAATGGCTCCCTGCTGCTATTTACAGAAATGAGGCAGTTCTCTGCCTTTGGACTCATTTGATGAAACCATTTCCTCAGCAGGGCAGATATAGATCTGGAGCAAAATGGAAAGTATTTTCCAGGAATAAACCAACTGACCCTTCTGGGGCAGCTGACTGAACTTTCTGAATAATAAATCTTTGTCTGACATGCCAAGGTTCTGTGGAGGGCCGTCACCGACCCTGAACCGACCTCTTCCTCACCTGGCAAAGCTTTATACCTCATGTTCACCGGCACTCCCGCTGGGAGCTGGGAGGAGGTCACACGGTAGCACGTGACTCTGAGCTGCTGACTTCATGCAGGTTCTTCCTGGCTCTGAAAGTGGATTACAAGGGCCCCACACTCATGAAGTGTAAGTAAGTGTGTTCAGTGGCTGCAAGGGCCCCACACTCATGAAGTGTAAGTGAGTGTGTTCAGTGGCTGCAAGGGCCCCACACTCATGAAGTGTAAGTGTGTTCAGTGGCTGCAAGGGCCCCACACTCATGAAGTGTAAGTGAGTGTGTTCAGTGGCTGTAAGGGTCCTACACTCATGGCAGTGTAAGTGAGTGTGTTCAGTGGCTGCAAGGGCCCCACACTCATGACAGTGTGAGTGTGTTCAGTGGCTGCAAGGGCCCCACACTCATGAAGTGTAAGTGAGTGTGTTCAGTGGCTGCAAGGGTCCCACACTCATGGCAGTGTAAGTGAGTGTGTTCAGTGGCTGCAAGGGCCCCACACTCATGAAGTGTAAGTGAGTGTGTTCAGTGGCTGCAAGGGTCCCACACTCATGGCAGTGTAAGTGTGTTCAAGGCTGTGGCACTGAGCAGTACTCAAGTGCCACTACTATTACTACTGCTACAGAATAAAAAGGGTTCCCTGGTATAGCACTGTACAATTGCTCAATTTTTGTGTATCTTAGAGGGGAACCCTTAGATACAATGAGGAAACAATTTTTTAAAATGATTTATTTATAGCTGGGTTGTGGTGGCGCACACCTTTAATCCCAGCACTCAGGAGGCAGAGTCAGGAGGATCTCTGTGAGTTTGAGGCCAGTCTGGGCTACAGAGCGAGATTTAGGAAAGGTGCAAAGCTACACAGAGAAACTGTCTCGAAAAACAAAAAACAAACAAAAAAGATTTATTTTTATTTCAGTACATTGGGGTTTTGCGTGCATGTATGTCTGTGTGAGGGTGCCAGATCCCCTGGAACTTGAGTTATAGACAGCTGTGAACTGTCATGTAGGTGCTGGGAATTGAACCCAGGTCCTTTAGCAGAGTAGCCAGTACTCTTAACCGATGAGCCATCTTTCCAGCCCCAACAATTTCGTTTCTGATGCCTGTTCCCTTTAAGTTTGGGTGTTAGACTAAGAACTGAAGGCACATCATTGTATCTAGAACTTTATAGGCTTTCTGAAGTATTTTACACTCACTAATACTGCAAGAGGAGTACACTATCACATTCTGTTAGCCTACTTTACAGAAACAGGATACTGAAGTCTGAGTACGGCTCTGTTTAGTGGCTATCTGCTTCCAAAGGACAATGTGGCCTAGATGCCAGGGCTATGACCACCAAGCCAGTGCTCTTTCAATTATGCACACAACACATTCTACGATCCCTTTGGAGTAAATGAGATCCTATAAACTTACGTTACATCCTTTACTCCGATGTCTCTGGTTTCTCGCATGCGTCCTTCCTCTGGGATAGGCTTCCATTTAGGTCCCATTACATTCGGTTACCATTCCTCCTTAGCCTCCTAGTTTCTCAGATTTTTTTTTTTTTTGAAGACCTTAGTTGCTTTGAAAGATACTATCAGTCTGTAGAAATGAACTTGGTGGAGATTATGATTACAAAGATTATGGCTCTCTGCGAAGAAAAACTCAGAGATCTTCACACTGCATCATATCAAGGGTGTCTGACATCAAGATGGCGTACCGTTGGCAGTATTAACCTGGATCGCCTGGCTAAGCCAGGGTTTGTAAGGGCCCTCTTCCTTAAAGTCCCTCTTTCCCCTCTCCATGCTACTCCGGAAGGAAGGCACACAGCCCACACTGAGGAAGTAGGACCAGCAGAAATCCACGCCCCTTCCTCCCTTTCTCTCTTCCTCCCTTGTTTACTTATCCATCCATCCATCCAATCATTGCTATCACCATGGACCCATGGATATTGAGTACACATTCTGGGCTATAATCCAATATCAAGTCACTTATTTTCAAATTACTACTGCTGTGTTCACTGGGAGTTCTTGTCTGACCATCCCTTAATCACTGTGGTTTGTTTTTTGTGGGTTTATGTTGTTGCTGTTTGTTTGTTTATTTATTTATTTTTGTAGCATAAAATACTCTAAGTTCACCATGTAGAATTCCTGCCCTGCTTCATCATTTACTTTGCAAGGAGTCCTGGATTCCTTGGACAGGAAACCAACCTCTGAGTGCAGAACGTGCATAGGTTCGAGTGGTTTTCTAGCCAAATAACCACTAGCAAAGACATTTCACTCTGGCTGCCCTGATGTGTACAGGGACCTTCGCAGAGGAGATCAAATCTAGGAAACAACAATTCCCCAAATTACTTTTTCTTCCAAGTAGGTAAATCTAAGCAGAAAAAAAAACCATAAAGAACTTTCATTATTAAACAAACCATTAGGCCTGCTATATTGTAAACGAAGCCAGCACAGTGAGAACAGACCCGCAGGAAGCTTAGAACAACAGAGTCATTTGTCGGGGGTCGTCAGGGAGAATACTGATAGTATCTTCAGCTTTGCCACACAACAGACACAGCATGGTGTACTCCTAGAACAAGACAAAGTGCAAAATCACCTCAAGGGGCAGGGAGAAAGATGCTCTACACACGATTGCTCAACAAAGCTTTCCCACAAATTGTCACTGATAATCTTGCTGCACATTAGATTAGCTTTTCAACACCTATTAGCAGGGTTTTACCTTTATTCTGCACACTCCTGGAACCTTTTGTTTACGTACATAAGAACAGCATTTTGAAGGTACATTGCCATCTCTTGGACTAAGAAAGCCACATATTTTGCTTAGTGCTTCTATTTAAACTGATGAAGACACCTGGGCTGGGGCTGCATGTAGCTCAGCTGATAAAAGTACTAACCCACCATGCACAAAGCCCTGGCTTCAGGCTCCGGCACTGCACAAACTGGGCATGGTGGCACACAACTGCATCCCAGTACTCTGAAGATGGAGGCAGGAGGATCAGGAGTTCAAAGCCAGCCTGGACTCCATGAGACCTTGTCACACACACACACAAAGAATAAGGGCCAGTGGGACAGCTCAGCAGGTACAGGGCGTTTGCTGCTTGAGCTTGGTGACCTGAGCTTGGTGACCTTGATCCCACAATGGAAGAATGGACTCCCAAGTGTTGACCTCTGAACTCTACACATGATTCATGGCAAACATGCACATCACACACATACACAAATAGTAATTGAATAAATGAACTTCTTCTTTTGTTTGTTTTGTTTTTCTGTGTAGCCCTGACAGCCCTGGAACTTGTTCTGTACACCAGGCAGGCCTTGAACTCACAGAAATCTGTCTCTGTTTCCCAAGTGCTGGGATTAAAGGTGTGCACCACCACCAATTGGCTCAAATGAACATCTTTAAAAAAAAGAATAAATAAAATAAATAACAAAGCAGATTGGATGTGTATTTCTAAGACAAATTCTTATTTTTAGGGCCATACCTTTCCAGGATATTTATGCAACAGGAAGGGGAAAAAAGAGACAACATTCTCAAGCTGAAAAAGCTATCTTTATCAGCCCTAGGAAATAAAAAAGTCTATTAAATTCACTAGCATGCCACAGCTCACATTTAAACAGTTAATTGCCCAAGATTTCAGCTATTTAAGTATCTAAGTTTTTATTAAGTTTTATGTGTCTTGTGTTTAACAAATGTCTAGACTGGTAACAGAAGGGATTTTATTTTAAGCAAGATTCCTTAGGGCAAAGTCCTGTTCTTACAGCTGTCACGGAGTCATTTCCTTTCAACTTTTAATTTAAAATATTTTTGTTTTGTTTAGGAAAACAAGTATCTATGTTGAATCTACTAGTGCCTCCACACCAGATGTTGCTGTCTGGAAATGGATCAGCCCAATCGTGTTTCTCGGTCTGGACAGTCACTAGAGAGGACTGCGGAGCCAAACAGTGACAAGGGCACAAAGTCCCTAAGTGTCAAGACAAGTGCCTTTCCATTGCAACCGGCAAGTCCAACAGACAGCAAACAGCCGGCGTTTAAAGACCGAGCGCTCTTGAATTCCTCAGTTGGCTAACTGACTGATTTTCAGTGTTGGAGGTTAAAGCCAGGCTTTGTGCATACTAGGCAGGCCTCCTTCCATCGAGCTACCTCTCTGCACTTGTGATTTTAAAGTCTCCTCTACACACCCAGTAGAAATCCATACAGGCTAAAGCTTAGAGAATAGATACTACTCAGGAGCACAAAATATAATATAAATCTACAAGGTATCTACTGTTGTGAACCCACCAGACATCACCATTGGGAAGGCAATCTCTTACTGGAAATGAAGACAAAAGGAACAGAGTGTGATGGAGAACACTTCTAATCCCCTAATCCCACATTTGGGAAACTGAGGCAGGAGGGTCACAAGGCTGAGGTCAGCCTGGGCTATATGGCAAGACCCTGTACACACACACACACACACACACACACACACACACACACACACACACGCACGCACTCACGGAGGGAGGGAGGAGGGAGGCACAATACGTGAAGCTACACACATGGCTGATTTTGGTGAGAATACGGCTCAGCTGGTGGCGTGCTCTCTCTGCAAGCATGAGGACTAGGGTTTAAACCCCAGTACGGCCCCAAACAAAACAAAACACTAAACAACAACAAAATAAAAATATTAATTAAAAGACATATATAGATAGATAAAAAGACAGAGAGCTGGATTTTCAACTAACCTAACCGCCGTCAAGTCTCTAGTGAATGTTTCCATGTTCTGCAACATGCTGTGTGTAATGGTCAGTCAGGAACAAAGGAAAGAATGCACCCTGACCTTTACAAAATTAACACCCGGGGTTGGGGATTTAGCTCAGTGGTAGAGCGCTTGCCTAGCAAGCCCAAGGCCCTGGGTTTGGTCCTCAGCTCTGGGGAAAACAAAAAAATTAACACCCTTGACTTGGAAAAATACCTGATACAATGCACGATATAATCCAGTAAGATTATTCCAGTGAGACTGGTTACACTGGTAACCTCTGATTTACGGGCTGCCAGGACTTCAAATTTCATTGTAAGTCAATGATTTGGAATTCCCAAGTAGTTCCCCACGGGAGTGTGTTATATATGCGGCAGTTAGATGCCCAGGAAAATGCACAGTCTTTTAAATTTGTATTGTACAAAGGCTGTGGGATCTAACCACACATTACAGTGCTTCTGTGGGAAAGTACACCCAGATTCTAAGCTGAGATGCTAGGGACCCAGCTCCTTGAGATATCAGGACACCTTTCACCAACCTGGCCAAGTCGGGGGACTTATCACATGCTACCATCATTAAACTTATTTTTAAATTATGTATATTTGTGTGTGTGTTGCAGATTAACATATGTAAGGGCAGTGCCCACAAAGGCCAAAAGAGGGCATGTGGATAGCCTTAATATAAAAATTTTCAACCTAGAAAAGATTCTGGAGACAGTACCATGTGATCCCTCAGGAAATGAGGTAGAGTAGCATTGAAGAGGAAGAAGGAAAATCCTCCTCCAATGGGAGCAAGGAGGGGAGGGTAATGTTGAAACAATACTTCACATGGGGTATGTATGGAAGAGCCGAGGGAAATGAGAGAGGAGCTGGGGCCAGCTACAGCCTGGGGTAAGGAGCCTGAGCACTGTGCTGCAGCAGTGACGGCTGTGAACGGCCACCGAGGAAGTATAAAAGAATGATTAAAACCCATCTGATGGCTGAGCGTAGGATGTGGGTTGAGCGAGAGCAGATGTTGGTGAAGTAGACTGGAGGTAGAGCCCAGACTGCTGTGGGATGTTCTGTATGTCAAATGTGTTGCTGATTTGTCAATAAATAAAACACTGATTGGCCATTGGCTAGGCAGGAAGTATAGGCGGGACAAGGAGGAGAATAAAGCTGGGAAGTGGAAGGCTGAGTCAGAGAGACACTGCCAGCCGCCATGATGACAAACAGCATGTGAAGATGCCGGTAAGCCACGAGCCATGTGGCAAGGTATAGATTAATGGAAATGGATTAATTTAAGCTGTAAGAACAGTTAGCAAGAAGCCTGCCACGGCCATACAGTTTGTAAGCAATATAAGTCTCTGTGTTTACTTGGTCAGGTCTGAGCTGCTGTGGGACTGGCGGGTGACAGAGATTTGTCCTGACTGTGAGCCAGGCAGGAAAACTTTAGCAACACCAGACTAAGGGGTTTTGTTTTCAGGAGGACTGAAATTATCTAGGCATTGTGACTACAAGCCATCTTCCTTTTCTCTTCTCGTTTCTACTCGAAGTAATTGGGGGCTCTTTGAAGGTGGCTACACTCGGTCATGTCTCAGGGAAGCGCTGTACAACAGCTCTCTCAGGACATAAAGGGCCATCTTAGTATCTGCTCAGGGCTTTCAAAGACCTCACCTGCACTTATGCAAGAGAGCTGTAAACACTCGCTTCCTCTCAGAACGACAGAGCTAGGGGTTTTCAAGCTCACTCTCATTTGGCCACTATTATTCCCCGAGACCTTGGTTTTGCTGTAAGTTACACATATCATACAAATATTTTAAGGCATAATTTTGGATCTTAGAGAGTTTTAGTCAAACAAATATAATTAATATCATGAGTAATTTAAAAAAATTAATTAAAAAAAACTGGCTGTAGATGCTGACATAGCCACTCTAGAAAAATCTATCACCCCGCCCCCCCCCCCCCCCCAAAAAAAGAGTTATGGTAAAGATGTTTAGATTAACCAGAGTATTTCAGATCAGACCCTGACACATGTGACTATGTATGTTCCTACTTCCATTTAAAAATATGAATGAGGGACTAGAGATTGCTAAGGGCACTCACTCTTCCTACTGCTCTTGCAGAAGACCTGGGTTCAGTTTCCAACACCCACATGCCAGCTCATAGCTATGTGTGACTTCAATCCCAGGAGATTTAGTGCTCTCTTCCGGCCTCCATGGGTACCAGGTACAGATGTGGTACACATATATACATACATACATAAAAATACATACATACATTCAGGCAAAACACTCATACACATAATAAAAATAAGTAAAATTTAGGGGCTGGAGAGATGGCGCAGTGATTAAGCGCACTGGCTGCTTTTCCAGAGGACCCTGATCAATTCCCATGTGGCAGCTTACAACTCTAACTCCAGTTCTAGGGGGATATGACACCTTCTTCTGGCCTCTGTGGGCACTGCATGCACATGGTGCACAGACATACATGAGGGCAAACACCCATACACATAAAAATAAAATAAAACCTCAAAAAATTTAAAATAAGTAAAAATCTAAAAATATGAGTGGAAGGTATTATGCTATTTTATGGTTCTGCTGTGGCTGATTAACTTTTATTTTCCTAAGTAAATACCATCTAAATTTGAATGACTAGAAACAATTCCCTTAGAGTTCTAACCTGATAAACTCTTATCTTGTGGATAAATATGAAGTTCATGCAAAGTCAGTCTAAAAGCTTGAAAACAAGCATGTGAGGAAGAGCCCTGGGTCCCGTTTTGTCCAGAGCTAGGTCCTGCTGCTGTCGGGTTCTTCCTGACTGCAGACCTGCAGTTCTTCAGCAACCTTGGGCCTACACAGAGGCCAGAGCTCTTCTGTGCTCTCCTGACTGCAGAAGACTAACATAACAAATCCTTTTCTCGACTAATTCTGCTTTTCTCCCCAACCTTCATAGAGCTATCTTTCAATTTAGCTTAACAAATTATAAAAAAAAAAGGGTGGGGGAGGGGGTGGAGAGATGGCTCAGTGGTTAAGAGCACTGGCTCCCCTCCCAGAGGACCCAGGTTCAATTCCCAGCACCCACACGGCAGCTCACACCTGTCTGTAATTCAGTTCCAGGGAGTGACACCCTCACACCAATGCACATAAAAATAAAGTCAAATAAATTATATATATGTATATATATACATACACACACACACACATACACACACATATATATATATATGGCTTACTATACTTGAGAAGAAACAGTTGCTCAAATCCACATGCCAACTGGGCAAACAAAGACAACCTCTTTATCAGATTTTCATACCTGCCAAGTAGATATGATAACACCTAGAACTCACTCTGTAGACCAGACTGGCCTCGAACTCAGAGATCCACCTGCCTCTGCCTCCTGAGTGCTGGGATCAAAGGTGTGTGCCACCACTGCCACTACCACCCAGCAGCCCACACTTAAATTAAGCCAACTGTGGCAATTCCCACAGCAGGTGGAGAAAAGGCACCACTGCAATAACTTCATAAAAACCCCTAATGGCAGACTAGAGATGGCTCAGCAGTCAAGGGCATTCCTGCAAAAGACCCAGGTTCAGTTCCCAGCACCTGAAAGGTGGCTCACAACCATCTGTCACTCCAGTTCTAGGGTATCTAGAGCCCTCTTCTGGTCTTTGTGGGCACCGAGTATTCACATGGTGTGTACGCACTCACACACCACCGAGTATTCACATGGTGTGCACATGCACATGCATGCACACACATTAAAACAACTAAATATTTTAAATCTTTTTTTAAAGGAAGAACCCATAATGGGTTAGTTAAATAAAATGACAGGACTGAACTATCATTTGTAAAGCACACATTTTGATCAGTGATTCCTGTGAGGATTCACAAATCCACCCACATTTCAAGTGTCCCAGCTTACACAAGACAGGGCTAGTCTCCTTTAATAACTGCTAGTACTTCATCACAAAAATTGTGTATAGATGCTCGAGGGTACTGCTAGTCTCTACCCCACCTCACTAATACCCACCTGTGGTGGTATTGTGTTCCCCAAAATATTGTGTACCCTAATAAACTTATCTGGGGTCAGAGAACAGAAAAGCCACTAGATACTTAGGATAGGCAGTGGTAGCACATGCCTTTAATCCTAGCATTCCAGAGGCAGAAATCCATCTAGGATCTCTGTGAGTTCAAGGCCACATTGGAAACAGCCAAGCATGGTGACACATGCCTTTAATCCCAAGAAGTGAGCCTTTAATCCCAGGGAGTGAGGGCAGAAAGGAAAGATATATAAGGAAGACCAGGAACTAGAAGCATTTGCCTGGTTAAGCATTTGGCTGGCTAAGCTTTCAGGCTTCTAGCAGCACAGTTCAGCTGAGAGCCATTGGGATGAGGACACAGAAGCTCCCACTCTGAGGAAACAAGACCAGCTGAGAAGTTGGCCAGGTGAGGTGCGCTGTGGCCTGTTCTGTCTCTCTGACCATCCAACATTTCACCCCAATAACTGGCCCCGTGTTTGATTTTATTAGTAAGACTCTCTAAGATTCCTGCTACACCCACCCAGACATTTACCTGAAATTCATCCATGATACTGAAGGTATACTCATGTCTGGCCACTACATGATGACAGTTCTTACACAGATCTGCCAAAACAAAGACACACAATCAAGTCTGGGGAAGTTTCTTAAAACAACCAAGTTTCTATTCTTAGCATATAAAGCTTAAAAGGAATCTTAACTCTCTCACATTTAACACAGCAGGAAACTCACTCGAATACTGACCTTAAGAAATCCCAACTCTATCACAGCATTACCTAATTAGGATCTGAACTCAAAGGCCCAATATGTACATATTAATTTCCACTGAAAGCTACAAACAGATACTTAGGTGTTTTTATTTATTTATTTATTTATTTTTCCGGAACTAGGAATCGGATCTAGAGCAGGCACTCTACCACTGACTACATTCCCAACCTTCTTGTCACTTGTTTTGTTTTGTTTTTGTTTTTTCCAAGACGGGGTTTCTCTGTGTAGCCCTGGAACCTTATACTGTAGACCAGGCTGGCCTTGAACTCACCAAGATCTGCCCACCTGCCTCCTGAATGCTGGGATTAAAGGCGTGTGCCACCACCGCCCTTTTGGGTTGAAGTCTCACTAAGTTGCCTAGGCTGGCTTTGAACTCACTCTGTAGACCAGGCAGGCCTTGACCTTTCAACCTCCTGAGTACCTGAGATCAAGCTGGCAAGATTGAGTAAAGGTGCTTGTAACCAAGTAGCTGGAATAAAAGGCCTGAGCTAGCAAGTTTGGCTCTGTGTTTTGTAAAGTGTGGACCCATCTGGCTCTGCAAATGCTGTTATTCTCAGGAAAGACAGTCAATGTGCAGCTATACTCAGGCATAAATAAAACCAGGTGGACATTCAAGTGAATTTGATGGTAACAAAATAATCTACTAACAATATTTATTAACTATGTAACAACAGTTAATAAACTGCGGTTACTGTGTGCCAGGTACTCTGTAAACACTTTTTTTAGCTATTCATGTAATCTCAAATTCAATGAGACATGATATTATCATCACTTAGTTGGGAAACAAAGGCACACTGTGATGAAGTAAACAGACAAGTGCAGACAGAGGAGGTTTGGAGCAAGAATTCTTAACCTAAGAATGCGGCCCCAGAACTGTGGCTCTTACCCACAATGCCCTGTTCCCTCCAACAAAATACACCTTAGAGGAGACACAGACTTTAAAAGGCAGGCAAAAGCAAGCAATAAAGTCTGTGCATGTATCTCATTTAAGGTGACAGAAAGTCTTTACAACTGGCTGGGTGTGATGGCACACGTCTGTAATCTCAGTGCTGCAGAGGCAGACAGGAAGATCCTGAGCTACATAGCAAGTAAGACCTGACTCATAAGAAAACAAAAGAAGCCCCTGAAAAATAATTTTTAAAACAATTCCATGCCTGAATCTCATACTTGAATTACGTGCAAAAGTTAGTCACAGTGTGGAGATGCTGGGTAAAGGAAGTCCTACTGGATTTTCCTCTCAGTAACTGGCCAGTAACTATGTGCTGTAACACAACACTGAACGCGCCCTCAGAACACCTGTGCGGCACACGGATACCTGCTAATGGATTTGCATTTCAAAACAAACTCTACTTACGATCATAGGTAACTATTTCCTCTCCATCTTCCTCCTTCAGAGATCTGTTTGTGATCAGCATAAAATCCAGCTTATTGCACACCGCACAGCCTGTGAAGTTCAGTAAGAACGATCCATTCTCCAGACAGGTGTTTCCCTAAAGTATGAGACAGGAATTTACTTATACTTTGAAATCTTTGGTGATACTGATTAATAGACTCAAAAATCTCTACAGGCAAAAGACACAGCCAGAACATACCTGCTTGAAGTACATTTTAACTAGCCAGCTTTCTTACAGATTACTACTTATAAATATACTTGAAGCACCTGTTAAATTCATAAATCTCTAAGGACTACAAGTATGTTTACAAGAGGGAGGTAAGGCTGGGGTGTGGATCAGTGGACTTGCCCAGCATGTGTCAGGCCTTAGGTGTGATTGAAAGACCCTAACCCTTCAGGCTTACACCCCTCAAGCCCCAGGAGAATAAGGAACTAAAAAGAAAACTAGTTCCAAGGGCAACCTGACTCAGCCATTATTCAACCACCCCTGCCACAATGTAACAATGTAAAGAGATCTCTGTTAAGAGATGCACTCAACTGTGACTGGGATAGTTGCAAGTGTTCCAGGAAAGACCACTGTGACCTTTGTGTAAACTCCATTCCCGCCCTGATACCCACTTGAGGTTTCGGGAAAAATGTGCACACTAACGTAACTGAACCCCCTCTGTGATCACTCTGTGACCAGACCATGATCTTATGAAATTAGCCTCTAGACATAAATCAATCAAAACAAAATTGTATGGGAATTGTAATCTTAGGGCTTTTGTGGGTTTTTCCTTTAAAAGTACCTATGTGACTGTAGTGCGATATGACTCTTGCTCTTTGGAGCAGAGAGCCCGACTGTACAGCTGCATTAATAAACACCTCTTGCTGCTGCATCAACTGGATCGGAGTCTGGGTTCTTGGGGCGCCCCCTCGAGAAGGTAGTACCCTGGGTCTGGGGTCTATCACGATCCCTGTACCACAGAGCAAACAAACATAAAAGAACTAAATCCAAATATTCAGAAATAACAAGGAAGGGGCTGGACAGCTGGCTCAGAGGTTAGAAGCATGGGCTGTCCTTCCAAGGACCTGGGTTCAGTTCCCAGTACCCACATGGTAGCTTGCAACTACTGTCTGTAACTCCAGTTCCATTCATAAATAGGAACAATGTGTTTTCCTCTGACTTGAAAGAAAGAAAGAAAGAAAGAAAGAAAGAAAGAAAGAAAGAAAGAAAGAAATAACAAAGAAAAACAACATTCAATATGAAAAAGAAATTAGAAAATTTTAGAAGTACTTCTAAAGGAACAGCCATAAAACTAGAATTAAGAGCCAGGCAGTGATGGTGCACACCTTTAATCCCAGCACTCGGGAGGCAGAGGCAGGTGGATCTCTGTGAGTTTGAGGCCAGCCTGAACTACAGAGTGAGTTCCAGGACAGCTAGAGCTACATGGAGAAACTCTGTCTCAAAAAAAAAAAACAAAAAAAAAAAAACTAGAATTAAGTCAATCAAAATAGAAACAGTGAGTCAATGCTAATGGTGACTATACACACTGTGAATAGCTTCCCTCAAGCCTTTATTAATACCACAGAATAGAGGAAAGCATGCCAGCTACAGATGCCAGCCTTTAAGGGTAAGTGTGACTGAGGCAGAGAAGGTTAAGCACTCCAGTTGACATAATGGCAAAGAAACTAAACAGATTCCTGGCTTAGAGAGAAATCTCTGCTAAAGACGCTATTAACAACCGTGAACGGCATTTTACAGATCATCTAATTCAGTTCTAAGCAACACCTACTATTTCTGTTTTTTAAATATCTTATTTTATTATGGGGGTGAGGCAGTGTGCACGTGCCAAAGCTCCATGTGTAGAAGTCAGAGGACAACTCTGTGGAGTCCTTCCACCCTTGTGTTGGTTCTGGGCATTGAACTCAGGACAACAGGCTTGGACAACAGGCTTGAACAGCAAGCTCTTTTAGCCACTGATCTACCTCCCCTGACTGGTTGAGCAATTTTTTAAATGATTTATTTATGTGCATTGGCGTCTGTCTACATTTGTGTCTGTGTAAGGGTGTTGGATACCTGGAACTGGAGTTACAGACATTTGCGAGCTGTCATGTAGGTGATGGGTATTGAACCTGGGTCCTCTACAAGAGCAGCCAGTGCTCTTAACTGCTGAGCCATCTCTTCAGCCCCAGTTGAGCATTTTTAATAATTACTATAATATAAAAATCATTTGCAACATTTCTCCAAAGCATCTTGTACCTGAAGCCACACACAGCTCCAGGGATGACTCAAGGGTGAGCCAAATGTGTTAGTGGAGGAAGAGCCATCTTAAACAGCACAGTGAAGTCCTCCTGGTTCCCTGTACCACAATTAATCTCTCCCTTCTGAGGGTGACTTACCTCTGTATATTAAGGAACAGATTAGTTCTGGAGGAGGAATTAAGATATGACTATATGGGGCTGGAGAGATGGCTCAGAGGTTAAGAGCACTGGCTGTTTTTCCAGAGGACCCGGGTTCAATTCCCAGTACCCACATGACAGCTCACAACTGTAACTCCAGTTCCAGGGGATCCCACATCCTTACATAGACATGCATGCAGGCAAAACGTCAATGTACATTAAATAAATAGATTTAAAAAAAAAGATATGACTATATGGTTTAGAGATATGATGTGAAAGACATTGACTTAAGATACTTTGAAGAAAAGAACCAAACTGACCTTGGAATTGTAGGCTTCCAGCAGGAAAACATTACTAGGTATAATTTACAGAGCAAAGGTTATTATGCTGGTTTGTATTTGTCAGCTCGACACAACTGGATCTGGAGAGAATCCCAACTGAGGACCTGCCTCCATTCGGCTTGCCTGTTGGCATGTCTGTGGGGCATTTTCTTGATTAATGACCAATGTGGGAGGGCCAGCCCACCATGGGCAGTGCCACCCCTGGGAAGGTGGGAGGGTCTGGACTACATAAGAAAGCAAGCTGAGCAACCTCATAGAAAGAAAGGCAGTAAGCAGCATTTCTTCAATGGTGCTTGCCTGACTTCCCCAAACACAAACTCTGGGACAGGCAAGCCACACAGACCCTTCCCTCCCCAAGTTGTTTTTGGTTAGGGTGTTTATCATACCCTGGACAGTGAATGTGTAGCTGAAGTTTTCTCCGGTCCTGCCCAGCCCCACAGACCCTGCAGCCACTTATAAAATGAATCACTCAGAAGCTTATATTAATTAAAACTCCTCAGCCATTAGCTCAGGTCTACCACTGACTAGCTCTTACATTTAAACTCAGCCCATTTCTGTTAATCTATATGTTGCCACATGTTCCGTGGCTTTACCTGTGTGCCGTTACATGATGCTTCCTGGATGGATGGATGGCGTCTCCTGACTCAGCCTTCCACTCCCCAGAATTCTTGTCTGTTTATCCCACCTATACTTTCTGCCTGGCTACTGGTCAATCAGCATTTTATTTATCAACCAATCAGAGCAACACATTCACAGTATACAGAACATCCCATAGCATGAATGACTTTAAATGAATGTATCCATCAGGCAACCACCACCTTTATGAAAATATGGACTACTTTCCCGGGAAGCTCCTTCACTCTCTGTAGTCTATCTCCAACATCCATAGCATATCTGAGACCCAATGATATTATTCTCTTTCCAATCTTTCATGTTCCAGAATTTTATGTAAGTGGAATTAGAATATTCTTTTGTTACTGGCTTCTTCTGCTCAATATAACACCTATGCTTATCATTGCTTTTTGCTGGCAAGTACTGTTCCATGTATTTAGCTGATGGTGGGCATTTGGATTGTCTTCAGTTTGGGGCTACTATGAAGATTCATGTACAAGTCTTGTACAGACACAGGTCTTCTCTTCTCTTGGTAAATGCCTACAAATTCAATTTCTGGGTCACATAGGTTACCTTTTAAGTGGTACTTTTGAACTTTATAAGAAGTTACCAAATGCTTCTCCCAAATTTTCCTATTATTATTATTATTTGGTTTTTCGAGACAGGGTTTCTCTGTGTATTCCTGGCTGTCCTGGAACTCACTCTGTAGACCAGGCTGGCCTGGAACTCAGAGATCCAGCTGTCTCTGCCTCCCAAGTGCTGGGATTAAAGGTTTGCGCCACCATCTCCCAGCCTCCATTAAAAAAAAATTATGTGTATGTGTGTGGTCTGTTTGTGGGTTTGTACAAGTTCTGTACAAGTGCCCATGGAGGCCAGAGATCTTGGATACCCTTGGAGCTGGAGTTACAGTTAGTTGTGAGCTGCCTGATGAGCTGGGAATTGAAGTCTGGTCTCTGCAAGAGTAGTGAGTGCTCATAACCACTGATCCCTCTCTCTTGCCTCAAGTTCTCCATTTTACACGCTTGTCACCAACGCGTTATTTCCAGTTACTCCGCATCTACCCAACCCTCGGTACTGTACACTTTTTACTTTAGCTACTCTAGTGGTGTGAAGTGGGAATCTTACCACAGCCTGCATGTCCCCAGTGGCTCATAGTCTTCCTGGTGTCCATTTACATTTCTTATGAGGTGCCCATCCAAATCTATTCTCGTTCCCTCTTTTGTTTTAGACAGGGTCTTGCTGTGTAGCCATGGCTGGCCTGGGCTGTTAAGCACGCTTAGAAAAGGTGATTTATATAAAACCCTGGTAAGACTTGTAAAGTTATACAGTATACAAGAATCAATGGCTAAAAACTATGAAAATGAGTATGACAGTAAAGATTATTAGTTTAATAGTAGAGTATAAAATCTTACAAATTTGGCCAGGCAGTGATGGCATACTCTTAATTCCATCACTTGGGAGGCAAAGGCAGGTGAGTTCAAGGCCAGCGTGATCTACAGAGTGAGTTCCAGGACAGTTAAGGACTATTACACAGAGAAAGCCTATCTCGAAAAACTAAACACACACACACAGAAAAAACAAAAAAACAAAAAAAAAAAAAAACACCAACTTACAAATCTGAGGGCCTAGTGCAGTGGCACATGCCTTTAATCCCAGCACTCAAGAGGCAAGGGCAGGCAGATCTCTGAGAGGCCAGCCTGGTCTACAGAGTGAGTTCCAGGACAGCCAGGGCTACAAAGAGAAACACTGTCTCAAAAAACAAACAACGAAATAAAAAAAAACCCAAACCTACTCACACAATTGTTTCAGTGACTATATATCTAACCTATATATTGTTTTAATTCCATTTAATTATATTAAGACAATTTGAGTATATGAACTTGGATAGCTGTTTTAAATGAAGCATATAAACATGTAATTTTTAATATATATATCACTAATTCAGAGATTTTTGTATCTGATTCAATTATGAGTTCATTTCTGCAGCACCACTGAATCATTACAGAGTAGGAAGCTAAATGGGAAGACATGAAACATAAGTTTCATTCACACTGTGTTGAAAATATTTTGTTACAATTTTAGAAAATGAAATATAGTTTTAGCCTATGGTGAGACACCTTGCTCAGCCTTGATGCAGGGGGAAGGGGCTTGGTCCTGCCTCAACTGAATGTACCAGGCTTCACTGACTCCCCATAGGAGCCCCTACCCTTTTGGAGGAGGAGATGGGGGGAGGATGGGGGATGGGGAGGAGGCTGGGGGGGGAGCAGGAGGAGGGATGAGAGGGGGATCTGTGGTTGGTATGTAAAATGAATAAAAAATTTCTTAAATAAAAAAGGAAAAAAGAAATATAGTTTTAGTTCCAACCGTTTTGCAAAATGTTTTTCTTGAAAAAAGGTTTCATAATTGAGTTTTTAAAGAATTGGGTTTGAGGGCAGCGAGATGACTCATCAGGTAAAAACGATTGCAATACCAGTGTGACGACCTGAACTGCGCTCCTGAAGCCCAAGGTGGAGGGCAAGGGACTCCTGAAAGCTGACCTCTGACCTCCACACACTCACCACAGCATACCCACATCCACACGCAAAATAATAATCATTTATAAAACTGGGCTCAGGAAACTGGTAGTCTGTCTTCAAGTGAATTTATGCTTGAACTCAAGGTCTCAGTGGAGCATTACAGGCCGGCAGGCTAGAGCCCTGTCGGGAATCTAGTTCAGTGTGTTCTAGTCTTTGAAAAGCACCCACCCAAAGATAAATAATTAAATATCACTTACTGTGTACTTAAGAGCTTCCTAACAAAGCCATCCTGGTCTGCATAGTGAGTTTTAAGACAACCAGACGGCTCTGTAGAGAGCCTATGTCTTTAAAAAAAAAAAAAAGAAAAGAAAAAAAAGGCTTCCTAACAGCTACTGCCTCTATTATTTTATTTTATTTAGTTTTCTGAGACAGAGTTTCTCTGTGTAGCCCAGGCTGCCCTGGAACTCACTCTGTAGACCAGACTGGCCTTGAACTCAGAAATACACCTGCCTTTCAAGTGCTGGGATCAAAGGCATGCACCATCCCCACCTGGCTTCTATTCTTATTCTTTAAAACATGCCATGGTGCACACCCACACACATACATGCAATTAAAAATAATAAAAATAAATCTTTGAAAATATATGCCTGACTTAAAAGAACACCAGTTAATTGAAAGAATCTCTCTATTCTGGAAAAGAATTTCCATCTATGAATGGGAATTAACCAGGGTTCTAAATGGTCACTTAGCTTCTACTGAACAAAACTGCTCTGAATTCCTTTAGAGTTCTCCATCTCATGTCTGAAGTTGCATGGGAAACTTTTTTAATATCTACCCACTAGTTATTTCTAAATATGTCTTCTCAAATTCCAAAGAAACATTTAATTCATTCTCATGACAGCCCTTTAATTATTTAAACCAGAATAAAAGCAAGAGAATACTTCAGAATAGCACTTTCTAGGCTTTCCAGAATCTTCTCTATCCTTCACCCTTCAATTTTGATAGTCTATCTCTCTTTTATTGTACCTCAGTATTTATTTTGGGGGTGCACACTTGTACCCCATATGGAGGCTGGAGGACAACTTGCAGAAGTTGGTTCTCTGCAACCACATGAGTCCTAGGGATGGAACTTGGGTCATCAGGCTTGGCAGGCAAGTGCCTTGCCCTGCGCCAAGCCGTCTTGCCAGCCCAGTGCATCCTTTAGTCTGTACTATTGTTTTTACTCTGAATGAAGTATCTTACTACTTCTGGGGTGGTGGTGAAAAGAATAAACCTCTCTTTTTTAAAGATGAAATGTTTTTAAATTATATGTGTCCTTGTCTGTGTGGGGGGGTGTTTGCATAATGAATGCATGTGCCTGTGGAGGCCAGAGGAGGATGCTGGACACGCCTGTCCCCCGTCCCCACACCCCACCCCAGGGGCAGGGGGCAGTTACAGGCTGCCGTGAGCTGCTGACCTGAGTGGTGGGAACTGAATTTGAATTTTCTGCCGCAGCATCAAATGCTCTTGACTTCTGAGCCATCTCTCTAGGCCCTAACCAGCTCTGTTAATAAGCTCCACGGGGAACTTTCCCTCACAGTCTCCAGTGTGCAATGTTCATTAAGACTCATAAAAACCTCTTTCTAGATATTAAAGCATGAACTAAAACACAATATAGAAAAATAATAAAATCAGAAACACAGAGAATAACAAATAATTACAAGCAAACTACAGAACCACCAGTCAAGTCAAAAAAACACTTCTTACATTCCAGAAACTTCTCCCTCATTCTCTTAGTTTAAAACTTGTCTTTATTTTATGCATATGAATGCCTGCCAAGTACTCATGGAAGCCAGAAGAGGAAGTTGGGTCACCTGGAACAGGAGTTATAGACAGTAGCTAGCTGCCATGTGGGTGCTGGGAACTGAATCCAGGTCCTTCTCAACAGCACCACACTGAGCAATCTCCCTGGCCCTTATACAACCCTCTTGAGCATACTCTGTTTAGCAGCCATCAATACAATGACTTCATAGAAGCTTCTTGCTTTCCAACCAGGAAGTCTTACTGTTGGCTTGATTTAAAATTGCACTTTATGTATCTTTATCAATACTGTCAGACTAAAGTCAGACTGTTGTGTCTAATTCTAGTGCTTTTGTTGCCCTAATTCAGGGTTCCTCAACCTCAGCACTACTGACACTAGGGCATACAGCCCTGTTTTGATAGCTGTCCTGTATATTGTAGCAGAATAGTTGGTCTCTACCCATTAGCTATCCAGTAGTTCCTCCATTGTGACCATCAAAAAAGTCTCTAGCTGGGCGGTGGTGGTGCACATCTTTAATCTGAGCACTTGGGAGGCAGAGGCAGGCAGATCTCTGTGAGTTCAAGGCCAGCCTAGTCTACAGATCAAGTTCCAGGACAGCCAGGGCTACACAGAGAAACTGTGCCTTGAAAAACAAACAAACAAGTCTTTGCATACTGCCAAATGCCCCTGGGAGGCAAAACCACTCCCACCTGAGAGCCACAGAAAGTTGATTTGCTTTCCCAACTCTACTTTTATAATATTCCTTTTTATGAAGTGAGTTCTGCTCTAGTCTACTATTTCAAATAAAGATCTTATAAGCATTCTTATACACACTGCCAGATGCGCACATGCATTTGTCTAGAATAAACACTTCTGTGCCATTTCAGTGTACATTTAAATTTGATAATGAATGCTAATTTTTATAAACCAAATAAATGGTTGTACCGTATGAAAATTAATGTTATATAACAATCTCAAAAGACTTACATATCACTATATAGAGATATAGATAGATAGATAGATAGATAGATAGATAGATAGAGATATTGTTTGTTTTGTTTTGCTTTGTTTTTTGAGACAAGGTTTCTCTGTGGAGCCCTGACTGTCCTGGAACTCGATTTGTAGACCAGGCTGGCCTTGAACTCTGATCTGCCTGCCTCTGGCTCCCAAGCGCTGGGATTAAAGGTGTGCACTGCCACCACCACCTTGCAAAATATTAAGAGAAAGAGTTAGGAAGATGCTTTACTTCTCAACCAATGCAAGAGAGCCTTCATCTTGCTCTTTTCGCTGGGTTTCTCTCTCCTCCAACTTAATCACAATCATCCAAAAGCCCCTTTATTTGGACGGAAAACACTTCAATCCCATTCCCTATCATTTTCCCTTTCACTGTTTATCATACTCTCCCCAAACTGCAAGTTCTTACGCAGCCCAAAAGCTGCCTCGTGAGTCATTCTTTTACAGCAGTGGTTCTCGACCTTCCTAACGCTTCGACCCTTTAATACAGTTCCTCATGGTGTGGGGACCTCCAGCCATAACATTATTTAATTGCAGCCGGGCGGCGGTGGCACACACCTTTAATTCCAGCACTCTGGAGGCAGAGCCAGGAGGATCTCTGTGAGTTCGAGGCCAGCCTGGGCTACAGAACGAGATCCAGGACAGGCACCCAAACTACACGGAGAAACCCTGTCTCGAAAAAAAAAAAAATTTAATTGTTACTTCTTAACTGTAATTTTGCTACTCTTATGAATTGTAATGTAAACATCTGCATTTTCTGATGGTCTTAGGCGTCCCCTGTGAAAGGGATGTTCAACCCCCAAAGGGGTCAAGACCCACAAGTTGAGAACCACTGCTTTACAGCCTAACCAAACATCAATGTACAGTAGGTATTCCTAAAAGAATGAGAAAAGTCAAGCCTCGATACTTCCTAAGCCTGAGAGGAACTTTAAGGGCTGGAGTACAGATCTGTTGGTAGAGTGCCTGCCTGGCAGGTACCGGCTCCGAGTTCCATCCTCAGTACCGAGAAGGGACGGAGGACGGAAAAGACATGGGGACAGGAGGGGGTTTCTCAGTCTAGTCTTGGCTCTCATACTGGGGTAAGTGGTAGTTCCTCTCTGGGCGTCTGTTCTACCAACTTCAAACGTAGGTTAGAACAAGAGGCTGGGGGTGTATGTAGCTCAGCTGGTGGGCAGCTTGCCTAGCATGCACCAAGCCGTGGGTTCTATCCCTAACATCATATAAATTGGGTCCAGGAGCGCACGCCTGTGATGCCAGCGTTCAAGAGGCAGGAGGATCGGACGTTCAAGACCATCCTCGGCCAGATAGTGAGTTTGAAGCCAGCCTGGGCTCCATGAGACCTGTCTCAAAAAATGTGGGTTCTAACATGACCTCAGAGGTTCATTCAGAGCCAGAATTAGATAAAAGAATGTCATCAAATCGAGCTGAAGGATGAAGCCGGGATGGCCGTGAGGGACTGAGGGGCTGCTGTCAATCCGGGTGAGGTTTCCGGGTTGTCCCTAGAAACACGGGAGAACTGGAAGGACCGCTGACGTCAGCCACCAGGGAGGGGACCAGCCGCCCGGAGACCAGGGTCACTGGGATGACAGGACTGCAGAGGGGGCCCTGGCCTGTCTAGGAATGTCGCCGAAGACTGAGCTCCAGGGAGGCTCTCCGCGCCCACTTGCTCACCCGATTGGGGTATTCCTTCTTCACACAGTCCCCACACATCGCCACACCGTTCACGGAGAACGTCCCCCTGCGATTCCCGGAAGACGAAACCTCGCGAGAGCTGAGACCTCTATCGCCGCATGCGCCCTAAATACTCCACGCTGGGCTCGAAGTCTCCGCCCATAGCAACGGTTGTTAGGCGGGGCGCATTGCCGTTTCCCGGTAGCCAGGGGTCTTGTAAGCAAAACTCCTCTGGTAATGAAATGATCCCAGAGCCGGCGGTGGTGGAGCACGCCTTTAATCCCAGCACTCGGGAGGCAGAGGCAGCCGGATCTCTGTGAGTTCGAAGCCAACCTGGTCTACAGAGCAAGTTCCAGGACAGCCAGAGCTACACAGAGTAAACCCTCTCTAGAAAAACAAAAACACCCCTCCCCCCCAAAAAAAAACCCCAAAAAAGATCTGAGGACTCAAAGCTCAAAGATGTGTCTAAACCGGGAAGCAGGTCTGAGCCTGGGTGAACTTTTTTTTTTTTTTTTTTTTTTTTTTTTTTTTTTTTTTTTTTTTTTTAAAGATTTATTTATTATGTATACAGTTCTGCCTGAACATATCCCTGCAGGCCAGAAGAGGGCGCCAGATCTCATTACAGATGGTTGTGAGCCACCATGTGGTTGCTGGGAATTGAACTCAGGACCTTTGGAAGAACAAGCAGTGCTCTTAACCTCTGAGCCATCTCTCCAGCCCCTGGGTGAACTTCTAATAGGCACCTTCTTGAACTCTGATTTGAAAAAAAAAAAAAAAAAAGCAACTTAATACTACAGATAGGGAATTGTTTTTCCTTGCTTCCATTTACTCCAGATTAAAAAACAACAACAGAATAATAGTTTCAATACCAGTTTGTGCTATAATAAGAGATAAGAGATCAGAGCTCAAAGGGAGTAAGCAGGTTTTGGGAAGAGACAGAGCACTGACGAAAATCTACTAAAATATTTAAATTAGATTCTTATCTTTCATCTGGTACAAAAATCAATTCAAAATGGATCAAAGCCCTTTATCTAAAACCGGAAACACTGAATCATCCAGAAGAAAACATAGAGATACCTTTCAAGATACTGGGTTGGGCAAGAAATTTTTGAATAGAGCATTAACCCAAACTAACAGGAACTAACCCAAAATATCAACAGGCTGGACTTCATGAAAAAGTTTCTGTTCAGCAGAGGACACATCAGCAGAGCAAACAGTCCACAGCATGGGAGAAAATCCTTACCAGCCACACTTCAGACAGGGGGCTAATAGCCAGAATTTACAAGAATTGCAGAAAGTAAATACCAAGGAAATAAAACTGCTGGTGTGAGAATGGCCATCACCAATACATCTGACAACAAATGTTGGAGAGGGTGTGGAGAGAAAGGAACTCATTCACTGTTAGTGGAGGGTGAAAATTAATACAGCCATTGTGGGACTCAATTTGGTGATCTCTCAAAAAAAATCCAAACTAGAACTATGACATGACCTTGCTATTTCACTCCTGGGCACTTACCCAGAAAACTCCATGCCCTAACTCAGGAATTTTTGCACCTCCGTGTTCACTGCTGCTTTATTCACTCTAGCAAAGAATTAGAATAGACCTAGTTAACCCTCAACAAATGAACGGAAAATTTTCTCTATATAAAAAAAAAAAATTGAAAAAAAAATAAAAAAAAAATTTAAAAAAAAATAAAAAAAAAATTGAATAAGCTGGGTGGTGTTGGTGCACACCTTTAATCCCAGGGGAGACAGAGGCAGACAGATCTCAGAATTCAATGCCAGCCTGGTATCCAGAGAAATTTCCAGGACAGCCAAAGCTACCTAGAGAAATCCTGATTCAAAAAACAAAAAAGGGCCAGGCGGTGGTGGCACACGCCTTTAATCCCAGCACTCGGGAGGCAGAGGCAGGCGGATCTTTGTGAGTTCGAGGCCAGCCTGGTCTACAGAACGAGATCCAGGAAAAGTGCAAAGCTACACAGAGAAACCCTGTCTCAAAAAACAAAACAAACAAACAAATAAAAAAACAATAAAGGAATACTATTCAGCTCTAAAGAATAATGAAATGAAGTTTGCAGGAAAATGAATAGACATAATATTGAACAAGAAAACACAATATCAGGAGGGGGAAAAAAGCTCTTCTCAGTGACAAGCAGAATCTAGTCACTAGTATATGTATATATGAAAACAAATGTACATGTGGGCACATATATAGAAAAGAGAATAAGAAAGGTTAACTATCAGGGCATGAGGACGGTCTGAAAGCAGGTAATAGACATGAGCTATGAAACAGGATATAAAGGATAGTCTGAACTGCCATGGATTTTTCACTCTTGGTGGTAAAATGCATAAAGTATATTCGATGGTGAAAGTATAAAGCCCGATGTGCAGTTCCACAGCTCCTGTTCCTAAAGACTACACTAACTGTATAGTCAGACCCTGTCTCAGAACAACAGAGATTACACAGACATTTCAGATGGACAGTGCGGGGGTGTTAGGCTTTTGATCTTTGGGTGTTAGAGAACCACTGAAAGGTGGAAAGAAAGTGGTGCCAGTCTTGCGCCTGAGGATTATATCTACAGTTATTTGTTGGGATGGACCTGGGAAAAGTTGGAGATGAGAAAGACAGACACCAAGAGGAACCACTAGGGGGAGATATATAGCTTTCTGCCTCTACATTGTCACTAGCGACGATGGCCACACAGGACAAAATTCCCCAAGAGATAGGAAAAAAACTTACAGGGTTGTCACAAAACACATCCTTTGGCATGAAGTGGTTTCGTGTTTAGGAGCATGAAAGACAATATACAAAATTACAGATGTCTTTTTACTTCCCCAGAGTGGCATTATGCCTAATTAAAATGATTAACTGGGGGATACCAGGGGAGATCAATCTTATAGTCACAGAGGACAAAGATGTAAGGGCTATCCACCAAGGCCCTCCATTTAGATCTAGTCACGTTCAGGAAGGGAGATGGCGGGTAAGACCAGAATGTGTGTGGGTAGATGGGCAGGACCAGAACTCCAAGTGTGATTACGGTAACAGGGACATAAAAAATAGATCTGAAAGTGACAGGAGGAAGAAAGGAAAGAGGGGCTACGGAGCAGGAAGGTTGCGCCCAAAGTAAACAACTGTGATGGAAAATGAGCAAATGAATTAAAAAAAAAACCACTTTTGTTTTCTTTCCCTTATACATAACTATTAAAACAAAGTTTGCAGAAACCAATGTTTCTATCTCACAATGAATTACTTTCTGGGATACCGCTCTACCCATCTTAATCTTTTAAAACTTTGCCTGGCAATGGTGGCACACGCCTTTAGTCCCAGCACTCAGGAGGCAGAGGCAGGCGGATCCCTGTGAGTTCGAGGTCAGCTTGGTCTACAGAGTGAGATCCAGGACAGGCTCCAAAGCTACACGAGAAGCCTTGTCTCTAAATAAATAAAGAAAAACAAAAATTGATGTCAGTGTTGTATGCCAAATACATACAGAGGCTTCAGTCTATGCATGAGATTGTCTCTTGATAACTGGAAATGATTTAGGCAAATCTAAATGTTAAGATGCCCGACTTCTCCGGTTCCGTTGCTGAACGACACCTCTGAGATAAGAGTAAAGCGTCCCCTAAAGAGTACAGTTCGGATCTCCTTTTACATTTTTATCTCATATTTGGTTTGTTGAGACAGGGTGTCAGTCTGTAGCCCAGGCAGGGCTGGGGCTCAATAACTCAGCTGACTTCAAACTCACCATAATCCTCCTGCCTCAGCCTCATAAGTGCTGGCATTACAGACCCGTACACCTGGATTTATTTTTTAATAGGAAAACAAACATACAAAACTTTTTGCATGCAGGAGTTATCAGACTTTTGAACCTTCTATTTTCCCAGAGATTTATTATGATGTTCAAAGCCAGAAGGCTGAAGGATGCCGTGCCAATGGCGTCTGTCCTGTGGGCCGTTGGTTTAAAAGGTTAGAGAAGCAGCCCCAAGACTTCGTGGTAACATTGTTAACATCCCAGTTTCACGGGATGGGAGGAGGCTCAGCTGCCTTCTCAGGGAAGGTGTACGTCATTCTTTCCATCGTCTCACGGAACGTGTGAAACAAGAGCCCGGAGTTGTCCTTACCTGACGTCACCTCGCCTCCTTGGTGAACGACAGAGCAGCAGTTCCAGGTGAAGCCGGTAAACACAGACAGGCCTGGCTGAAGGCGAGGACATCTGAGCGCCTCAGAGCCGGCAGCCTCAGCCTGGGCTTCAGCTCAGTAGCAGAAGAGGCTGCAGGGTGTGAGTTTGATCTCCAGCACCAAGAAAGGCAGGGCTAGGTAAACAAAGTAGTTTGGTTCAGTTTGTGAGCTGAGCTGTATGCTCTCTCCCCTCCGAGGCCCCGCCGGGCTGCTTCCTTTACTCAGATGATCAGCTACAGCCTTTCAAACACACATTTAGGAGACTCTGGTACCATTTCCCTTTGGGTCCATGTTCTTCAGCTCTCTTTGTTTCCTTCAAATGCAGTGACCATGTCTATGTACAGTTTTCTATGTACAGTTTTCTCCCAAATTGTGTATGAAATGGAATGGATTTAACCAACAGAACACAACTGGGTTTTAGTGGGATTTTATTTTGTGGGCCTCTTCCCTGCTGCAAAATGTGGCCCAAGGACACAGGAGTCCTCAGAGTAGTTTGTTTAAAGATTTATTTATTATGTACACAGTGTTCTACCTGCATGTATGCCTGTTAGAATTCCTAGCCACTCCCCCAGCTACATGACGGTGCATGTGTTATCCAGTAGCCAAACAAGATGCTTAGTCATCCCAGGGCTTTATCTTCTACGCGCACTGCGTGATCACATAATCTATTTTGTGCATTTGTGGCATAGCTACATAAGCCCATATGCTCATGTGTGGGAGGGGGGACCTATAAAAGCAGGTTCCACCTATTCCTTCTCTCTTCCTGCCCGGTCATTCCATAGGCCTATGCACACCCTTTCTATTCCCTTCCCTTAATAAACTCTTATAGTGGGTTTTATTGTGCCTTGTAGCTTCTCTTGTGGTAAATAGCATCGCTTAATAAATAACACTGGTGCTGAGACAAAGCAGGCCCTCCTGGCACCCTGTGCCCGGGATCCTCTACCAAGGTTTGCTCTACCTACAACTGCCCACTTTTCCATTTGCCCAGCTGCCAGAACGCTTTCCACAACACCGTCTACTTCACTTGGTAAGTTTTCCCTTTACCGGTCAGTATAAACAGTTCCCTGGCCCCATAGGAATGACTGTCAATCATCCGATGTCTCTCTGGTGTCCTTGGGGCTGGGGGAACCCCAATCCATGGCCATCATCGGCTATGGTCAACCCCCATCACAGGCTTAAATCTTTAGCCATTTCCCATGACTGTGGTCTGAGATATCATTCTTACTGTTAGACCCTCGTCCCCCAGCTACTTATACCCCAGCCATCCTTCTCTTGCTTGATTAAGCATTGAATGACTTGTGCCAATTGCTAATCAACACTTGATCTCAGGGATGCCTGAGATTGTAGTCTTGGGTCATGTTTGTTATTTTATTTTATTTTATTTTTAAATTTTTTCTTCTCTGCTGCAGCCATGGAAAACAAGGCTTCCAACCCCATTAGTCCTACTTCTCCTTTGGGATGTCTTCTAGAAACTCTTAAGCCTCTCAGCTTAATGCCTTACTGTGTTGATATTTTATTTGTGCTGAAATGTGGTGATATTTTATTTGTGCTTTAATAAATAAAGCTTGCCTGGAGATCAAAGGAAAAAGCCAGCTACAACACAGAAGTCATGCAGTGTTAACACATGCCTTTAATCCTATCACTCCAGGAGGCAGGGATCTGTCTGGATGTCTGTGAGTTCAAGGCCACACTGGAAACAGAGCCAGGTGTGGTGGCACACGCCTTAAATTCCAACACTGGTTAACCATGGAGATCTGGAAGTCTATACAGACAGACAGGAAGTGACAGAGGTGAGCAGGAAGAGGAAGTGATGTAGCTGGACAGAGAGCAAATCAGATGGCAGAACAGCAAGGCATTTGGCATGGGTAGACAGGAAGTCACGATATTTGGAAGCTGCAGAGTTGGTGAGGTAAGATTAGTGGTGCCTTTCCCTATTTCCCCGATCTCTCTCAGGCTTTCACCCTTATAGCTGGCTCTGTGTTTTTATTTAATATGACCATTTAGAAATTCATCTACCAGTGTGCCAGGCTCTGCTGACTACCCATGGGAGACCTTGATTTGGGGGATGTGAGGATGTGGGGTGGCTTGGGAGGGAGGGTTGGGGGTGGAAGGAGGGAGGAGATGGGATCTGGGGGTGGTATGTAGAGTGAGTAGAAATTTCCTTAATAAAGAAAAATAAAAAATAAGAAAAAAAGAAATTCGTCTATAATTGGCACTCCAATGTGGCAAGAATCCATTAAAAAGCTGCTTGTGGGCTTACATAGGCCCGGGCCCAGGCCTACTTACATTGCTCAGGCCAGAACATGTGGCTGGACTTCCTTTGGCTTTCTTTCTCCTGGTGGGTGGTGGGTTCTCTCTGGATTCCCATCTCAGACTGCCACCACACTAAGTAGCTGCTTTGAAATTCCCTCGGACTTCTGCTCTTCTCTGCAGTTGACAGACTTGGTAAGTCAATTAAGATATCTTAAAGGGTAAAATTAGTTAAAAGAGAATTTTTTCCCACATTAAAAAATGGGAAACACTTTTACAATGGAAGGAATTTGTTCTCTGATAACACATTAGGAAGTCTGAAAGTGGAACAATTAAATGAGCTAATAATATTGATGGGATGTCTGTAACATCAATTATGAATATTATTTGTTTGATCACTTTTATATTAGCATTAAAAAGGTTAATCAATTTGAGTGCCAAGATAAAAGCTTTAGAAAAACCTGTTAAAATGGATCATAGAGAAATTCAGACCCAGGCAGGAAAATTTAAAGGTGAACCTAACTCAGGATTGACTTTAGAAAAACCTGTTAATATGAGTTATAGAGAAATTCAGACCCAGACAGAAGAATTTAAAGGTGAAATTAACTCAGGATTGAATTATATGGTTACAGAGAGATAGCCTGTTTTCAAACAACTAAACTGAATCTATCTGGTAACCTTAGAGGAACTGCCAAATGCTCAAGGGTGTGGACAAGCTAACTGGACTCCAGTGGAAATGTTAGATTTAAGGAGATTTAAAGAACCTTTAGTATTATGTGGCATGCATTCTCCATTTGTAAAACAGATGTTAAACTCATGGTCAACTTGTAATAGAATTATACCTCAGGACTGGAAAGAATTAATTACAGTTGACCTAGAGGCCAGTGCACAGTTACAATGGAAAACCTGGTTTAAAGAGGAGGTAAAAACAATAGAACAACGATGTAGGACTAGAGGTGTGGAAATTTCCCAAGATAAGCTTCCTGGAGAAGGCAATTATACTGATATACAAAGACAATGTTTATATGATAACCAAACCTTAATTCTATGCTACATGGCAGCCATGAATGTGTGGGACAGAAATGACGAAGCAGTGAAGAAAACTGATTCACTTACAAAAGTTATACAAGACCAGAAAGAATCCTTCATGGATTTCTTACAAAGGCTGTCTTCAGCAATAAATAGAATGATACCAAATTCAGAAGCTAGAAAGATAATAATTGAATCTTTGGAAGGGTAAACATTGGACTAACAAATGCAGATCAACAAGGGGCAGACAAGGTAATCCTTTGCCTCTGCCATTGGGAAACTCCCTGAGGGGCCTCATGCAGGCCCCCATGTCAAATTCAGTTCAGACCTTTCCTCCCATCATAGAAGAAACCCCTTCTCAGAGCAAGTAAATGACCAAATGCCTATTGGAATAAACCAGGCTGCTCAGGATGGTAGAACAGCTGTAGCACAGAGAACAGGAAATTCAGGAGAAACCATAAAGGGAATTTTTGGGCAAACTTTTGTAAATGAATGAAGACCAAAATTAAAAATATGAATAAATGATGTTCTCTTGGAATGTTTGGTAGACATAGGCGTGGATGTTACAATAATTGCACCAGAATTTTGGCATCCAAATTGGCTTCTTCAGGAGGTAAATGTTCAGCTGTTAGAGATTGGAACATTATTTCAAGTAAAACAGAGTACAAGGTGGCTCAAATGTATAGGGCCAGAAGGACAGAGAGGAAAATTAAAGCCATATGTGGTTAATATAGCTATGAATTTATGGGGCCATGATCTATTACAACAATGGAATACCCAGATTAACATTCTCCAACCTCAGAAACAAACCATAAACTAACACATGTTTCTGAGAGAAATATTAGGAGATATTATAAAGAGCAGTCACCAGCCATCCAGATTGTACAAGAACAGGGCACAGCAACTGCTGATCTTTCAAAGACACCAACAGCTTTACCTTTAAAATGGTTAACAGATAAGCCTGTATGGGTTCATCAATGGCCTTTAACAACAGAGAAATTGCAGGCTTTAGAGAAACCGGTATAAGAGTAGTTAAATGCTCAGCATATTGAAGAATCAACCAACCCTTGGAATTCTCCTGTATTTGTTATTAAAAAGAAATCTGGTAAATGGAGAATGGTAACAGACCTAAGAGCAATTAACAAAGTAATTCAGCCAATGGGCACACTACAATCTGAAATTCCTTTGCCTACTTTATTACCTAAAGGATGGCCTCTTATAGTTATTGATTTATCCATGGTTTTTTTTTTTTTTTGATGCCCAAGAGTGGTATAGTTGGGTTTTATCAATTTATCCATGTTTCTTCTCAATACCTTTATAAGAAAAGGACAGAAAAATGTTTGCCTTCACAGTGTCTACTTGTAATAATTCTCAGATGGTTAAGAGATATCAATGGAAGGTTCTCTCACAGGGAATGTTAAATATCCCAACCCTGTGCCAATATTTTGTATAATGACCATTGGAAGTAATATGTAAACAATTTCCTAAATCTATACTTTATCATTGTATGGATGATATTTTACTAACTGATTCAAATGCAAATACTTTAGAAAGAACATTGGAAGAAGAAAAGAAAAATTTGCCTTGTTGGGCATTACAAATTGCTCCTGAAAAGATACAAAGAGGAGATCTATTAATTATTTAGGATATAAAATAGGTCTACAAAAAAATTAGACCCCAAAAGGTGCAAATTAGGAGAAATTGATTATGGACTCTTAATGACTTTCAAAGATTATTTGGAGATATTTCCCATCTATGAACTGTTGTTGGGGTAAAAAAAAAAAAAAAAAGATGAACCGAGTAATTTGTTCAAAACCTTAGAAGGTGACAAGGACTTAAATAGTCCAATAGTATTATCAGCTGAAGCTGAGAAAGAATTGGCTTTGGTGGAAAAGAAAGTACAGAAAGGACATGTGGATCATGTGGATCCAAAGCTTGATTGCTTTTTGGTTATTTTACCCTCTAAGCATTCTCCAACAGGAATTTTAATGCAGAGGGAAGATATTATATTGGAGTGGACATTTTTACCAAATAAACAGTGTAAAAATTCAAACTTATGTAGAAAAGATCTCTGAAATGATTTTAAAAGGAAAATTGAGACTTTGTCAATTAGCAGGAACAGACCCAACAGAAATTTTAGTACCTTTAACTAAGGATGGCATTGAAAAATTATGGGCAGAAAGTGAACCTTGGCAAAGAGCTTGCAGTAAATTTTTGGGAGAGATTAACAGCAAATATCCCAAAAGTGATAGAATTCAACTCATAAAAAGATGGATTCTGCCTTGAATTCTATGGAGAACAGCCATATCTGGAGCCCATACATTTTATACAGATAAAACAAACAAGGAAAGGCAAGTTACAAATTAGAAAATTAAAGTAAAGTGGTTCAAAGTCCTTATAATTTGGTTTAAAAATTGAAATTGTATGCTATTCCGTTGGTATTAATGGATTTTTCAGAACCTCTCTACATAGTTACTAACTCTCAGTATGCTGAAAGAGTGGTATTACATATTGAGACTGCAGAATTTATCCCTGATGAGTCAGAATTAACTTTGTTATTTATTCAGTTACAAGACACAATCAGGAATAGGAAGCATCCTTTATATATAACTCATATCCGATCCCATACGGGTCTGCCAAGCCTTCTAGCACAAGGTAATGATGAGACTGATAAACTGTTGATAGGAAATGTGCTGAAGGCCTCAGTTTTTCATAAAAAAATCATGTCAATAGTAAAGGTTTAAAAAAGGATTTTTCCATAACCTGGCAACAAGCCAAGGAAATTGTAAGGAAATGTCCTACTTGTTCTTTTTACTATCAGCAAGATGTAACCCAAAGGGTACTCAGAGGAATGAAATCTGGCAGATGGATGTGTTTCATGTTGCAGAATTTGGAAACTTGAAATATGTACACCATGCTATTAATACTTATTCAGGATTTCGATGAGCAACTGCTTTGAGTTCTAAAAAAGCTGATTCTGTAATCATGCATTTGCTAGAAGTTATGGCCATCATGGGTATACCTGCACAAATTAAAACTGACAATGCTCCAGCATATGTCTCTGGTAAAATGAAACAGTTTTTTGCTTATTACAATATAAAACATATTACAGGTATACCACATAATCCTACAGGTCAAGCAGTTATAGAAAGATCAAACAGAACTCTAAAGGATATGATAAATAAACAGAAAGGGGTAATAAAAACCCCCAGAAATAGATTACATAATGCTCTCTTAACTTTGAATTTTCTCAGTGCTAATGAGAAAGGAACAACAGCTGCAGAGAGACATTGGATAATAGGAAAAACTACAAAGTTAAATCAGCCTATATACTTTAAAGATGTGCTGACCTCAGAATGGAAACTAGGATATGTGTTACATTGGGGAAGAGGTTTTGCTTTTGCTTCCACAGGAGGAGAAAAGCTGTGGGTACCATCAAAATTGATAAAGGTTTGATTTGAACAAGAGAAACCTCTTAATTAGAAGAGGTGATAGTTCATCGACCAGCATGACTATCCAATTTAAATTAACTTATACCACTAACAAATGCTTTTCATTTAATCAGATATAACTTACCAAAAGGGAACCTCCCCAAAGTTAGGCTGGGGAAGGGTTTTTGTTTTTATCTTTCAGGAGAATGAAGGCTAAAGAATCTGAAGAACACAGGACAAATGAGACATCTGAAGAAAAAGGACAAATCATCCAGAATAAATGTCCCAAGGAAAAGAGTAAATTGGCCTATTGGTATATCACATATAAAATTTCATAAGTCTTTCTAAAGGTTTGTTTCTGCTCTTCTCTACAGACACTTAACACAAATGTTCTTTATATAGTCCCTGTTCAATCAAAAATTAAAGCTGGCTTTGGAACTGGAGAATGACTCTCTCCTCTCAACCCAAGCATGCTTATTAAAAGAAAATGCAAAAATCTCTGTATCATTTCAGAAGAGCCATCTGATATGAAACAGATGAAAACCAAAATTAAGGGACTCTTCTACTGCCACTGATCTCAATTCTTTGGTTCTATTTTGATTCTTTACAACTTTTCTTATGGTATGAATTTTATATCAAAATTTATAAGATTTTATAAATACATACATTTAAAACTTTTGTTATGATATTAATGGTCATATAGAGTACTAACTAATTCTAGAAAAACGGCTTCATCTAGCTGCCTGTACATATTTTTGTGTTTGAGTCTCTATCAGTTTTCTGCAGGGAATCATGACTAGGCCTAATAGTGACTTGGAAGTCTCCAAAAAGATGATGGGGTCCCACAATGATGATTCCACATGGACAATAATCATACCACTAAGCTGACAAACATCACCCAAAGATCAGTTTTAGACTACAGACTGCTCAGGACAATTTCAAGTTGGCTAGCTGAGATGATCCAGCCTCATGGACTATTCAAGAGAGAACTTGAGATAAGCCCTGCATTTTTGCATCAGGCAGACACTGGACAACAAATGATACAGCTGCCTCTCCTAGAATTTGACAATTAACTCAGAATTTTTCTTTTTCTTTTCTTTCTTTCTTTCTTTCTTTCTTTTTTTTTTTGTTTCGGTTTTTTCAAGACAGGGTTTCTCTGTGTAGCTTTGGAGCCTGTCCTGGATCTCGCTCTGTAGACCAGGCTGGCCTCAAACTCACAGAGATCCACTGCCTCTGCCTCCCGAGTGCTGGGATTAAAGGCCTGCGCCACCACTGCCTGGCAATTTTTTTTTTCATTATCCTCTAAAGATGCCTTTGCCCCCAAACAGCCGGAAGTAATTTTAAGAACATGATGCCCACATTCCCAAGAGGTGGGGTGGGTGGTTTTTGGTCTTTAAATAGGTTTTGGATAATTGTCATTGTTTAGGATGGTTGGTTACAGGTTGTTAATTGTTAATGGTCAGGAAAAAGTTAAACAAAGGAAATTAGATTTAGAGTTCTTATTTTAAAAAAAAAAAAGAGGATATACATAAGATGTAGATTATTAACAGATTATTGAATCTACTCTGAAAAGAAAAAAAGAGAAGATATAGATATGATATATATAAAAAGGTGTACAAATCTGTAATGGCAGCACTAGGTAGTTGGAGACAAGGGGATGACTGGAGCTTCCTATCCACCACTGTAAGTGAGTTACTGAGCTCCAGGGTCCATAAGAGACCCTGTTTCAAAAACAATAATGAGATGGAGAGCAATCCAAAAGTTACTTAATTGTTGCGTGATATATGACCCCACGTGAAGGCTGAGTTTGTGTTTGCATTAATTAAATAAAATCGACCTTGAGTCAGGAGCCAGAGGCAGCAACTAGTTGACAGAAAGTAATGATAGCGAGTCAGAGGGAGTATGGAAAATGGGTAGACACAAAAAATGGTAGGGAGGGACTGTGAACATGATGGTCCTTTTTGGTTTGGAGCAATGGAAGAGATGCTCTTTTCTGACATGTCAGCGAAGAGGGAAGGTCAGCTCTTTGCTCCTCAATCTCTCTGAGCTAGCAGGTTTTTACCTCTAGCCTCTGACTCCTGATTTTTTGTTACTAAATAGAACTACATTTGGTGGCAGAGCAGAAGATGAATCCAGCGGGACATAGAAGTAGGCCAGTAAGTACAGTTACGGCTAAAACAGCCACTGTGCCAGTGAAAAAACAACAGTATGGGATGCCACATGTAGCCAGACTTTCTTTGTACTGCCAGCTCTAAAACAATGACATGGAGACTTCTTATTAAGTATGACAGCTTGGCCTTAGCTTAGGCTTGTTCCCAACTAGCTTTTATAACTTCAATTAACTCATTTCTATTAATCTACATTCTGTCACATGGCTTGTTATCTCTCCTCAGTACCATACGTCCAACTTCTTCCACATCTGGATGGCGAATTCTACCTCCCTTCTTTCCTGAGTTCCTATCTCTCCCTGGAAATCCTGTCTGTCCTCTCCTGCCTAGCTGTTGACTGTTCAACTCTTTATTAAACAAATCAGAAGGTGCTTTAGCAAAGACACATCTTCACAGTGTATAAAAAGATTATTCCACAACAACTTTTGGTCTCCACATATGAATACACACATGTGCTTGTGCAGTCACATATAGACATGTATGTACACACATGAACATGTACATATGTACTCAAATAAATTCACACAAAAAAAGAAGTGGGCAGAAAAATCTAAATAGTGTTCCTCAAAAGTTAGCACACAAGGTTGAGGATGTAGCTCAGTTGGTAGAGCACTTGCCTAATACAGAGTCCTGGGTTTGGAAAGGTAGGCATAGTGATCCATGCTTATAACCCAAGCACCTAAAAGATAAAGACAGAAGAATCAAAAACCATCCTCGTCTACTTGTGGGGTTTGACGTCATCTGGAGCTACATGATATCCAGTCTCAAAAAAAGATGATATACAGATAAACATTAGAGGTATGAAAAATGTGCAACATCAACAATCATCAAGGAAACAACGTAAAAACTACAGGAGGATGGCACTTCACCCCAGTGGGTATGGATGCTATGAAAGGATTAGAGTGTAACAGGTACTGGCAAGAATGTGGAGAAAAGGCAACAACAATATTTTTAGTGAACATTCAAACAATTACAACTATGACATCATGAAAAACAGGATAGAGTTTTTTAAAAAATCAAAAGGTAGAGAGATACCACATGAGCCAAAACTTTCATTATTGGTTATATACTTATGTGAAATGAGATAATTATAGGTAAGCAAAATATTCCTTCTATTCTTTCAGGACTATTTATAATAGCAAAGAAATGCAAACAAGCTATGTCACAATCAACTAATGAAGGGATGTTTTAAAAGGATATATATATCTACATATATACATATAATGCTCAATGGCATATTGCTCAGCCATAAAAAGAGTAAAGTCCTATCATTTGTGACAACAGTAATACACCTGAAGATTTACAACCAAAATTTTCACACAGGTACTATGGAAAACCTTTTGAATAAATGAGAAGCAGTTTACCCAATTAAGCAGAACCAATTAAACATGGACAAAAAAATCTGAACATATATTTGTGACATGTGCAAATGACCAAAGAATGTTCCTCATCTTAATCAGAGAAAAGCAAATTAAAAGCAAAATGAGATATCAGATCCCATACCTTAATATGTCTATTATGAAATACATATAACAAGTGCTGGGGTGTGAAGAAAAGAGAACCCTGTGTCCTGGCAGACTCACGGTCAGAGTGTAATTCACATGAGCACCTTGGGAGTAGTATGGGTGTTCTTCAAGAAGTTTGAACTATCATATGACCTGCTAATCCCGTGAGTAAAAGGTAGGAACTTATATGTCAAAGTCATATCAGCACTCTGTGGTCCATTGCAGCATTCATGATGGCCGAGAATCAGAATTTGATCTAATTTCATAGCAACAGAAGAAAGGATAAAGAAACTTGGCAGATTTATGTCTCCAAATGCATCTACAACGTTCTGATAGTCAGCTACTGTAATGGGGTTATGTTATTTTACACAAGATAGATGAACCTGAAGGACTCTCAAGGTGGAAAAAAATCAGACACAGAAAGATAGATATTACATGTTCTCATTTATATTTGGAGCCTAAATAAACATCAAACTTGAGAAAACAAAAGGAAATGCTGTTTGCTGGAGACCTAGATGAAGAGGGCCACTGTCTGGAGAACTCAAGATTTCCATTAGACAATAACAATAAATTCCTAGCTTTTTATTAGATCAGTCAGATGCCTTAGGCAGGCAAGGTGAAACAGCAATACATCTTTACATAATTAAACAAAGGCAGCAGAAACAAATGTAACACATCTTCATATTGTTAACAAAGGCAGCAGAAACAAATGTAACATATCTTTGCCCAGTTAAAGCAATATTCCCCAACAGGTAACAATGCTACAATCCACAGACCCAGAGCGACTAAGTAAAAAGGAGGGGTGTCCAGATCTCCCTAGGAAGGAAGAACAGAAGATACTTTGTGAGTGGACTGAGGGCAGGTGGTGATGTGAACCCGAGCAATCAGGTTGTGGGGGAGGGGAGAGTACTGAAAGAGACTACTAGAAAGGGGAGGCATTTCCTGGTCAGGTAAAAACCTGGCACAGGGAATTTTTCAGGAATCTACAAGGATGACCCCAGGTAAGACTCCTAGCAATAGGGAATATGTGGCCTGAACTGGTCATCTCCTGTAACCAGATTGGGGCCTAGTCCAATTGTCATCAGAGAGGCTTCATCTAGCAACTAATAGAAACAGATTCAGAGACCCACAGACAAATATGAGGTGGAGCTCAGGGAATCCTGCAGAAGAGGGGGAGAAAGGATTGTAGGAGCCAGAGGGGTCAAGCATACAATAAGAAAACTCACAGAATCAACTAACTTGGGCTCATAGGGGCTCATAGAGACTGATCCCACAACCAGGGAGCCTGCATGGGACTGACCTAGGCCCTCTGCATATATGTTACAGTTATGTAGCTTGGTCCTCTTGTGGGACTCCTAACAGTGGGAACAGGGGACATTTTTACTGGCTTTTGGGGAACTAACTACTCCTCATACTGGGTTGCCTTGTCCAGCCTTAATACATGAAGAGGTGCTTGGTCTTATTGCAACTTGGTATGCCATGTTTTGTTGACACTCATGGAGACCTGTGCTTTCCTGGACAGAAACAGAGGGGGAGTGGACTGGGCAGTGGGAACAGAGAGGGGGAGAACTGAGAGGAGGGAAGGGAAATTGTGGCCAAGATGTAAAATACAGAAATAAATTAATCTTTTAAAAGATAAACAAAACCTTAAGTATCCAAGTATTAAAAGAAGAAGAAGCTGAGATTAAAAACTAAAGGCACTAAGAATGTAGTCAGTGAAATTAAAACAGACATTTTTTGAGGTTTAGAGAAAGAAATGAAGATTCAAATACAAGATGCATTTAGAATTCCAAGAAGATATGAACAGAGAAGAACCTCTCCATAGCATAGCATGCTCAAGATTTCAAAATACAATCAAGGAGAATATCAGGAGCTGCAGAGCAGAAAACAGAACAAAACACTGACATACAAAGACGGAAACATCCCAGTAATGCCAAAACTCTCACTGGAACCCTTTACAGCCAGAAAAGCACAGAGTATCACCTTTGAAGTTCTTAAAGTGAGTGACTACCAACAAGAAGAGACATCCTTTGTTACTTACAGAGTAATAAGGACATTCAAGACAAACACACAGAGGATGGTGACAGTTTTAATCATGAAGAAAGATAATTTTATTGGGGGAGTACATGAACAAGGAAGAACCATGAAGAAACCCATCAAGTACAACACAGGAAAGCAGTAAACCCCCAAGGATGAGATAAAAAGAAACAGCAAACAATAATCTAAAAATCCAAAAAAAAAAAATAAACAAAATCACAAGAACTCTTAAACATCTCTTAATAACTTTAAATATAAATGACTTCAAATCACCAATAAAAAGATGAAGACTAGCTGACGGAATTGAAACTAGAATCAACGGTCTGGTTGTCTCAAAGAAATAGATGGGAGGTGGGATCAGGGCAGGTGGGGAGGGCAGGAGAAGAGGAGGGAGGGGGAACTGGGGTTGGTATGTAAAATGAAAAAATTTAAATAAATGTATAAAAGAAATACAACTCACTGGTGTAATCACTTATAGACAAGGACCAAAAGGATAGAAGACTAGCTACCAACTGAGTGGATATGGGCAGCAAGCAGACACAGCTATTTTGGTATATGATAGAGTAGACTTCAAATCAAAATTAGCGAGAATAGGTAAAGACAGTAGATAAATTTTAGTAAAGTGAACTTTTACTAATCCACCAAGTGTATGTAACTATTATAAACATATAGATACCAAATCTTGGGGCTCTCAATTTCACATAATAAACACTAAAGAAAAAGTCCTTTAGGTCCTCTTACAACACTAATCATTGATTTCAATTCCTCATTCTCATCATTAGATAGGTTATCTGTGCTGGTTACTTGTCTGGTTTCTGTAATAAAATACCCTGACACAGCATCAAAAGAAATGAAGGGTTTGTATTGGCTCACCATTCCGAGGTACAGTCTATCATAGCAGGGAGCCATGGCCACAGGGGCTTTAGACAGCTGGTAATTGTGCCTCTACAATCAGGAAGCAGAGGGAGATGAATGTTGCTATTCGGGTCTCCTTTTCCTTTTTAATTCAGTCCAGGACCCCAGGCCATGAAATGCTGACTCCCACATTTAGGGTGAGTCTTCCTAATTCAGTTAAGCCAATCAAAATATCCCTGACAGACACACCCAGAGACTAACCTTATCTAGATAATCCCTCACAGGCTTCTTTTCTTCGTTATAGGTCCTGTTGACAATCCACATAAAATATCACATCATATGAACTAAAGGTAAAGAAACATCAGAGCTAGACTAGACCATACATAGATTGGACTTAACAGATCCCTACAGAATAGTTTATTAAATAGGTATGGCATATGAATCCTTCTTGGCACCCCATGGAATCTCCTCTAAAATATACCACATGTGGGTATTTTTTGTGCAAGTCTTAATGAACACAAAACAATAAACACATTTTATTTCATAAAATATAGCGGGAATAAAAATATAAATCAGTAACAAGAAAAGAACAGAAACTATACAAACACACAGATGCTGAACAATACACATACTTTGCCAGGCTTAAAAGTTAGCACGCAAAGTGAGACTTGTTACGGCGTTTTCATTCACTCCCTTTCCTTCCTTCCTCATTTTTATGTGTACTGGCATTTTCCCTGCACATATGTCTGTGCACCACATACATGTCCGGTGCCTACAGAGGTCAGAAGAGAGTGCCATATCATTCCCACAAGAACTGGAGTTACAAATAATTGTGAGCCAATGTGTGGATCTGGAAATCGAACCCAGGTCCTCTGGAAGAGCAGGCGGTTCCCTTAAGTGCTAAGCCATCTCTCCAGTCTCCCCTCTTCCATGTTGCTGATCCTCCTGTATTGACACCCCAGATCCCACGACTTCCTCCTACTGGTGCATTGCTCCCTTCAATAGCCATCCTGTGGTGGTGTGAGTGACATGTCTCCCACATTCTCACGTGTTTGAATACTTGGTCCCCAGTTGGTGGCTGTTTGGGGTGTCTTAGGAGGTATGACCTTGCTAAGAGAAGTATGTCCTGAGGGGCATGTTTTGAAAGCTGAAAGACTCACACAATGTCAAGGTCACTCTCTGAGCCTCCTACTTGTGCTTGGAGAGGTGAGCTCACAGCTCCTATTCCTGGTACCATGCCTTCTGCTCACTGCCATGCTTTCCCACCATGATGGACTCATATCCCTCTAGAATCATAAGACAAATAACTCCTCCCTTTCACAAGCTGCCTTGGTAATGGTGTTTTATCACAGCAATAAAACAGTAACTAGTATGTACCCCCCGTTATGCTTTTATGTCATATGTATTTTATTACACTTTTTATTTTCCTCTGAAGATCTCTTTCTATCCTTTCATGCTTTATTTACTAGTTTTATGACCTACCCCACATAACCACACATATGTATCCAAATATATAAAAAATAAATCTCAAATCCACATATGAGAGAAAACCTATGGTAGTTCTCTCTTTCCAAATCTGGGCCTCTTGATTTAACATAATTATCTCCAGCTGGGTGATGGTGGCGCATACCTTTAATCCCAGCACTCAGGAGGCAGAGGCAGGTGGATCTCTGTGAGTTCAAGGCCAGCCTGGTCTACAAAGCGAGTTCCAGAAAAGGCACAAAGCTACACAGAGAAACCCTGTCTCGAAACCCAACCCCCCCCCCCCCCCCGCACCCCCCCCCACGCAATAAAAGAATCTCCAGTTTCCTCCAAATGCCACGATTTCATCTGTCTTTTTAGTTGAATAAAATTCCATTGTGTACATATACTACATTTTATCTACTCATCTCATAACAGAAGGGAATGGTTCCATTCCTTAGCTATTGTGAATATTGCAGCAATAGCCACAGATGTGCAAGTATGTCAGTAGTAAGACTTTACCTTACACCAAGTTTTTAATGCCTAGCAGCATGATGTTGGTATGCAAATCCAATGTTTTCAAGGACCTCAAAAGGCCAACAGGAAATTCAGATAAGTGAGTCAAAGGTGTATGAAAGTTATGATCTGTGCTAGTATGCAGATAAACACAGTGAGCTACAAAATTAGACAAGAAGTCAACTTATCCCCGATTGTAGGAAAAGAATGGGTTTCCTGGAGACAGACACCTTTAAAACTGAAAGTAGTGGGATAAACTGGGGCTAAACCATGGAAGGCATTGAGAAGCATTCAGAAATCCCAAGGAGAAAGCACGTGCCAAATCACTAAGGCAATGGCACAGGAAGATAATTCGAGGATAGGAAAGTGCCCCGATGCTTCTGAATGATGCAAGCCTGACTGTCTGTGGAGCCAAAGGGAAACAGAAATCCTTCACAAAAACAAATATAGCACCGAAATAAATAAGCAAAAGCCTTTCATCCAGCAACAACAAAAACTGCTCAAAGGAAAACTGGTCAAATACGCAACAAGCAAACCAAGTTTCTCTATCAGTAATAACATCTTCATCCATATCCTTAAATTTACACTTGCTCAGTATATTAACTGCTATATAAGCAAGACCTTTCCAAGAACCAACTTGACTAAGGGTTTCAAAAGTCATTCTGTACAACTCTGCCACAGCCGCATCATTGGAATGAAAAAGTGAATGGCCCGTGTAGAGCCACTAATATGAACCATTGGCCATATTGTGTCTTCAGGGGAATTATATGACCTTCCAAAAGCAATCCAAATATATAAATGCTATAAGACCCAACATGTAAACTGTGACAGACAAAGCAATTGTTTAAGGCCATAGGGGCTGCATTCAGGAGTCCAACTATGTCTGTGTTCTGAATCTGTGAACTTAAGCAAAAGCAGATAAGAATATTGGAAAAACAACTTGCATCTGCACTCAAAGGAGATTATTTTTCTTGTCCTTCTTGTCTAACTGCATATATATATATATATATATATATATATATATATATATATATATATATATATATATATGCAGTAAGTATTATTAAGCAATCTAGAGACGTATTTCAGCATACAGGAAGACGTTCACAGAAGTTGTCACAAATTTAGCTAGAAAATCCCAGGATAGGCCATCCTTAAAATGCAGAATAACATTTGTAATTATCAATTCCAGGCATCCTCTCCTCTATTCAAACACAATCACTTGTTCTTTCCCTAGCACAACAAACAGTGATTGGATGGCCCGCACAGCCTCTGAGGAGCGAGGGTCTGGATCACCCTTTCTCATTCAGTTATGAGGCTCGAGCAGACCTCATGGCAATACTGACGGCGTCCTGACAGCGGGTACCGTCCTGGTGCAAGAGGGAGCCCAGAGCACATTCTCCCCAGCACCCCTTGCCTTTCCCAATTATGGTGCCCCTTCAACAGTCCTTGTCATGGCCGCTGACAGTGGGCACCAGACTAGCTAGGACTCTTGACCCTAAGGAAGAGGAGAGGGTCTTCAGCGTCCCTCCTCATTCAGAAAGCTTGGATGTTTGCCCTGCTACTGCATGCAGAATGGCCAGGTGAGGCAGCTCGGGACTGGCCCGTGCAGCCCCAAGGACAGCCATTCCAAGGGCCCCATTCCAGCGTTGCTGGGTTCCTGAGGCCAATTGTCACTCGAATTCTGTTCGCTTAGCCTTCAGGACATGTTCGCAGTCCTCAGGAAAGGAGAGCCCCTCTCAGAGGATACTGCTTAGCTGCCGCTTGCCATGAGTCACCAATTGGCAAGTATATTCACTGTCCCTTGAGAGGGGCAATTTCCCATTTCCCTTTTTCTTGTTCAATTACCTTATTGGCTAAATGACCAGATGTATGGAGAGAGGCCAGCAAGCCTCAGCCCGGACGTTACTCTCCGACCATAGACCGCAGTTTTCCCAGCCTCCCCGGCCTGGGACCCCCTTCAGTGTCCCCGAAAGTGCTGATGACCATGGACGGAGGTTTTCCCAGCCTCCCCGGCCTGGGACCCCCTTCAGTGTCCCCGAAAGGGATGATGACACCTCACCCCAATGGGGGAAGCACTTGACCAGCATCAAAGACCCAAGGGACTTAGCACCTCCGGGGGTGATTCGACTGACTCGGCCCAAGCTCAGGTGCCAAAAGCCCTATGAGGACAAAACATTCAAAGTCCCTGACTCACAGACTGCAGATAGCCTAAGGAATCTTAGGGCTCTTATAAAGAGTACATCCAGTAAGAAGACCCTGAAGCCCATAAAGGAGCTGAAAGAGAACAAGGAAGGAAAAGTTCCACTTTTGCCGGAGGTTCCCGAGTGCAGGAGTAACCCACTGAGCAGGGAACCCAGACCATCTGCGTTACAGCCTGCCACCGGGCCCATACCTGGGAAGGTGAAAAGAAGCCTGGCTATGTCTACTGTGTTTGAAGAACCTATGGACATTGACCAGTCGGGCACCAGAGTAACTGCAACATCTTCAGGACACTGTGCTGGAGATGCTAGTGAAAAGTTTAAAGACCACACAGTGCCTGGGCCATCTTCTGCTGACTCTCCCACTGACCAACGTGGACCGGTAATTTTCCCACATATTCAAGGGTCTCTGCAACCTTCTCCACCTACCCATGGAGCTCTGGGATCTTCCGCTTCTTCCCAAAATGCTCAGGAACTATCCGTATCCACCCAAGAGGTTCTGGGAGGACCCCAAAGTAACCAAGAGGTTATGGGCCATTCCACATCTGCCCAGGCATCCCAGAGACCTCCCACTTGTGCTGAAAGGAAAATCAAACATGTCTCCTCTTCCAGAAGGGGTTTCAGAAGTCCATTCTCTACCCAAGGGGTCACCAATAATTCCAGTTCTCCCCCAAAGAGTTTTAGACACGGCCCTTCTGATCAAGGGGGCCTCCAACAGGCCCCATCAGACAAAGAGGGTTCCAAACCTTCTCCAAAACGGGGGCTCAGTGATTTCTCATTTTCCCAAAATGGATTGAGTCCCACCACCTCTCCCCAGGGGACTTTAAAATCTTTGGCAGCTGCCCAAGGTGGCTGGAGAGCTACTCCCTCTCATGAAGACAGCCAAGGACGTTCCCCCTCTCCCCAAAAGGACCCTAAGCAGCCCACTTCTGCTGAAGCGATCTTGAGTCCTGTCTCCTCTCATCAAGGGAAATTCATCACTTCCCCATTAAACCAAGGGGGCTTTAAATGCCCTCCACAATTAAAAAATGGGCTCAGATCTTCCCTTACAGCCCAAAGGGGCCTAAACCCGAACGCTATTTCCCAAGTGAGCCTCACACCACCCAGACCTGTCCAAGCAGAAACAAAACTATCCACGTCTATACCAGGGACTCAAGGACCTTTTCCATCTTCAGAAGGGGCCCTAGAGAGTTCCACATATACACAAGAGGTGGTAGGAACCCCCGAGTCTGCCCAAGGGACGCTTGGGCCTTCTCAACACACACAAAGGGCTCTAACACCTTCACCATCTTCCCCAGGGGTTCCGAGTCCCTCCATATCTGTCATGGGGACTCCAGGATTGTCCACATCTAGAGCAGAGGGTCAAAGACCTATTCTCTCTCACAAAGGGAGATTCAAACATCCTCCTGCTATGAAAAGAGACCTTGGACATTCCCACTGTGGCAAAAGGAGATGGAGAGATCCTCCCTCTGAACAAGGGGATTTCACGGTATCCCTGTCAGACCAAGAGGGCTTCAAATATCCTCTGCCGGCCAAAAAGGCCTTCCTGTCTTGCCACCAGGCCCAAAATAACCAAACATATTCCAAGACACTCCAAGTACGACACACAAGTTCCACATCTGCCCAGGGTGCTGAGACAACACAACCTTCCCTACTTCCCCAGGGGTCTCTAGAACTTTCCACATCTGTAGGAGAGGCTCTCAGAATTTCTCCATATACATCAGGGATACAAGGACATTCCCTACCTGCCCAGCCCTCTCTGGGTTCTACCCTATCTGATAAAGGTACCGTGGGACAGGATACATCTACAAAAGGGGCTCCAGCCATATACCCATCTTTAGAAAAGGCTCTTGGGTGTGACACATCTACAAAAGATATTCCAGGACATAGTCCATCTGTACACAGAGTTCTGGATCCAACCCTGTGTGATCAAGGAGCCATGGGATGTGACATGGGTACACAAGAGTCTGTAGCAACTTTCACATCTAGAGAAGGGGATTCCTTGGACTCCATCTGTACACAGGCACCCACAGGACCTCCCCACACTTCACAGGAGGCTGTAGGAATGTTCTCATCCCTTCAAGAGTATCAGAAATCTGCCACAACTACACAAGAGGCTATAGACCCTTCCTCATCTGCACAAAGGGCCCTAGGATCTACCATATCCAAACAAGGTGCTTTACAATCTTCCCCATTCACACAAGAGGGTTTCATGCATATCCCTTCTGAAGAGGGAAATATTAGATATTCTCCCTCTCACCAAGTGGACCCAGGGCATCCCATATCTACCAAAAAGAGGTTGAGAACTGATCCTTCTGACCAAGGGGATGTCAGTATTTCCTTGTCTGAGGAAGACAGTTTGAACCTTCTCCCTAAAGCAAAAAGGGGTCGTGCATCTTCTGCTCCCAGAGAAACATCAATAGCTACAAGTACTCCTCAGGTGAGTCCCGCATCTTCTATATCTGTCCAAAAGGCCCTGGAGTGTTTCATATGTGACCACAAGACTGTGGGACCTTGCCAATCTACCCAAGGGTCTCTTGGACATTCCATATCTTCTCAAGAGGCTTCTACTCTGTCTGTTCCAAAGGGTCTACAACGATCACTATCTACCCCAGGGCTTCAGGGACATTTTCCATCTCTGTCAAGGGCTCCAGAAAATTCTCCCCATGCCCAAGGGGCTTTGTCACTTTCCAAATCTAAACTAGGAACTGTGAAACCTTTTTTACGTGCCAAAGAGTGTGAGGGAAAGTCCACATCTGTACAAAGAACTCTAGGACTTGCACCATTAGCACAAGAGGATCTGACACCTCCCATGTCTTCCAAAGCATTTAAAGATCCTTCTGCCTCCGGCCTTCTTGCTACAGAACACTTGCCATCCCCTCCAGGTTCCCTGGTACCATCAACATCTAAGCAGGGGTATCTAGGAATGTCATCACCTGGCCAAGGATCTCTAGTACATTCACCATCTGCCCCAGGAGCTCTGTGTTGTTTCCAGTCTGCCCAGGGAACAACAGAACTTTTGCCATTTGCCCAAGGGACTCAGGAAATTTTTCCGTCTTCAACAAGTTATTCAGGACATTTGCCCCACCTGCCAGGAGATCTGAGACTTTCCTCATTAGAACAAGGAATTTTGCGACATATTTCCCCTTCTCAGGGGGCTCTGGAAACTTCTTCACACTCACCTGCACAATGGCATCAAGGAATTTCCTCATCCTCAGAAGGCAGTATAGTACCTGTGCCCTCTGCTCAAGGGTCTGTGGGACATTTCCTATCTGCACAAGAGCCTAAGGAAAATCCCAAGTCCACACAAGGAATTCAAGGATATTCGCTGTCTTGTCTAGGTGATATGGTACCTTTCCTGTGTTCCCAGGAAACCCTAGGACCATTGTTGTCTGTGGGAGTGAATGTGGGGACATATTCACATGCCCCCGGATCTGCAGGGTATTTGACAAATGTCTCAGGGTTCCCAGGATCTATGATATCTGACCATGATCCTATTGGGAATTCCTTATCTGCAAAAGGAACTCTCAGACATTTGCCATCTGCTCAAGAGGATGTGAGACATTCCCTGTCTGTCCAAAGAGCTCCAGAACCATCTACATTGGAAGAAGGGACCATACAACCTTTGGAACCAGCTCAAGTGGCTCTGATAAACTTGTCATCTTCCCAAGAGACTAAAGGACATTTTCAATGTGCCCAAGATGCTTTAGAACATTTGCCACCTAGCGTAGGAGCTTTTAAACATTCCTCAACTCATCAGGAGACTCATGGATGTTTGACATCTGCCCAAGATGCTCTTGAAATTTTACCATCTAACTCTGAATCTGTGGAAAATTCTCCTTCTGCCATGTGTGGTCTGGAATCCTGTCCATCTGCTTCAAGACCTCTACCATCTCTGCTCTCTAATCAAGGACCTCAGGAACATTCTCTATCTGTCCAGAGTACAACGTGTTCTTTCTCATACAGTTCAGGGTCTCTAGAACATTTGACATCTTCCTTACCAGTTCTGAGACCACCAACATCTTTCCAAAGTAAGCTAGGCCACTTGTCTTGTGTGGTAGAATCTGAGGATACATCACCATCTGTCCAAGGTACTACAGGGTCATTGCTATTTACCTCAGGGACTATAGGATATTTGCAACATGACCAAGGATCTAAGCAATCAGTCTCAAGGGATCTAGCACATTTGCTATCTACCCAACTTTGCATATCTGCTCTGAAACCTCTGGGACATTCCTCTTTAGAAAAAGGGAGTCACACACCTCCTCATTGTGCTCAAGGATCTGTGGGTTCCTGCCTATCTACACAAGGGACTATGGGACTGTCTACATCTACACAAAGGACTGCAGGACATCCTCCATCTGCTCAAGGGCTTTCAATCACTTCCTCACACACACAAGGTACAACCTCACAGTCCACTTCTGCACAGAGCACAGTACCACATTTATCATCTACCCCAGTGTCTCAGGAATATACCCACCATGCCCAAAAGATGGTAGAAACTTTGAAATCCGCCCAAGGGTCTCCGAGAATTTCTATAACTGAGCAAGCATCTCTAGAACCTTTGCCATCTCCCTGGGAGACTCCACGATGTTCATCATCTGCATCAGGTGCATGCAAAACTTCTACAGCTACCCCAGGACATGTGGTATATGATGAAGGGACTCTGGAACTTTCCATATCTACCCAGGCAAACTTGAGTCCTTTCCTTTTTTCCCAAAGTATTTGGGAACCTTCCTTGTCTGTAGAAGGGACTTTAGATCTCTCTACACATGGACAAGGTACTCTAGGATCTTCTGTTTCTTCCCAGCCACCTCTTGAGTCTTTGCAGTCTGCCAAAAGGGTTCAACAAACAGATCAATCTGCTTCAGATTCTTCAAGATCTATGCCTTCTTCAAAAGGGCACATGGTAATTTCTTCATCTGGACAAGGGACTCTAGGACCTACAGCATCTTCTCTGGGACCTTTGGTAATTTCCTTATCTGTTCAAGTGAGTGCAGGACCTTTGTTATCTTTCCAAGAAGCTGAAGGACCTTGCCTGTCTTCGCATGAAACTCTGAAAGTTTCTACATGTACACATGGTGATATAAGGATATCCAATTCTTCAACAGGGAATTTAGGATCTTCACCATCTACTTCAGTGACTCTAGGATCTTCTCCATCTGCCCAGGGTGTTCTAGGAACATCGACGTCTGCCCAAGGGGCTATGAAACTTTCACCAGCTAGCCAGGGGAATAAAGAACCTTTGCCATATGCCCAAGGCAATCTGAGACTCAAGTCTCCGTCTCTGGGAACTCAGGGACCTTCCCAATTTTCCCAGGGGAAAGAGTCTCTAGGACATTCATCATTTGCTCAAGGGTCTCCAGAAACCTCCACATCTTCCCACAAAGTGCTAGACCTTTCTTATGATCAAGGGGCTGTAGCACAGTTCCCATCAGTCCCAGGAGATGGACTTTCTCCCTCTGCCCAAGGGATACTGCGAACTTTGCCATCTTCCCACAATAGTCTAGAAACATCACCTTCTGTCCAGAGAACTGTAGATGTTTCATTAGATATGCAAGGTACTCTACCACTTCAGCCTCATTCCCCAGAGTATCTGGTACCTTCCCAACATATTCTAAAGACATCACAAACTTTGCCATCTCTCCAGATGGTTTCTAAATTTCCTGAAGCTTCATCAGGGACACTAGGAACCTTGCCACCTCTCCCAGGTTCTCTGGGACATTCAATATCTGCCCAAGGTGCTGTGTGCCCTTGTGATTCTGACCAACCAATTCAGGGATCATCAAAATCTCTCCAGGAAATTCTTCAATTTTCTCCATTTTCTAAAGGTTCAGTAGGACCTACTCCATCTGTACCAGGGACTTTGGAATCTTTATTAGCAGCCCAATTGTGTCCCGAATTGCCTAGCACTGCCCAAGAGTCTCTTGGTCCTTCACCATCTCAGAAAGGATGTTTAGGAGATTCACTATCTGCCCAAGGGACTCTGGGAACTTCCATATCAACACAAGAGTACATAGGACATTCAAAACCTGATCAATGGACTCCAGAAACTTCCACGTCTTCCCAAGAAGATCTTGGCCCTTCTTTAGCCCAAGAGGCTTTAGCATATTCATCTGCTCCAGGAGATTGTGGACTTTCCCAATCTTCAGAAGGTATTCTAAGAACATCATCATCTACTCAAGGTGCTAGAGAAACATCATCATCTGTCCAAGGGTCTGTAGAGTCTGCACCATCTGCTCAAAGTGTTCTAGGAATCCAGGATCCTTTGGAGAGGACTCTGGCTCCTTCACGATTTAAACTAGAGAAATCAGAACCTTTGCCATCTTACCAAGAGGTTTATAGAACTTTAAAATATATCTCAAGGTCTCTAGAAACTTTGGTATCTGTCCTGGAGGCACTGAAACTTTCAACATCTGCCCAAGGTGCTGTGGACCCTTCAATATCTGACCAAGAGATACTGGCATCACCAACATTTTCCCAGGAAACTCTGGAACATTCTCTATCTGACCAAGGGTCTGTGAAATCTGCCTCATCTCAAACTGGGCCTATAAGACCTTCTCTAACAGACCAAGGTTTACAGTAAGTGTCTTTGGGTGAAAAAAAAAAAACTCCAGAAGATTCACCACCTCAGAAAATCTATTTAGGAAATGCATTGTCTACACAAGGGGCTTGGGACTGTCCACATCAGTACAAGAATCTCTTGGACATTCATTATCTGCTCAAGGGTCTCCAGATACTTCCTTGTCATCCCAAGAGGCTTCAGGCACTTGTTTGGATCAAGGGCCTTTACAACAGTCATCATCTGATCCAGGAGATCTTGGACATTCTCAATCTGCCCAGGGGGCACTAGGAACATTGCCATGTACTCAAAGTACTCTAGAAAATAACATCTTCTACCCATGGAATTACAGAAATTTCACCACCTTCCCAAGATTCTCTAGGACTTTTACTTCCTTCTGTGCAGATCTGAAACCTTCCCCCACTTTCTCCAGAGACAATCAAAATGTTGTCATCTACCAAAGAGGTTTATAAAACTTCAGAATCAATGTCAGATAATCTGGAATCTTTTCCATCTGTGCTAGGGGCTCTGGGACTTTTGAAATCTAACCAAGATGCTCTGGGCCCTTCTATATCTCCTCAAGGAAATCTGGGGCCATCAACATCTCTCCATGATACTCCGGAAAACACCAAACCAGCCAAGGGCCTCTAGAACCTATGCCATCTACCCAAGAAGCTGTGGGACCTTGCTTTTCCACAGAGTTTCCAGGACTGTCCATTTGTGCACCTGGAGACTTCATTTCTATTCCTTCTCATAAAGAATACCCAAGGCATTCTCCTTTTCAAAAAATAAGCCCCAGACATTACAATTGTACCAAAAATGTATCAAGACATGTCCCATTTCCTGAAAGGGATATCAGATATCCCCTTTCAGAACTTCATGGGTTAAGATCTATCCTTTCTGCCAAAGGTAGGCTCACATCTTCAATGTAGGACCGAAAATACTCAAGTCCTACCTCTACTCCTCAGAGGAGTGTTCCACCCCCAACATCATCAGAGTTGAGTTTCAGATCTAGTTCCCTTCCTAGAGAAGATCTCAGACATCCTCCCTCTCCACGAGGTGACTCCAGACATTCTAAATCAAAGAAAACAAAATCAAGACATGCTTCTAAAGAAGCAGGCCTCAAATCTGTCTCATCAGAAGATGACGGCTTGAAACTTCATCATTCTCCCAAAAAGGGGGGCAAAGTTTCCATTCCCAACAAAGGGGGTGTAAGGCTTAAAACTGAGCCCAAAGAGAGCCTCACCACTTCTTCTGATAAGGGAGACTGCAGATCCTCATGATCTCCTGAGGAGGGCCACAGAAGTTCTCCATCTCCCCAAGGCATCCCTAGACATTCCAAATCTACCAAAACCAAATTGCAAAAAGCCACCTCTGACAAAGTAGATGTTCATGCTTCCCACTCAGAGCACGAGGGCTGTAAACAATCCTTTTTGTCAAAAAATCGGCTCAGACATTCTTCATCTGCCGAAAGGGACCAGAAACCAAAACCTACTCCCCAAGAGAACATAGAAGCTTTCATCTGTACAGAAGGGGGCTCGGGAACTACTCCCTCTCATGAAGAGAATCTCAGACATTCCACCTCTCCTCATGGGACTTCCAGCCATACTACTTCCCCTACTACCAGGAGAAGACTCAGAGATGCCCCTTATACTCAAGAAGCCATCAAAACTTCCCCTGCAGCCCAAGAAAGTTTCAACTCATCTCTGGATGGAGATAGTCCCAATGGGAGTGTCACACCTTCCTCATCACCCCAAATCAATGATGTCAGACACCCTATTTCTACCAAGGAGGGCTTTAGACAAAGTCCTCTTTCTTTCTGTCCTAGAAATACAGAAACCTTCCACTAGTGCCAGAGAGGGGCTCAGGGCTTTGCATCCTGTCCAATGGGGACTCAACATATATTGACCAGTTCCAAAAGCAAGTGGCACATCATTCTCTGATGTCCAAGGAGAATTCAGACATACCCTGTCTCAACTAGGGGACCTGAGATCTTCCCTCTCCTACCAAGGGAAAGGCACAGTTTTCCAATATGAATATGGGGACCCCACATGTGACCCTTCTTTCCTAGGAGGCCACAGATATTCATATTCAATCTCATGCAGTCTCCAAAGGATCCTGCTACAAAAAGGGGTTGGGAGTTCTAACCTCTCCCCCGCAAGCAGGTATCAGACCTTCTCAACGGGACCAAAGGGGCTTCAGAATTTCTGATGGTCATCCTGTTCAAGGCAGTCTTAGAATGTTTCAATCTGAAAGAGAGAGCCTCAGGCATACCCTATCTAATAAGCTGAGCCTCACATGTGCTCCTTGTGACCAAAGGGGACTCAGAGATGTGCCCTCTAAACAAGAGTGGGTCAGAACTTCAACTTCTGCCCTAGGAAGGCTCCCACATACTCTTTTCTGCCCATGGAGGCTTCAGACCTTACAAGCCTGTCAACTTGAAGTTCTTAAGATGTTCATCTCAAGAGGGGAGCCTGGGCCCTACTCTCTCTTACCATGACATCTTCAGATCTACTTATCCACAAGCTTGACTCATATTTTCCCACTCTGTGCCCCACATGAACAACGGGAGTTTAGAACATTTCCTTGTCATCAAACAGCTGTTAAACCTTTGACTTCCAATCCTGGCTCCCTCAGATGCACATCAAGGCATCAGATAAGCCCATCTGACTATAAGCAAGGCAGGTGTTTCCCTTCTGATTAAGAATATGTCACAGTTTCTACCTAGAACATGCTATACAATCTATTACCCATTGAGAACAGTATGTATTCCTACTGACTAACGTGGCCCTAGACTGAATTCATCTGACCTAGTGGGGGACAGATCAACTCCCTCTGCCTAAGAGGCTCTGAGTGTTTCTTATTCCAGTCATCTGACTTCATGACCTCTGTGAAAAAAATAAAAGGACCTGATTCCTAGAGCTTAAGAGTATCCAGCAGCACCCTAAACCCAGGATATATGCCTTTATCTTGGTCAACAGAAATAAAGAAGCCCATGCCCTTCATGTTCAGAAGTAGGTAGCTGAATTGGTTAGGAGACCTAGCTGGGAACTGCCTCCTAGCATGTTGGAGATTGATCATATTGCTGCCTGCCCTGCATGACATGGATGTTCTAGATTCCCATGAAGACTGGATAAGGAAATGTTCAGGCCTTCTCTAATCCCCAAATTGACTCTTGATGTGCCCCTGTTCCCCATCAAACTCTTTGACCTTTCTGCTTTCCCCAACATGAGACTTTCTGCCTCCAAAGAATGGTGCCCTCAAAATTCCCTGTTTGTCTGTGGGTGCCTCAAATATTCTCACTCTGTCCAAGGGTTCTCCAAATTGTGTTTCTGACAAAGGGGCCTCAGACTTATTCCTTCAGAATCAGAAGGCAATTAGTGAATGACTGAGGCCCCCTGGCCCTTAAAGGAAAGGTGTGACACTGTCCCCTGAACACTGGGGAATGGCTGAAGCTTTTGTTGTTGAGGGGGTAGATCCAACACCCCCCCAGTTACTGGTAAATGTTGTGAGTTACCTTGTTTCTAGACAGATAAGATTGAGGCCACCTGGGCCATTGGGGAATATCTGAGCTCCCCTGGTTCTGAAGGACAGATCAGAAGTCCCCTTGGTCCATCCAGCAGTTTGGAAGACCTGTGGTTCTGAAGTGCTGGGTCTGAAGCCTGCTTGAGAATTAGTGGAGTGCATTTGGCTTCCTGGTTCATACTTTCCCCAATGTCTGAAGTGGAGTTCAAATTGTTTCAGGGGCTCATGGTGTACTCAGGCACATCTCCTCTGAATCAGGACCAAATGCACTCCACCAATTCTCAAGCAGGCTTCACAGCTACCACTTCAGAAACACAGGTCTTCCAAACTGCTGTATGGACCAAGGGGACTTCTGATCTGTCCTTCAGAACCAGGGGAGCTCAGACCCTCACCCAATGGCCCAGGTAGCCCCAGTCTTATCTGTCTAGAAACAAGGTAACTCACAACTTTCACCAGTAACTCAGGGGATTTTGGATTTACCTCCTCAACATCAAAAGCTTCAGCCATTCCCCAGTGTTCAGGGGACATTGACACATCTTTCCTTTGAGAAGCAGGGGGCCTCAGACATTTACTAATTGACAAGAGACATTGACACACCTTTCCTTTGAGAACCAGAGGACCTCAGACAATCATTAATTGACAAATGGGCCTCATACTTATCACTTCAGAACAAGGGTGTCAAACACATTCTCAATGACTGAAGGGGACCTTAGATATATAACTTGAGAAGCAAGTGGCCACAGACCTCTTTAGTGTCCCAAGAAGGCCACAAATACAATCCCTATAAAATCAATGTGCCATAGAATTTATGCAAAGTCACAATGGGGCTTCAGAATTATCCTTCCAGAACCAGGAGGATTCATACCTCCAGACAATAACTCCATCGAGTATTAGATATGCCCCCGCAGAAGAAACTATCTCACTAATTCAGGGGACTTACTTCTCACTGGAACATCTTCTGAAGAAGGCCGTAGACTTATTTCCTCCAACCATAGAAGCCCCTGACTTTCAAGATATGCAAAAGCAGGGCTGCTGTAACACACCCTCTTTGAACAAGAAAACTTTAGACTTTGTCTGTCTGTACTGGAGGGGTCTGAGACATGCCCCTTCGATGAAGAAAGCTACAGAGTTGGCCCAGTGACTGAAGGGTGTGTCTCAAATATTTTCACTGCTGACAGGTACTTGAAACTGAGACCCCATTACCAAGAAAACACAGGAGCTTCTCCTTGTGTTCATGGCTGACTCTGGTCTACCAAACAACTAAGAGAGCCTAGAGCTTCTCTCTCAGACCTGAGTGGCTAGGAAATACACTCTTGACCACCAAAGGACCCTCATGGAACTCTAGATTGAAGTCACATGACAGAAGAATAAGAACCTCACCCTGGACCCAAGGCCATCTATTTTCAAGCTGCTCACCAGAAAGATGACTGTCCTCCACATCCACACCTGTGCAGCTTATCGTGAGTTTCAGTAGAGAACAGACCCACCTGTCAGAAGAACCCTCTGATTGCTGTCAAGCCTCAACGAGTCCTCAGAGATAAGGATTTTCTAGAGTTCACTGAAGATTTGGAGACTGACTAGCAGTGTCTAGACCCTCCTCCTCTAGAGAAGGTAAGCAGGGATGTTCTCTGCCCAACAAGGTCTGGGATCTGCCTCCTTTCCTAAACCTTATTATTTTTTTGATCTGATAACTTAGGCCTTAAAATCTCCCCTTTGACACCAAGGGCCCTCAGAACTTTCCCCTCTGAGCAAGGGCACATGTGATATTTCACCTCTGACCAAGGAGCATTGGTCATTCTGGTTAGAGCTGACAGAAGAAGACCAAGGAAATCTGGAACCCATGTCACTTCCTTGAGTGAAATTACCTGTCATAGTGTGGAATCATCAGTCCCACCCAGTTCTGGTTAGCTGAACACAATTCTTAGGAGTCAACCACACTGGGGCTCCTACCCAAGCTGCTAATGAATCCTGGTACTGATGTTTGGTCTCTTGCAGATTCAGCTAAAGATATGGACATCCTAACCTGTGGAGAGGAGTTAGAAGGTAAAGCAATGCTGGCACCTTATGAGGTATGGTAGTCAATTTAACTTTTGCTCAGAGTTGTATGGGATTTTCATACTCTGACCACAACTCCCCTGTCACATGGGCCTCAGAAACACCTCTCTCCCCAAGGGTACTCACTCTTTCTCCCTTTGATTTAGGAGATCTTCCTCCTGAAACAAAGGGAGACCCACATTTTTCCAGTTTGTCCAAAGGAAGCCTAGGTGTTCATTTTGCATGAGGGGGCCACACACTTCCTGATATTATGGAGTGGGCCTCAGTAATTCTTCCTAATAAATGGGTCCCAAATTTGCCCTTCAGTGCAAGGTAAACTGGAGGCCCAATACTGATGTCATGAAGAACCTCTGACATAATACCTTGTCAAGGAAGTTGGTTACATTCTGCTTTCCTTGAACAAGCAGACTTTAGACACACTGTTTCATTTCAAGGGGACCGATCCAAACTCATATGATTGAGGGAATACAGACTGGGCCAGTGACATGATAACTCTCTCAGATGTTCATCTTTTTCTGAAGCACACCTCAAATCAACACTCCCTGACAATGGCTTCCTCAGAGAAACCACTTCTATCCGCAGAGACCTCAGCTCTCTTCCTCTAACTGAGGTCTCAGTCTTTCCCTTCTGACCTGGGTGGCCAGGCATTCCCAAATGACCAAAGGGATGTCAGATCACTCTGAACTGATATCCTGGGACATGACTGTAAAAATCTGATCCCTGATCAAACACCTTCTACTTTTAAGATTCTCACCAGAAACGGAGCAGTTCCATCTTTGTTGCCCATGCCTGTGCTGCTGATGAAAGGCTTGTGGAGGATGCAGAGCCAGGAATTACCAACCAACCTATAAGAAAAATGCTCTGATTGCTGGCAAGCAAGGCTCAGAGTCCAGAACACAAGGGTATTCTGGAATATGAGGACGTTTGGACTTGATAAGGTATTGCCTGCACCTTCAATCCAACTCCCAAGGTAACCTGGGAGCTTCATCCTCTGCATGAAGTGTTCTAGGACCTTTCTGCTCATTCCTACTAACCCTACCAACACAAACCTTTCTTCTGTTCAAGAATGGGGCCTGACATCTTTCCACATATGGCCAAATGGGTCTCACATTGAACTGATCAGGCATAGGTCTATGAGAGACTCTTTCTATAAACAAGGGGCACCAGTCCACTTTGGTTTGAGGTCCCATAGGCCAAGTTTAGCAATCACAGCATAGAAACCCATGGTGTCTGCCTTTAGGCCAGTCAGTAGAAATGGAATGACTTCAACATCTCTGCCTAGATCAGGACAGCTGAACACAAACTAGAGGAAACAACCTAGTCAGGGACAGTCATTCAGGCCTGTGGAAGAAGACATGGGTTGTTGCTGCCTTATCTCTCCCAGAATGAATACAAACTATGAAGATACAAAACTCTGAATAAGAGTTGGAAGCTCATGATCAATGCTGGGAACTTTCTCCACTGTATACGGTACCTGGGATATGCACCTTCAACAGAAGTGTATATGGCACCTTCACCCTCTGCCCAAAGGAGATTCTGTCTTCATTTTTCAATGGGCCTCAGAAGATTTCTCTCTTACATAGGGCTCAGAGCTTCCACTTTTCCTGTTATCATTATTACTATTATTATTATCACTATATTGTTCCTTCTCAGGATGTGGAACAGGATGTCAGAACTCTTCTAAGATTAAGGTTGTTCTAAACCCCATTTTCCCAACAGGGCCTAAAACATTTTTTTGTGTTACATGGTCCTTATATATATATATTCCCATTCCTACCAAGTGACCCTGAGTCTTTTCTTTTCTCATTAAAGGGGTGTCAGACCAAGAGTGCATTATACCACTCTGCACAAACAAGATTCAGACATTCCTGATCTTCCCAGTAGGTTGTGGGCCAATTATATACCTCTATCCAGCAAGAGGATTTCAAACATCCAGTTTCTGTAAAAGGAGATCTGGGAAATCAAGCTCTATGGAAAGGGCTCTCAAAACTGTCCCCCGTATCCAAGGGATGTCTCAGACCTCTACCCTCTGCTCTTTGCAACTTTAGGCCCACCCTTATGTCTAAAGAACCATCGGAGCTCCCCTTCTTTCCATGGTGACGTCACACATCCCCCTATTAACTAAGATTGCTGTAGAGCTGACCCCTCTGACAGAGATAGCCATACGAACACATGTGTGACCAATGAGACCTCACAACTTTCTGCTTTTAGATCATAGGCAGCAGATAGAAAGATGATATCAGCTCTCAAGCCATCTGCTTCAAAATTGGTTATAGAAAATACACTATTCCTATCTTGTATTCACAGATATGTTCAGCTGAACACACCTTGAGGAAACATCAATGCTTGCATAACCACTTACCCTGTTGGAAAACTGTTATGAGATTTGCCTTAGACTCTCAAAGATTTCACACAGGGTTTGTATGTTTGTATTGGGCAAAATAGCTGGAAGCTAGTGAGGCAGAGCCAGGACCTTTTCCCATTACCCAGAATAGCCTGGGACTTTCCCCTTCTGACCATGGGTGAACTGCATATTCCTATTTTATCAAATATGGCTGGGGACCCCCTCCCTATGAACAAAGATGTTCAGGGTTTCTTCTTTGCAGAAGGTGGTCTCATGACTTCCCATTCCTGAGAAGAGGGTCTCAGAACTCCGTTATTCCCATGAGACCTCACACATTCCTTGTTTATTGAAATTGTCACGAGAACTACCCTGCATCATACTGAGCCTCCATCCTTCCCCCCATTAACAATGTGGTCTTATATGTTACCCACCTGTTCAAGGGGGAATAGGAACCACTGTTTTTGACCCAAGGAAACTCATGCATTCCTTTTATTCTCAAGATGGCATTGGACATTCTCTTTTGAATAATATTGCATCATACCTTGTATTATTATTTCACAAACCCTCAGGCATTCCCTTAAGTCTTTGAAGTACCTCCAACATATGCTACTCCAAATAAGAGAGATTTAAACCTTTCAGTTTTTTTTTTTTTTTTTAAATTTATTTATTATGTATACAATGTTCTGTCTGCACATATCCCTGCAAGCCAGAAGAGGGCACCAGATCTCATTACAGATGGTTTTGAGCCACCATGTGGTTGCTGGGAATTGAACTCAGGACCATTTGGAAGAACAAGCAGTGCTCTTAACCTCTGAGCCATCTCTCCAGCCCTAAACCTTTCAGTTTTGACCTTAGTGGCTAGGGAAATGCATTGCTCCACTCTGGTTTGAGGGCCCAGTTCCTAAGTGTATTTTTAGAGACTGGATCCTATGCTCTGCTCTTCAATCCCATCACTAGAAATCAGGTGGCCCCATCATTGCCTCCTAGATACGGACTATGAAGACAAAGTGAGAGAAGAGGCAACTTAGCCAGGGACAGCCATCCAGGTTCTTTGAAGAAGGCACTGGTTGCTGCCCAAACTCTCCAAGACTCAACACAAGCTTTGGAAATTCTAAAGCAGAGCTGGAAGCTGAAGTGCAGTGATGGGACCTTCCTTCATCTAATAAGGTAGCAGGGACATCCACCTTTAACAGAACTGTGCATGGCACTTCCCCTCTCCGTCCAAGGGTTTTCCAACTCATATCTTTGCCCAACCAGGTGTCAAAGTTTTCTCTTTCTGACAAGGGGCCCAGCGCTTCCTCTCTTCTCAAGTTACCTCACTCCTTATACTTAATTGAAGAGAATGTCAAACCTCCCTCCCAGGACAAAGCCTACTGTAGACCTTCCCCATTTGCCCAAGGTGGTCTCAAGTACTCATTTTGTGGAAAAGATCCTCAAACTTTCAGTTTCTTTGCAAGTGGGCCTAAGTTATTTTCCTCTGACTAAAGAGGGCTCAGACCAAGTATTTCTTATACCACTCCTTCTGTACAAGTGAGAATAAGATCTGCCCACATGCAGTTCAGTGTAGTGTGAAGGAGGGCTGTGATTACCTCCTTTCAACCACAAAGACTACAGAGATCCCATTTTTGCCCACGAGTGTCTGGCCACAAGGATGAATGAGACCTCAGAATTGGCTCCCATGGCCAAGGGGGTCTCATTCCTTTACTCTATACTCAATGGAGCTTCAGATCTAGCCTCTGACCTTGGGAGGCCCTAGACAATTCCCTGCCTTCAAAATGCACCTTACATGTGACCCTTGAACTTGTATTACCTTAGTGTCAATCCCTGTAACCAAGATTGCTAGGCAAACACATTTGTCACCAATGGACCTCACAAGATTCTAGGTTTAGATCAGATGGCAAAATATAGAAAGCTAAAACTGTCATTCCATCTGCCCAGAGATGGTTGTTAGAAACCATCTTCTGTAATGTTCCCATCTTTTATTGATGGATAATCACAGATCAATACAACCTCGAGGAAGCATCAAAGTCCAGACAATCACACATCCTTTTGGAAGAGTGTTGTAATTGCTTCTTGCATTCTTCCCAACAGTCAATGTAATATATGGATAATGAAAGGTGCAAAGAGCAGTTGGAAGCACATGATGCAAAACCACACCATTCTCCCACCACCCAAAGTAAGCTAGGCTTTTACCTTCTGCACAGTGGAGTGACTGGATCTTGCTATTTGGTTAAACATGGCCGAACATTTTCTGTCTAAGCAAAGCAGTTCAGAATGACCTCAGAAGCTTCCCCTCTGAATATGGGCTCCCCAAACTGTCCTTATTCTCAAGGCATCACACATCATGCCATTTTGATGAAGGGTTATCAGAACTTTGATTAAAGTGGTTGTCAGGCCTTTCTGCTATTACAGTACCCCAGACCTTCCCCCTCCGTCCAAGGACAGACATAAGAATGACTGTCTTTTACTATAGCAGTCTCAGAATTTCCATTTTTCCCAAGGGGACCAGGATCAAAGGGTCCTCAGAGCACTCCCCATGTGCACGTGGGCCTCCAAATTGTCCCTCTAATGGAGGGCCTTAGATATTTTCCCTCTAACCATGGCCACTAGGAAAAGACATGTGTAACTCAAGAGACTTCACTTTGTTCTGCTTTGAGTTGACAGAGCCTGAAACTTAGGTCATCTGCCCTTCATTCTAGTCACTGAAGTGAAGAGGTCGCGTTCTTCATGTACACACCAATGTAGCTGGTGATATGAGGACTTGGAGACTGAGATTGCCAATCATGACTGATAATAATGCTCAGATTGCTGCCAGGACCACCACAGTGTGCCTGAAGATGTGAATCTTCTACACTGTGATGGAGTCCTTCCTCCACTGCACAAGGTAGGCTGGGACACTCCCTTCTCCCTACATGGTTGGTGACTTTGCTACTCTCCCTACATCTGCTTTAGTCTTCAGCTCCTAAACACCATCAATTTCTGCCCATTAGACATCAAATGCACACTCTCTAACCAAGAGGGCCTGATATCTAAGCTGCACAAATGAGGGGGCCAGAGATCATCTCTATATGCCCAAGGCCCTAAGACTTTCCACTTCCAGGCAAAAAGGACCTCAAAATTTGCTCGCTCTGACCAAGGATTCAATCATCCCCTTTGAGAAGAAGGAGGGCTCAGACCTTCCACTTCTACTTAAATATGTCTCACCTCTAACACCTCCTTCGAAAGGGACATCAGAACTATTCCTTTTGTTTCAATGGCCACCAAATTCTTGCCCTCTTTCCAAGAGGTCTGAAAATGTCTTTCTTTCATAGAGGGGATTCATATTCTCTCTCTCTGCACATGGGAGCCACAAACACGCCACTTCTGCTCATAAAGACTTAGTCTTTCCCCCTCTGTCTAGGGGGGAAAGAAATTTTCTCCCAATCCTCAAGTTGGCCTGAAAATGTCCTCTTTTTCCCAAGGGGGATTCAGGCCCACCAGCTCTTGTAAGAGGTCCATAGATCTTGTTCTATTGACTATGTATGCCCGCTTTATTCCCAATTGTCTAGGATTGCATCCAACTTTCTCCCTGCTATGTACAATCTAAGACATGACCTCTCTGAACAAAGGGGCCTTGGGCTTATCTCTCTGACCAAAGGCTTCTTAGACTGAAGATTTTCCAACCTGCTGGAAAATAATGCAATAATTGTTTCCCGATCTTCCACATAGCCCACAAAAGATATGGATACCTGACCTTCCACATAGCCCACAAAAGATATGGATATTCTAAACACTGAAAAAGAGTTGGAAGCTGACCGGGCAGTTCCAGGCATTCCTCTGCTCCACAAGGTATTTACTTTATGCTCAATGGAAAATACTCTTTCCCATTTCATTGAACACAGCCAGAGATTTTACCCCTCTGACGAACAGGTATAGACCTTCATCTTTGCACAAAATGTCTCAGAAATTCCCTTTATGACCAGGGTACATCAACATTTCCCCTTATTCCCATGGAGTCTGCCACATTGCTTCTTTGATGAAGGGCATAATAGTACTTCTATTTCTGTCCAAAGTGCCAAGGTCCTTCCCCTCTCTTACATATGGAGATTTAGACATTCACATCAATAAAGAGTGCCTCAGACCTGCCTGTGTGGTCAAGGAAAGCCCACATATTCACCAGCTGCCCAGTGGATTTCATATCTACAACTTCTAATTTGGATGGCCTGGAAAGTACTGTTCTGACCAAAGTGATCTCAGAGCACTCTGGACCGAGGTCCCAGAACACAAGACCAGCAAGATGATAGTAACCCAGACTACTGTCTTCATTCTGGCCCCTTAGATAGAGAAGTCCTGCCCTACATGCAGAGGAATGTATGGATGGACATATACTAGACAAAGACACCGAGTCAGAGACTACTGCCATGCAGCCTCTTAGAAGACTTCTAAGAGTGCTGACACAGACATTCAGAAGATGTGTAATCTAGATTATGATTTCAAGTTTGGTGCCGATGAAGGAGTGAGTGCCTGGAACTTCTTATAATTTTCAAGGTATCATTAGACCTTCAGCTTCTGCCCAATAGGGCAGCAGACATATGACCAAGAGAGGTTGATACCATTCCATTCGGTTCTGGGGAGTTCCTATCTCCTCCTTCTACATGAAAGGGTCTTGGATCTTTCACCTGCTCCCAAAGTGATAGCAGAAATTCCTCTTCTGCCCACTGGGAAATTGGATATGCCCCACCTACCCAAAGAAGTCTGAGAATATCCTCTCTTAAGTGGCTTTTAGACTCTCCCGTCTCCCCAAGTATACCCCAACTATTTGTCTTCTGACCAAATGGTTCTCAGACCTGCCTGTTCTAATATAGAGCTACAGTCCACCAATATCCAAAGGGTCCTCAGACCTGAATACGCCCTGTGGGAGTAGACTTACTGGGTCTATGTAATTGGGCCACAGATCATTCCATTGTAACCAAAGGAGCTTCAATCCGTTGTCTCTCTTTTACCAGGGGGCCTCAGATCTCCTCTTTCTGCACAAGTTGTCTTCAAATGTGCCCTTCTGCCCAAGGAGGGCCTCACGTGGCTCTCTTCTGATTTAGGGGCCTCGGACATCCCCCACACAAACATGGGGTCCTAGAACATTTTTTTCTTTCCCAATGACTTCTCCAGACCAACTAGTCTTAAAGTATCAGAGCCCAAGAGTAGCAAGTAGAGTCTAGAACCAAAGCCCACTGCCTTAAGGCAGAAAACAATATAATGTGGCCTCCATCATTCATACCTAGACCTGGGCAGCTAAACATACTCTTGAGAAGGAGAACCAGCTTGAGACTATCGTGCAGACTTTTGGACAAAATCTCAGACTGCTGCCTGCTCTGCCACACATTCACTACAGTTGACAGATGTTTGAGTCTCCAAAGAAGAGCTGGAAGCTGACAAGGCAGTACCTGGAATGTGCTCCACTGCTTGAGGTGAGCTGGGACCTTGATCTCATGTCAAGAAGTGGGTATGCACATTTCCACCTCTACCCAGACCAACATACTAGTCTAGGTCTATAAAAAGACCTCAGATTTCTACTCTCTCTCCAAGAGGCCCTCAAACATTTCCTCTCTGACTCTGGGGGCCTTGGATTTTCCCCAAGGCTCTTGAGTTTTCATTTCTTCCCTATGCCTCTTGGCAAGCTTCAGACCTCTCACCTCTGACCCATTGATCCCTAGTTGTACATCTCTGATTAGTGTTGGGGGCATTCATGGTCTCCCATTGACCAAGGGTGTCTCACACATACTAATGGAGTATCCAACTCCACCTCTGGCCAACAGAACTTCAGACCTTCCTCTCCCATTATGTAAGATGTCTATGCTAACATCCAAATGGCCTCTGGTTTTACCTTCTGACCAAGCAGGTGTCCAACATCCCCACTCTTATCAAAGAGACATCTCATTTACATAATGTGGACAAAGAGGTCTTGGGGATTCTCAAGCTCAACAACAATATAACATTCCTCTCCTCAGATTTGAGGTCTCACAGCTCAACACTAGTAAGGAGAGCCTGGAACAGTGGTCATCAATCTTCATGGCATTCAACAGAACATCAGAAATGGAGTGGTTCCAACTTTAGTGCCCAGACCTGGATGGCTGAACACCAACCTGCGAGGCTGAAAAAGCCACAGACACCAGCCACACTCTTGGAACAATGTTTAGATTACTGCATATCCTCCTGAAGATGCCACAGATGATATGGTTACTTTGTTGTTGTTGTTTTGATTGCTCTTGTTCTCTTCTTGATGGTGTTGCTTTCTTTTAACTTTAGAAGAGGACATCTTGATATTTTCTAGTTAAGTTAATCATCTACTGGCATTAAAATCCAGCAACCAAATGCTTAAATGCTTCACACGTTCTACTCTATTTGGGAATCACAATGTATGCGTATCTTCCAACCTTTTGTTTCAAAGACATACTGCTATGTAATTCTATTTTACAAATGTAATCATTTTAATCAATATTCACATGAATATATATTTTATGTGCAAAACTGTTTCCTGTGGTGTGTTAAGTTTTTCCACCTAATGACAATTTTAAAAAATAAATTTATTATGTATTTACTTTACTCCCAGCCACAGCCTCCCCTCCCAGTCTTCCCCACCCCACTCTGTTCCCACCCCCCACCCCCAATCTATTCTTCCTCTGTTTCTGTTAAGGAAAGGCCAGGTCTCCTATGGATATCAACAAAGCATAGCATACCAAATTGCAGTAAGACTAAACACCTCCCCATGCACCAAGGCTGGGCAAGACGACCCAGAATGAGGAGTTGGGTTCCAAAAGCCTGTGAAAGTGTTGGAGATAGCCCCTGTTCCCGAAGTCAAGAGTCCCACAATAGGACCAAGCTACACAACTGTAACACACAGGCAGAAAATTTCATTTGATGTCATCTGAAAGATCCTTTCTTATTGATGTGTCTTAAAAAGATGGATCTTAAGCCGGGCGGTGGTGGCGCACGCCTTTAATCCCAGCACTTGGGAGGCAGAGCCAGGCGGATCTCTGTGAGTTCGAGGCCAGTCTGGGCTACCAAGTGAGTTCCAGGAAAGGCGCAAAGCTACACAGAGAAACCCTGTCTCGAAAAACCAAAAAAAAAAAAAAAAAAAAGATGGATCTTAGAGCAGAAGGTGTATGACTTGATATCTTCAGCAGCACAAATACTTTCAGGATCCTTGCTGTCTAGTTGATTATAAGTACCAATTAGAAGTACACAGTAATCATTGAAGCAATAACAAAATATAAGGAAGAGTGTTGGGGAATATTATTTTAAGGTGTGTTAATTTTGTGTATGTTGCATTTGTTTAACTCTGTGAAGTTGTGTTACTTTGCCTGTCCAAAACACCTGATGGTCTAATAAAGAACTGAACGGCCATTAGAAAGGCAGGAGAAAGGATAGGCAGGGCTGACAGAGAGGATAAATAGAGGGAGAAAATTGGGAGAATAGAAAAAGAAGCAGCCAGAGAAGGGGAGGACTCCAGGGGCCAGCCTCTCAGCTACACTGCAAGCCATGGAGTAAGAGTAAGATTTACAGAAGTAAGAAAATGAGAAAAACCCAGAGGCAAAAGGTAGATGGGATAGTTTAAGTTAAGAAAATCTGGCAAGAAACAAGCCAAGCTAAGGTTGGGCATTCATAATTAAGAATAAGCCTCTGTGTGTGATTTATTTGGGAGCTGGGTGGTTCTCAAAAGAGCAAAAACAAACAACAACAGAAGAGTTTCAAGGTATACGTACCTGAAAATAGCCAGAAACAAAGGAAATCCCAGCTACTAATCAAATCTATGTATATCAAATGGTCATTGAACAAGAAGTTCAGTGTTTTGTATATGTTTTTGTAGTTTGAATGTCCAATTTTTATGTCTTTTTTAGTTAAACAGTTGTTTTTTAAATCTATTTTTATTAATTGGTTAATTTTTTCCAGCCTAATCAGTTTCCCCTCCTTCCCTCCTCTCCTCCCATGTACTCACCCCAACCTTCCCTCGTTCCCCCATCCACTCCTTTCTCTTCAGAAAAGGGCAGGCCTCCCAAATTGGGGTACAAAACTATGCTCAGTGTGGGTATGAGAAGTAAGGACACCATGATTTAGTGTTTATCACTACATCTGTCTCTTTGTCTGCCATCTATCATGTATGTATGTATGTACGTATGTGTGTATATATTAATGTATGTTTCTATCTGTCTGTCATCTATCATGTATGTATGTATGTATGTACATGTATGTTATATGTATGCTTCTATCTATCTATCCATCTATCTATCATCTATCTGTCTATATATCTATCTATCTATCATCTATCTAGTATGTTGGTGCAGTGTGCATCTATGTATGTATGTATGTATGTATGTATGTATGTATGTATGTATGTATGTATCTATCTATCTATCTATCTATCTATCTATCTATCTATCTATCTAGTGTGTTGGTGCAGTGTGCATGTGCCATGATATACATATGGAAGTGAGACGTACATGTTGTGATGTCTTGTCTTTCTTCTACCATGTGCATCTTGGGGTTCTAACACAGTTTATCTGGAACAGCTGCAATTACCACTGAGCCAAATCACCAATCCTAATGCTGTGTTTAAAAGGTTACTTAAAGAATATTTAAACTCTTTTTTTTTTTTTTTTTTTTTTTTTTTTTTTGGTTTTTCGAGACAGGGTTTCCCTGTGTAGCTTTGCACCTTTCCTGGAACTCACTTGGTAGCCCAAGCTGGCCTCGAACTCATAGAGATCCGCCTGCCTCTGCCTCCCAAGTGATGGGATTAAAGGCATGCGCCACCACCGCCCGGCACATTTAAACTCTTATTGTTAAGTGTTCATGATATCAGCACTATTGCCCCTGTTATTCATTGAATGGAATACTTAAATTCGTATGTAAGAATTTGATCCAAAATGCTGTTGCATGGGAGTAGGGCCTAATTGGAGGGAGAGGGTTATGAAGACTCACTTTCAGGAATGAATTATTACTGTCATCAATGGAGTGGGTTCTGTCGCAGTACGGTTCCCCTCTGGATTTCTCTCTCACTCTTTTGCCTTTCTCATTTCTGCAACAGCCTTTTCCAGGATACTGGCTTCTAGTTCTGGTTCTGAATATTTTTATGAAGTTTCTTTCCAGATAGTTTTGCAGCTGTAAACAATACATCCTGGCCACTCTCGCCCTCCACTCCTTAAGACACCCCATCCACCCAGCCTCCCCATGAACTTATAACACATTCATGATTATCATTGTTTTGTGACTCACTGAAATTAACTGGGGCTTTCTGTGGGACCATGGGTTTATAGATATCGGTCAGAGCCTGGTGGGCTCAGCATTGGGTACACAACTGAAGACAGTGGTTTCTCTTCAGAATCCATCAGAATCCAGTACTTCAGAGGTAAAATGTGGGGTGCCAGGAGCCACTCTGCCATGCTTAAGTTATTATTGGTGTTTCTTCTCTATGATCCCAGTACAGCCAATAGAGTTGTGAGTAATTCAATAGTTGTATTGAGACTAGAAAATGGTTTGTTCATAGCAATTCACCGTATCTTCTGGCTTTTACATGCTTCTGGCCCCTTCTTCCATAATGGTCCCTGAGATCAGAAGGGAGTTGTAAATTCCTTATTCAGAAATATCTTAGCTTTTCCTCTACAACTTGGGCAGCATTTTCTGATTAAGAAAGCCTTTCTGATTAGTATCAGCCCTTTCTGGTGAAAGCTGGGAGCAGCTTTCCTCTCTAGGTACAAGCATGGATATGTACAAGACAATTTGCTTTAGGGTGGAACAGGCTTAAGCCTTCATGGGGGCTGGATGAGCTTTTGGGCATTGAGACCATGTAGAACAATGGTGACATAGAAACATTGAGCAGAACCAGAGGAGAGAGGGTTGGCAGGTGGAGCTCTTGGTGGGGTGGAAAACTCCGGGCTGGTAGAAAGAACAGGTCTGTCCACGGTCTCAGAAGGGATGGACAGAACTCACTGGGGCAAAGATACTGTGTGCAGCTATCATGAGGAGGAATCAGAGGTATGGTGTGACAGCCAAGGTTTTGGTAGGAGAAGGGTAAGGTAACTCCCCAGGGCTGAGCGACTACTGGATGCTGTGCAGAATCCCTCTTGTGGAACAGAGGCCAGGAAGATCCAAATCTTTGTGTCACTAGGGCTGTCATGAGGGCATAGAGAACCCAATGCTCACGACATTTCCTGCTGCCAAGAAGATGTGGTAGCTGAGGTGGCAGTGTCTGGTCCTTGCAATGTGCAAGATGGTCAGAGACATTCACATTGGGCCCAAAGGCTATGGAAATTTCTAATTTTGCACACCATAATCAGGAAGTTTTTACTCTTATTAAGGGGATTTAGACCTAAACCTTTACCCATGGACCTCAGAGTTTCACCCTGTGACAGAGAGGCCTCAAAGCTTTTCATTTTTCCTAAGGGGCCTCTAATGTTTCCTCTTTGAAGAAAAGGGTGTTATATTTTCTTTCTTGGCCTCAGGGCTCTCTGACCTGGCCCCTCTACTCAGGATGTGCTCAGAAACTCCTCTTACTTGACATGGCCTTCTTACATCCCCCATCTTCCTCCCATCAGACTTCCCACCTCTGACTGGAAAGTGAAGGTCCTCTGCTTACCTGTGCCTGAGGGATAGGTCTGAGTCCTCCTTGGTATGAAGAAGAAGATGAGTGAGTAACCCCCAACACACTGTGTCCTCAGATCTTCCTTGTCTGGCCCAAAGGAACTAAAGCTCCCTTCAGTGTTAAAGGGTGTTGATGACTCTACCCTTTTAAAAAGTTGGACTCAGCCTGGGTGTTCTGTCCAGTGAGCTTTGCATAAGTCTTCTGAATCCATGACCCTGTAAACTGGCCCTTGTCCCTAAGACTTTTCCTTTGTACCTATGGAGCTTCATGTGCATCCTCTCTGGTGAAGGAGTCTATTGAAGTAGACCTCGCTTAATAAGTAGCCCTAAGATCTTGTGTCTCTGATAAAGGTGGGCTTTAAAACCAATGGAACCTCAAACTTTCCCATGTTTCTAAAGGGTGATGCAGAAATTCCACCTCTGTACAATATGGCCTCTGTAATTATCCCTGTGGCTATAAGGGTCCCATGGATCCTCCCAGGCCATGAAGGTCCTCAGGCATTCTGCTTCTGCCCTAGGAAGCTTCTTTTTTGCCAAAGGAATTTCAGAAATAACCCTGAGGGCCAAGATTCCACAGATATTTCCAAGCTATTCATGAAGTTTCATTTATAATCCCTATAGACAAGAACATCTAAGATTTTCTTCCTGTGACCACAGAGACCTGGAATATTCTCTTCTGACAAACAAATCTTGGGCCACACTGGTTAGAGGTCTTTGGTGCCAAGTTTATTTTCTGTGAATAATGAGAAATATAATCACATAATGCAGTGTTCGAGAGTCTCCTTATCTTTGATGAATCCATTCCATGGCCCACAGCAGGTGATGACACCCCATGGGTTTGAGCCTTCTTAGACACCATTCTCCAATACTTACATCCTGATGATAAACTTTGATCATGTTGGTGCGATGGATGATTAGCAGACATTATCAATCAATAGAACAATTATATTGTAAAAAAAAAGTTCTTTGTCACATATCAAGTATTCATTTTAATACAGTTAATATTATACCATGTGCTTCAAATAAATTGAAACATGAAATGGTTTTTTTCTGGCATAATGAGAAGGAAGAAACTTATTATGGGTCCTGTGTGTATTTCGCCTATGCTGCTCTTTCCACCTCAAATCTCTCTGCGTACAGCTCAAGAAAGAGCCCTGGTCTAGCAGGTGCAGGGTGAGGTTAAAAGGGAGATTCTGGAGTGACACTCTGAACATGCAGGTTTGTCTTAGAAAATCCACACCCCCTGTGTAATCACCTTTGTCCTGTTCCCCCATTCCTTTGATTGATCTTCACGAAGTATTTTTTTTTTTTAATTTTAAAGGCAGTTATATGTAGTTGTTTCCATGAAGGAACAGAAAACAGTCTCTGCTCAGGTGAGATGCATTTGGAGGGGTGAGAGTCAGCGGCAGGTGAATGTGGGTGTGTGCTCCCAGGCAACACACTAATGACGTCACCATCCAAAACAGGAGCTTTCTGATATGTTGAGCACGTTTCTCATGGATACCAGTGAAGAGGCAATTGCAAAGTAGGAGCTGTAAACATTGGGGAAGTAAGTTGCAGGAAGCCTCAGTGAATAAGGTCTTGGTCTGCTTGGTTCCCCTTCCCAGCTCCCCACCGCCCACCATCACCACTTCCTGGAGATCTCCCATCAGCATTGTGAGACTTTAAATTTTCACAGTTCACACTGCCTTCTCTATTCGTGCAGTCCAAAGGCTATAAAAGGGGGATCTCAAGACACATGAATCCACCCCTGTCCCTAGGCCAGCACGTCATGGACAAACACCAGTGTTTTTGTTTTTGTTTTTTAAGACCAGTGTTTTGATTAGTATTTTACTGCTGGGAAAAGGCACCATGACTGTAGCAACTCTTATAAAAGAAAGCATTTAATTGGGGTTACAGTTTCAGAGGTTTGGTCCATTCTCATCATGGCAGGCAGCATGGCGGCACGTAGGCCGACATGATCGCTGAGAGTTCTACATCCAGATCCACAGGCAGCAGGAGGAGAGAAACTCCGGGCTTGGAATGGGCTTTTTGAAACTTCAAAGCCCACCCCGCAGTGACACACTTCCTCCAATAAGGCCACATCTCATAATCAATTCAACAGTGTCATTCCCTGGAAACCAAGTATTCAAATCTATATGCCTATGGGGGCCATTCTCCTTCAAACCACCATAACCAGCATGCCTTGAACACCAAGTTTCATTCCTCTAACACAACCTATGGCCTCCCCTATCGGGGACTAGGGGAGTCCAGCCCCTCGATAGTCCCCTCCCAGGGTCCGGGAAGAATCTACAACCAGCTGATGATTAATCTTTGATAAAAAGAAATGAATCTATGTACACCAAACTCCTTAGTTCACACACTTTATTATTCTGTGATAGTTCTCTCTCTGCACAGCTTCTATTCTGCTCTCATGTCTAGCTCCTTTCTTGCCTGATTTCTCTCTATATTTATCTACTGTCCCCTCTAGGTTCTATCTTAATTCCTTCATCTAGTTCTGTCCCTTCTAGGTTCTCGTCTATCTAGTTCTTTCCCCTATCAGCTCCTCTCCCATCTCCTTCTCTCTCATCTTGCTCTTCCTCATCTTGTTCTTCCCCATCTGGCTCTTCCTCATCTTTCATCACGTTCCTCTAGTCCTCTCTTCTAGCCCTTCAATCTAGTTCTTCCCCATCTCAGTTTGTTCCTCTCAAGTTCTTACCCATCTAGTTCTTCCATTCTCTTTTCTCTTCTCCGCCCTGTGCCCTGGAAGTCCCGGTATATAAAGGGAGGGTCCGAGCTAAATTGTGTAAAGCTATTACTTAACGTCCACCTCTCCTAGGCGGTGTCTCCTTGTGGAATTTACCGTAAGTCAGGAGACTTGCATGTGGGCTGTTATCATTGTTAGTCCTCGGAAGTTGGGTGCCCACCTGGGTGGTGTTTCCTGTAGTCCTTGAAAGTGGCTAAAGGAGATAATCTGATTCCAGAGAAAACCTTTCCTGAGGCTGTTCTCCAAATACCTGGAATGTGTATGTCCAGAAAGTGATCAGTCTACACTGTTAGTCCTTCTTAGTGGGAAGCCAATTGGGAAAACTATGAAGGCACACATGATTTTCATAACAGAATACAGCTGAATATATAACAAGCCAAGTAACACCAAAAACTCCTTGGGATTTGGCTTCCTCTGGAGGAATTCCCTGATCCCTCCAGGTAGTGACTTTGCCATAACCAGCTGAGTTCTTATGTTATATTCCTGTGGCCTGCAGCACTCCCCTTTACTGGGAAACTTCTACTGTCTCAGTAGGGCTGCTTCTACTTAGTGGGATTGAGCATTTGCAGCAGCAGGCTGTCCTTGGTCCTTGGTGGACCATCTCCTACAACTGCCCAGCAGGAGGCTTCCCGTTAGTGCTAGGCTCCTGCAATACTTCCAGTCTTAGCCTGCATAATTGCACAATCACTTTAGTAACCAGCTGGGCTGCAGTGGGACCCAGTGTGTGCTCTGTGCAGGCATAGGGCCCACTGATCCCATTAGGGCACGAGGGCACAGCTTAACTGTTAATTTCTCATGGAGTGAAATGAGCCTATGTGGTGGAACACTGATGAAAGCAGGAGCCACCTCTAAGTCTAGCAGGGCATGATAACACACCTCACCTGTTAGCATCTCATGTTGTGTGGTGCCTGCTGTCTTGCTCAGGGAGCCCAGGCTGAAACAGCACTCTTCCTATCCTTACCCCCAATCTATCCCAGCCCAAGAAGGAGCCAGCAGGGAATGAGGGCACATGGTGGAATATTCCAGATTCCCCATAAGGATTCACAGCTCATGGGGTGGTGCCCACAAATTGGCACTCACTATGAGCATGGCCAAAGGGCTGGCACGTGCTCAGTGAGCCTAGGAGATGGCACCCCTCTGGCAGGAAGGAGCCAGGTCAGATTACAAGATGTTGTGAGGGTCCGTGGTGGAATATTCCCTGCAGCTGGATCACAAGGTGGCCCCAATTGGTTGGCATCCAGCCTGAGACAATATACATGGACCTAGTACTCATGTGTGTTCAGTACCCTCACCAGAGAGTGCCTGGTTGCTTCTGCTCCTGTCTGTGCTTCTGATATGGAAAAATGGACAGCTGAGTCCTTTTACTTCTTTTTTTTTTTTGGTCTTTCGAGACAGGGTTTCTCTGTGTAGCTTTGCGCCTTTCCTGGGACTCACTTGGTAGCCCAGGCTGGCCTCGAACTCACAGAGATCCGCCTGGCTCTGCCTCCCGAGTGCTGGGATTAAAGGCGTGCCCCACCACCGCCCGGCCCTCCTTTTACTTCTTTAGCAACTGGAAAGGACTAAAGAATTTGGCAAATGAAAGCTGTTTGAAAAATTCAAACACACACATTTAAAATGAATATAAATTAAAGTACAAGAAATGTTTTTCATTAAAAATTATCATGTGTCTGACAGATGTGTATGGAGGCTTGCTTGCCCCTGCTGGTGCATGAAGTTCAATAGATAACTGTATTGTAAGTATTCTCTCCTTTTACATCTTAGAATCTGGAGATCAGATTCTGGTCCTAGGACTAAATTGATTTTACATCCTTGAGAGTCAAGCACCATTCTCCACCACGTCATTTTGCAGGCCTCTTAGTCTAATGAAACAATACTTAGTGTTTTACTTTTTAATGGTGATTAAGATTTATATTTGCTATTATTTTCATAATAATGACCAATGGGATGGATGTTCTTGCTTTTCAACTTAACTACATCCTGAATTAACTAAAACCAAAGTGGCTGGGCGGTGGTGGCGCACGCCTTTAATCCCAACACTCAGGAGGCAGAGCCAGGTGGATCTCTGTGAGTTTGAGGCCAGCCTGGGCTACCAAGTGAGTCCCAGGAAAGGCGCAAAGCTACACAGAGAAACCCTGTCTCGAAAAACCAAAAATAAATAAATAAATCCCAGTCTTTAAAAAAAACACACAAAAAAACCCAAGTGGCTGGGTATACCGGAGAGGAATTTTTTTCTTATTTAAATCATTTGAAGTGGGAAGACCTACCCTAAATTCAGATCTTTTGAGATGGGAAGATTCACCTTAAATCTGGGCCACACCTTCTGGTGGCAGTCTCTATGGAGGACACAGAAGAAGGCAGCTCTTGTTCCTTGCCTGCTTGCCCTCATTCTCACTAGCAAGTCTGTTCTTTCACTGGCATTAGAGCCTGCTTCTTTGGGATTCCAGAGCATCCTGAAGATCAGCTGAGTCATCCAGCCTCATGGACTGAACAAGAACAAGAATCCAACAGATTCTTGGACTTTCCATCAGGAGAAAGCCATTGTTGGAATTGTTGGACCACAGCCTGCAAGCCACTCTAATAAATTGCGCATATATATATATATATATATATATATATATATATATATATATATAGTAAGTCTATCAGTTATGTTTCTCTAAAGAACCCTGACTAATACACTCAATGTAGGCTTTTTTTTAAAAAAAAACCTGTATTACTATAGTATGAAATAAAAATATAGTTAAAGTGGTGAAGTAAATGAGGTAATATATCTTATTCGTAACACAAAGTAATTTGTTCAACTATAATTCATAAGGTATAGTGTACTAGAAAACTGCCAAATGCTGATTATGTGAGGCCTTGGAAATGCAGAATTGAGTAGGACACCAAGGGCATCTTCTTTTCTTTAAAGAATTTGCCTGAGTGTTAAGAAGTAGTTGGAGGATTTGATATAAGGGAATTCCTGTCAATTTTTTTGTCTTACATTTTGTACAAGGGCTAAGGAGATGGTTTGATGAATGAAATGCTCTACACAAGCATGAGGATCTGAGTTCAGATCCCTGCCCATGTAAAATCTAGGGATGGTGACATACACGTCTGTGTTCTCAGGGCCGGGACAAGGGATGTGCAGACAGATTCTTGAGCTCCCTGGCCAGTCAGCCATCCTAAATGAAACAGCGAGCTCCGGTGAAAGATTCTGTCTCAAAAATGAGGTATGTCAACCTCTGGTCCCTACTTCTGCCTCTACAGTTACACATGTGCACGTGCACATGCACACACATATACACGTGCTTACACTACACATAAAACAATGTTTAATTCTCTGACACGTAGCTGGAGTTTAACATTCTCTGTGAAGAATCATTTGGAGTGCAGTAAACCTAGAAGCTGGGAGAATGGAAATATTTTGCGGTAATAGAGATGATGAGTAACATCAGAGTGAATTGTGAACACTACAATAACATGGAAAAAGTAGATTAATTCACCCAGTATTTAGAAAGTAGGCTACATACATATTTGTGCTTGGGGTTGTAAGAGACAGGAGAGTCATGAATAACACCTAACTTTCCTGAACATAAAATAACCATTTAAAAGTGCAGGTCCCCTAAGTGGTTACCCAAAGCAAATGAATCAGAATTTCTAAGACATTCTCACTAAAACAGTTTAAAAGATAAATTGTGTCTGTGTGTGTGCACGCACGTTGTGTGTGCATGTGGGTGTGTTGTATGTATGTATATACAACATGTATGTAGATGGTATGTGTGTACTAAATTCATAGTTTGTCATAAATTTAGCTAGGAAAACCTCAAGTAGGTTATCCATAAAATACAGATTAATATTTGTAATAGATGATGCTTTGTCTTGTTCATAAGGGAATGTATCTAAGGTTGTAACAGTATGGCTGCTATGTGTTGATAGTTTATTGACTTTTTAAGATAAGGAAGTATCTTTATACTAGGGATTATGAAATTTTTCTAGTTATTCATAATTGATACTGGATTCGATGAGATATTTTTATTTTACTGTTTTAGTTAAGTGTGGTTTTTGTTTTTGTCAATGTGTTCATTCACACTGACATAGTCAATTATTAAACTGTCCTTGCATTCATACTATCAAATAGCTCTCATGTTGATGGTTGTTTCCAAAAACACATCCTGAATAAATTGTTTTTCTAGTTACAATATTTATATGCCCTTGAAAAATAAATTGCTCTGCTTTTATTGACTTTGCTTCATACAAAGATATTTCAAGAACATTAAATGGCTATTTTAACATTTAGTCATAAACATATATGTTTTAATAAATCTTCATTTCTAAACCTATTGCCTAAAGTTATACTGTTTCATTATTTTGAGTTGTATCTGTAATGTTTCCCCTTTACCTATGTTCTTATGTTTCTTACAATCTTCATTCTTTATGTTTTAGCCAGTCTAGACAGATATCAGTCTACCATATTAAACTTTTCAGGGATAAAAGTATTGTTACCATGAACTCATCCTCTGAGTTGTAAGCAGGACACAAATTAAATGCTTTTTAAAATAGTTTGCCTTGGTCATGGTGTCTCTTCACAGCAATACAAAAGTAACTAAGACATCATCCTTAGCAATCAGGGAAATGCCAATTAAAAAAAAACTTTGAGATTTCATCTCAGCCCAGTCTGAATGACTAAGATCAACAAAACAACTGACAACAGATGCTGGTGGGGTTGGAGAAAAAGAGGAATCCTCATCACTGTTGCTGAGAATGCAAATTTGTACAGCCACTCTGGAAATCAGTATGAAGAATCATCAAAAAACAAAATTAAATCCATCATATGCTCCAGCTATGCCCCTCCTTGGCATATGCCCAAAGACACATCATCCTGCTCCACAGGTACTTCTACTGTGCTTTTAAGTAGAATTCACAGTTAGTTTACAGATCATTAATTTTCTTGAGAAGTTTTCATAAAACTATAAATTTTTTTCCAAGTACTGATTTAACTACCAGTTTTGACATTACTTAGGTAGTTCTTTAGCAGTTGTGTGCATTTGAGACATTCATTGGCTTTTTAAACAGACTTTGGATTACCTCACCATGATTTCTTTAGCACCTATCCATTTTAATTTCATATTTTCTCCTATCAATTCTTCCTTTTGGAAACATTTTCTCCAAATACTTTTGTTGTGTCCAGACCTTCATCTCCCTCCATTTATTTCTCTTCCAACTTCTCTACTACTGTTGCTTCTTCCTCCTACTCTTCACTTTTCCTTGTGAATCACGAAAATTAATGAGTGGAAGGCAAGTGAAATGTATGATATAGGGAAGAGATCACCCAGGAAGAGTATAAAAACAAAAAAAATATGGCTGTCAAGATGGCTCAGTGGGTAAGGACACATTTCAGGAAGCTTGATGATCTATCAGGTTTAATCTCCCAGACCTACATGGTAGAAGGGAACCAACTTCCACAAACTTTCCACTCAACTTCATATGTACACTATAGCATACATATATCCACATATATATGTATATATATGCACAATAAATAAATCAATGTAATTAAATTTTTTAAATGATCCAAGATAGCCAGAGCTGTAAACTAATTTAGTAACTATCAGCTTTAGATAATTTGCATTGGCATGGATTCTTCTATATTGATACAAATGTAAAATTATTTTTGTATTCCTGTTTAAGATAATTTGTATATTGATACAAATACAAAACTATATTTGTCATATTGTATATACATTCCTACTTCCATTTGAAATATTTTTATATATTGATACAAATGTAAAATTATATTTGTCATACTGTATGTTTATTCCACCTCTGTTTAGGATATTTTGTATATTTATACAAATTAAGGATATTTTTGTCATATTGTACTATACATTTCTACGAATGCACATCAACAAGGGACAGACAAGGTAATCCTCTGCCATCAGAAAACTCTCTGAGGGGCCTCATGCAGGCCCCCATGGCAAATTCAGTTCATGCCTTTCCTGCCATCAGAGAAGAAGCCCCTTCTCAGAGCAATTAAATCACCAAATGACTATTGGAATAAACCAGACTGATCAGAGTGATAAAACATCTATAGCAGAGAGAACAAGAAATTCAGGAGAAATCATAAGGTTAATTTTTTGCAAACTTCTATAAATGAGCAAAGACCAAAATTAAAAATACAAATAAATGACATTCTCTTTGAAGGTCTTGTAGACACCAGTGTGGATGTCACAATACTTGCACCAGAATTTTGGCATCCAAATCGGCTTCTTTAGGAGGTAAATGTTCAGCTGTTAGGGATTGGAACATTATCTCAAGTGAAATAGAGCAGAAGATGGCTCAAATGTATAGGGCCAGAAGAACAGAGAAAAAAATTAAAGCCATATGTGACTAATATAGCTATGAATTTATGGGGTCATGATCTATTACAACACTGGAATACCCAGATTAACATTCATCCAAACTCAGAAACAAACCATAAACTAACACATGTTTCTGAGAGAAATATTAGGAGGTTTTATAAAGAACAGTCACCGGCCATCCAGCAGGGCACAACAACTGCTGATCTTTCAAAGACACCAACACCTCTACCTTTAAAATGGTTAATGGACAAGCCTGTGTGGGTACAACAATGGCCTTTAATGACAGAGAAATTACAGGCTTTAGAAGAACTGGTACAAGAGCAGTTAAATGCTCAGCATATTGAAGAATCAACCAGCCCTTGGAATTCTCCTGTATTTGTTATTAAAAAGAAATCTGGTTGCTGGGCAGTGGTGGCACATGCCTTTAACCCCAGCACTTGGGAGGAAGAGCCAGGTGGATCTCTGTGAGTTAGAGGCCAGCCTGGATCCAGGACAGGCATGAAAAACTACACAGAGAAACTCTGTCTCAAAAAAAAAAGAAAGAAAGAAAGAAAGAAAAAGAAATCTGGTAAATGGAGAATGGTAACAGACCTAAGAACAATTAACAAGGCAATTCAGCCAATGGGCTCTCTATGATCTGGAATTCCTTTGCCTACTCTGCTACCTAAAGGATGGCCCCTTATAGTTATTGACTTAAAAGACTGTTTCTTCTCAATACCCTTACAAGAAAAGGACAGAGAAAGACTTGCCTCCACAGTGCCTACTTATAATAATTCTCAGCCAGTTAAGAGATATCAATGGAGGGTTCTACCACAGGAAATATTAAAAAGCCCAACACTGTGCCAATATTTTGTACAACAGCCATTGGAAGTAATACGTAAACAATTTCCTAAATCTATAATTTATCATTACATAGATGATATTTTACTGGCTGATTCAAATGCAGATACCTTAGAAAGAATGTTTGAGGAAGTAAAGAAAGTTTTGCCTTGTTGGAGATTACAAATTGCTCCTGAAAAGGTACAAAGAGGAGATTCTATTAATTATTTAGGAAATAAAAATAGGTCTACAAAAAATTAGACCCCAAAAAGTACAAATTATGAGAGATAGATTACAGACTCTTAATGACTTCCAAAAATTATTTGGAGACATTTCCTATTCATGGACTGTTATTGGGAGAAAACAATCATGAACTGAGTAATTTGTTCAAAACCTTATAAGGTGAAAAGGATTTAAATAGTCCAATAGTATTATCAGCTGAAGCTGAGAGAGAATTAATTGGTCTTGGTGGATAAGGAAGCACAGGAAGGACATGTGGATTGTGTGGATCCAAAGCTTGATTGCATTTTGGTTATTTTACCCTCTAAGCATTCTCCTACAAGAATTTTAATGCAAAGAGAAGATATTATATTGGAACGGATATTTCTACCAAATAAAAAGAGTGAAAAATTAAAAGCTTATATGGAAAAGATCCATGAGTTGATTTTGAAAGGAAAATTGAGACTTCGTCAATTAGCAGGAATAGACCCAGCAGAAATTGTAGTACCTTTAACTGAGGATGACATTGACAAATTATGGACAGAAAGTGAACCTTGGCAAAGAGCTTGCAGTAATTTTTTGGGAGAGATTAACAGCAAAAATCCCCAAAATGATAGACTTCAACTTATAAAGAGAGCTGATTGGATTCTGCCTCACATAGTTCAGGAAACACCCATATCTGGAGCCTGTAAATTTTATACAGATGCAAACAAACAAGGAAAGGCAGGCTACAAATCAGAAATTTTAAGTAAAGTGGTTCAAAGTCCTTACAATTCATTCCAAAAATTATAATTGTATGCTATGCTGATGGTATTAATGGAGAGAAACCTACAGGAAGCTGGCTATTTCTGTCATAACTCATTTTTTGGAAGTCGCTTGTTTCACTTCCTGTTTTACTAAGTAATATTATTTCCTCCTCAGTTCTTGGAAGGAATTGAAGATTAGATAGTTATAGTTGTAGTTTTCCTTGTTAAGAAATTCAGAAAAGAAACTCACTAAGAGGTGTTAAGTGTAGAAGTTTTAAAGACTTCATAAGATTGTTTTTTGTTGGTTATACAAGATAGGATAGAAAGAGAATTAGGTACATTTTGGACTCAACAAAATAGGATAGATAATGGAATATTTTCTCTGAATTTGTCAAATGCAAATGGACTAGACATTGTTGATGCATTTATTGCTTGTGTATATTGTATATGGATATTGTACTTATTGTATATAGTTTTTCTTTTGTTAGTTATAACTTTATTATTATTATTATTTTACTTTTTATTAGATTAAAAAAGGGGAAATGTGGTGATATTTTATTTGTGCTTTAATAAATAAAGCTTGCCTGGAGATCAGAGGAAAAAGCCAGCCACAACACAGAAGTCATGTAATGTTAACACACATCTTTAATTCTATCACTTGGCAGGCAGGATTTCTGTGTGGTCAAGGCCACACTGGAAACAGAGCCAGGTATGGTGGCACATGCTTTAAATTCCAACAGTAGTTAACTGTGGAGGTCTGGAGGTCTGTACAGACAGACAGGAAGTGACAGAGCTGAGCAGGAAGAGGAAGTGATGTAGCTGGACAGAGAGCAAATTAGATGGCAGAACAGCAAGGCATGAAGGCGTGGGTAGACAGGAAGTCAAGACATTTGGAAACTGGGGAGTTGGTGAGGTAAGATTAGGGATGGCTTTCCCTATTTCCCTGATCTCTCTCAGGCTTTCACCCTTATATCTGGCTTCATGGTTTGTTTGCTTTTAAAAATAAGACCATTTAGAAATCTGTCTACACCTTACTTCCAAACCTCTAAGCTTGTCTACCTGTGCACTAAAAAAAAATGGCCTAAATATCCTTTAGATAACAATAAGAATGGCCACTTAACGACTCACTGGATCCCAATATTTTACAGGAATTATCTAACTTGTGCCAGCAAATGGGCAAATGGAAAGAGTTACCTTATATCCAAGCTTTTTTTTTTTTTTTTTTAAATCTCAGCTCTAAACCCTGCCTTCTTGATTCCTTTTTTCCTGCCCACGTGCTCCTAGCTGTGCAACCTGAACCTGAGGAAACTCTCACTACTGCTCTGGACCTGCTAACGAACCTCTGCCAATCCCACCCCCCACCCCCGCTCCTTGGGCGTCTGCCCCTTTGGCTCCTTCCCGTAACTGAGCTGCTCCAACTGCCTGACTCTGTCTCCCAGCTTCACCCTTCCTGTCCCTTGTTCTGGAGCTGCTGAGGAACCCAACTCCAGTCAGACCAACCCGGCAACCATTATCCCTTCTCGAGAGGTGGCCGGGGTGGATGGGTTGGTTAAGGTATATGTTCCTTTCTCCCTCATGGAACTTTCTCAGACAGAAAAAAGACTGGGCTCTCATACCTCTAATTCTATTTCCTTTATTAAGCAATTCCAATATATTACCCAATCTTATAGCCTCACCTTTCATGATATATATATGATACTTGCTAATAACCTACTTCCTGAGGAGTGCAGATGAGTTTGGGAACAGGTTAGAATACATGCAGATGAGGTTCATCAAACTAATGCTGCCCATCTACCTGGGGCCAAGGTGGTTCCCCATCAGGACCCATGTTGGGATTACAAAATTCCAGGTGGCTCTCTAGCTAGGGATTGGTTTGCAGCTTGCCTCCTGGCAGGCCTTCATAAGGCTGCACTCAAACTAGTAAACTATGAAAAGCTTAAAAACATAATTCCAGATAAGGAAGAAAATCTGTCTCATTTTTTAGGACATCTTACAAAGGCTCTCCTTCAATATACTATCCTAGATCCTAAGAGCCCAGAGAGCAGACAGCTCCTTATGACCCACTTTGTCTCACAGAGCTCCCCCGACATTAGGGCTAAACTCAAGTGTCTGGAGAGAGGGCCCCTGACCCCACAGGCAGAAGTCTTAGTGGTGGCATTTAAGGTGTACCATGGGAGAGATGAGAAAGCCATAAACAGAACTGCCAAATGCTGGCACACGCTATCCAACTGGCCGCCCAAAGACCTCCAGGTCCCTGTTTTAAACGTGGTAGAGAAGACCACTGGGCTCACGCCTGCCCTAGCCCATGCGGGCCACCTTCTGGGCCTTGTCTAAAGTGCCACCAAGAGGAACATTGGTCAACTGACTGCTCCCATACACCTCGTGTCATAGGGGCATCAATTGAAGACCACCCCACAGCCGATCTCTTAGGCTTGATGATGGATGATTAAAGGAGTCCTGTTCCCCGCCTGACCACAGTCATCTCTCACAGGGAACCTAGGGTAGCCATTACAGTATTAGGGTGATCCATTTCCTTCCTTTTGGACACCAGAGCCACTTACTCAGTCCTGAAGGAATTTTGGGGTCCCATCTCTCCTCATCTCCCTATTGTTGGGGTAGGGAGATAGCCTTACCTACCTCACCAGACTCCACCACCTAATTGTATTTTCAGGGGCATTCCTCTGACACATACATTTTTAGTTGTGCCAACCTACCCTGTACTGCTAATGGGAAGAAGATTTTCTAGCTAAGGTAGGAGCTTTTATTTCATTTGCTCCCCACATTTGACTTACTCCAGACTCGTCAGCAGCTCCTCTCCTCCTCCTAGCCACCCAGCCTACTAGCTCTAACATTTCATTTCCCTTACCAGCCTCTCAGGTGGACCCCAAAGTCTGGGGCACCCAGAACCCTTCTATTGCTAGGCACCATCCCCCTATTATTATCCAGTTGCAGGACCCTACCAGGTACATTACCCAAGCTCAGTACCCTCATTCACTCCAGAGCCTTAGGGGACTTAAGCCTATCGTTTCTGACCCTCTCAGAAAAAAAGCATGTTCCAGATTTCTCTCTCTCTTAACACTAACCAATAAGATTCTGATAGCAGAGTACTAAACATTATAACATCACGGCTACCAGCTCAAGATTTTAAATTCCCTATGGCTGCTTCTTAATATGTTTTAAAATGCTTTTGAGTTCCAGAGCCAGCTTGAATCTACCTAGACAGGTCAGATCCACTTCAGATAAATATAATTCAAACTTTCCTGGTCCCAAGACCCCCTCCCTCACCCTGGGACCCTTGGGAGATCCCCCCAAGGTAAAAATTTTTTCTAAACTTCCTCTTCTGCCTCACCAGCACCTTGTCAGACCCAAACAGTCAGATCCAAATGGTGACGGACAGTTCCACAGAGCCCAAAGCAGCAAAAGGCGATGGACAATTCCCAAAGCAGCAGAGGACAATCAATTACCTCAGGACATTCAGCTACTTCAAAAGCCCCCTTTCCTACCCCTAAAAGTTAACCGACGCCCACTAAATCAGCTGGGAGCAGTTTCAGGAGACATGGCGCCCCATTCCTGTTCACCCACCTTTTTTTTTTTATAAGAACAAAGAGTCTGGAATGTTAGAATTCCTAGCCACTCCCCCAGCTACATGACCAAGCACAAGTTGTGCAGTAGCCAGGCAAGATGCTTAGTCATCCTAGAGCCTTGCGTCCTGTGTAATCCGTGCACAGAGTGATCACGTAATCTGTGTGCAGCATGATCATGTAATCTATGCACATGCGTGGCGTAGCTACGTAAGCCTATATGCACATGTGGTGGGGGAGACCTATAAAAGTGGGTTCCATCTATCCCTTCTCTCTCTCTTCCTGCATGGTGATTCCATAGGCCTATGCACATCTTTTCTATTCCCTTCCCTTAATAAACTCTTATGGTGGGTTTTGTTGTGCCTCATGGCTTCTCTCACATGGTAAACAGTGCCACTTAATAAATAACAATGCCTGCAGGCCAGAAGAGGACACCAGATCTCATTATAGATGGTTGTGAGCCACCACATCGTTGCCGGGAATTGAACTCAGGACCTCTGGAAGAGCAGCCAGTGCTCTTAACCTCTGAGCCATCTCTCCAGGCCCTGTTTTTGTTTTTTAAAATCCTGTCTGTATTGACTCTGAGGGAGGAGTCTGGAATTGTTGGAGAATCCGGGGGTGTAAGAGTCTGGGAGACTGTAGCTAAGAGACTCCAGTTCTTACTGTAGAAGGGCCAGCCCGCAGAAATTTTCTCCAAAGTGACTGACTGTGGCACAAAATTCAAAAGAATTTAGAGGTGAGGGTGAGGTAGAAAGGAGTGGTTTTGACTTCAACTGGAGAGAGGTGCATGTCTTTGAGAAATAATGTGATATAGAGTTAAAAGTTTACTTTTTTTCAGATTTGTTTTCTGTCTGTCTGTCTGTCTCTCTCTCTCTCTCTTTGTGTGTGTGTGTGTGTATGTGTGTGTGTGTGTGTGCGCGCGCGCGCGCGCGCGCGCGCGCGTGGTGTGATGTGTGCAAGTGTCTGAGGAGGCCAGAAGAGGATGTTGGATCCCCTGGAGGTGGAGTTCCAGGCAGCTATCAGCTGCCCGTTGTGGATGCTGGGAACCAAACTAGGGTCCTCTAGAAGGGCAGCAATAACTCTTGACCAAGAGCCATTTCTCCAGTCCTCAGCCGTACTGCAGTAACAGGGAAACTATACTCTTGTTTAGTGGTTGAACTACAGTTATTTTGTTTGTAAAGTTAATCACAGTAGTAAACGGACCTCCCTCCCAGGGTTATTTTATAAAAAGATTCACAAATATTTTAGGTATATGAGAATCTACATGTGACTCATAGACATTAAAAAAAAATAACTCTAGCCAGGCGGTGGTGATGCACACCTTTAATCCCAGCTCTTGGGAGGCAGAGCCAGGCAGATCTCTGTGAGTTCAAGGCTAGCCTGGTCTACAAAGCAAGTTCCAGAATAGCTAGGACTGTTACACAGAGAAACCCTGTCTCAAACAAACAAACAAACAAACAAACAAACAAACAAAAACTTTAGTTTTAAGGTTCAGGTGGTTAAAAAAAAAAGAGGTTAGTAAGTTATGAAAGGGAATTGGTAATGTTATAGCCTGTAGGAAGTGGGAATCTGTGTCAGACAGACATGGATGATAGGGGATGTGTACCTGAATGATTCTGTGCAAGTGGATGGTGAAAGTGAGCATGTTGGGAGGATCCTGGAGAGAGAGAGAGAGAGAGAGAGAGAGAGAGAGAGAGAGAGAGAGAGAGAGAGAGAGAGCAAATGGCTATTCTCCTCCAGGACATGGCCTTGGAAAGTTACCTCAGGCCCTGAAAAAGCAGAGACCCTTTGAAAGTGTTACTTGGGGTTCACAGCAGATTCACAACACTGCTTCCAGCTCTTTGAGCACTTTTCCTGACACTGGGCGGGGCCTGAGCATTTGAAACCCCAAAGCCCACCCACACTTCCTCCAACAAAGCCACACCTCCAAAGAGTGCTACTCAACTTACTGATGACCAAGATTCGAATAGATGAGCCTGGGGGCTGTTCCTGTTCAAACCACCATCCTCATTTTCTGCTTCAAGTCTAGTCAATTTTCTCATGGCCTTAACCACACCAAATGCTCACAAGTCTCCTTTCGAGGCTTTTACGCACCCTTCCCTCTGCTTAGAACTCCTAGCCAGTCTCTCAGTCACGGCTCAGACATCAGCTCTTTCATATAGATGGGGTCTGAGCATCCAAGTCATCCTGAGTGTGATCACCCAGACTCCAAAAGACAAATATGGTACGTATTCCATTCTATGTGATGCACAACCCTCTGTTCATTGTCCCATTATGGCATCATGCTCACCGCGTAAATGTGAACTCCATGAGAACGGAAACTTGTTTCCCAGCTCTCCCCATGATGTCTGACACATACCCAGTACTCAGTAACTATTTTTTTTCTCATTGTTTACAAAAGTTGAATATGGTTTTACCTCCTACCACCTGGCCTCAAACTCTGTAGCTATCTATCATTCCACATGTCTCGTTTAGACTTTACTCCCGGTCCTTGTTCTCAAAGTGGATTTGAATTTTAGAAAGAAAATAAATTGTAAAAAGCATTGAGACAAAAACATATATACATATACATGTATATATGCATATATATGTACATTTTTATTTTTTATTTTTTAGGAGACCCAGAGATAGCGCGGTGGGTAAAGGCATTAGCCATGCAAACCCAGTGACCCGAATACAATCCATAGAACCCACGTAAAATTCCAGATCTGCGATACGACTCTGGAATCCCAGCAATCCTCTGGTGAGGTGGGAGGCAGAAACTGGAGAATCAGCTGGAAGCTAGCCTGGGCTTCACAGCAGACACTAGGCGCGCACTGCCTCAAGGAGAAGGCAGGAACTTCTGAAAGTTGTTCTCCGACCTCCACATATGCGCTACCCCACATGTGCACCCCCCACACACAGCTAATTCATTTTATAAACTAATAAAATACTTATTCAAATGATTGAGTCGGGTGGTGGTGCTGGTGCATGTCTTTAATTCCAGCACTCTCCGGGCAGAGGTAGGCAGGTTTCTGAGTTCAAGGCCAGTCTACAGAGCAAGTTCCAGGGCAGCCAGGGCTGTTACACAGAGAACTCTGTCTTGAAAAATAAAAATATAAACAACAACAACAAAATGCTTGAGTTGGGCATAGTGGCTCATGCTTATAATATCAGAACTTGGGGGGCTGAGACATGGCTACAAGCTGGAGGCTCCAGCTGGAGGCTAGCCTGAGCTACATAGTTGAGTTCCAGGCCAGCTTGGGCTACCTAGTAAGACCCCACCTCTAAAAAAGCCTAGCAACAAAAGAATTAAAGTCCAATGAAACTTCAATAAATCACTGAGAATGAGAATGTATTGCTGTCATGTCTCCATGCTTCACTTACCCGAAAGAAGGCTCTGCCCAAGGCCAAGGGAACAGTATGCGCTGATGTCATGTGATGCAACACCTTATCGCTCTCTAGGAAGTGATCTATAAACCTGGAGTCTAGCTTGTCACCTCATTCCTGGAAGGTTAGCAACACCTCTTGATTTCAATTAGTTCTAGTGTGGAGACGCTGAAGGCAGCAGAATCCTTAGGAAGTGAGGAGAGGCGGACGGTGTGTCACTGGAGTATCACCTTTGGAAGATGACGTTCCCGTGGGACTCTGCTAGCAGGGTGTTACAAAACAGAGTGATCCTGGACCCTGCATCTCCTGCTTCCTGTGATGTTGTGAACTCTCCCACTTACATACACTCCCAAAATGATAGCATCTGGCATGTTTTGATGTCGCCAAAAAGCCCACCATGGAAATGAATAGATAACCAGAGCCCTGTTCTTGGATCCCCAAATAAACCTCTTCATTTAAAGCACCCGGCCCTGGGTGTTTTGTTACAGCAACAGGAAACAAACAGAAAAACCACTGGCTGCTTGGAGCTGAAGGAGTGTTGGTAACGACTGACAGTGGCTTTTCTGTTCTCCCTTTTCAGCCAGCTAATATTCGAGACACATGCATCTGAGAGCGTTCTATTTAAAAATATATGATATTCAAAATATAAATACACATGGAAGAGGTGATATGGTAATATTAAAGCTTGAGGATTTAATTAATATAATTTATGTTTGGGGTACTATCTTCAAGAGACTCAAATTCTAGGGAAGGAGGAGAAAACCCAGAGATCACAATATATTGTAGTGACTGATTTTTTTATTTTTATTTTTTGGCTTTTCAAAACAGTTTCTCTGTGTAGCCCTGGCTGTCCTGGAACTCACTCTGTAGACCAGGCTGACCTTGAACTTACAGATATCTGCCTGCCTCTGCCTCCCAACTGCTGGGATTAAAAGAGTGTGCCCCCACCTGACTTGGGCAGAAATTTAAAAGTATTCTAGGCTAGCTTTGAATTCCCTTTGCAGCCAAGGGTGACATTTAACTTCCTTTTTTTTTCTTTTGTTTTTAAATTTTATATGAGTAGATGTTTCCCCTGAATTTAAATCTGTGCATTGTGTGCCTGCAATACCCACGGAGGCCAAAAGAGGGCATTGGATCCCCTGGAACAGGAGTTAACAGTTGGTTAGTTGCCCTGCGGTGCGGGGAAATTGAATCGGTCCTCTGGAAGAGCAGCCAGTGCTTTTAATCTCTGAGCCATCGCTCCAGCCTGACCTTGAACTTCCAATCTTCCTGCCTTCGATGACTTGAGTGCTGGAATTACACACATGCACCACCACTGCCAATTTATATGGTGCCGGGGATGGAGTCTGAGGCTTTCTGATTGCTAGGCAAGCACTCTCCCAACGGAGCTATAACCACAACCCTCAGATTTAAAAAGAAAAACCAAACATTTTGTCACAGTAAAATCCGATGTTATACTAATTTCATACTCACCTTCTGAGAAAGGACAGTAGAACATATCTAAAGTTTAGTTTGCTGTAATTAAACGATTATGTTTCAACGTCAGAAAATATGCGTAGTGAAGACGCCGCAATCAGTGACGTGTAGCTGTGTTTCAGGCAGCGTTGGCGCAAAGCATGCAGTCTGCTCAAACCTGAGAACCAGCAATGCAGTGAGGTCACATGATACAACACAGCCTAGCACCACCAGCGACACCCCAGATTCATTACATGTTTGATTTTTAAATTTTTTTTAAATTTATTTTCATTTGCATTGGTGTTTTGCCTGCATGTATGTCTGTGTGAGGGTGTCGGATCCCCTTGGAGCTGGAGTTACAGACAGTTGTGAGCTGCCATGTGGGTGCTGGGAATTGAACCCAGGTCCTCCGGAAGAGCAGTCAGTGCTCTTAACCACTGAGCCATCTCCCCAGCCCCACATGTTTGATTTTGAGCTAAAAGTTGCTCAGTGCGCCCTCAGCAACCCTTCGCTGTTGCCAAATCGTTTGTGGTCCTCAACATTCACACGGGGCCACACTCCACAGTTCCAGAGGCTGGCGCTTAGAACATCTGACTAGAGCCTGCCTGCTGATGGTGCGAGGCTCTGTTTCACAGAAATAAAAATGTTGGGCCCGCTGTTTGCAGATGAAATCTCTCTGGGAACTGAAGTCTGGAGTAGTGGAAAGCAGACCTCCAAATGTTGGCCCCAGGAAAGGCAGGTGAGCGCTGCAAGTGCTCCTTAGGCATCTTCTGAAGGGGGATTCGAGGAAGCTAAGGCGTTGGGAGATTTTCCCTCCAAGAGTTCGGTCTTGGCTTACCTCATGTCGGATTTTGATCTGATGATCTTCTCCTTTCCCGTTGAGCATTTGCTCCTGAGACATGATTCTGTCCCAATTAGCTCTTTCCACGCCTCTTTCCCTTTCTGGATGGTGTTCCAGTCTATTTTCAGAGCCTGCGCTGTTCCGTCTGCTGTCTTTTTCTGGTCTTCTATCCCCTTCCTGCCCTGCTTACTGGTGGGGGTGGGTGGGGTGGGGGTGGGGGTGGTCAGCTGTTAATTAAGCAAAATAAGCCAAGCAAATCAAAACTCCCCAGTATCTGGTTTGGGGTTCATTAGCTACACTAGTAGCGTCTCCTTAGATCTGGTTTTATTTTGATGTGATTTACATAAGCCCCGGGCTTGGAGCAGTCGTCAGAGTGACAGCTATGGAAAGAGGGTGCTGAGCCGGGTGGCGGTGGCGCAAGCCGTTAATCCCAGCACTCGGCAGGCAGAGGCAGGCGGATCTCTGTGAGTTCGAGGCCAGCCTGCTCTACAGAGAGATCCAGGACACCAAAACTACACAGAGAGAGGAAGAAGGAGAAGGAGAAGGAGAAGGATGGCAGCCACAGCCCAGTCTTCATCAAAACTCTGAGGACATTTTTTGTGTCAGTGTTTCTAGGAACACAAGGGGCTTCACTTCCTACAGCATGAGCACTGGGTGGTGAATTTACTGCTTCTGAAAACCCACAACTCACATTCCATTCCTAAACAACAGATTCAAGACATCATCATATGAATAGTTTTTAGTGTATCATATGTATAAGAAACTGGACAAGGACTAGGCAACAGGGAAAATACGTGGTCTGGATTCAGATGACTTACGGCCATGAGGAAGAAGGGTGTACACACTTAAATACATACACGTATTTTAACAAACCAACAAAAACTGCCAAGTAACACTCTCAGAGTGGTAAATAAATACTATACGGGTAGCATGATCATATAGCCTGGTTTGTCATGTATGCTCCAAGTTGATGGAGGTTTTGGATTAGGTATAATTGTGTCCCTTTCAACATCAAAACACCACCACCTAGGTGATATATGCTTACTGCATGTACAGGCGTTACATTTAGCAACTTAGGGGCCAGGACAATTCTCTGTGGTGAGGTCACATGGTGGAGAGCTTAGGGATCTGGTGGAACTTAAGTTGGTACCCAAAGGAAGAGTTAGGGCATAAGCTAGAAGAGAAAAAGAAGAAGAAGAGGAGGAGGGGGAGGGGGAGGGGGGGAAGAGGAGGAGGAGGGGAGGGGGGAGAGGAGGAGGAGGAGGAGAAGAAGAAGAAGAGAAAAAGTGAAGAGCAGGAATATAGCTTACAGAAAGATATTAAAAAGATACGTAGGGGCTGAGGGGAAGGCGCTCAGGAAAGCGCTTGCTTATAAGAATGTGACCTGAGATGACCCTCAGAACCCGTGTGAAAATGGCAGCTGTGGCACATGCTTGCAGTCCCAACACTGGAGAAGCAGGGTCAAGAGGACCCTTGGGGTTCCCTGGCAGACAGTATGATCTAATCAGTGAGCTTTAAAGAGAAGATTGCATTCCTGAGGACCGTATCATCCAAGGTTGTCTTCTGGCCTCCATACACAGGCATGTGTTTGTGCACAGAAAAAAAGGAGGAGGAGGAGGAGAAGGAGGAGGAGGAGGAGGAGGAGGAGGAGGAGGAGGAGGAGGAGGAGGAGGAGGGAGCCAGAGGAGGAGGCGGCACAGGTTACATTATATTGAGTATAACCCTTAGTGTGACTGTGGGCTGTAAGGGCATGATCTGTTGGGACAGCAGTTGAAAATGGCTAGCCGGGTGATGGTGGCGCACGCCTTTAATCCCAGCACTTGGGAGGCAGAGGCAGGCAGATCTTTGAGGGTGTCCATGTGTGAAGGCACATGTGGGTTCACACGCATGTCAAGGTTTGACGCTGCTGTCTGGAATCATTCTAGATTTCTATTCCACCTTGCTCTTTGAGGCAGGTTCTCTCAACAAAACCCAGAGCTCACAGGTATGGCTAGTCTTGCTAGTAGCTTGCCCTGGTGAAGCCCTGCCTGTGAAAGCTGGGAATTGCAGGCAGCCCTCCACAATCACCATTTGTGCGGGTTCTGGATCTGAACTCCCATCCTCAGGATTGAGCAACAAGTGCTGTAGCCATTGACCCATCTCTCCAGACCCAATGTTTTGATTTATTCAAGATTTATTTTTACTTTATTTGTTTGAGGGTTTTGCCTGCATGTATGTAAGTGTGCCTGCCTCATGGGTGTGGTACCTGAGGAAGTCATCAGATCCTTTGGAACTGGAGTTATGGGCAAAAAGTAGGCGTGGGAACCAAACCCAGGGAGGTCCTCCGTAAGAGCATCCACGGCTCTTGCTCTTAACTGCTGAACCATCTCTCCAGCCCCAAACACTTCTATTTTTATTTTCTATTTTATTTATTCAGTTTTATTTTCTCTCTCTCTCTCTCTCTCTCTCTCTCTCTCTCTCTCTCTCTCTCTCTCTCTTTCTTTTTTTGGAGACATGGTCTCACTTTGCAGCCCTGGCTGGCCTAGAACTCATTGTGTAGACCAGGCTACCTCAGCCTCACAGAGATCCACCTGTTCCTGCCTCCCATCTACTAGGATTAAAGGCATGCGCCACCGTGCCCGGCTCACTTTAATTTCTACTGTAGTGTCAGTGTCCTTTTTAAGGCTCTAAGAATAGTATGTGTTGGGGCTGGAGAGATGGTTCAGCAGTTAAGAGCACGAGGACCCAGGTTTAATTCCCAGCACCCTCGTGGCAGCTCACAGCTGTCTGTAACTCCATTTCTAGGGAATTTGATACCCTCACACAGACATACACACAGGCAAAACACCAATGCACACAAAAATAGAAATCAATCATTAAAAAGGAGAATAATATATGCTAAAGCCCATCACAGTGGCACATTCCTGTAATCCAGTCCTGGTCTGAGTTCAAAACCAGCCTGGACTACATGGCAAGATGAAACAAAACCAACAAACAAATAAAAACAAAAACAAAAAACAAAAAAAACCATTATGTTTTCACTACAAGTTGCTAGGGGTAGGCTCTTTTCATCATTTTACCTAGTCTATTGAATGCTCAATTCACAGATTTATGTGCTTTTATGATCTTAATACATATTTACAGCAATGTTATTAAGTTCATTTATGGGCTATTTTATCAATCAAGACTTCTTAAGTAGCAAAATGACATAACTATATTTAAAACTATATATTTGAGTGTAAATATTCTCCCCACCCCCACCCCAGGAGATAATTCTTGGTGGAAAGTGTTCCTAACTTTCATCAGATACTCATGGTGTTTGTCACCCAGAAAAGAGTAACAGCTATTCATTTTTCACTTTTTGAGACAGGGTCTCATAGCCTGAGTTGGCTTTGATTCGATGGCAATGCTACCCATACTCCCAAGTCGTGGGATTATAGCATGAGCCCCCACGCCTGGGAGTTCTTATGCGTTTGTAAGTACATCTATGGAGCTGTTTCCACTTTGTGCTTACTGACTACTTGGAAAGGAATCTTCGAAAGCCTCAATAATTATTCCACATCAGAATCGGCCACAGAGGGCACCTTTCAAGCTAGTTCCTGATGCTCTTTCCAAGTCTTTACCCCCATCCCACTTCCGTCAGGTCCTGCCTTTTGCTGGACAGAATGACATCGTGCAACAGCAAAACAAGGCTGTCTGAAGGCCCAACCCTCTGCCCCCTCCATCCCGTTCTGCTCTCCTCCATTTGGCATCGAGGGCCTCTGCTGATGGCACACAAGGCTTCTACCCAGGTGCTCAGTGTCCAACTTCTAAAAGGAGCCCTCCTTTCTCTCACCGACTCTCTGGTGCCTCCCACAGTTATGAGTCTGCTTTAGAAAGAATGTTATCACTTCCTGCAGGACACATCTCGGACCCTGGACCCGGTAGCTTTGGAGGTGAACTTGAGGACTAAGGAGTGAGAAGTGAACTTCTAGCTTATTGTGAGACATCCCCTTTTCGGTTACATTTCTGCAGACACTCGCTCTCCCTCTCCCTTGCTGATTATTAATGATTTTTCTGTGTCTTTCTCTCCTGTTCCCTTTGGAGTCGGTCCTCCCTAGTGACTTCACTTAGTTAAAGTTCTAATTAGTGCAGCTTCCACTCCAGCAGATTTCCACAGCTTTCACGTCATTGCCTTTTCCATATGACAAAACCCCATTAACGGGACTCGGAATGGTCAGAAAAAGGAAGCAGTCATCTAATGCAATGGGCCTCCATCTCCATCCTCATTGGCCTCTATCCTTTTGCTTTGACTTTCTTGACTATTCTGGAGCTTCCTCGGCACATAATTTCATCAGCAAAGAATTAGGGCTGAGCTGTGGCACCAAGGCTGATGCCGGAATTGACTCATCTTCTAGTAGGTTCCATCCTATCATCACTGTAACTAAAAAAAAAAGAAAGAAAAGAAAACTTACACCAGGGAAAACATCATTCCTTAGGGAGGAAAATAATGTCAATTTCCCAGGAGTGATTTGATTTGCCCCAATGTTCTTATTTTTTTTCTCATATCTTCAAAATGTAACTAGATTTGATTAGGCATATAGTAGAATCTGAATTATAGAATCAAAGAGCTAAGTGACTCACCATAGACTCTTTGACCTGACATTTTAAAGCAATGGTTCTTAGCTTGGACTGCACACTGGAGCCAGGTGGAGGGCTTCCAAACACTTGGTACATGGGTCTTCCCACCAGAGATGCTGATTTAACTGGTGTGGGGTTCAGGACAAGCAGCTAGAGACTTTAAAAAGCTACTATAGCTGTAGATAGGTTGGGGACCACCACTCTAAACAGAAGCAGCCCGCAGCCATTGTGAACAGCGTCATAATACTGTCAGAAGACAGTAGAGGGCAGAGTTGACTTAAATTTATGTAGAGATAAATTGTTCTTGCTAGGACCTAGCAACTAGTTAATAAGGTAATCTTAGCATTGTACTGAGTGGTTATCTTCTTGTCATTCATTTATGACTAAAGCCAACTCACTTTCTACATACAAGAATTTACTAGGGAGCCTCTGAGTGGCAGCTGATGAACAAGGTCATTATATGTTACATCACACATCTGAGCGTGCAAGGCAACGCTTAATGGTTATGGTGGAATAGCCGAGGCAAACCTGAATGGCCTTGGGCAGAGGGGATATATGGTCACACTGTGGTCACTGTAACATGGCTTTGCTAAGTAAACTAGAATAAATGAAAGCGACTACACACTTGTGTCGACTATTAAACTCCCCGATATTATGTTTGTGTGTGCCCATCTATCAGTGTTCCCCACCACACCAGACACTACAAGCCACAGCGAAGAAACTTAAGACAGATTTGTAAGCGTCAGACATTACATAAGCCAGCTGAGAAAGTTGGTTCAGGGTTTTACTCATAAATAAAAAGGTTAAAATTTTTCCTTTAAAAGCCTTTCAGAGAGCAGGCTAAGACACATAGTAAATTAATAAAGATACTGCCCTCTTTATGACCTGTCTTTGACTTATACTGCCTCGTTTTTTTATTTCCTGCCATGATCAGCGCTTAGCACGTAGGGCCAGTAGACTTTCTGAGTGGCTGAGCCTGGGTCTTAGAAATTCTCCTTGTAGGCATAGCTTCTTTGGCAAGTGCTTTCTCTAGCTCAGTACAGCTGATGATCCCCCAAATGAATGATGGTATTTCTTCGGAGAAGGAAGGCATGATGCAGCTGGTGAAGAGCAAACGCCGTAGAACAAATCATTTAAGTCAGCCACAGAAGTAGCCCTCAGAGCACGCTAGCCGCTTAGCCACAGACCTTTCGTCCCACATGGAGACCTCCTACAGGGTGGTGCAACCACCTGCCACAACTTTTGAATGACAGCTACAGGAGTGGCTATATTTAACTATGCCAACAAAATCTCTCTCAATCTCTCTCTCTCTCTCTCTCTCTCTCTCTCTCTCTCTCTCTCTCTCTCTGTGTGTGTGTGTGTGTGTGTGTGTGTGTGTGCACAAGCCTGCATGGGCATGCGAGTATATACATGTGCATGGAGGCCAGAAGAAGGTGTTGAAAACCTTACAGATGTTGTTAGAGGCATGTGTGAGCTGTGGTACACGGGTGCTGGGATCCAAAGGCTGATCCTCATGACCGAGCAACAAATATTCTTAACCACTGAGGCATCTCTCCAGCTCCCACTTGGAGCCCTTTTTAAAAAGTTAATAGCATATCATGACATTTCCCCTTTTCAGTGACTATAAAACTACACCCCCACTTAAATTAACGTTTCTTTGTGTGTGCGCATGTACCATAATTGGTGTTAAAAGGGAACGTGTGTAGACCAATTAAATTTAGTAGAATTCATGGGTGCAAAACAAAACAAACTTGATGCACAAACCAGGCAGCTCCAAGGCCCAGAGAAGGTTCTGAGACTCCGGCCGACACTGTTAGTCAGCAAGTACAGGAAGAAAATGGAAGTGAGGCCCAAAAAACAACGGGCTACAGCTTAGTTGCTCGGCCAGCCAATTGTTTAGTTTAACTGATTTATTTCTTACAAGGCTTCCTGCAACCAACCAAAGCTGTTTCAGCTCTACATTGGTTAGAATGCTGGGCCCAGTACAGGTATCCACTCCAAGGTTATGGGCTCCCACATATTGTATTTAACATCATTTTAACCAATTTTGACCTCAATTTTTTTTTTAAATTCCACTTTGAAGAATATTGACATGGCATACACTTTTTCATTATTTTCAACTGTTTCACTGATAAACATTTCATGCATTCTTAGTATAGATGTAAAATACGGGAAGCTCGATCAAGCCGAGAGAGTCCTCAGAGTGTAGGTAGTTCAATGTCATGATTTTGTGGCTAAAAAATTGAGGCATCAAGAGCTTAAGGGGAGGCAGAGCCTTTTGAGTCTTTGTCTACCTGTATTTTGAGCCTACTCTGACACTGACTATAAAATGCTATTAAATGGTAAGTTGTGTTGAGTTTTCTTTCTTATTCCTCTACCAAAAGGCTAAATGTTAAAAGCTAACACCTCCCAAGGTCATTTGCCTCTGAAGGTTTGTTTTTATTTATGCAATAAAGTATTATAGTCTTTGGGATGCCAGCGGGAGATGTCCCAGGCACCTGAAGTCCTATGAGGCAAATATCTACTTATTTCTGGCAGCACTTGGTGGAGGTGAAGGGTAGTCAAGAAAACAGGCAGTGATTGGGTCAGTGGTGGAATACCAGTGCTTATTTACAGCTTCCAAGACCTTCCAAGAGAAGGCTCACAGTTTCCGGTTGGTTTGTCTGGAAGGTGTGGCGCTGGAGGCTGAATGAAGCACATCTGGATAATTTCGATGGTTGTATGAAGAGGATATGCAGCACAGAGCTGTTACCGCGCACGTGCTCAGCATAATTTGGGGCTAAATTTCTGAATGAAGCATTGACTTCAAGTAGGAGACTATAACATGGTTCCTCTGAATTAAGTGTCATGAGAACCTGTTAACTTAAGACTCAAAGTCACATGTGAGTCAACATCTATAATCCTAGCAGGTTGGGAGCTGAGGCAGGAGGATTGCTGTGAGTTCCAGGCCGGTCTGGACGACAGAGTAAAACTAGGTCTCAAAACAAACAAGCAAACCCTGAATTACTACTTCCTGAAGAAATAAGTCTAATAAGCATGAGATTTGGAGTTCATGTTATCTTTGGGAAATTACTTAAATGCTAAGATTCTTGACCCAACAATGAAGATAATAGTAGCAATTTATTTCATGAAATCAAATAAAACATTTGAGAGAAAGAAAATGATAACTTTTTTAAAAATGGAACTTGTTGCCAGGTGGTGGTGCAGGCCTTTCATCCCAGCACTTGGGAGGCAGAGGCAGGTGGATCTCTATGAGTTCAAGACCAGCCTGGGCTACAGACTGAGTTCCAGGACAACCAGGGCTACACAGAGAAACACTGTCTTGAAAAACAAAAATAAATAAACAAACAAACAAACAAATAAATAAAAATAGAACTTGTTAATGAAAAAGAAGAGAAAAAAATTGGTTCTGGCGAGAACCAATTATATCCTGTATGTATTCTACAAAATACATCATATTTAAGCTGAATTATTGTTTCTTACAGACTTCAAAACATTGAGGAAATATTCAAACAGAAGCTGAGCAGCTGTAGAAACAACCCACAGAATAGAAAGTGAAATTAATTTGCAGAGGTAATGGAGCTTTTTATGGCTGATTCTTTCTAAACTTTATTGAAATTTTCCCAAAGGTCTTGGTTAATATTATGAAAAAAAAAATACTGTGAATTTGGTAACTGCTTACTTGCAAACAAAACAATTAACAAGACCATTTATGTTGGCAACAATTATCACATCTACAGAAAATTGTTTAGTTAGTTGAATTGTTAACACGGTAGGGTAGCTATCATTCTTTAGTACAAACTCAATTGCAATTTCTTTAAATTTGTTTATTTTATGTGTATGAGTGTTTTGCCTGCCTGTATAATCATGCATGGCTGGTGCTCTCAGAGGTCAGAAGAAGGCATTGGCTCCCCTGAAACGGGAGTGAACCACCGTGTGAACCACTACATGGGTACAGGGAAGCAAACCTGGGCCCTTTGTAAGAACAACAAAAGCTCTTACCCGCTCCAGCCACCTCAAAGTCAATTTTCACATTATAAATTCTCCCTGTGGTCTGAGTTCCTGTCTGATAAATATTAATAAAGGATGAAGACATAGGTTTGGGGATCAGGTTCTCCTGATTATCCACGTACAGAATATCTACTCAGTGGAATATGCAAGGTAGTCAATGTCAAAACATTAACTCAAATTCCTTATAACACACTTTGATCTACGTTCCTGTGGCCTTAGTCTTGTGCGCTCAAGATCCAGGAATGTTGGAGCATGGGGACTGGAATGGGGTGACTGCCTGAGGGTTATGGTACGAGACAGTAGAGCAGTAAGAGACAAACACCACCTGAACCGTCACTGTTTGCTTTACTTTGGTATCCATGAGACACAGGAAGAGGAAAGACCTGTAAGTGAGCTGGGGGATAGTAATAAGCAGAAGAACTCTTTAATTAACCAACCTCTGTTCTGGCCCACAGATGGTAAATTAGGCATGGATGTGCTGAGGTGGTGGAGAAGCTGGTAAAATTCAGCCACAGTTTTGTCAATTACCTCTCAGAGGATGTGAATTCATTTAGATAACCTTATTTGACATAAATAGAAAGGAAATCTCATTTTTAAAAAATCACATATAATATATATATATATATATGTATATATATATATATATGTATAAGCTGGAGGTGGGGTTGGGGGAGTCTTTTAATTATTTCTTGGTTGGTCTCCAAGATGGCAACCTCTTTTGTAAGTTTCTTGACTTGTTCATTCCTTTGGCTGTCATATCTTTACTAAATTTGTCTCAGGTGTCATGGACCATGCCGAGTGCTCAGAACTATATCCGGAAAGTAATCATGGCTTTGATCTGATTTCCTTCCTGGAGAAGAATTTGGCTGCTGTGTGGAAGGAGAATGGAGTAGGAGAGTGGGAGGGCAGTTAGGAGACCACACAGGCAACCAGGAGTTGTGACTGAGGCACTCGGAGGCAAAGGCTTGCTGCCCAGGGCACAGCCTCTCTTGGTTCTCAACGGTGTGCTGTTTCAATTAGCCTTACTGCTTCTTTGTCTTTGCAAGTTCTGAAGGATGTGGCGCCCGTGGGTAATCCCAGACATAGGAAGGAGAACCCAGTTTCGTTTCCTGAAACGTAGCTCAGTTAAAGCCCATGTTAGAATCATGAGTTAAAATACATGTTAGAATCCTGAGTTCTTCATTTCTTCATTATTGTTGCTAAGGATTTGAACTGATCAGGCTTGGCTTGATATTTGCTTTTGAGTACCTTTCTAATATACATGTTCATGTTTAATTCAAAGTGGTTTATTTAAATAGCTTCGGTTTTGTGATTCAATAAAAATAGACTATTTGGGCAGCACAGAGTAAAGGGCTGAGGGGGGAGGACATGAAATTGGGTGGGTAGGGAAAGGAGGGGGTGGATCTGAGAAGAGCTGGGGGGGGGTATATGATCCAAACATGTAAGAAACTCTCCAAGAACTGAAAGAGAGAGAGAGGGAGAGAGAGAGAGAGACAGAGAGAGAGAGAGAGAGAGAGAGAGAGAGAGAGAGAGAGAGAGAGAGAGAATGATAATGAGAACAGTGAAAGTTGCCCTGTAGTTAGATGCCTCTAGTGTCCTTACTTTTTACTTACATCCCCCGGGCCTCACCTATTGCCTTCAGCTAGAGCTGGGGACCCAGGCTCTGAGGCTCCCCCCCCCCCACTCCTTGACTGACAGCTTCTACTATAGTCTTAAGTACATGCTTTCCCTTCTGGTCCCAGAACTCTTCCAAAGCTGTAGGTTAACTGGGAAGCTTGGAAGGAAGGAGTACAAGGTGTCAACATGGGCAGGCAAAGTCCCCTGACCAATGAAGTTGAGTGCCCATCTTTATCTCACGTAGAGAGTTCTTAAAGACACTCTATAATCTTCGGAGAAGCTCCCTGAAGGCTCGCCTTTTCAATCATGACCTTGATAGTGAGCCGGTCTCTCAGCGTTTCCTTTTTCCCCTTTTCACAGTCCCTTGTTGGGCAATGCCCTTTCTCTCTACACCTCGAAACTTCCTCTCTCACCGGTCCTGATTTATCACTTCACTGTAACTCTATTAGCTGAGATGCATTTGGGGATGCTGTCAGGATAACAGGATCTGCAGCAAATGAGGTTGTATTGAATTATTTATCGTTCAGCTAAAGTGGAGATAGGCTCAGTAGACGAGCCGGTTTGTAAAATCTTGGGGATAATCTGTCAGCTGCTTTGGAGCTTTCATGATATTAATTTTTTTTAAATTTGTGGTTGAAAATTAAAAATTTGAATGCTCCAAAGGAAAATGTGTATGTGACCATTAAGTTCTGAGCCACAACCCTATAGCTAAGAATTATCTGTTTCCTGTAATATAAAATTATGTAGCAGCAAAGCTGCAATTCTGGGATTCATGAATTTATTTAATAAGTTTAATCACACAGGGTTTAAAAAATATAAATACATAATTTTCCTCCTTTTTTTTTCTTTCAAAAAATAGATCAAGGATTTCTACTTGTGATATGTAAGTCTCAGCTTTTGAAGTTGGCCTGTATTTGCTTTTTGGTTTTGCCAGAATTTGGTTTTCAAAAGGACAGTTTTTTAACTCAATAACAAGCAAAGCAAATTATTTGGGATGTTTATTTTGGGGATATATATATATATATATATATATATATATATATATATATATATACCCCAGGGCCTTTGGAGTGCTAACCGTGGGCTCTACTGAAGAGCCCCAGCCCCAGCTGCCCACAAAGAATTCTAGATGTCATCCAACGGTGGGAAAGGAGGAGGAGGACAATCCTAACCTCTAGGGTGACCCTGGCCATTGTGTCCTCTTCCCTGGAATACTAGTACCATTAGGGGAATCGCTATGTAATAAGGACTCAGACAAGAGGAAGTGGAGAGTCCTGTGGCTTTGTAATACCTGTGGATTTTGTACCATTTAGCATTCCTTACTGTCCAAATACCTACTCTCAAAAAGTGTGACTGCAGCAGGCAGTGAAATATCTTTGGCGTACCTTTAATACTCAAGCTAAGCTTGAACATCTGGCAAGTGAACACCCTTTGCAGATGAATCCTAGAAAAACAGCATAATTATACACCCAAGCCAACAAGTCACGAGTAAGGCTGTTTCTTCTTAAGAATTCCTGGGAGCATCCAAGTTAAAACTTCCTTCTGCATCTATGCTCTTTTCAGTCGCCACTGCTGTCTCCAATATACCTGTGATTACCTGGGTGGATGGTCCGTGAGAGATCATCCTAGGCACAGTGTGCGGAGAAAAAACAAAAACAAAAAAACCCAAAACAAGAAAATGATGAAAGGTACAGCAAGGCGCGCGGCAAACCTTACAGAGCAATGACCTTGTATTGTTGAGAAGTCAAGGCAACAGCCTGCCCTGCAAGCCGCCCATGTTGGTCTGTATCACTCTCCCTAGCCGATCCTAGATGCCTTACGGACGGTTCTTCCTTGGCACCCTTGGTTCTGGCCTACTGGATCCCACCCCACCAAAGCTTGCAGTGGGAAAGCCAAGTCCTGCCAAGAGACCCGGGCTCACAGGAAGGTTCAGGTGGGCTGGTGTGCCCATTTGCCTGTTGATTACGGCCCCTGAAATGTGCGACTGCAGGCTGCGCGCCACCAACCTGCCTAGCCTGGTTCTCCCGGACAGTACTAGGCTTGAGAGCTGGAATCGCGGCCTCGAGCCCGCAGGCTGGGGGCGGGGGCCTCGGCCCAGTGCCCACCCCCTGCGCTCCCAGCGTCTGCTCCTACTACCAGCGGGTTGTAGCCGGCCGGGAGCGCGCTTTCTAACGTAACCGGCCCACGGGAACAATCTGTCCCTTCCAACCGATCTCAGGAGGGGCGCAACAGCTCGGGAGCCCTCCTCATCCACCCACCCTACGGCCTAAACGGGGTCGTTCGATGTATTTTCAAAACCAGATCTTTAGGCTGCGGGGACGCAGGGCGGGAAAGGCTGGGAGGACTCCTTTACGCCGCCAGGCTTGCAGCTCCGGGCGCACGAATTAGGCCCGAGCTGCAGAGTCGAGCCCTTTTCCCTAGGCTAGGGGCTCGGGGTGTGCGGGATCAGGGGAGGTGAGCGAGGACCGGGGCGCCCCTGGTCCAGGCGGCGGCGGCGGCGGCGCTAGCGGCTGGGCAGGTGCCCCCGGGCGCGCAGGCTGATTGGCAGGTGCAGGAGTGGGTGGGGAAGGCGGGCCTGGCGCTGCGGGAGGCTGCGGCCCCGCCTCCCCGCCCCCGCCGCGGGACTATCTGGTCCCGGCAGCAGCGATGTCCCCCGGCAGGAATGTCCCTCCTCAGATAATGTTATTTATATCTCTGGGCGGGTCCGCGGCTCCGCAGCACCAGGCGCCCGGCGGCCACTGTGCCAGGAGCCCCGTGCTGCCCTCCTCCCCCTGCGCCGCCGCCCCCGGGCTCGGGGTGGCCGCCGCTTCAGCCCCAGCGCAGGTGAGTCCCCGAGGGCCGCGCGGCGGGAGGGAGCTGGGTGCCCCGGAGCCAGCGCTGGGGAGCACGGGGGCCCAGGGGGCGGGTGACGCGCCGGCCCTGTGGGGGCCTGGCCCTGGGTGCCAAGCGTGGAGCGGGAGGGGTGCGGAGCACTGGAGGCCCTGGCGGCTGCGGCAGTCGTCACCCCGGGACGCGGGAATCCGCGTGGGCTTCGCAGGCGCTGGGCGAGCGGGGCGCTAGCTTTGGGAAGCTGGCTGGTAGAGTGTTGCCCTGGGGCGCTGGGAGTGGGTTTTGGGGGGTGTGTGTTCTCTGCCCCCTCCCCCAGGACCCTCCCCTGGGAGCAAGGGGGGGGGTGATCCTGCCTATCACTCGTCCGCGCCTGTGCCTCCGGTTGCCTGGCTTCTCAACCTCCGGGCGTGTCGGATCCTCTTCTGGAACTTGGCTAGCTCGCTCCCCGGCTGCCCAGCGCCAAGGCTAGGAGGACAGTTCAGGGCAGCAGAGGGGGCCGGGCCTCCGGATGCCGGGCAGGACGTGCAGAGTGGCCCTGTGTAGACCGAGAAGGGAAAGATCAAGTGTCCCAGAACTGTACGTCAAGGACCCCCCCCCCCCCAAACCCGTCCCATGCCCTTTTGAGTTCCTGTTCTCCAAGCGTCTACTGCCCACTCTACCCGTCCCCTTGGTGCCAGTTCCAACAACTTAGCCCAAAGAAACAGCAGAAAGTGGAAGAAATAAGAGCTTTAACACAGTCCTCAAGTCCCACCAACTTCCCCAGACTTCCCAAAGGGGAAATAGCTCGGAGGCTTGAGTACAGTTTCCGTGACAACAAGCCTTAGGTAGGGCCTTGATTTATAGCCTATTAATATCCAAACCACTGTTTTCAGTGAGCAATTAGAGGTGCTAGGAGTTAATAACACCCCTAACTCACTGAAGGAAAAATGCAAAGGAGCCACTGTTTTAGATGCATCCGGCGCGGTGGGATGGGATTATACAGTGACAGTCTCTTTTACTGAGAACTTCAGTGGGGAGAGGATATGGCTGTCACCTCCACGCTCGGAGGCAGCCACGCAAAAACCCTGCCTGTGGCAATCAGGATGTATATAGTTCGGTTTCCAAGGGGAGGTGATTCAGACAGCTCCAGAATGAGAGGAGCCTTCAGAGGGAGAGGAAGGAAAAAAAAAAGGCATATCATTTAAGCTGTTCTCTTAGGCTACCCTTAGCTTCACAGATCGCTCAGAATTTTATTCTAGAATTCTCTTTGTAACTGCTCTGTGACAATGACCCAGGGTCGTCATTTCCTATTCCAGGATCAGACTTTATATGCTTTTCCAATGAGCCTTGGGAAACTCTTACAAATGCAAAATGTTGCTTAATATATGCTGCTCAGCACCCCCAGAGGCTTGGGAACTAGCTAAGGAAAGGAATGGTAAACTTACAACAGAGAAGAGCCCACCGACCTTGAAATGAACTGACTCCAAAGGCCGGCCATTTATACAAAGTGTTATCAAATTCTAGTGTTGAGTAAAGCACAGATGGACCCCTCTACTGTTGCACCTCGATTTATCAGTGGCCCAGCGGTGGTGGCTTGGAACGAGCCAGTCCTGTTAATCTTGAGTTCTCGGAAGACATAGAGTTCACTCATGGAATTGAAAGCACCCAAAAACTTCCAGGCATTCAGGCTGGGCCTTGCAGCACAGGCCTATCAAGTTTTCCCGAGTGACTTGCCCAGTGGAGAGCTGGGATACCGCCTTTTGCTCCGGCCATTGCTTTTTCCAAGTGCTCTGAAGGTGTAGTAGAAGCAACACCTGTTGGATTGTTAGCTTGGGGGGAAAAGGCATAACTGGAGGCTGGCTCCCACCTGCCATCACGTTCAACACAATAAACATGACTATTTCAGGCAAACTAGGTGTGAGTGAAAGCTTTGAACTTAGTCTGCCACAGTTTTGGAAAATAGTTGGTTTTCGGTAAATAGAAAGAATAAGAGCTTTCATTTTGTCTGTCTTTTATGTACTTGTGGCTGGCTGGTAGTGGTAGCAGTCTTTGTGGACCGAATGAGAGAAAGAATGAATGACCAGAGATTTCTTTATTAATTGTTGTATTAATTGTCAATTCTGCAAGGTCACTCATATTATCCTGTTTTAAAAAGTGCAGAGACAGGGCTGGTGAGATGGTTCAGTGTGTAAAGGTGTTGGCTGTACAAGTCTGGTGATGGACTCCACAAAGTTGCCCTCCGACCTCCACACGTGTCCATGCACATGTGCGCACATACCATAATAATACTTTTTTTTTTTAAGGGAGGAAATGGGTTCAGGGAATTAAATGACTTGTCTGCATCACACAGCTGATGAGAGATGAGATGAGGCCAGGATTCAGGCTCTGTTGCTTGCTCTGGTGTCTTTTTAAGATTAGACACTGGGCAGGGGATGTGGATTTGCTTGGGCAGATTTGCTATAGCATTCTTCACTCCTTGGGCCTCAAATCGTAATTGTGCTTATATCGGAGAAGTCTAAAATATATTACCTCAAGGCAGTATTGAGCCATTTATTTGCTCGAAAGTTCTTTAGCCTGGCCTATTATTTTCAGGTCGTTGTTTCAAGGACAGAATTATAATTTTGGCAATAGTCAAACACAGATTTAAAAAAAACAAAACAAAACAGATTTTCCTTTGAGTCCTGGAAGTGGCCAGAAGGGCTTGATGATGCACAGGGACAGTGTGATGGGACAGAGGGTGACTATAAAAAATTCATGAGGCAAACAGGATTGGGGTTGGAAGGAACCTTGGAGGTCACTGAATCTAGCCTTCCGTTTATGTGATCGCTTGCTTAAAGGTGAGCCTTGGCTGCCGCTTATCTGGTCATTTATGTTATTTCCTTGCTTTTTGCCATTCTAACCCAATTCTTCCCTGTATTTCTCTCTTTCCCTTGGCAAATGAGGTCTGTTTCCTGCAGTTCTGTCCATTCAAACCATGGAGGTTTTCATTCCTTTGGGGAAGATGAGCAAGAGCGTTCTTCAATATCCAATATTTACAGCTTAGTGAAATTCAAAACTGGGAAAGAAAATGAAAACATCCTAGGTTAGGGAAAAGAGAATATCTTTGTGATCATTAAATGCAGATCTCTAATTTCCCCAATGCTTGTTAACATATGTAGATGTATATGTGCATTATCTGATATAAAAGGTATGCACATTACATTATCTACAGGCAGTACACATCTCAAGGCAAGTCTTATTATGTAGCGTTTCTGGAGGATGAGAAAGAACTACTGGGATTGTCAGGTACCTGTTTGGTTTTTTGTTTATTTGATAAAAAATTTTGTTTTTCATGTATATGAATATTTAGCCTAAATGTCTATATGTGTACCACTTGTGTTCCTGGTACTATATGGGGCCAGAAGAGAGCGTTGGATCTCCTGGCACTGGAGTTACAGAGGACTGTGAGCCTTTGTGGGTGCTGGGAACAGAATCTGTGTCCTTTGCAAGAGCAGTACACACTCTTAACTGCTGGGTCATCTCTCTAGTCCCCAGATACCTGTTTTTAATCTAATCTAATCACCAAATTGCTCTTGAAGAATATTATTTCAAAGTCAAACACTCTGTCCAAAATCAAACTCTACCCAAGACATGTAAAGGCAGAAAACATGACCAGTGGGCAGTTTGAAGTAATCACGTTAGTTCATTGTCTATGATGCACTCTCCATCACTCCCAACCTCCAGATTAACACTTATCAATTGAGTTGGGAGCATCAGGAAGGAAAATAGCTATTATGTGGGCTGATGAGAAATTTGATTTTATAATGATGCTTGGCAGGGAAGCCCATGGATACTGGGCTCTGAAGTCACGCAGGCAGATGTGGTAAGACAGAAATACAGGATACTTGTGCATGGGTGTTTGTTTTCGTGGTAAGACAGAAATACAGGATACTTGTGCATGGGTGTTTGTTTTGTCTGTAGAGTAGTTTGGACTCCCGGTCTTGACGGCAGATGTTTTTGGTTACTCTGTTGTGGGGAAGGAATATGGGAGGAAGAGCCCATACGTTGCTTGGTGTGCTAGATCACCACTCTGCATTTATTTGTTGGGGTTATCAGACATGTGTCTCTCCTCTGACAGCCCCAGGAGGTGTACTTGGAAGGTGGAGCTGGAGATCAAAGGAGAATGTAGGAAGCAGTCAGGGGACTTCACTGCCAGAGCTGGCTCCTCTCACTGAATAGACAACTCCCGGTGGTAAATACTTAGAAAATGCCATAGCATGTTTCCTTTTGTTGCCCTGCTTATTTCTTCATTCACAGCCAAGCCGTCTGAGTTCTTCCATTTTCAGCCAGCTTTGGCTGAGCATCGAATCACCAGGGGACCACCAGCCTTGCAGCTCAGCTCGCAGAGTTTAAAGGCTGAAGTACAGTCACAGACAGAGTGCTTTCTCAGTGAATTGTTCGGCTGGCTTCTGACATCCCCAGGCCACCTCTCATTTTGTTCTTCCCTTCTGGTTGCAGGAAATATTACAAAGCTGTCTTCCTGCTACCTCAGCAAGGCCCTCTCAGGCTTTGCTATAATGCTTTATTTCCATTATATCGGTGCAGACCTGGCTGAGGGTATAATTAAAGGGCAATTAAAACTCAGACATATATCATGTTAACAGTGGGGCAAAAGCAGGTTCCCTTTCTTTCGTTTGAATGCTGTAAATTTAGCAAATGAGTAGGAACGGGGCCTAGAAAAAAAGACTTTGCATTGAATTGGCCTGGGATCCTGCAGCATATTTATGAAAAGAGGAACAGGGCACCTTGACAGTCAAAGAACAATAATTGCTTTGAATTATAGTCAGTTCCGAAGTTTTCACTATTGTGAAAGAAGCAGAAACTTGGATAGTCTTGAAAATGAATAAGTTGAAGATCTTTTCTATTTGTACCAGACATAAATATGGGCGTGTCCCATGTGAGGATTCACGGCGTTTCAGAGGAAGCAAGGTGCATTTACAGTCTGACTTATGAGGATGGAAATGAGGTCTGGGACCTCATCCTGTCCCCGTGCTCAGTTCTTGACGCTTCCCTTAGGACTGGTGAATCAGCTTCATCTTCCAGCGAGTTCCCTCAGGAGCACAAAGACAAGACCTTTCCTAACCCTGAGTCAGAGGTCACGGAGCCTTCACTGGAAAGGCCTGAGAAAGCAATTGAGATATATTAAAAGAGAGCGAATGTAGGGCAGGTACTGTGTACCTCACACTGGTATATGCTCAAGGACACAGAGAAGGGGCAGATGGAGGTCCGTCCATTCACTACTAGGAGGCAGACCTGCAAACAGGCATGGTAGACTCCTTGGGGAAAAAAAAAATGGTGTTCCCAGGCAAAGGCCATGGCAGGAAGATGTGAGTCAGGTTGGGGTGTTCAGGAAGGCTTTAAAAAGCGTCAAGGGCTATAGAAAAGGGGAGGCTGGGAAGGGCATGGTGCAGGGTTGTGAGTATGTGGTGCCACACAGATGGGCAGTAGAGCATAATTACATTCCAGAATGAGTAGTTCCATGTGGCTGGAATGTGACCACACAATGGAGATGATTTAGGGTTGGTTTGCTGAAGAACTTCACAAGTTCATGTTGAAATCAGTGTATTTGTTTACCTGGAATTGTGTGTGTCGCAGGGACCTGACCAGATCCTGGTTTGGACAAAGCTCGTTAACAGTGGGAGGAGAAAGTGAATTAAAGTTTGGTAGAAGGTGCACTTATCCTAAAGCAAGGGAGTGAGCACTCAATGTTTAGTCCCTTCAGTTTTTAGGATGTCTTTGTTATCACTTCATTTTATCTTAAAGTGACCACACAAGAAGATTTCATTATCCGTCCTTTAGAGTTGGGGGACTGGATTAGAACTGTCCCCAGTGGTTGACAGCTGAACCTGTCTATCACCCAGTTTCCTGCTTCCGTTGCTGGAGCCTTCTCCAGGTTCTCTCCACAGGAGAATTGAATATTCTGAGCTTCCTGGCCAAGAGGAATTGCTTTCTTCCTTCAGTGGAACTTTCCATCTGAGTTTATTGGTTTTAGAGAGAGGCATAGAGAAGCTGGTGGCAGTATTTACACTTTGACATACCCACAAAACCTCAAGAATGGCCCTACAGAGGATACGGTGATGATGGGGGAAAGCACAAGATAATGGCCCACCAGCAGACACCGCAGATAGATACAATGATGGGTTTCCGTGTTTGTCGATGCGTTGGCTTTTCCAATCCCTTATCCCAAGTTTGCTGTGCACCATTATACCTCTGCCTCATTTGGGACCTCAAATTTTTCTTGTTTTCCCAGTGACGTCAGCTGCTTTTGGCTTGTACCTCCTTTAGTCTCCAAAAAATATTCTTATTTACCTACCAAACGTATTCTAGGCTCAAGGGGGTACACCAGTGAGCATGAGGGCGGGGTCCTACATCATGGAGGGCACCTCCTCACTGGGAGAGACACATATTAAATCACATCGACAGGCAGCCAATAGGTAGATCATAATATCGGGTACTACAGGGAAAAATTAAACAACACGAAGGGAGCAAGAGATGGTTCTGTTGAGCCGGGTGGTGGTGGCACACCCCTTAACCCCAGCAGAGGCAGGTGGATCTCAGCCTGGTCTACATAGAGAGATCCAGGACAGCCAGAGCAGCACAGAGAAACCCTGCCTTGAGAAACAAATGCGGGGGGCGGGGGGGGGGGGGGGCGGGGGGAAGATATAGATAGATGGAGGGAGGGGGGGGCTTCTGTTGGGTGAGGTGGGCAGTCAGCAAAGGACTGCTGGGATTTCATCTCAGCAGAGATCCGAAAGAAAGGAGAAAGGAGGTCATGGGGTGTTTAGGAGTGGAGATTCAGGTTTTCGCTTTAGTCCGAGTGAGATAAGAAGTCACTGGACATTGTGGCCGGAAAAGTGACCTGTTCAGGTTTGTATTTAAAGAGGTTCTATCCGGCATCCAGAGGACTGATTGTGGAGGTGGAAGCAGGGAGGGAGCTCAGTGAAAACGACTGTGCTCCAGGTGACAGGCGAGGTATGGGGCGAGGGGGGTGGTACTCTGTAGTTGGATTCTGGGTGTATTTGGAAGATAGGCTTGATGGGATTTGGAGAGGGAGGGTAAGAGAAAAAAGAATAAGTCAATGATGATGCAATTGTTTGGGGCCCGAACAAATGTCAAAATAAAAAGACCATTTATTGAGATGGTGATACTTTTTTTTTCTTTTTTTGATTTTTCGAGACAGGGTTTCTCTGTGTAGCTTTGCGCCTTTCCTGGAACTCGCTTTGGAGACCAGGCTGGCCTCGAAATCACAGAGATCCGCCTGGCTCTGCCTCCCAAGTGCTGGGATTAAAGGCGTGCACCACCACCGCCCAGCGAGATGGTGATACATTTTATCAAACATACGTGAGTCTATTATTTTGGATTTCTGGTTTCATTGAGGAGTTGTGTGTGTGTGTGTGTGTGTGTGTGTGTGTGTGTGTGTGTGTGTGTGTGTGTGCCTGTATGTTCAGGTTCCTGCCCAGGCCAGAAGAGTGTCGGATCCCCTGGTGCTGGTGTCACAGGCAGTTGGGTGTGGAATCCCATACTTGTTACTTGTATGACTGACCTGAAGGTGACTGCAGACTCCTTTTATTATTAGTGTTGAATTATGCTCAGCCAAGCAATATGCTCATTCGTTTATTTGGGGTTTGTTTCGTTTTTATTTATACATTTATTTGGGTGTGTGTGGCAGAAGGGCATTCACATGCCATGAGTGTGGAGGTCAGAGGACAACAATGGAGAGTCAGTTCTTCCTCTCCACCGCGTGGGGCCAGGGAATTGGACTCGGTTGTCAGTCTTGGTGGCAAGTCTTTACTCACGGAGCCTTTGCTTGTTTCTTTAAGACAGGGTCTTGTTATGTAGCCTAGGCTGGCCTTGAATTTGTGATCCTTCGGTCTCAGCTTCTCTGTTGCTGGAATTGCAGGTGTGTCCCACCATACTCGGCTGATAATAAACTCTTTTTTTTTTTTTTTTGGTTTTTCGAGACAGGGTTTCTCTGTGTAGCTTTGCGCCTTTCCTGGAACTCACTTTGGAGAACAGGCTGGCCTCGAACTCACGGAGATCCGCCTGGCTCTGCCTCCCGAGTGCTGGGATTAAAGGCGTGCGCCACCACCGCCCGGCGATAATAAACTCTTAAGGGAAGGAACTATGTATGAACTGCAGTCCTGGGTCTTACATAAAGTTCCCACTAAGGCTATTGGAAGTAGAAGTTCCATTTGTAACTTCAAAAAAGATGTCTGTTTTATTTTTATTTTATAATTTTTTTAAATAATTGATCTAAGTTTTTATACTGACTAGTCACTTTTAAAAAAATTATTTAAATTTATTTTATGTGCTCTGGTATGAAGGTGTCAGAGCCCCTGGAACTGGAGTTACAGACAGTTGTGAGCTGCCATGTGGGTGCTGGGAGTTGAAAGCAGGTCCTCTGGAAGAAGAGCCAGTGCTCTCAACCATTGAGCCATGTCTCCAACCCCAACTAGTCAATTTTTGATTGTGGCTTTGAGACACAATCTCATTATGTAGCCCAGGGTGGCCTCACAACCTTCCTCCCTTTGCCTCCTGTGTACTGGTGTTACAGGCATATGCAACCATGTTCAACTCCTTATTAATAATTTTTGATAGATGGTGCTGGTACACAGGGTTAGATTAATTGAAAATTGCTAGGTGATAGCTACCCACAATGCTCTCTTTCTAGTGGGCTACAAAGGTGTCCTTTGCCAGGGAATGGTAACTGGAGAGTGTTCCTTTACATGAGAGGTTCTCAACCTGTGGGTCACTACCCCTTTGTGGGCCTTTCAAGGGGATTGATACCCTGAATGTCAGATATGATTTATTTAGATTATGATTCATAACAACAGCAAATTACAGTTATGAAGTAGCAAAGAAAATAATTTTATGGTTGGGGGTCACCTCAGCATGAGGAGCTGTGTTAAAGGATTGCAGTGATAGGAAGGTTGAGAACCACTGCTGTAGATGAAGAACTTTCTAATATACCCTGATTCATGCTCTCCCTGTCTTCAGGTGGCCAGGGCTGGAACCCAGGGCCTCTTCCCTGTTAGGAAGAACATCCTGCATTTCAGCCACACACACACCTCCAGGGCTCTATATCCGCTTGTCAGAAACAAAGTTTGGTGTTTTTGTTTTTTTGCCCCTAAATGATGAAGAATAGTTATTTCATGGGCATGGCAACCATGCAATTAAAATGTTTTTCTTCCTAAATGGTGATAAATATGCCTGGCTTAAAATTTGTGACTTAAATAACTTTTAAGTATACAGGTCGGTGGCAAAATTGCGTCCACATTGTTCTCTCGCCATCGTCGTCCATCTCTAGAGCTTTCTCTCATCTTCGAAACCCAAACACTGGATCCGCTAATTCCCATTGTCTCTCCTCCCCATCCACAGACAGACGCTTGGGTCACTTCCAACCCCTGCCTATTGTAAATTACACTGCTACAAACATGATATCACTGTGAAAAATGCACGTATCTCTTCAAGATTCTGTTTTTTCCTTTTGGATATATATCTAGAAACAGAGTTGCTGGATCATCGTATATTCTTTTTTTAAGGAACCCATCCATCAGTTTTAATATTACCTTCCACTGTTTAATATCTCCAAGGGGAAGAGAAAAAAATGTATTAATAGCATCACTTTGGTGGCCACACTGAACCTAAATATTGTTTGAGATCATTCTCTTTGGGGAGTAACTTGTCCAAGCTCCCGAATGTGTCCATAGATCAGGTCGACTATTTTTAGACTGAACACTTAGAGGGCAGGTACGTGTTTACTTGGCTTCCTAGATCGTGTAGCCGAACTCAGGTGGGGAAGGTGTAAATATTATAGGAAGATGTACGTCAGCCAAGAAGTCTCCTTGAGCCGGATGATGAGCATCTGGGCCGATTCCAGCTCCTTTTCTCTTTGTCTTTGCCCTTGGGCAAGAACTCCCTCTTTCTCTGACATTCCCAAGGTGTATGTGTGTGTCACCTTAATATTTATTATTACCCTCGAATTTTTCCTTACAGATTCTTTTCAAGCTTACACATTGCCTCATCTTGGTCGCCTTGCTGATGGCCCCTTCCCTGGCTAGGGCTTAGGGTGGCACCAAGTGTTTACTCCTTATTTTCAGGGCACTCTTCTCATTCCTTAGCTGCAGGAGGAATTATCTGCCATCTGATTGTCAACTTGCCTTCTATACTATTTGGCCAAGTTTCTTGAGATAGCAAAATGAATCCAGTTCTTTTTCTTTCTTTCTTTTTTTTTTCTTTCTAGTTTTAAAAATATTCCTAGCACCTAAAGCCATGGTTGGCACACAGAAGGGAGTGTTTTAGAATTTTTTATTGACTTAAACAAAAAGGCTTTGACATTACGTGTACCTGTGTGTGTGTGTGTGTGTGTGTGTGTGTGTGTGTGTATATATAAATTTTATGTATATATGTTTTTGCCTTCATGCATCTCTGTGCATCTTGTGTGCCTGATGCCCATGGAGTTTCAGACAGTTGTGAGCCCCCATGTGGGTGCTGGGAATTGAACTTGGGTCATCTGGAAGAGCAGCCAGTACTCTGAGCCAATCTTCCCAGCCCCAAATGAATACATATTTTAACTTGGAAATGAACTTATAGTAACAATAAGTCAACATTTATTGAGAACTTATTGCTAGTCTTGGCACTATGCTAGAAGTTTTCATGTGTATTTATAATATCATATATGTACTATTATTTTCCTAATTCAACAGATTAAAAAAAAAGCCAAGCAGTTAATTTACCCAACTCTCTACCCACTAAGGTTAAAGCCAGACTTGAACCCACATGTATTTATTCCAAAGTGCTGCCTTTGAACCATTGTGTCTACCCATATTTGGGTGGAGGTTAACATTACAAGACTCTCAATTTCAAGGATTCTTTTCTTTAAAGTCCTGCATTTTTAATCATTTGAAATTAGATAGGTAATTAATTGCATACTTCCACATGCTGCTTTATATTTGCAAGGATTTAACCTCATAGGCTTGAATCCCTTTATTAGCGTTTAATAAATAATTAATGTTCTGAGTCCTACTTCCGACATGGTGCTTTGACATCTGAGGATAGAGATGTTGGTTAGTACTCTACAATATACCCACGGTTGTAAGGCAGCTAAAGCAGTAAAGCTGCTTTGGAAAAAGTCAGAATTATTGTTCAGGCAGTCATGCTGTGTCGTACCCCCCCCCCCTCGCCGACACCCATAACCCACAAGCATTCTCACTCTGAAACTGGGCCCTGCCTTGGACTCTGCCAGCTGGGTTCCCTGTTTCTCCTTTATAGTACTTACTCTTTTTTTTTTTTTTCTTTTTTGAGACAGGGTTTCTCTGTGTAGCCCTGGCTGTTTTTGAACTCTCTCTGCAGACCAGGCTGGCCTCAAACTCAGCAATCCTCCTGCCTCTGCCTCCGAGTACTGGGATTAAAAGTGTGCACCACCCCTGCCTGGCTATCCTACTTATTCTTAACATTTTTTCGGCCCATTCCTTTCTATGAGCTATTGTTGTTAGGGTTGCCAGTGCACCCACAGCCTGGTCTAGCCTTGGCCTCCACCTCGGTTCCAGATGTGTGCCACAGCCTTCTCCTGGCTGTCATCATTTGCTCTCCGCTTTATCCCCAGTCCTGCTCTTCTGCCTTTTGATGATGGTTCCTTGTGTCCCCATCTCCTCAAACGAAAACTTCAGCAGCATTTTGCGTAGTTCTCCTTTTCAAGCTTTCGAATCCCCCTGGCTGCCGACTTCTGTTGGGGTTTTCTTCCAGAATTTCCAGATTAGTTTCTGTCTCCCAGGACCCACCTAAGTTATGGTGTGCTTGCATGACTGGCTTTCCACCTTTACCTCTTCAGTCCATGCCACACCCTGACCTCAGAATTGTTCTTAAAGCTGTGAGTCTGGTCAAGTCATTTTACTGTTTTTGTTTGTTTCGAGACAGGGTTTCTCTATATAAGAGCCTAGCTAGAACTTACCTTGTAGACCAGGCTGGCCTCAAACTCACAGAGATCCGCCTGTCTCTGCCTCCCAAGTGCTGGGATTAAAGGCGTGCGCCACCACGCCCAGCCATTTTACTGTTTTATAGTTCTTAGGTTCTCTGTTGTCCCCAAGTACAATTCCAAGAGGAAAGGCTGTGGCTGTAGCTCAGTGATGAGACTTACCTAGCATGAGTTCAAGTCCCATTGAAGAAATAAAGTTAAGTGACCCACAGGGACCTTTACAGTCTGTGCCTGCCTTTCCCAGATCCATGTCCTCTCCATTTCCCCACTTTGGATGTCTGTGACTTTGCTGCACTTGAGATGTGTTTTCATACCTCTGTGCCTGGGTTTCTGCTGCTGTCTAGTCCTGGAATGCCTGTCCCCCTTTTGTGGGCCACAGACTCTGTGTGTTGTGTGCCTGAAGACCCCACTCAGAGAAAACCCTCAGATACAACTGTGAAAATACCCTGAAACCCCGGTCTCTCCACCCTAACTTAGGGAGACATGTTTTTCTCCTCTGTTGGTTCTCACACTGCTGGGTTGTGTGTAGGACTCTGCTAGGTTATGAATTCCTTTGTAGAACGGACAGTGTCTTGTTCCCATGGAGACTCCCTGGCTCTTGGGTGATAGTCTAGAACTGCTGACTGAATGGAGTGATGGAGGGGCTTTCTGGAATATTCAGCACTGTGCTAAACCAAAATAGGCGCCCACAGAAGTCTCTGAAGACGGGCTAATGGAAGATACTAGCTGTTCATGAATGAGGCTGAGCGATGAGGACTGTCTAAGACGTGAGTGGGGACTCTTCCCACCTCCTCCTCCAGCTCTGTTCCACTTATTGGAAGGAAAAGTAACAACTGATTTTAACAGGCATCACCAGAACAGGTAAAAATTCATTCATCCAGCATCCCAGTCCCTCCCACCTCATTTTCAGCGGATGTTTGGTGCTGACCCTCAGGACGCAATGATGAAAGCTTTTTGGTAGTTGCTTCAGCTACATCTGTATAAGATTTGTCTTATAAGGGGAAAGAGTTCATAAAAAACACTCCAGGAAAACAAAACAAAAACATACAAACAAATACTCGCCAAGATTCCTTTATAGAAGTTTTGATTTTCTGGGTACGTGTAACCTGCGTGCCTGTTTGCTCGTCTGTAGACACACGGAGTGGAAGCAGCGTTGGATAATGTTATAGTGCTTGTTGTTGATTCTGCTTTCATTTCTGCCTTACCCCTACAAAGTGAGTCTCACCAATGGCTGGACTCGCTCGCATTCCGTTTGCTCAGGCCTTTGAGTGTTTTTTTGTTTCTTTCAACAAAACTCTCTGTCATGGGCACACTCCCACTCTCGCCCCATTTCTGTGTCTGGTGTTTGAATGCCGTTAGTCAGTGAGTGGAGCTGGGAAGCCTTTGTAAATGTGTGGTAGGGTCTGAGATGAACCGGCAGACAGAAGGCCTTCAAAGGCTTTGGAAAGATGTCCTCAGGATAAAGAAAGGTAGAGGACAAAGTCGGGCTTTCTGATGGAGTGAAAGAAGAGAGGTAGACACAGAAGAGACTCAGCCCCCCCCCCCCCCACCGGGATAATTGGTTGGAATCTCAATGTGTTCTGAGGGGCGTAATAGTGAAGCCAATGATAGTAGACAGCAGTCAACACATTTGAGAGTGCAGGGTGAGAGTAGAGTAAACCTCAAACAGCTTCTAGAAGGTCTAGGAAGCCATGAAGACTAGTGATCACCCTGTGGCAGGACACAGAGGTCACACTGGTGGTAGTCTGGCTGCTGGTGACTCGGCTCTATGCCTTTTGAGGGGAACGGTCCTTTTCATGTTTGGAGATGGTTTGCATTGCAGTGTTCTGGCTGCTGTCTGGTCTCACGTCTCATTTAAATTCTGGGCTCCTACATATAGAGTTAGTAGATCCAGTTCTGCCTTTCTGTATGTGTTGACTGAAACCGTTGGGATGGGAGAGGGTCCTTTGCTCTGCGGAGGTCTGAGAAGAGTGGAGGTGTTTACAGGTGCAGAGAGTGAGGTACCATCCTAGAATCCAAGCCAAGAACTCTGGGAAAGGAAGTGGGCGAGTATCCTCCAAGACAGAAACCCGTACGTACCTATGAGGACAAACCAGGTCATTTGCATTGCAAAACTGGGTGAAGTCACTTTGCCCAGAGACTGGAAAAATACTCAGCTGGTCTAGTCCAGCTGGGCTCTTCTCACCAGGGGTGCGTGAGCTGGGGGTGGGGGGTATAGTAGAGAAGTTAACACGGTTCCGCACTCTTAATGTAGCAATTCCACTGGCAGCCTGAGCTCGGCTGCTCGCATTGCTTCTGACCCAGAAAACACTCAGAAAATGACGGCAGTGAAGCACTCTTCTCAAGGTGAAGCGCCTAGTCCAGGTGGGGGAGGGACGCAGACTTGCTCCCCAGGGTTGAAGACTTCCTGCCTCTGCTGGGAGCCAGTTTTGTTTATACTGTGACCCAGAGGAAGTCATTTTACATCTCACCCGGCTTCCACCAGCAAAGAGCGCCTTCTGCTTGTTTTGCATAAGCCTTGCGCCTCCTCTGCAGAAGAGACACAGAATGAATTGGGGAGCTAAAAACTCCTGGCAGTCGTAAGTCTTTGCAAACAGCAGAGTCTAGTGAGCAGCGTGTTTGGTTGGCAAGTGATCTTTTCGAACTACACTGGGTTTCTCTGTCTATAAAACAGCAGGGATGCTTTCTCACTGAATTGCGAAGAGGATGGAGATGAAGTTGCATCCGCATTTCCTCTTTCAAAACCTGATGCTTGAGGCATCAGAATTCCTCAAAGAAAGACGTTCCATGGATACAGTGTACTCAAAGCACCTTGCCCATACATATATCAGTAACCTCAGAACCATCCCTGGAAAACATCTGATTCCACTCTTTAGGTTCTTTTTGTTTGGTTGGTTTGTGTGTGTGTGTGTGTGTGTGTGTGTGTGTGTGTGTGTGTGTGTGTGTGTGTGTGTGTGTGTTTGTGTGTGTGTAAGTTTCCTATTTTTTTTCTTGTGAACTTATTTTTTATTTTTTTTTTTTGGTTTTTCGAGACAGGGTTTCTCTGTGTAGCTTTGCGCCTTTCCTGGAACTCACTTGGTAGCCCAGGCTGGCCTCGAACTCACAAGAGATCCACCTGGCTCTGCCTCCCAAGTGCTGGGATTAAAGGCGTGCGCCACCACCGCCCGGCTTGAACTTATTATTTTTAATTTTATGTGTGTGGGTGTTTTGCCTGCATGTGTGCCTGTGCCCCACATGTGTGCCTGGTGCCCAAGGAGCCCAGAAGAGGGCATCAGATCTCCTGGAACTGGAGTTACAGCTGGTTGTGGGTGCTGGGAATTGAACTTGGGTCCTCTGCAAGAGCAGACAGTGCTCCTAACTGTTGAGCCATGTCTAGAACCCTGGCTGTCCTGGAACTCACTCTGTAGACCAGGCTGCTTTTGAACTCCCAAATGCTGAGATTAAAGGCGTGCACCACCACCACCCAGCAGTTTTAGAACTCTTAAGAGGAACCCGGATCCTCTGATTCATGCCCTGTAGCTAGGCCTTGCTCTTGATCTGCTCTTCTGTCTTTTTCCTTCTTTGTCGTTACAAGTTTTGTTTCTTTGGTTTTTGTTTTGTTTTTGCTTTTGTGTTTTTTGAGACAGGGTCTCACTGCGTAACCCTGGCTGGCTAGAACTCATTCTGTAGACCAGGATGGCCTTGAACTCATACAGATCTGCCTACCTCTGCCTCCTGGGTGCTGGGATTAAAGGAGTGCGCCATTCCTGGCCCTATGTATTCATTCTTAACAGGTACATAGTACATTAAGATCCTTCTATTTCTTGGTGATAATTTTTAGAACCGTAAGCAGGACTATAGAATCTGAGTCCTAGATTCATGATGTTGAAGTAAGAATCTCTATTTTTAGAAGTATCCAAGAAGGATACTTCTGACAAGGTCGCATGGCCCACATGGTTGGAGAACTCTGAATTTCTACTTTTCTTTGTTTCTGCCACTAATCCCTAACTCATGTGCCTGGGCCTGCTGGAGGCGTCAAGTGCCTTGACTCCTCAGTTCGCCAGCCAGTCAGAGAATGAGCTGTCATCATTCCTGTTTTACTGATAGAGAAGCTGAGTTTAGGTCAGTCCAGGTTTACTTGAGGTCACACCGTCAGTCAAACGCCAGACTCCTGATACGTAAAGCGCCAAAGCATTTAAAATCTAGTTCCTTAGCGTTGGTTGTTTTAAAGATAGTAGTTCACCATGAACACAGCGATGACATGGAGCCAAGACAGATATGATGATGTAAGGATGTGGGAGACAAGGGGCAGCCGCTCTTCAGGCACCTTATCCACAGCACTAGGCTCTTGGGGGTTGCGGGGGAGACAGAGGTAATTGAGGTACAGTCCCTGCTCTTGTAGAGGAATATAAAGAGAGTCAGGCGGGCCTGCAGCACACTCCAGGGCTCCAGGAAGCCAAGACTGGTTTGGGCTAGGGACTCAGAGAAGGCAGCCTTTGCCAAAGAGAAGCCCTCTGCACTAGCCTGAGAAACAAGTAGGGAGCTGGCATTTCATGGGTCAAATGGAATCTGAAGTATAGGGTGACCTCAGCGAAGGACGAGTGGGATTGATGTGGTGATGGAGGAATCCGAAGGTACCTTGAAGCTAGACTGTATCAGTCCTTGACGTCAGGATTGACCATGAAAGAGCTTATAGATCCTGGGGGTAGCACCAGAATTTTTGAGGGCTTGTGTTTGAGGCTTTAGCAGGGGAGCACAGCTACTCATATACCCTTGACCGAAGGGTGAACCCCCTTTATCAAGGAGGTCACCATCTTCTGGACCTGTGAGGGAGGAAGGAGACACCGGCGTAGCCAGCCAGAGCAGTTGAGTCAACCCTGATGATCAATGACAGACAGATGTCACTGTGGGATCACCCTCGCATCCACTGTGAAGGTTTGAACAGGGTGGGTGTATATTAGGACGTCTTGGAGAGCTATAATGAGGGCTCAAGAGACTTAAACAGTTGGAATGGCACAGAAGAGGTAAACCCAAAAGCTGTGAGAAGCCAATGTCTGGACTTTGGGGGGGGGATGGGGCTCCCAGTGTCCGTCTTTATAGGCTTCCTTGTGTAAAGGACCAAAGGTTACAAGCTAGAAGTGTCTTACAGTAAGTGTGTTTTGCCATCCGAAATATTCAAAAGAACTGGGCATAGCGGCTCACACCTATAATCCAGCATTGGGGAAAGAGAGACAGTAGGATCAGGAGTTCAAGACTAGCCTGTGCTTATCTTTAAAACCCCAAACCAAATAAAACAAAACAATTAATTTTTTTTTTTTTTTTGGAAAAGATTTTCAAATTTTTATTTTGAGCCGGGTGGTGGTGGTACACGCTTTAATCCCAGCACTCAGGAGGCAGAGCCAGGCAGATCTCTGTGAGTTCGAGGCCAGCCTGGTATACATAGCAAGATCCAGGACAGGCACCAAAACTACACAGAGAAACCCTGTTTTGAAAAAAACAAAAAAAAAATTTTTTTTAATTTTTTTTTTTTTGCAATATTCACTTTACTGTCAAGGGAGCCCTACCCACCATTTAAAAAAATACACTAAAGCAGTTTTTTACAAGTGTGAGATCATCACCTTAGAAGGGGATCGGAGGGAAACAAGAGCCTTGAGAGAGGTTTGAACTTGCTGGTCGCAGTGCCAGTGTGAAGTGATAGGGCGGATGAACAGTCAGTCTTCCAGCTCTGGTACCCAAGAGCTTGGTGTTGCTAATTTCTGAAGATTTAAGCCTAAAAAGAGGCAGTAGCTCTGGGTGCGGGACGGAGATACAAAGACAGAATTCCGTGTTGACATGTTCGGTGGGAAGTCTCAGCAGTGTGTTCCTGGGGAGCCAGGGAGAGGCTGGGACTGGATGGGATGTCAGTTTACCAGCCCTTAGCGTGGAGAAGGGGATGGGATCACAAGAGAGACAGAACAGAGGCCTTGGTTTGAGTAATGCCTCCATGTAACGTATTAGTTGAGGCGGAAGACCCAGTAAATATGACCGTGACGTAACAACACGCTGAGAGTGAAAACCTAGGAAGATCGGAGCGTTGGGAATCCAACTTCAAGAAATGGAGTCGCATGCACGTGAAAGATCACCCCAGAAGGGAATAAGAGCGCCATTAGCTTTAAAAGAGGCTCCAGTGACCCTCGAGAAAGCAGTGGAGGAGGATCTAAATTCGATTATCAGGAATCACAGAGTAAAGCCCAAGTGATTTCCAACCGCTTTTCTGAAATCTTGATGGAAGAAGATGATTTGAGACAGGTCAAGGGAAGTTCGGTGTGTGGAAAACAGGAGAGGGGAAAGAGCCCGTGGGAGCAAGTGGAGATGAAGAGGTGACGAGCCGTGGGGAAAGGGTTAGTGAACAATGACTGGGGGGCGGGGGCGAGGAGATGATGGCTGGGGGCGGTGAGCGCTGGTGGGTGTGGGGGGTGTGAAGCGTCCAGTGGTGAGGAAGCCTATCAGCTCACTCTCTACAGCTCTGCTGTGGATGAAGCTCCTACCACTTGGCGGGTCGCATAGTGGTAACAGCCTGTGGTATAGGTACCGGGGCTGGGAGTGCAATGACCATGGACGCTTCCGTTCGGCTGTGGGTTGTCCACAGACACTCAGGGCAGGGACTTTCTGTGCCTTGTTTGTCCTTCATGCCCAGAGGCTGTATCTGTCCACAGACCAGTGGGCTCCACCCGTGCTCAGCATCCTGGGGAGGGCTTCATCCTTTTTTTTTCTTAGGGGTCCATTGTGAGACACCTGAAGAAGAAGGTAATGTGTTGCAAGTCAAAGCACAGTTCCGAGGTGCACCCACTTTCCCTGTCACAGATCCGCACCCGCCTAGGCACTCGCTCCACCCCCTTTCTGGAGCCCTCCCTTCCAGCTGTTTCTCCCGGAACTGCGGACGTGGACGTTGTTTTTTTACCGGGACTCGCCCCGAGCTTCTCAGTGTTCTGTAAGCTGAATGAATATATGATGATCCTTTAGGGGAAACAAAGGGCCTCATTCAGGGAGTGGGTGAAAGATGAGTCTCCCGGTGGCGGGTGATAAGAGGAGATACTGTTTCTGGAGAGCTCGCTGGGTGTGAATGCACTTCCTTTGCTTGGTGCTCTCACTGGAGGGTTTCCCTGCTGCCTCATGAACAGGGGGGCTCTCTGCTAAGAAGCCCAGCTCCTGGGAGTCACCCCAAATTCTGTGCTGGGCAAGGAGAGGAATCCAAGTGTCAGGCCGCAGTTGATGGGAATTATCTTAGTTTCTAGGAGTTGAAAGTATTTTGTTTGTGAGAAACATTCATTCCTTTAAATTTGAGGCTGTTTTATCTTTTTCTCATTAAGATGAGGTGGGAGTCACTTTTTTATTGGTGACTATTTCAGGAATATTTTTTTTTACTACTAATGTAATACAAAATTTTACTAATGTAAAATACTAAATACTGTACTTATATAGAGATCATAAAAAATGGAAATTGGCATCATCTACCTTCCCTGTCCTTAAATTATTGACTATACCTTGATGATTGCTCTACAACTTCAGAACAGATATTTATAAAACAACTGCTACTTATTTTTACAGAAAACACTTTAATACTACATGCTTTAAACTAATATTCTATTTATTTGTTTGTTTGTTTGTTTGTTTATTGTCAAGACAGGGTTTCTCTGTGTAGTTTTGGTGCCTGTCCTGGAACTTGCTCTGTAGACCAGGCTGGACTCGAACTCACAGAGATCCGCTTGCCTCTGCTTCCCGAGTGCTGGGATTAAAAGTGTGTACCACCACTGCCCGGCACATTATTTATTTATCATTACATAACGGTCGTCTTCCTGCCTATATGTAACTGTAGATCTACTTTATACCCAATTGCTCCGTGTGTAGAAGAGCCGTGCTTCGTTTAGCCAATGCTGAAGTGATGTCTGATTGGGTTCTTTTAGTTTCATTTTGGTTTGGTTTTAACAAACCATATAGAGCAGGTTTTTGATTGATAGGGATGGATGTGGTTTGCCTTGGCCAAGAGGGCTTAGTAAAATGTTTTATAGAGGAAGGAGAAGGCTGATCTCTATGACTCTGCCATTCTCTCCCCACAGGCAAATTAAAAGACTTTTCCCAGGACCCAGGGAAGTCCTTGTCCCTTCTCCCAGGCAGGAGACAGGCATGGACTTTTTCTTGTCAAGCTTCCTTAGCCCGAGTGACCTCATTTTGCCTGGCTTCCCTGCCCTCTCTCCTGCCTGCTCTTGCTGACTTGGTGTCCCCTTGGAGCTTTCTCTCTAGCTCCCTCCTCATCCCCTAGTCACCAGTGGGTGTCTGGGTTTGGCTCCTCTGCCCATCCCCCAGTGAGGCCTCCCACGACCCCTGTTTGGTCTCATTTTCCCCCTCTGCCTGTGTTTCTAGATTTCTCTAGCTGGTGCCCTTGTTAGAGACCGGTGGTTTCTCTCGCAGTCTCCTCTGTAAAACACATCCAACCCACTGCACCCCCACATCGCCTGCCCTGACTGCCTTTCAAACGATTTAAATAAAAGCCCAGCGTAACACCGCTGCCCAAGCAGCCTCCCTGTCTGATGTCACCCAGCACTCCTCGCCCTCTGTCTGTGGTACAGTGAGTAGTAAATTTCCATTCTTCCAGAGACGACTTCATTTCTCTTCGACGCTCCTACCCTTGTGGCACGGCAGAAAAAGTGCATGTGTTGGCTACAGTCTTCGCTGGCTTTGAGTCCGGGGTTCCGGCACTTGCCAGCGGAGTGGCGGCAGCAGGTCGTGTGACCTTTGAAAGCTTTGTTTTCCTCCTGAGTAAAATGGGGAGTAACCCTATCCACCTGGCAGGTAGGTGTATGCTATGGACTGGAGGAAAATGTGTGTCAGATGCCTGCCTGGAACGTGGTCAGTGAGCCGCAATGCTAGCTGCTCTTGTCCCCGTGGCTTGGATTTTCTTTATCAAATTTGCTAGTGTGGCGCTGACGTCCTCCTGTGTTGTAAAGGACCAACAGCTCAATGTGTCCCAGGTCCTTTGACATAAACACGTTGACAACCAGTGCTACTCTTATTTCTGGCAATCGTAAATAAAGTGGTTAATAAAACAAAAATTTCAGATGAGAATTCAGATATCTGAAGCTCCGTGTGTGTGTGTGTGTGTGTGTGTGTGTGTGTGTGTGTGTGTGTGTGTGTGTGTGTGTTTTAATCTTCAGACAGTTTTACTAGGTAGCCCTGGTTGGCCTGGAACTCACTATGCAGTCCAGGCTATCCTCAAGTTCAAGGTGGCCCTCCTGCCTCTGCTTCCACAATGCTGGAATTACAGGTGTGAGCCCCCACACCCAGCAATCATTTGTGATGGAGAGATATTAGCTTTTTCTTTTAGTCTCAATGGCTTCCAGAATCTGAGCTGGGCTTTTTTGGTTTTTGTTTTGTTTTGAAGTCCAACAGTTGTTAGAAGATGTTCTTTGTGACTTAATTAAGGACACAAATGTGCACCATGGAGCTTCTAAACAATGACTTGGCTCATTCATTCAAGGGTTTGTCATAGATTAGTATGGCATTGGTTGTGTGTACCCTGGTTGCTTGCAGAAATCATGCTGCATGCTGGGGTTTCGTGCTGGGTTCTTTGAGTTACTTGGTTGGAGGTCCAATGTTTGTTTACTGGTTTCAGAAATGAAGACTTGGTTCCCTACCCACCAGTGTCAACATGTCAACAACAGCTACAGCTTGCATGTAATGTTTTGAGTCAGTGACCTCTGACAGTAGCCCTGCAGTGCCTGAGGCTGAGTTATCCCTGCTCTGTGTATGTGTGAATGTGTGAGTGAGTGTGGTGTGTGTGTATGTGAGTGAGTGAGTGTGTTTGTGTATGAGAGAGAGAGCATATGTGCATGTGTGGTGTGGTGTATGTGTACACGTGTGAGTGGTGTGTGTGTGTGGTATGTAGTGTGTGTGTGTGTGATGTGTATGTGTGAGTGTGTGTATGTGTATTTTTATTGTCTATGTATGTATTTGAGATATATATATATATATGCACAGATACGTTTACCTGTACAGGCATGTGTAGAGGCCAGAGGCTGACGTTGGGATGCTTCCCTCCATTACTTCTCTGCCTTATTATTTGGGCAACCTAGAGCTCACCATTTCAGCTGGATGGGCTGACCAGCAGCCCCTGTTTCCACCCTCCCTCCCACATTGCTGGGGTTACAGGTGGGTTCTGCGATGTCCAGCTTTTGATGCGGGTGAAGTTGGGTTTTCATGCTTGTACAATAAGCAGTTTGCCCGCTGAGACGTCTCCCCGGCCACACATACCCGCTTCGGAAACAGGGTCTCGTGTAGTTTATGCTGGCCTGGAACTTGCTGTGTAGCTGAGGATGACTGAAGTCCTGCTTCCACGTCCCAGTTGCTGAGATCACAGGTGTGTACCACCACACCCAGTTTGTGTGACGTTAGGGATCGAACCCAGAACTTTGCGCATGCTAGGCAAGCATTGTACCATCTGAGCTACATCTGAACATCTGCTTTTTAACAGAGCCCATTTCATTGGCCAGTCTGCCCCCATTCCGCCCAGTGTCGGAGATTGAACCCAGGATTTTGCATGTTAGGCAAGCACTTCTCCTTTGAGCTACATCCCTCACTGCTGCAGGGATCTTGAACCCCTGGTCAAGGTGGACATTCTGTAGAATAGGTAATTGCCCAGCATGGACAAAGTATTTTGCTTGGGAGGTGTTGATAACCTCAAGGCATATGATTTGCAAAGTCTGCCTCTGCTAATGGTTTGGGGGTAAATTGGGTAGTAAGATCCCTTTCTTCTTGAATAGGCTTTGTGAGTTCATGGAGTGGTTTGCCCAGGAGATGGATCCCAAAGGTCTTGACTAGTCTGAATTTTCCTTTCAAAATCTTGGAGCTCTTACCTCCTTGCTGAACCAGACTAGGTCCCTCCCTCGGGTAGCAATGTGTCTGAGCTCATGAAAGGGAAGGAACTTGGCTGTGGTCAGATCGGCAGGATGTTCCCTCTCAGGTGGCAGGCAGCTGGAAAGAGTCCTGATGAGGGAGGGTCAGGAAGGACTCTCGGTCTGACCTTGTAGGCTTTTGAGTGTCAGGAAGCTTCCTTCCCTAGGATGGAGCTTCCCCCGGAAACAACAGCAGTGCCCTCTGCGCCTGCAGTGAGATGCCTGGAGAGCCAGCCTTCGGCTTTTACCCGGTGTTCCCTTAGGCCAGCGGAGCCGCAGAACCTAGCGTCTACACACTGCTTTCTTTTCCTCACCGCTTTCCTTCTCATTTCTTCCCTCCCCTGAACCAGGCAAGGAGGCTCCAAGGCCAGCTGGGGCATGAGTGTCCTTGCCATCTGCCAGGCCTCCCTCCTCGGGTTGGGACCTGGGCGGTGGCCAGTGTTCCTGCAGCTCTGTGTCCCAGCCTGCAGGTCTCTCTCGGTGCACTGAGCAGGTGTCCTCCTGGGGGGAGGGGGGCTGGCACCCTGAGATCAGCCCCTGCTGCAGCGCTACAGGAGGCACTGGGGAGCTCGAGGAGGCCCCCCTGGAACCAGGGAGAATTAGCAAATATCGTGTCTCCTCTGTGGGTGCCCAGACAGACCTTCTATTGCCGCCTTCTTTGTTGTATATTCGTTTTCATGCGTTTTGTGACCCTCTAAATAGCTCCAGGAATTGTGAGGAGGAATTCAAGCCAGGAGGCCACCATGGGGAAGAGTTCTCATTTTTCTTGTGTTGAGCCAGAACTCGGGAGACTATAATTTTTGGGAGCTGGTGAGAGAAGTATTTCATCTAATGCTACCTGGTACCTACTCTTCTGTCTCACCAAATCCCAAAGAATGACTAGTTAGCGGTGGTTAGTAGGGTTGGGGATATAGTTCAGGTGGTAGAGTGCTTGCTTGGCATGTCTGACGTTTGATCCCTGGCAGTGAAACTACACACACACACACACACACTGATTAGAGCGTTAGTTCCCGTATTTCACAAGGAATCGTATTAGAACGTACTTTCCTCTGGTGCTGGGCCAAGATCTCCATGCTGGCTCCCCTATCACATCATCTTTAGTTTTCCTTCATGTAGATGCTTGGTTGACCGTTTCCCCCTCCCTTTGATTTGCCCTCTCCTTCGGCCTTTCTAAGATTTTGCCGCTCTTTGGTGTGATGCCGTGGTCCTCTGTTGACTTGGAAGCCCTTTACCTGGTAGGTAGAGAGAGTTTGGCCTCCCCTTCTCCTCCTTAGAGCCAACTGGTTCCAGGTGCCCCTGCTGAGTGGCTGTTAAGAGCACCTGCCTTCTGGAGAGTTGCCCTAAGTCAGAGGCAAGGGACCCAAGGATGATCTCATTCAGGTGCCACTGTTGGAAGAGATGGTCGGGGAGCCAACTCTGTCCTAGAGACACCAGCAGCCCTCTTAGCCAGCCTCTGTGTGTCTGTGGGCCCATTCGCCCGAGGGTTTCTGGGGAGAGATGCCGCTACTGTTTCTTTACCAGGAAATGCTACCAAATTTCTTAGTTTCCCCCTTAATGAAATGCAAAGCCTTGAGCTGGAGTCAGATTGAGTCTCCCAGCATCCTGGAGAATGAACTGGGCTGGGGAGTCGTTTGAGGAGATAACCTCACATCTGTGTGGCTTTCTTGTTAATTCTACAAAGCCACCTGTAGCATTACCGAGAGTCATACCCTCTGGAGAGAGCACCATTCACCACCACCCCTGCCCCCCACACTGCCATGGCATGGTTTTCCCAGGCTTTACATTTTTCTTAAGTACCCATTCTCGGGTAGTAGACGTAAGAGCCGCCCACAGACTCTTCAGACCTGACACACAGACTCAGGTCTTCAGTCTCCCTCTGACTTGCTTTTTTCCTCTAGTCTTTAGACAAGGCTTGTTTTGTTGTTTTTGTTGGTGGTGATGCTGTTTTTCCCACTGACAGAAACTGTCCCTTGTCTGTGTACCACTGCCCAGCCATCTTCCCATACTTCCACCAAATGTTTTGAAGGAATGGGCCCTGTTCACTATTCCATTGTTACTTAAGCCACTGGGCATCTGTCCACACGGTTGGCTGAAGGTACCCTTACTGTGGTCCCAGTTGGGAATAGATTAGATTCTCTGGACATCAGACACTGTTGTTTGCCCCCTGCGGCTGGCAGTTTCTTTCTTGAAGATATCCTCTCCTGCCTTGCTCCTCTACGGATTCTTTGGCATAGCCTAAGGGAGGGGGTTCCCAGGGTCCACTCTCAGCTCCCATCCTGGACATCCTGTGCCTCTTGTGGAGCAATATTGTCGACTTTGGGTGTTTCTGCTGCCACCTGTTTGGGGACACATGACTCTGATAGCTCTAATCTTCAGTCGTGTCTCCAGGCTCTAAGACGTGTGTACCTGGCTACAGGCTAAACATTTCTACTCAGACATCCCCCAGAGCATCCAAGATGCCGATTGCGCACCTTGCACCTGCTCATTCCCCGTTCTCTGCCTGTCCAACACTTCCTGATTCCACAGGTAACCATTTAAAGGCCTCTTGCCCAGGAAAGCCTCCTCTATCCCTAGGCGAGGGGAAGATTTTCAGTTAGCATTCCCCTAATACTTGTGCATATCTGCAGCACTCCACAACTGGTAAATTATCAATTATTTCTAATTCATTGTCTGTAAATCTTCCTCACTGGACTGAAAGCTTCACAAAAACAAAGAGCCTTTGTACTTTGCTTCACTGTTCCGTTCCCAGCACCCAAATCCATGGCTCACACAGACCTGTTAGACTCATCTCCCTTCTAATAAACGGCTTCCTCTCCTGTTATTCCAGACTGGTGGGGGAATCAATGGCTACTTAGTCCCCCAAAGTGGACAAGCCATTCATCACTCTTCCCTCCCTCTCACTCGCCACTTCCAGCCACCCGCTAGTATTCACAACCGTTTTGTAAACAGCCCTCACCTTCCTGGCTTGCCTATACTGCCTCATCCCAGTGACCACACTGATATCTTTTGTCTGGTTGTTTTTTTCCGAGACAGGGTTTCTCTGTGTAGTCCTGGCTAGCCTAGAACTCACTCTGTAGACCAGGCTGGCCTCGAACTCACAGAGGTCCACCTGCCTTTGCCTCTTGGTTGCTGGGATTAAAGGCGTGCGCCACCACCGCCCAGCCCACACTAATATCTTCATCATTTCCCTTGCCTGTACTCTTGGCCATTTCCCTTTTAAATGAACTTCTGTCTCTACTTACCGAAGCAATCTTCCTAAAACCAAGCCTACCCATACCATTCCACTTAAAGCCCTCCACATTGTCTGTCTCCCCCAGTTCTGTGACTCAGGCTGCCCTTCCTTCCAGGCATGGTTTCTGTTGCTTTGACTTCCTCTTCCTCAGGAAGCCCTCACCTAGTTTGTCTCTGCTCTCTTTTGCTCAAGTGTGCTTGGATAACTCCTTCCTTTTTCTTTTCTTTCTTTCTTTTTTTAAAGACAGGCTCCATGTAGCCCAGGGTGGCCTCAAATGCACTCCGCATCTAAACATGGCCCTCCCGATCCTATGTCTACCTCCTGGAACTTTGGTCGTGTGCCAGCACACCAGGTTTATGAAGTGCTGGGGATCAGTCAAACCCAGGGCCTCACATATGAGCTACATCCCTGATTCCGTTCTTCTTTCCTGAAGACGCCGTCTCCACCTACCCACCCTTGTGGACCCTTCGTATGTTCTGCTATGCTGCACAGACCCTGGGTATTTCTCTGTTCTTGTTTTACCATGGGATTTCCAAGACTTGTCTGTTTTTATAACTGTCTCAAGTGCAGGAACATGGTTTTTGTTTGTTTGTTTGTTGGTTGGTTGGTTGGTTGGTTGGTTGGTTGGTTGGTTTCTCCAGACAGGCTTTCTCTGTGTAGCCCTAGCTGTCCTGGAACTTGTTCTGTAGACCAGGCTGGCCTTGGACTCAGATCCTCCTACCTCTGCCTCCTGAGTGATGGGATTAAAAGTGTGCACCACCACTGCCTGGCTTGGAACTTGGTTTTAAAAAAACATTTTTGTGTGTGTGTGTGTTGGGGAGGAAAATATCTGTAGATCAGAAGGGACTGGGTTATAATCATCTTTGTAACTCCCATGCCTACCTAGCAAAGGGCAAGATGCATCACCCTTTTAAAGAATGAATGAATGAATATCCCCAGCAATGGAATCAAGGTGTAGACTCATCCGATGACTACTGTTGATATTAACAGATATTCACTATTCCTTCTAGGTCTCAGGCATTATTCTAGGCTAGGCATTTACATATATGAAATCTTTAAGCTTCACACTAATCCCATAGAGTGGATGATCATCATAGTCTCATTTCAGAGACGAAGATGGCAAGGCACAAAGGAATTAAATTCTTTTGTCCAAGCTCTTATAGCTTATAAGGGACAGCTGTGGTTTGAACCCCACAGTCTGCCCTGAGCATTGGCACTTGGTCCTTGAACTATTTTTCCACCAACAGAGATAACATATACACACTTTTAAAATTATGCACAGAACTTGTTTCTTTGTGTCCATGGGTCTTATTGGATTATCTGTCCTAGGAGAGTTCAAAAAGAATATGACATGTAGGTAGATAGTTCAATACTTCTAACCTCTAATGTCACAAAAACAGTATTTAGTGATCTGGTCCTTCAGTTGCCAGACTGTTGAATGATGATGAGAATATGTCAAATTGACTGTCATCTTGACACCCCCAAAACCCAGTTTGTTGGAAGAAAAAGGGGCAAGGAAGAGAGCAGAAGGGATTACTGAATCATGAGGAGAAGGGCCCATCCAGAAGGACCTGGAGTAGGAAGGGATGCAATATTGGAGAGGGTAGTTAGAAGAAGAGCTGGGGTGGGGTAAATAGATTCAAAATACATTGTGTGGAATCCTCAACAAATTAATTAAAAATTGTTTTAAAAATAGGACCTTAGCTAGGTGGTGGTGACCTTTAATCCCAGCACTCTAGAGGCAGAAGCAGGGGGAACTCTGTGAGTTCGAGGCCAGCCTGGTCTACAGAGTGAGTTCAAAGACAGCCAAGGCAACACAGAGAAATCTTGTCTCAAAAAACCAAAAATAAATAAATAAATAAATAAATAAATAAAATTTTTTTAAAAAAAGCTTAGATACAGTGGCATAGGCTTTCTGCTCTACAGGATGTTGAGGTATGTTTGAGGCCAAGAGTTCAAGGCTAGGTAGGGCAACATAGAGACCCTACCAAGAGAGAGGGCCGGAATGGAACACTAGGGTCACTATAACAATAACTACATTCCCTGCACAATTTCCATGCTGATAGAAATCCTAAAGAATGGGAGGACTGGTAAGACGGCTCAACTGGGAAAGGCACTTGTCAGAAGAGACTGGCGACCGGATCCGATGTAGAGGCTGAGGGGAAAACCCCACTCCGCCAAGTTTTCGTTTGATCTCCACACATGCACCCTGGCTGGCACACACCCACACCTACCCACCCAGACACATCACGCACACTCCCACAATAATAATTTTTTTATTAAAAATGGGAATTTAAGAGTGCAGACATTCTATTATTCGGCTTCTTCCACGGCTTCTTCTAAGAACTGGGCTGTTCATCTGGGAGGGTGGAGGATTAGTGCCTTCGCTCAGGCCATGGTCTCAGGACAGGCTCTGCCTGTGAAAGAAGCTCAGGGTTGGGAGGGAGCCCTTGGGAAGGGCCTGAAACTTAAAGAAATTTGCAGATGCTTCTCTGCTGACATAATGGGGTGAAAGGTACGGTAAGAAAAAGTGGGCTGTTTTAAAAATAGCTCTGAGGTTAAGTCAACCAGTTCTGAGATCAGGCTGGAGATTTCCTAGGTGGCATTCCAAAGAAGCCATCGGAATGGCGGGGTGTCTGAAGAGTCCTTCTCTTACCATCTCTTATCATCTACCCATCTGATGTCCCCTCTTTTCCCTCCCATGGAAGCAGCCCCACAGTATCTTCATAGGCTTCAAACAGGTACAGAAGCAGGGGGAGGAAGCCATTCCTGAGAAGGGCTAGAGAGTACAGGCCACACATGGTCTCTGCTATATAGTCTTGTTTATCTTTATAATCCCTTAAACATCTAGAATCTGGAGATGGCGAGATGGCTCGGTGATTTGTAGCACTTGTTGCTCTTGCAGAGGACCCAGATTCGGTTCCTAGCACCCGCATAGTGGCTCACAATCACCCCTAACTCCAGTTCCAATGGAATCTAATACCGGGAAGGCATATAGTACACACACACATAGGTGGGCAAAACACTTATACACATAAAATAAAATAAACATAATAAAACTGAACATCTAGATTCTACTCTGTACTGCGGGCTGAACAGAAGCAGGCTGGGCGCTGCCGTTAGGAGAATCTGGGTTCAGAGTCATCCTTCCAACCGTGGCTTCAGGCTCCAGCATATGCAAAGGAAGGGACCCAGTCCCGCTCACGCTGCACTTTGGTGTTAAATACTAAGCTCATGGCACATATGGTATGAGAAAGGAAATCCTCTGGATTAGAATTCTCAGGCTGCAGTATCATGGGCCACATCTGGAGCCCAGGAACATCTGGCTACACTGGAGGTGAATGCAGTCCCTTTGCTAGACCTCTTGTCTACAGTGGGTACAAAGGTTGAAAATAGAAGATATTCTTCCTTTATTCCAAAGATGTATTCACTGTGGCTGTTAAATAACTAGCCCTTATTTTCCTTGTCACTTTTAATTGAAAAAAAGATATGCATATATATGTATATGTATATATATGAATATGCATACACACATAGATAGATGACTGATAGATAGGTAGATGATTGATAAGTAGGTAGGTAGGTAGATAGACAGACAGACAGACAGACAGATAGATTGTTGAGGTGCTGCAGAGGTGGCTTAGCTTTCTGCCAAGCCTGAAGACCTCAGTTCAATCCTCCTGACCCCAAAAATAAATACATGTAATAAAAATTTATAAAAAGAAAATGTTGGAACTCCTCTATAAGGTGTAATTAGGCCCAAAACAACTTTGATGGATCATAGGTTGGAGCATGGTTAATAAATTGAAAGCAGTTGGACTCCCGTGTTGGTGAGGGAAGGAATGGTAGCTACTGGTCGAAGTAGCTTGTGGTTTCCAGTTCCTTCATGTGCATAGTAATTGACTTAGAAATACCGATGAAAATGAAAATCAGGCCAGGCAGTGGTGGCGCATGCCTTTGATCCCAGCCCTTGGGAGGCAGAGCCAGGCAGATCTCTGTAAGTTCGAGGCCAGCCTGGTCTACAGTGTGAGATCCAGGACAGGCACCAAAACTACACAGAGAAACCCTGTCTTGAAAAACAAACAAACAAAAAAAAATAAAGAAAATTAAAATCAGAAAGGGAGCTTTTGTGTCTTAGTTCTAACTGCTTATTTAAACCAGCAAAGGACCAAGTAATGTGATGGGTGGTATTGGAAATGGTCCCACAGGAGGAGAGGGACAGAGTGGTCATCCTCCCAGAACACCTGCTTCCTACATAGACCTGGTCTTATTAGGGAGCTCCTGCTAGAGGGAAGTGAGGGGGATTAGGAGTCGGTGTTAGGAAAATGAATGTGTCTCTTTGTAATAGGATCCACAATAAAAATCTAAAGGCATCTGAGAGGGAAAACCGAATACTTATAATCAGATTCCGACTTTTGTTGAAGGTAAAATAGGAGGAATAGGAGGAATCATCTTTTTTTTTTTGTGGTTTAAATGGCAGGGAAGGAATGAAAGCCAAATATAAAACATTAATGTGAGGCCTGTGAGTCACTAGAAGAGATTATCAAAGGGAAGCATGGGCTTCTCTATTCTCAGACTATATTTAAAAGTGACCTTGGATGATTGATCAGTGTAAATATCAGGAGACGAGAAGGAGAAAAGCGCTTCAGAGTTGATCACCTGGCTCGGGCCGCCTGTGGATTGTGGGGGGAGCGGGGGGGGGGGGGTTGTCAGTCCTTCCCTCACCACAGAGTGCTCAGGGGGGCGATGAGAATGGAGGAAACAGGGCATGCTTCTGTGCTGGCTGCCACAGCAGCAATGGAAGGGGGGGGGGAATGCTCTGCTCGGCGTGGACGCTGCAGTCAGTTTCAAGTGGTTTATTTAGAATCTGCCCGGAAAAGGACGGGAATACAACAAGTCAGCATTTCCCACCAGCTGGCGTGGTGTCTGTCTCATGGTGGTAAATGCTCTCGTCTCAGAGGTTCTGCTTGCTGTTTGGGCTCAGGGGAGGCAACCCTGAACTCCTAAGCCATCTCCTCTGATGTGTAAATCTGGAGGTCTGAGGCATGGCCACTGCGGCTTGAGAGGAGTAGCTGCCAGCCTTGGAAGGTGTCTGAAGGACAGATGAATAGACTTTTTTATTCTGCTTATTGGGGTCCTCATAGCCTGAGAGGCTATACCGTGCTTGGGAGAGAGCGTCTGTGGATACTGACTGCCCATGGGACACGTGTTCGCATGCAGCTAGGACTTTGGACTTGAAGACTTTCGGAAGGTAGCCCAGTTATGTTTCCTCACCAGGCTGTCGCACTACTGTTTCCTACTGAAATTCCATTTTAGTTTTCTGGGCTTTGAGGATGAAATACTCGACCCAATCCTAACGAGGCTACATCACATCCTGAAGTGACTATACATACAGACAAATGACTTTGTCATTGTTAAGCAATATTAAGGAGATGGCCTGGAGAGATGGCTCAGTGATTAAAAGCCTTTGCTGCTCTTGCAGAGAACCTGAGTTGGGGGTCTCAGCACCCACATCAGGTGGCTCATACTGTCTGTAAATCTAGAATCTGACGCATCTGGCCACCAAGGATACATGCATGCATGTGACATGCATGCATGTGACATGCACACACATACGCATAATTAAAATTAATTAATTATATTTTAAAAGAGAAAGAAATGGAGATAGCCCGGCATGGTGGTGTACCTGCAATCCCAGCACTTAGGAGGTTGAGACAGGCAGAGAGTAAGTTCTAGGATAGCCTGGGCTATTATATAGAAAATTCTAAGAAAGCCTGGACTACGTAGCAAGACCCTGTCTCAAAACATGTACAAACACATATCAAAAGCACTAAAATCAAAATCAAAGATGAAGAATTGAAAGAATGGAGGCATATAGGCGGGTGTTTGGTTACTGACAGCTCCGTGGGCCGTCTGCAGACCACTCTCCACCTTAACATACACACTGCTAGGCGCTCCCCCTCCGGCTCTGGGGCGGGGGCGGGGAGCCCCCGATGTCCCTTTCACCTTATCAGCAAAACCACAGACCAGATTGGAATCTGCTGGGTGAGCTGACTTCTTTCTGTTGTCACTGTGCAAGAATGTGAGGGATCAGTGGAACCAAGCCTACCTCGGACATAGGTTTAGACCCAGTTGGAAGGAGTCATGAATGTGGCTCACACAGGGCCTGAATAGACTCCGTCGTCGTCACCTCTCCCTGTCATTGTCACTTTATAACGAGGCTGTGAGTTCATGAGGGCACGGGATACCGTCTACTTTTGCCCACCACATTCAGCCCTGGACTTCACAGGTGCTCAATCAATATTAATCGCATTAATCAGCGGCTACAACACAGGTGCACGCGTTCATCTGCTTTGCACTTCTCATCCAGTTACAAACCCTGACGACCGGCACCTTGCAGGAGCCTGGATCCTGCCCTGTTTCTGAAACTGCACAGTTAACGCAGCTGTGTGTTGTCTGCTGCAAAGTGTGAGCTCTCCTTAGTCCGGTGCAGGTAGCCTAAGAGCTGAGGGTCTTTCTATCTCCTCCTGCCTCTCCCACCCCTCATGTTTACTGACTCTTCTTCCCAAGGACGACTGGAGAATAAGGTCCCCTCCCCGCTCCACTTCTGGGCCAGGGTGTTTAATTACTGCGTGGTCTTTGTTCTGTGGTTGAGATCAGGCTTCTCTGTGTAGGGAGAAGGGAATTCCAGTCAGCCTGCTGCATTATAGTCAAGTTACTTACCACAAGTCAGGAGTAACAGTTCTCTGCTTTCATTCTGATCACAGGTGATACAGGGACGGAGCATCTAGTGTTTCATGAGGGACCTGAGACTGTGCTTGCCACCAGGCTTTAACAGTGGTGGCTTTCAATCTTTCAATGATCGGGAAGGCGTTACATGTTTTATCTGCATTCCACAGCCTACCTGCTTTACGCGTAAAATGTGAAGTGCATTTTTTAAAAAAAAAATCCATATTGGCCCCAATGCCTGAACATGAGTATTTAATAAATAATTTGTATGCATTAGAAATAAGAGGGATAATTTTTTTAAAAAAAAGACTCAAAAGCAAAGAAAGTAAATGAGGCTGTGGCAAGCTTATTGTTTCACAGTGTCAGAAACACACATGAGAACTTGTAAGTCATTAAAAAAAAAATCTCATTTCTTGTTGTCAGAGGCTGCTGCAGTTCGGCAAGCCCATAAGCTCAGAGATCCTGTCATCTCCTAATACTGGTGTCACAAAAGGGCTGTAGGGACGCCTTTGGTTTCATCTCTAGGATCCTGCAGTTTGGTAACACTTCCTATGTGGGAATTCGGCTCAGTGCTTAGAGGATATTTATGGACTGAATTCATATCACTTAAGCCTGGTGAGCTTTGTTTTTGTTTCTAGCTGTCAGGCATAAGGAGAAGGACAGGCATGTTAGGGAAAAGGCTAGGACTATAGCAGCTCTGTGAGTAGGTTTGCAGCTTCCAAAGCCACAAAGCCGCTGGTGCCCTGCGGACGGCGTTTACTCCATATCCACCATCTGCGTGTATGTTCATAATGTGTGTGCCAATAGGCAGACACAGAATTATCCATGTTTTGGCGGGCCAAACAGCCACTTGTGCTCAAATGCACAAACCCAGTGCTCTGGATATTTCCTGATAGAGGTGTCTACGTGCAGTGGGTGGAGCAAACCGTGTTTGGGGCCCAAAGAGATAAGCAAGAAGAGCAGGCCAGTTCTGCCACGCCTAGATAATGGAGAGGGCTCAGGAGAAGCTTAATACATCTTGACTGCTCAGCCTGGCTTGGTTAGAGGCGTGGTTAGGGATGGCTCGGACCTTTGGGTCCCCACTGTTCTATTTGTTTTCTGTGACGGTCTGTCACTTTAACAAGAGGCATGTGGTGTGGGAGCCACAGTTCAAGGGCACAGACTCTGGGTCTTATTTCTGTTGGGCTAGTAACATGAATCACCCGGGTCTTTTAGGAACAACAGCTTCCTCTCTGTTTCTGAAGTAGCATCCTGTGGTCACCAAAGGAACTGGGCACCTTCCCCACCGCAGAGATGAGGTGGATCCCCTGGAGTATTATTGGATGTGTTTTAGAAACATTTGGTTATTTTTGATAGAAAGGGTGTTGGGGCAGGAGAGAAGAGTAAGTCTGGTTTTTATACATAGGAGGTATTTACAGCAAGCAGCATCCCCATTACATTTCTTGTCTATTAAAGCCCTTCTAAGTGTTAATGTGAATTATCGGGCTATTGATAAAACTGAAATTTATCAATAGAGTCAGTTCATCCCCAAATGACTGTGAGGCCAGCAGCAGGCGGGTGGAGGTCACACTGCACCCTTTCCTTTTACTGTGGGCTTGGACAAACTCTTTAACTTCCGCAAGCCTTAGTGTCTGCATGTATATAACAGAGCAAGAGAAAGGCACTCACAGGGGCTGGGATGGACTCAGTTGGTGGAGTGCTTGTCCAACCTGCACAAAGACCCGGATTTGACTCGATAAACTAGGTGTGTGGGAGTGCACATCTGTATTTTCAACACTCAGGAGCTAAGGCAGGAGGATCAGAAGATTAAGGTCCTTCTCAGTTACATGAGTTTGACACTAGCCTGGGCTCCATGAGACCCTGTCTCAAAAACAGACAAAAGTCACTCAAATAATGAAAAGAAAGTGTATTAGACGTTTAGGGACCTTTCACCCATGTACTAAATATGAGTAGTATTGCTTTCAGTGATGTGTTCTATAGCTGTCTGTTATTGGAGATCAACTTCCTGTTGTGTACTGGGGCCCCATCCCTTCATGCCTATGTGGATAGTTTATGACAGAGATATCCATCTGTTTATTGGCAGTATAATTGGCAAGTGTAAATATAAAGACAGAGTGGGTTTTCCAGCTGTTTATGCCATGACTCTGGCCAAGCAATTCTTGGAGAGAGAGGCCATCCCTTGCTGTTCATCGTGTGGATTCTCTCCTCAACTGGGAGGCACCATTCTGAGTGTGGATAGAGTCCACTACTGTTGGACCTCAACTGCAGCCTTTTTTGGATGAGCTTTTCTAAGGGCTTGGCATACATCAGTTTATAATTAAAAACAACCTAATAAAATGTATTAGGTTGGCAGGAAGGAGATACATCAAATTAACTGTTCCTGTATAAACACAGGCTAAACAGTTCTGTTCTGGAACAGGGGCCTGGTGGTGGTAGACTCCTATAGAGTCCTATCAAAGACTGGGAAGTTTGTAGGCTTTTTGTTGTTTGTTTCGGGTTTTTTTTGTTTTTTTTTTTGAGACAAGGACTCAACATGTAGCCCAGATTGGCCTCATACTCATGAACCTCCTTCCTGACCTCCAGAGTACTGAGTTTATAGGTGAGAATGGGCAGCTTCTAAATCCAGCATGGAATGGTTTGGGTCAAGGCCCACATGCTCATGCCAAGGAGAACAATGATGGTTTCTCTGGGCCTGTCAGCTGGTGGATGGGTGTGCTGCTGAGGTGAGCCAGGGAACATTCCTCCCTGCAAACCCCAACCTCCCTCAGAGCCCAGCTTTTATGGTGGACTTTGTCTGAAGGGAGCCACCAAGCCACGCCTGAAGCCTGAAGCCTGGACTAACAGGATGTCACAGCCGGGCCTTCCTTAGCGTCAGAGGCTACGCGCTGGGACGGGAATGGAGCTGTGGTGGTGCTGCCACCCCACAGCCATGAAAAGCTAGGAAGGCAAGCCTTTATTGTGAAGAATTGGGGCAAACGTTTGGATACTGTCTCTTCCCCCCTCTAGTGCACTAAAACCAAGTTTCCTTACCTCAGATGGGAGAAGGGGTTGGGAAGGAATCCCGAGGGCTGACTACACAGTATCGGCACGTTCCACAGCATCTCTTTTAGGGACTGGCCTCAGACATCCTGGGGGGTGCGACGATGCTGCCTCCGACCTGTTCCCAGCACCACAAAACCATGAGATGTGCAAAAGGATAGATGGCCCGCTTGACAGGAGTCTGACACCTCGAGTGAGTTAGGGGCTCCGCATAGACACCCGGACAGGGCCGGGAGGCGGTGCCCGGGCAGGTACCCTGTGAACACGGGACAACAGGCTTCTGGTGGTTAAGAGAAAAGAGCGGAAGCTCTACTTCTATACGTATTCTCTTTTAAAGCTCCACGAACAGAGGGAAGAATAGCTACTCAGCGGAGAAACTGAGGCACAAGGAGGGGCTGACCCGTGGTTCGGAGGCGGGGCAGTGTTAGTAGCCCACTCTCTTGTGTGCCAGGTGCCCAGGCACCCCATCAAGGACTTTAACAACACATTGTCTCATTTGATCCAGGCAACAGTGCTGGGTGATGATGCCTGTTATTAACTCCACTTAATAGATGAAGAATTAGAGGCTTACGGAACTTAAACGGCCTAAGGCAGGCAGTACAGCCAGTAAGCAACTGTATCTAGTTTTCTCCAGGCAGTGTATGTCCAGATGTGCCTATCCCTTCCCCCAACAAAATACTGCCTGGTTCACAACACCGGGTTAGAGTCATCTAGTCTTTCTGGTCCTAAATCCCTCATATGCTACCTACCCTCTGGCTCTTTCTGGAAACTAGCTCAAGCCCTTCCTGAATGGAAGATTCCTGTTGCCTTGTGTTAGGGGACACTGACGCTGGGCTGGTGTTTTGGGGTTGCTTGTACACTGTTTTAGCAGGACACGCTCATTTCTCCACACTTTGCAAATGGCCTAGCCTGGCTCATGTGTCCACCACTCTGGCCACGCCCGCGTGCTTACCAGGAACAGGTGGCCCTCTGTAGTCTTGCAGCCATTGCTCCATGGGAGCTATTTGGAAGCAGGCCACTTTAAGAGAAGAGTGTGTTCTTGGCTACTTAGCAAGCAGCTCAGCTTGGTTATGGGATGGAAGAGGTGCTGATGTGAAGCCCAGTGCAGGAACTTCTGGGGAAGCCCATGTACAGTGCTCAGAATTTAGGGGTAGTCTTGCTCCGGCTGCCTCTAGATGATAACATTTGCCGCGTTCTTTAACAGATACAGGGAAGCTGGTATCGGCCCACAACACCTTGTGAAGCCCTCTGCTAGAAGCCTTCTTGTCTGACACACACTGGGGTTCCCCTCCTGCAGATAGGTGGATGCCTGCCATGTTAAAGAAGGCCTCTGAAAATGCAAGGCGGGACTTCAGATGGGAGTCCCGGGACTGGCTGCAAACATTTCTCTTCAGCCTCAGTTTCTTTTCTGTCCTAGAATGCTCTTTCTTGTTGTCTGTGAGTGAGCGGGAGGTTCGGGTGGGGTAAAAGTAGCTGGTGATCCTTATAAGACATCAATCCGGTGCAGGCTAGAGGCCCCGGTGTGTTTGTGTTCTGAAATACCGGGGTGGATTAGCTGTGACCCTAAGAGGCCTCTTGAGCCTCCCTGTGGAGATCACCTTTCTTTCCTGTCGCCTTTCTGGAAGTTCTTGTTGCCTGGTGTTGAGTTGGACATGGAGGAATTCATCTCCGATGCTTTTAAAATTGTTTATACCTCCCCTGCCCCTTTGATGTCCAGATTCCTTCCTGCACAGGGCTGGGGCCAGGTTGGGCCAATGTCGTGGGGACCACAGTGGGTAAGGAAGGGCAGAGGCTCTGAGCCAGACTGCTAGAGTTTGAATCCCAGCCCTGTCCCTCACAGGCTGATCCTCTAAGCCCCCATTTCCTGACCTATCAAATGGGGATTAAGGGAATGGCTGCCTCTCGGGGCCGTTCTGAGGTTCCCATGTGATGGGGTTTACAAAACCCCATGCCTGGCCCAAGGCAAACCACCAATAAAGATTTGATGGTCACAGCTTTGTAGCGGGAGGATTTGGCTCCCTGCTAGCCAGGTGAGACCCCTGGAGCAGAGAGGAGTGTCCCCAGCTGTCTATAAGGGATGTTTCAGTCCCTGGCTGACTGTCACTCTTTGGGGGACAAGGAAAGGCCACCTTCTTACGGACATCCGTTTAACACCCACTCAGGAAATAGTTGATATTCATCACAGTCCTGCCCTGTATCATTTTGTGATCGGTGGTCACAATGATCTATCTCACAGCAAAATGTGCAGGTTGTGGACGTTTCTGCACCAGAGAAGGGCTGCTCCATGTCTGACCAGCCTTCCTCTTAGAGTTGGGCATCTGGACAGACAGCCCCCAGAAGCAAGGAGCTCAGTGTGTGAGCGTCCAGTGTGTGCAGGAATGGTACCAAGGGTTGAATGGGCTACAGTTCAGGGGGGGTGAGCCCTGAGAACATGTGCTGTCCTTAGTCACAAGGAGGTTCTTTTTGGGAACTGATCTCCCCGAAGAGTAAACACAGCTTTCTGAATTTCACCGAAGTCCAGGGTGGATATTAAACAATTGCAGGATATTGAAGCAGTCAGTATTAGCCTTGTGACGTTCAAGGCTTTTTCCTTCTTTTTTTTTTTTTGTATTTATAAGAGATTATTTGAAACATTTAAACCATAAATATAACCAGTTACCTCAAAAAACCACTGCTCTGGGCTGAGGAGATGGCTCTGTCTGTAAAGGGCTTGCTGCACAAGGCTGAGTTCCGAAATTCCATCCCCAGCGCCCACATAAAGCCAGGCATGCCTGTAATCTCAGTGCCCTGGGTTGGGGATGCTGAGGGAGGACTCTGGTGCTCGCTGGCCAGGCAGTCTAGAAGAACCGGGGAGCTCCAGATTCAGAGAGAGACCAGGTCTCAAAATATAAGGTGGACAAGAAGGCGGGATGCCTAGTGGGTAAAGGCTTGCTGCCCAAGCCTGAGGATTCCTGACCACATGAGTCCCTGCCCCCATGTGTAGATTGAGAATCAAACCCCGGTCCTCTGCAAGAGCAGAAAGTGCCTTAACCCATGAGCCATCTCTTCCATCCCTGGAATTCTCCTCTATACATATTCACAGTACAGTATCTTGCTCAAAAAAACCCTCTACATAAAAATTAATTGTAATAAAAATATTCCAAATTATTGTTGTCAGGGCCATTAATAACAGTGGGACTGCAAGCAGTAAGTATTCCATAAATGTATATGTTTATTTTATGTTTATTTATATGTTTATATTTTATGTTTATTTATAATTTTAGCTTTGTTATTTTATCTTTAGGTTTATTCAGGTGTAATTTACATGCACTGCCTGAATTTTGGGTTACATTTCTATAGGTTTGGTAAATATGCATGGTTGTGTAACTACTACCACAGTCACACACACCCCATCCCACCCCACCCCACCCCCGCCGTTCTCTCATGCTGATTTGGGACCCGCCTCTTGTCCCAACTCTAATCCCTGGTATCATCAATTTGCTTCTGTCCCTATAGTTTTGCTTTATCCAAAATGTCACACACCTCAAATTATATGACATGAAGCCTTCTGACTCTGTCTTTTTTTTTTTTCACTTAACGTAATGCTTTTGTGACTCATCAACGCTGTGTGCCTATCAAGTCTTTTTTTTTTTTTTTTTTTTTTTTTATCACTGAGTGATATTCTCCTTTGTGGATGTACCGGTTGGCTTAGCCATTCTTCAGTTGATGAGCATTTAGGTTGTTTCCAATTTCTAGATGATAGAGTCACCGTAAATATTTGCACAGACTTTTTGTGTGTGTGCGAACAGAAGTTTTCACTGCTCTTGGGCAGATGCCTAGGAGTGGGATTGCTAGGTCGCATGGTAAATGCGTATTTAATCTCTGTCACACTGCTTTCTATCGTTGCTGTGCTGTTCTGCGTCTCACAAGTGACATGTGGGAGTCTCAGCGTCTGCATCCTGATCAGTCAAGGGCGCTTTTTTTTTTTTTTTTTTTTTGTAATAAGCCATTTGAAGAAGCATATACCGCTATCTTATTGTGGCCTTGGTTTGCATCTCTTCTATTGTGTTTAATTGCCCTCCACAGACGTTTTCTAGGGAAGCGTCTTTAGAGACCTTGTGCTCTTTCTCAGGAGGGTTTGGTTTTCCGTTAATGAGTTTTGAGAGTTATTTATTTTTCTGGATGTGGAAGTTCCTCATCAAATGCGTGTTTTGCAAACACTTCTTCCCAGTCTGATGCTTGTATTTCCACTCTGGGCAGTTTGAGGAGCAGATGACTTTAATTTGAGTGGTCAGATTTATCAAACTTTCCTTTTATATCTTGTCTCTTGAGGGTTATGCTCTTGATGTGTCTAAATTATTTTTTTGCTTAGTCTAATGTCTCTAAGATTTCTTTTTTTCTGGAAGTTTCATGGTTGTAGGCTTCATAGTTAGGTATATAACTCATCCCGAGTTAATTTTTGACCATGCTCTTTCGAGTTACGGGCTACAGTTCATAGTTTTGCCTGTGGATGGACAGCTGTTCCGGCACCATTGGTTGGAAATCAGACGAACTATCATCCTGTCTCCTTTGAGTTGCTTTTGCACCTTTCTCAAAAATCAGTTGATGGTCTGGAAGGAGTGGCTCAGTGGTTACAGCACTTGCTGCTCTGGCAGAGGACCCGGGCTCAGTTCCCAGCACCCACATGGTGGTTTACCATGTGATTTGATTTACTCCACGAATCCTTTATAGTTTTCATTCTAAATTTTTCATGTTTTTTTGTATATTTATATCTAAGTAATAGATTTGGGGATTCTATAGTTCATAGCTATTTATTGAATTATTTATATAAACAGTTGCAGCCAGCTTGCGAGTGCTCGTCTTGATTCCATAGGAAAATGCGAACTGCTGGAGTAGGGGTGGAAAGTTCGTCCGATCTCTTGTTTATAAGTGGGCAGTGAAGCTAAGAAGTCCTAGTGGAACTCCGAGGCAGGAACTCTAGCCTTTCCGCCCGCACCCTCCCGGCCACATAAACCTCAGACAGCTCCTACTCTCTAATCAGGAGCTTCCACTGGGATGGCCAATCTTTATTGTCAACTTGATTGAATCTAGAATCTCCACGGAGCCTGGCAGTGGTGGCGCGTGCCTTTAACCGCACCATTTGGGAGGCAGAGGTAGGTGGATCTCTTGAGTTGGAGACCAGCCTGAGGCCGCTGGTTACACGGCATCTTTAATCAGGAAGTAGAGTGAGTTGAAGACGTAGAGTGAGTTGAATGTTTATGCTTAGCTCACTTTCTCCTGCGTGTTCAGCGCAGACAGTAGCCCATGGAATGGTACTGCCCACATTTAGGGTGAGTCTTCCCACCTCAATTAACCTAATCTGAATAATCTTCAGACGGAACCAGAGATGTGTTTCTAAGGTGGTTTCTCTCTCTCTCTCTCTCTCTCTCTCTCTCTCTCTCTCTCTCTCTCTCTCTCTCTCGTTTTTCCAAGACAGGGTTTCTCTGTGTAGTCCTGGCTGTTCTGGAACTCACTCTGCAGACCAGGCTGGCCTCGAACTCACAAAAGCGTGCACCACCACACCTGGCCCTTGAAGTTGTTTTTAATCACAGTTATGGGAAAAGTAACTAGAACAGTGTTCTAGCACAAAGTCTATTGAGAAGTCCATACCTTCCAGGGGCAGACAGGATCGAGCTTTCTCTGCAGATCCATAGACAGCTACCCCGCTTCATTACTTGAAGGTGGTGAGTAGCTGTCCGACCGTTTGTCACCCGTTGGCCTGGTTTGGCTCCAAGCCTGCCTCTTTGACACTCCTTTCTCTAAATCTTCCCAGTAAAGCGAAAGCAGCTCCCTTGGCTTTGAGACGCTTACTGTGGTCGGGACTTAGGTTGTGGGGTCGGTCTCGCTTGGCAGTGGGAAGGTCAGGAGGTCTGAGGACGGAGGAAGGGTTGGTCTGCTCAGTGGACTGGCATTAAGGCAGTTTGGGACCGTGTGGCTGCATGAAGAAGGGTGACCCGGAAAAGGGTCTCAGAAAGAACAGCAGGATGGCAGTGAACTCTACGTCCTGTATCCTTTTCTTTTCACTATGAGAGCACACTGATCACATTCACGAACTTGAAACTGAGCTACACTGCATCTTTTTTGTAAGTAACACCTTGGGCCACTTGGCAGTTATACGGTTTCTACATCACAGTTGGATAACTCCGTATAATCTCCTCTTCAAGTTTATGTGGTGGTTGTTGAATGGACTGGAGGAAACCGCAAAGTGAACTTTTATTTCTTACTCACATTATGGTGAGGAAAGTGATGTGAACCAAGGAGGAAGCTTTACTCCCAGGTCAGCTAAGAAGGCAGTTTCCTCCTGTCTTGTGGCCCTGATTTCTAGGAACGTAGGGGCAAGCATCAGAGAAGGATGGGAAGAGTCTTATGGCTAAGACCTTGAAGAGATGCAGGTCATGTCTGTGTGGTCACCAGGCCTCACCTAAGCAGGGGTGACCGAAAAATGTGTCTGAACTGTGTGAGCAGAAAATGGGGCACCAAGATATGGGTATGCCGAGTAGTTGTGCCACAACAGCTCAGGGAAACTGAGGCACAGAGTGGTTAAGTGACTTGTAGAAGGATACAGAAAAGTTAGGATTTCAATCGAGGTCTTTTATTTTGACCGAATGGGATGAGAGCCGTAGTAACGACAATGCGATTTAACAGTTGGTTCAGGGGAGCACGCGGCAAGTGGGGCTGTACATATTGGGGACTTAATAATTCTGGGTTCCCTTCTGTGATGGTTAGTGCTGATTGTCATCTTGACAGGCCCTGGGATCACCTGGGAGGCAAGCCTCCAGACACACACGTGAAGGACTATCTAGATTAGGTCAGCCTGTGAGGGATTGTTTTGTTTAGGTTAACTAAGGTGGATGGCACCATTTTCTGAGGTTGGTTCCTGGACTGAATACAAAGGGGCAAGTCAGCTGAGCATCAGTACCGTCCCCTCCCTCCGCTACCCCTCAACCCCCATTTCCTGACCATGGATGCAGTATAACCAGCTGCCTCAAACTCTTGCCGCCATGACTTCCCCGCCATGACGGACTGTGCCCTCAAAGGATGAGCTCAAATAAAGCCTCCCTTCATTAACTTGCTCTGGTTGGAGTATTTCATCCTAGCAACAGACAAGGCAGTAGCTAGGACATCCTAGCCCTAGCTCTGCTTCACAGTCATTCAAAGAGTTCGCTATTGTTCCTGAGGAGTGTGGCCTACAGTGTGGCTTGCTTCCCCTCCGGCAGAGCTCAAGCAAGGGCTGAAGAGCCGAGTGGCCACATGCTCCTGTGAAGGCCTGGGAGACTGGGCGTAGCAGGAACTGATGCCAGGCCTTGAGAAGTTGCAGTTACCTCTGCTTGAGACTGGAGCTGCGTCTTGCAGACAACTTCCTAAATGTCCCCAGAGGATGTCCCCATGAAGTCAAGGCTCAGTGCCCTGGCCAGGGATGGGAAAACCCCTTGGCCAGCACCTGTTCCCTCAGGAGCCCTTGTGGGCCTGAGCTGCTGTTAAAAGATGAGCTTTAATTGAATTATTGTAAAAGCTCCAACACGAATGAATACATTGGCACCCATAACTTCTGCATTATTTAAAAGTCAGTCTTTTAAAATAGCTGCTTTTGTTTGTGTGGTGGAGACGTTGGGATTGAAAGCATTCCATGACTGGCATTTCTGTGGCATGATGAAGGAGACATGAAAGACTTCTACGTGGCATGGGGAAGGCGTTCCTGTCCGGAAGCATCTCGAGAGGCTGCTGCTCTTGTCAGTCTTTTGAATGGGGACACTGGGCGGGGATTGGATCCAAGGTTTTAAGATGCCCAGAGACTTGCAGGGGCTTGGGCCCCGATGTCACTGCCCATCCCTCTTTCGCCACGCTGTCTTGCAACAGAAGAGGTGCCGGGAGCGCAGGGCTGAGGCAGCGGGAGCGACAGCGACCACGTTGGATATGGACAGATCCTTAATCCCATTTTGACTGCCTCTTGGGCCTAGAAACAGTGGAAGACCCAGGAAGGTGGGTGGGAGGGAAAAGGTAACCCTGATTAAATTCTGAGAAACTGCTCTATATTGTGTCTCCAAATAAAAAGATGTATTCATTGTAAAAACAAACAAACAAACAAAATCAAAAAGCCAACAACAACAAAAACCCATCGGGAGGAGAGAGAGAGCTGATTTCAGTGTATAGGATGTGACAGGTGTAACGTGGAGGCTCAGGATACATTGAGCAGAGTCAGCACAGGGAGAAGATGCGCTCAGCCCCAGATGCTGTAGTTTTGGGTCAGACCGTGTTGTTGGAAGCTTCCAGAGAAGGGTGTGCCCTCCTTATAAGGGGTAGGTTGAAAGGCCTGAGCTTAGGAAGAAATGGAACATTTTCCATAGGTGCTCAAGAAGTGGTGACACCCTGACATGGAGAGAAAGCTTTGGGACGTGAAGGAATGGTGAAGGGAAGGTGCTCTACAGATGCTTAACAACCGGACTTAGTGGTGGTAATAGATAGTAACTGAGCGATCCGTGCTCATAAGCGGGAGAGCTGGGGAAATGAATACATGGGATAAGGGGGGTGGAGGTGGAGGGGCTCCAGAATGACAGCAGGTTGCTAAGACGATGCTATTTATTGAGCACCTACTTGTGTCCCAGGTGGATCACTGAGTACTAGGATCCAATGAGTAAAATGGACATGGCCACTGCCTGCCTCCATGGGGCCTACAGCCTAGGCAAGGAGAGAGAAAGTGGACAGAAAGTCAACAGACAGATGTGTAAGAGCACTTCCAACAGTGGGTCAGAGTGCCAAGACCAAGAATGACAGGGAGGACTCACCTTAGACTGCGCAGAGAGGATTGCCACAAGGAAGTGATACCTAAGAAGAGGCTTGGGAAATGGGGAAGAGACAGACATGCATGGTTGCTCCACAAAGCGTCTCTGGCCCAGGCCTCGCATACACAAGGGCCCAGAGGTGGTCCAGACATGACAAGTTTGAAGAGATGGAAGAAGGCTTGGAGGATACACATCACGCAGGTGGAAGATGAACTCAGAAAGGGAGGCAGAAGCCGCCAGACCGTGCCAGATGTTAATACAAGGCAATGCTGACTTGTATTCTGTGCACCACTTGTATTTCAGGCTGTGACTGCTAGACAGTTGCCCCCTCACCGGTGACTCCACTTTTCATGATTTCCATGCCGATGGTTACAGCAAGCTGAAAGTATTCAGTGGAAAACTTCAGAAAGATATGTGTAAGCTTGCAACTACATCCTGTTTCCGAGTAGCATGATGGAATCTTCACCTCCTGCTCTAACATGGGCGTGAATCATTTTATTATTCTTCGTTTGACATATCCGTGCTGTATATGCTACCCACCTGTTACTCACTTAGTATCCCTTTCTAGAATCAGGTTGGCTTTCTTAGAGTCACAGTCTAGAATTTAAGTAGTTCTTATTTTACTCAAAGGAACCAATGTACAAGAGTAGTGATGTTGGCAATGTTATTAAACTATATAGTTATAGTTGTTTTATTCTTTTATTTTTTTTTTTTGGTTTTTTTTTCGAGACAGGGTTTCTCTGTGTAGCTTTGCGCCTTTCCTGGAATTTATTCTTTTATTAGTTGTGTTGATCTGCTGTGCCTAATTTATAAACTTTATTATAGATCTGTATGTACAGAGAAAAACACTCAAATATATGTTATATATATATATATATATATATATATATATATATATATATATATATATATATATTTCAGAACTAGCTGAAGTCTTAAGCATCCTCTACTTGAGGATCTAGAACTATATCTCTCATGAAAGATAGACTACTCTATCTTATAAATTTAGTGTATCATTAAGTATAAATTTTATTAAAACCTTTTTTGTTTGTTTTTTGACCCAGAGCCTCACTGTGTAGCCCAGGTTAGGCTGACACTTACTGTGGCCTTGAGTTCATGGCGATCCTCCTGCCTCAGCCTCCTGAGTGCTGGGATTCCAAGTATGAGCCATCATAGCTAGCTTCAAAATTCTTACAAGAATTTTCATGTAGAAAGCAGGGGGAAATGGCATCACAGATCCCCATGTGTATCTCACCCCAAGTCAGTAACTAGAGGTCTCTCATTTGCTTTCTGTTTTCTACTTTCCTAAAACAGGGTTAAGCAAATCCCAGATATCATATTTTGTTGGCCACTGTGTTCTTCAGCATCAGTAAAATATACAGTAGGTTAATGTCTTAGCTAGGGTTTCTGTTGCTGTGAAGAGACACCATGACCACAGCAACTCTTTTAAAGGAAAACATTTAATTGGAGCTGGCTTACAGTTCCAAAGTTTAGCCCATTGCCATCATGGTGGGAAGCATGGCAGCCTGCAGGCAGACATGGTGCTGGAGAGGTAGCTGAGAGTTCTACATCCAGATTAGCAGGCAGCAAGGAGAGAGAGAGAGAGAGAGAGAGAGAGAGAGAGAGAGAGAGAGAGAGAGAGAGAGAGAGAGAGAGAAAGAGAGAGAGCGCTCAAACCCCACCTCCAGTGACACACTTCCTCCAACAAAGCCACACCCACTCCAACAAGGACACACCTCCTAATAGTACCACTCTGTATGAGCCTACAGGGGCCATTTTCATTCAAACCACCATAGTTTAGTTTTCTTACATAATCATAATGTCATTTCATACCTATTACTGTTGACTAGAACTCCTGGTTATCATCTAAAACTGAGCCTGTAATTCAAATAGCTTTGGTTGCCCTAAGATACAAAACAACATACACATTGTATTTGCTTGTTACGTCTTCCAAGCCCCTTTTAGCCCACAACAGTCCCCACTGCCCTCCTCTTTAAACCAAACAGGCAAATAAACAGATGAACAAACCCACCTTGTTTCAACGACAGGAACTAGGAGAAACTGAGTCAGTTGTTTGTAGGATGCCCAGAGCTCTGGATTTGTCTCTTGGCTTCCTTGTCTCTTGATTTCCTGCAGATCCTGAAAATGGAAAGTCAGTTCTAAAGATTAGAGTCTGAGGCTCCACAGTTTGGGTAAGAAAATCGCAGGTCAGAAGGTTCTTTGTGCTGCACACAAGGTCTAGCCCGTCTCCGTGATACTAAGAGTCCTTTAATTTGATCCTTTGTGGATCAATTATTTTATTAGAAATAATTAATTGAATTTCATTACTTCAATCTGTTCTCAGATCTCCTTTGTCGAAGCCTCACTCCTTCATCACCTCCTACAGCTCTCCTCAGGGAGAAGTGACTATGTTTTTTTTTTGGGGGGGGGGGAGGTCCTAGTGAAAAAAGAAAAACTGTACGTTTACCTTTTCAGTTCACCTACTACTTATCCCAAGAGAATAAGTCAGTGTTAATCTTAACAACAACAGAAAGGAGTCTGCAGAAGTAGGGCTATAGTATCAGTTTTCTGTAACTGTTGCTACGGAGCTTGGAAACACCAATCTTTGAAGATTATGTGCCGGTTGTCCAAAAGGTGTGGGACCTGAAGTATTTTGGATTTTTTTTTGTCTTTTTGTTGATTTTTGGAATATTTGCATATACATAACGAAATTCCTAAGGGTTCCCAAGTCTACATATGAAATCTATGTATGCTCCATGTACATCTTACATACATAGCCTTAGGGAATTTTATGTAGTATTTTCAATGACCCTGACTGTGGGTTGTGACCCATCACATGAGGTCACGTATAGAATTTTCCACTTGCGGTATCATGTAAAGCTGAAAAGGCTTCAGAGTTCGGAGTGTTACCGATTAGACATGCTCACCCTTCATATAAGACTGGTGTCTCTCCCTTCTGCCCTGTAATTGTCCCCAGTGGAGTGGGATGGGAGTGTTGAGCGACACTGTTCTTCAAAGCCAATCCCCGTACAGGGCTGAGCAGCACCTGTTCCCAACCAGATCCCCGCCGTAAGGACTGGCAGAGCTGAGTCCTCACCAACCCACCCCTGCTGCAGCAGCTGCGCTACGACCAGGGACCCTTCTTAGTAGATGTTTCCATGATGACGGCAGGCAAGTTGTAACACGTAGGTCTGATGCCCCTGCCCAGTGACAGAAACTGCCGAGCAGGGGCGTCTAAAGGTCTCACCAAACAGTGACAGTCACGGACAGACCAGTACAATGCCAATGCGTGGGGGTCCTTGATGCTGGCAATGGCAGACAGTCTTGGAGCTCCACGAATCCCAAGCCACACCCTGTCAGTGTGGCCGGGCTGTGTTGGCATGTGAACTGCACGGTGTGGTAAGGCAGAGAGTGCTCTGGGATGAGAAAGCCTGGTGGTTTTCACCTGCTTGAAGGGCCACTCACAGGTGGCATTTACGGAGGCCTCACCGCGGCCCCATGGTGCTGACACCCCCCCACCACCACCACGTTCTGCTTTTCTGAGTGCTGTGTGCGCACAGTTGTGTAGCCACATTGACGCTGAACTGTGTTACGTGGGTGAAGATGTCAGGTTGACAGTGGGGGCGGGGGGGGGGGGTGACAGAGTAAATGTCCTGCGATGGCATCTCACTGGTTCTCATTCCGTTTCAGTGAGTGCGTGTTTGTGTACTTGACTCTTCTTTACGGTGTCTGTGCATATGCAGTCCAGTTATGAGCCGGGGGGTGGGGGGGGGGTAGACGGGCACCTTCCCTCATTGGTGATGCATTCGAAGACAAGTAACCAAGGGAACTGCTGGCTTTAATCTCCTGACCTGGGTTGCCATAGTACCAAATAGGTTAAAAGCAGGTTGGAGCAGCGTAAGCCACGGAACAGACTAGAAAACACGTAGTGGGCAGACCATATAGTCAGACAAGACAGACCTCAAGTGTCCAATCCTAGTTAAAGAAGTCGTTGTCCTAAGGACTGCCTCAGCCTCCTCCTCAGCCCCACTGAGGAAAAGTGGCATTGCCTGATGTGGCCCCATGTCCCAGCTTCGTGCCTTTGAGGGACCAGGAGAAGAGGAGGAAGGGCTGGTTACTCTGTTGGGAGACTGGGGGTGGAGGGAAATGCATTCTCTCTGCTGGGCGATGGTGGAAAATTGACTCCAAACAACCCAGACCCACAGGGTGAGCACTATAGCCCCTGGCATTCCTCGGGTCCTCATTGATGAGCTGGGCAAAGCACGCGAGGCTGGGATTCTGAGGCCCAGCCCCCATCCTAGGAGCAGATGAGTTCTGGGTCTGTGGGAGAGGTGGCCACGAAAGGCTGTGCGAGACATTTTCAAAGTTAAGGGCATGCCTTCAGCAAGCGAGCACTCCGCTGTTATAGTCCCGTGGGCTTTCCGGCACCGAGCTGTGAATGGTAAGCTTCTTAGGACCTGTCCTACCAGTATCATCTGGAGAGAGGGGATGGCAGTTGTCAGATAAGGGGGACTCTGGAAATGGGACAGGGAAGACCCGCCTATACTTTGATAAGAGGCTTAGTGGTTTGAGAAGGTCTTTGGGGTGACTGGGAAGTGAATGCACTAGGAACTACCCGTAGGACCCCCGTTTGCTGACAAGGGCCTGAGGTCCAATTTCAGGCCTGTATTAGGACCCTTCGCGAGTCACGGAAGGCCACTCTCTATGCACAGATGACCTACGTCACTGAAGCTATGATTGTATCATCCCTTCCTAAGTTCCCCTCAGATGTCAACTTGAATGCCATTTCTGTGGCTCCTCATTTGATTAGGTGTCCACCTGTAAGACCTCAACATACACTATTCTCTTCAGCCACAGTGGTTCCTTTCAGTCAGGCCTTTGGAGGGTCATGGTGATACCCATGGGAGGAGGCGTGTGTGACGCTGAAAAGCGCTGGGTTGAATTTGGTTTCAGGCTCATTATCTTGGCCTGGGGTGAAGGGTGTTGTCTATTTCTGGAATAACCATAGGTAAACTTCCTACTTTTTCCCCGTGTGCTCTTACATCTGATGCTCTGAGGCCATCCTCGCCTGAGCACGCGGGCACACCTCACCACCCCTTGACCCTGGTGAAGTGCTACCTGGGCAGGGGAATAGGGTAGGTGGCAGGAGGAAGGAGCCTCCTTCTCATTTCTTCTGTGCTGTCTTTACGTGGTATCTCTCTCCAAGGATCTGGTCCTTCCATTAGCCAGCCAGCAGACAGACACGCTAGACGCCTGTATTCGGAAACACGCGTGTGTGTTCCTGCATTCCTGGCAGGGCCCCCGTCTGGCTGCTGTGTTCTGTGAGCTGCGGTCCCAGGAAGGATGGCATTTTTAAGCAGGATGAATTGCTGTTGTGTCGCTGCTCACCCAGGGCCATCAATCTTGTTGCGCACACTGGTTCTGCTGGTCTGCCTGCTTAGGCTCATCTTTCTGGGACAGACTTATTTACGGAGCCATAGCTAAGGTAATCTCACTCCCCAGCCCCGCAGCAGCCCGGGGCCTCTCTCAGCCACTCTTAAAAATAGCCCAGGATGAAGAGAGTGAGCAAGGGTCTGGTTACCTCTGGTGCTTGGGGCAGATCTTACCTCACCCCCGTGTCTGGCAGCTTGGCCCTTCTGGGGGGCGGGGGTACTGGATAAGTTGTGGCCCTGCAGATGATGGTCAGCCCGTCAGCCTCGGTCTGACTCACACTTCCAAGCCAGTGGTCATTCTGCTTGAAGGAGGTTGTGAAGGCGTGAGGAGTCAGAAACCCTTCCCAGCTATCTCCGCTCAGACAATTGAGGGGGAAATCTCAGCTGGTTCATGATGGAGAACAGGCTGTTCAAAGGGACAGAAGTGGTCTTGAGCGCAGGCCCAGCATGATGGGGTATACCGCGTTCAGGATAATGGCTGGCTTTCCCACTTGGTACTCTTTCTTTCTCCTGAGTGGCAAATACCTTTGTTCAGCCCTAGCAGCTGTAGCACACTGGCCCCAAGTTCTCCCTCCCTATGCATCCCCAAGACAAGTCCAGTCAAGGGGGACAAACAGGGTTGCAGTTGGGCCTTTGGACGAAACCACAACAGTAGTTCCCTGGACGACCTTGGGGAGGCCTCATCCTGTGTCCCTTCTCCCTTGTGCTGTTAAGGTGGATAATTCTGGCTCCTGTCTTACCTCAAAGGGATGTGGTGGGATTGATTTAGCAGCCTGGGAGACAAGAGTCTGAAAAGTAAGGCCCAAAGCACTGAATCATGCTTGGAGTGATGAGCATGCGCTGTTTCCTGCCTGTGTGGGTCTCCTGGGGAACGCGTCAGGGGCGTGAGCCCGCGTGCGTGTTGGGGTATGCGAGAATGCGATGTAGAGTTCAATAGTTATTGACACTGGTCACTTGCCTGCCTCCCTTGCCTCCAAAGCCCCTCCACCTGCTGTTACTCTCTTGAACTTGAAGGCTCCGGGGGCCCCCATTCTGAAATACAGACTTGAACTTGGAATTCCCCGACTTCCCAGGGAGATGCCTGAATGTCACGTGCAGACCAGGGAAGATAGTCATTTTCCAAAGGCCAGGGACATTGGTAACCAAGATGGCCTCTCCAGCCTCCTGTCTCACTTTTCTCCCCTGCCTCTCCCGCCCTCCAATTGCTCGTCAGCTCCCTCATTCTTGCTGGCTGCTTCTCATTTTTATTTTTGATACGGCCCCTGCTCTTTTTCCCTTTCGTTTGGGCTCTTGCCCCTTCCCACCCGTCCTTCCATGAGTACTTCCAAACTTCCCTGGAAACCATTCGGCAGTCACACTGACTTCCTTTTTCCTTGGCACTCAGTCCTCCACATACCCAATCACCCCTCTGTCATGGTGCACAGCGCCCGGTGCTGCCAGCCTGGCTGGGACAGCCGGCTCCTCTGGGCTGCTTGGTCTGGCTAGGGATTCAACAGGAGACCGTGTTCCAGCAACTACTCACACTGTCAAGAAGGGGGTGAAGAAGCTTGGCTTTCCAGGGGTTAGGGCTGGAGTCTCAGTGGCAGTCTCCATGTCCCCCTCCCCCACCGCCGGTGGTTCCCTGGAAGTCAGACTCAGTCGCCTTTCAACTTCTCCCCTCTCTCTCTCTGCCTCCACCCCCAGGCAGGCTTCTGACCTCAACCCAGGAATGGGGTTTCTCTTCCTCCTTTGCCCACCCCACAGACCCCCGAGCCTCCGGCTCCCAGGAGAGCTGTCTCTCAAGCTGCTGCTCTCCAGAGCCCCCCTGGTAGCAGGTTGGAAGGAAACTGGCTGGCTGGGACTTCTGTCTCCACCTGCTGGCCATCCCGACCCTGCCGCATGCAGCTCTCAGTCTCTGTCCCTCCGACACTCTTAAACTGCCACTGCCGCCGCCGCCGGGACTTCTGCTGCAATGTCCCGTAACAGGGGACCCCGAGACCCCCGGGGGGGAAGCAATGTGCCCTGACAGACAGTGCGTGGCTCCTGTCGGATCCGCGTCTGCTGGAGTCCCCTAATAAGTTTCCACTGAGACAACGAGCAGGGGACGCTAACCCTCCGACTGTGTTGCTGTGCCCCCTAGGGACCCTTCCATGAGGACCGAGACAGGCGCAGCTGCTAAGAAGAGCCTGCTGACATGACATCGGCCACAGAGTTTGAAAACGTAGGCAACCAGCCACCTTACAGCCGGATCAATGCCCGCTGGGAGGCCCCGGATGACGAGCTGGATAATGATAACAGCTCAGCCAGGCTCTTTGAGAGGTCCCGGATCAAGGCCTTGGCAGGTACTGCTTGGGGTGGTGGGGGTCCGAAGGTCACACTCGCCATCCGCATCAGGTCCATGTCCCTTCTTGCTAGGGTGGAGCCTCTGTACGTGAGTCCTGGTAGGGTGGTAACCAAAATAAGTAAGCCAAGTTCGGAGAGCAACCCCTTCCCTGGGGACTACAGGCTTCTCAGCAGTTTGTCCCAGAATCCCTCACTCCCTCCTAAGGGCTCTGAGAAGCAGGGGAGTGCTGGCAGCAGCGGTGGGTGGGTTCTGCCATCTGTTTCTGTCCCAAGTGACCTGGGACCAAAGTCCCAGTGTGAGGAAACTCTGGGTGAAGGAGTGCCTAAAGGACCACACAGGCACAAGTTCAAGAGCTGTCCCGTGCCCTTAGTGCCCTGCCTATCCATGGGGAGAGGAATTAGCACCCTTGTCTCTGTGGTCCAGATGAAAAGAGGAAATGGAAAGCAGATAGCATCCTTTCCAGTCTGCCTTAGGAAGGAGAGTTTGCTCCATGCAGCTGCTCATCCTTGAACTGGGATTAGTACTTAGCAATGAGACTTCCCCCCCCGACCGTGTGTGTGTGTGTGTGTGTGTGTGTGTGTGTGTGTGTGTGTGTGTAGTGAGAGGGATATCTTTCATCTCTAGTAGAAATGACTTGTCTCCCTACTGACTGAGATCTGAGTCTTTAGGAACCACCACCACCCCTTTTTTGGGGGGGGGTTGAGACAGGGTTTCTCTGTGTAGCTTTGAACTCACAAAGATCCGCCTGCCTCTGCCTCCTGAGCACTGGGATTAAAGGCGTGCGCCACCACCGCTTGCCCCCCCCCTTTTTTTTAACTGTTTCTATTGTCTCCCTGGAATTTGACTCAGAGGATGTATATTATAACCCTAAATCTTTGGTCAATAGAGAAACTTTGAGCTGCATGGGCTGTGTGGTGTTGTGGGTGTACAGGGGTGGATATGGGCTGTGTGGTGTTGTGGGGGTACGGGGGTGGATATGGGCTGTGTGGTGTTGTGGGGGTACGGGGGTGGATATGGGCTGTGTGGTGTTGTGGGGGTACGGGGGTGGAGCTGGCCTTTACCTGATTGGACCTAAACACCATCTTTGGTTGTTGCCATCTTCCACCTCGAAAGAAAGTCTCGGCCCTTTCCATAGTGCATTCTGGGGGTAGTTCTCTGTCTTACAGTCATGAGGTGTCCTCCTCCTTGTCTCCCTCCACTCTATTCCCAGATACCTTGGTTCCTGGGAAACCTGGAGGCATGAGCAGGGACCTAGGCCCCATGGGAATGGCTTCTCACTCAGTGGCATCTCAGTCTCCTTTGTCATCACAGGACTTGGTCATCTCCGTTTGTGTCCTGTGTGTTGTAGGAAACACTTTTTCCCTCCTCTTCTTACCTTCCCTGACACCACAAAATCCTTCTTTCGTTTCCCTTGGGGTTATGGAATAGCAGTGCCTCTTTCCTTTTGCTTAAACACTTTGAAGTTCTTCAAATAAACCAAACCAACTTGAAACACTTGGCTTGTCCTTCTGGGCCTACATTTGGCTGCAATGGCCCTAGTGATGCCCATGGAAAGGGTAACTATGTTCCATAATGCTTCTTGAGGGACAGAATGAGAAGCAGGACTGACCTGTGCAGATTTTTGCATCTGTTTTAAATATAACGCATGTATGTCTTTGTATGCACACACACACACACACACACACACACACACAGAGAGAGAGAGAGAGAGAGAGAGAGAGAGAGAGAGAGAGAGAGAGAGAGAGAGAGACAGATGTGTAACACAAATTGTTAAAAGGTCTTATTAATAAAAACAAACTCAGAGCCAGGTATTGGAGTGAACACTGAAAGATCAGAGAAACAGAGCAAGCCACAGCTAACCTCACCTCGATAACTTCTCAACTGATCCTATTTCCTCAAACTGGAAGCCTCTGAGTCCTCATCTGAATGGTCTCAGCTGAACTGCTGCTGAAAGCCTAAAAGCTTAACAAACTTAGTTCCTGGTCCTCATGCCTTAAGTACCTTTCTGCTTCCTGCCATCACTTCCTGAGATTAAAGGTGTGTGTCACCATGTCTGGCTGTTTCCAGTGTGGCTTTGAACTCACAGAGAGCTGGAATGATCTCTGCCTCCAGAAGGCTAGGATTAAAGGTCTCTGACCCCCAGATAAGTTTATTGGGGTGCATAATATATCAACCACAGAGAGGAAACCTAGGTAAATTTCATTTTAATAATTATTTGTTGTATGCCCACAAAAATTCAAATCTAACCCCCCAGCTAGACACGAAAGGAGAGTGGGGAACCACAGAGATAAATTCAATACAACATCTGTCTCTAAGGACGTTATAATCTATTAGGGGAAAATGAACTGTGCTCACAATTAATTAGCATGAGAGTGGAACTGGAGAAGAACTGTGGGGAAGGCACATAAATTAAATAGCAATGAGGGAGCAAAGGAGATGATACATAGAATCAGAATAGTTTGTGGGGGCATGAGCCATGATCTGGGGACATTCGCCGTGAAGCCTGTGTGTAATCTGGGAAATCAGAAGGGTTTGGGGTGTCTCCAGTGGGCCTGGAGGACAATGCAAGGATCCCAGGTTGGCATGTTTCCTTGGTAACCAGGTTTCTGAGTTAAGCTCCAGGCATGGGATCCTCCACTCTGGGAGGGGCAGTGTTCCCTCCCCACGGGGAGCACTCCTATCCTTTGGAAGGTAAGATGCCCTTGCTGGTGAACAGACTTCACCAGGCTCAGCCAACACTCTACTCCAGACCTTCAATAGCAGAAAGAAAATGGCAGCTCAATAGACCCAACCTCACACGGGTACCTGCAAAGCAGACTGTCGCCGGCACGAAGAAGCCTTCTGGCCTTAACCTGCTTACAGGTGGTGTGCGGTAGACCACGTGATAACCTGGATAACCTGGAACCTCCAGTTCCAGCAAGCAGGTCTGACAAGCCAGTGGAGAAGTGGTGGAGATGGGTTAAAAGGCAAAGAGGAGGAGGAAGTGTCATAGGAGACACTTCAGAGTCAGTCCTAGTCGATCAGGAAGCAGCCTTCCCTAGTGTTGGCTGAGCCTGGTGAAGTCTGTTCACCAGCAAGGGCATCTTACCTTCCAAAGGATAGGAGTGCTCCCCGTGGGGAGGGAACACTGCCCCTCCCAGAGTGGAGGATCCCATGCCTGGAGCTTAACTCAGAAACCTGGTTACCAAGGAAACATGCCAACCTGGGATCCTTGCATTGTCTCTACAATCACACCAGACGTTTGCTGGCTTTCTCCTGAGAGGTGATGTGGAGTGATCTCTGCTTGAAGCTAGCTAGGGCTTTGGGAAGGTCCGTTCTGCTGGATGGACAGAGGAGAGAGAGGGGAGCATGTCAGATTTCTTCAGTTTTAACTCGTTGAAACTTTTGTCTTCCGTACTCTTGGGAGCCATCTTTGCAGGACAGGTAGGGGTCACCCTTCCTAGTGGGGTCTCAGGAAGTGGAAGCTGTGCTTGATGCCGTCGTATCACGTGGTCTACCGCACACCACCTGTAAGCAGGTTAAGGCCAGAAGGCTTCTTCGTGCCGGCGACAGTCTGCTTTGCAGGTACCCGTGTGAGGTTGGGTCTATTGAGCTGCCATTTTCTTTCTGCTATTGAAGGTCTGGAGTGGAGGAAAATGTCACAAGCTCCAGACCGGAATCGTGAGTCTCCTTCCGTTGCTGTTGCCGTGGGAGAGCGCTAGCCCGCCGTCCCGGTCTACAAAGTGGCTGGCGGTACTTTCCCAAGGTTGTGAAGATCAAATAAGCCAACGTTTATGAAAAATGAAAAATCAATATAAAAAAACTAGTGAACGGTGGATTTTATAAGCTCTCTAGAAATACTTTCTGTCCTTTCTCAACCTCAAATGCCCAAGATCATCGGCTCAGTCACCTTGGCCTGTCTCAGGACCCGTTTCTTCCTCCTTGATTACCCCTCCCCTCCAGGAGCACACACTTTACCTGGGGAAGCTGCAGTTGGAGAAAAGGCCAACAGCTCCTGCGATCTCCTGGAGCCTCCCACGCTGTCACTCAGAATCTCGTTTCCTCGCTCACTCTTTGGGTAGCGCAGGACGATAGAAATTAGCCTCCAGCCTGCGTGTGGATGCTGCCTCTCTCCATGAGGCCATCTAGTTCAAGACCTTTGCTCTGCCTCCAGCCCTTGGGGGCCCAAGACCAGACCGTAATAGGCTTGGTCAGATCCCCTCCCAGCACGGCAGACCCTCTGCCTGCTGACCCTCAGGTCAGCAGACTCCATGTTTTGTCTCTGAAGTGCACCTTCTGTCCGGGTGAGAGAACACCCTCCCTATTCTCTCTCTCTCTCTCTCTCTCTCTCTCTCTCTCTCTCTCTCTCTCTCTCTCTCTCTCTCTCTCTCTCTCTGTGTGTGTGTGTGTGTGTGTGTGTGTGTGTGTGTGTGTGTGTGTGTGATGGTTGGTTCTTCCCCTCAGGCCTCACTTAAAACAAGCCATCTGGTTACCCTGCCCTTGTGTGTAAAAACCTGAGCTCACTCTAGAATAAGTGACTTTTGATTTGAAATATCTGATTAAAGTGAAGGGGGAGCTGGGGGGAGACCGCTTGCAGAGGTGATGCATTTGACCTTGGTGGAGGGTAGGGGGTGGGGAGTGGGAGGTGTGCCTGCGGTGCTGGGGTCCAGAAGGAATATTTCCCTTAGGTCTGGAAGCATACTTCGACTTCTTAACATCAGTCTCTACTGGTGGCTGAGTGGTGGGCAGCCTGGAGGCTTCCTCCTGACCAGCCTTTGATGGCTGTCTCTGGTGTAGCTACATTTCTCCCTCGGGGGTCTGCTTTAAGGGTTAGAGAAGGGGGACAGCTGAAAAGGCAAGATCCCTGTCCTTCCCAAGGCTCCAGCCTTCATGTTTCAGACGGCGGGCTCCCAGGGTCTCCTAGAGCCAACCCTCACTACCACTCGGGTCCTGTTTCCTCTCCCCGTTCGGGTTGGAAACTATTCACAGACCTGTGTGGCTGACTGAATGGGAGGGAAAGTGCTGAGGACGGCAGACACTTACAACAGCTAGAGTGCTGACCCCTGTGCTCTTTCCCCATCACCCCTGCCTGCCCACACACCCTTCCCTGCACTTGGTTATGTACCCGAGTGAGGATGCCTGGGGACAAGCGTGGCCCAGGTGGAAGAGGAGGACCAGAAAGAAAGCAACACAAAGATGTCCCCAGAAGAGAACTCCGCGTGCAGGGCCTCCCTCCCTGCTCTGTCTTCCCACACCCTTCCTCCTCCCCACTCCCCCTGTCTTACAGGCACACAGCTTGGCATCCGCACCCCCATATGCCACTCACTGCGTGATTTATGTGATTTGCGGCCCTTCCGTGCACACAGATGCATCTCGAAGGTTGCAGCACAGAGAACAGTCCAGAGTCTCCTGAGGGGCCTGTGAGGAAGAGAGGCTGACGGGAGGCTGCCATGTTCTGTCTCCATCTTCCTATGCGCTGCCCAGTGGAACAGTTCCTAAGGGAGAGACCAGACAGAGTCCCTCCTGTAACACAAGGGCATGACATTATGAAGCTGGCTTCACTCTGCCTTTAAGCTGGATCTCCAGAGCGCTTCAGAAGGGAGGCTGGCTTCCTCCCTGTGTTCTCTTTGTGGTCTTCTTCCTGGCAGTGGGGTGAGGCTGAGCAGGGAGAGTGAATGATGACAATTTAAAGGCTATGACAGGGCCACGAAGGTGGTGGGGGCACCGCAGGCCCTGAGGTTAAGTTCTGTAACCAGCAGAGAGTCCATCCAAATCTCAGGGTGGCAGCCCTCAGGGGCCAGTGCTCCTGGCTCCTCCATGGCTGTTCAGGACTCCCCAAAGAGGGCAGCATGGGTCCGTCCTGACCCTGGTAGCCAATGGCTTTCAAAGTCTCCTAAGAGTTGCCTGAAGACCTTTCGCTCAGGCTGCTTTCCTCACTGGTGCCTGGATCCTGTTGTTCCTACTGACCCAGAAAGGGCTTTGCGGCCATAGGGTGTCTGATTTCCCGAGGGAGCAGGATTTTACCTCAGCGGGTGGGCAACCACTGCTTCATGACAGCCTGTTGATGGATTCAGAAGCAGTAGCTGCCATCAAGACATCAGCTCTTTCAGGTCACAGCATCCCTCCAGCTCTCTGTGAGGGTGTGACATTAATGACAGCTTTTAAGGTTTGGGGGTTCTGTTTTGTTTTGGTTTTTGTCTTCTCAGAGTTCAAAACATTTAGAAATTATATATTGGGGAAACATTATTCAGATAAATATCTACTCCTCAGCAGTCATTTTAACGTACTGTCAGAGGAAGAAAAATAATTGGATCAGCAGCTTCCTCTTGGAGGTGGGCAGTTGTGAAACTGAGCCCCACCCCAGGCAGGCCTCTGCATGGATGAAGCTGCTGTTTCCTGTGCAGGAAACTTGCAAGAGAGAGCAACATGCTGCCTGAACTGTGTGGTCCCGGGAAGAGCTCCCTGCCCAGGACAGGACAATGCTTCCTCCAGTGTCTCCTCTCATGTGGTGTCATGGTGTGTGTGTGTGTGTGTGTGTGTGTGTGTGTGTGTGTATGTTGCATGCGTGTACAGATGCTTGTGTGTATGCAGGGGTGTGTAAAGGCCAGAGGTCTGCGTTGAGTGACATTCTTTAGATGCTGTCCACCTTGGTTTTTTGAGTCAGGGTCTCTCACTTGGCCTGGAACTCACCAGGTGAGCGAGGCTGACGGGCCAGTGAGTCCACCTTTCTCCACCTTCCCAGAACTGGGATTCCAAGTGCACGCCCCCATGTTGACTTCCTTACATAGGTTCCAGAGAGCTGACTCGGGTCTTCATATTAATACGGCAAGCTCTTCACTGACTGAGCCGTCTCCCAGCACCCCTCTCCTCTCTTGATGAAAGCTATTCGTCCTTCCCGAGACTCTTTACAGAACCAGGCTGTTCCCCCCACATGGGTGGCTACTATCTATCATTGTGAAGAAGCTTTATCAAATATTAATGCACCGAGGATAATAATAAGATTCTGCTCCCTCCCCGTGCCGTGCAGTCTGAGTGAGCCACATTAATAGCCTCCTCCATCTTTGGGACATTCCTGTGGGTTGTCAGCCTCGTTCCCAAGGGCAGGCTCCAGCCCCCGGCCTCCTAGGAGCAGCCATCTCCCCACCCCCGGTTCCCCGAGGGCTTGCTTGTACGCTGCCTGGCTGAAGAGGTGCCGGGGTGCTGTTTTCAGAGCATCTGTGCACTTTGCTCATTCTTCTCTTTTTATCGCGTCAGTAAGAGAGAATGCTAGGGAGGCAGGCTTCTGGCAGAAGGCTGGGAGCACTCTGCATCCCAACCCTGGCTTTTAGATGCTGGAAACCGGATCTGCCAGGAAATCTCACCTTACAGTGGAGTGAGAGAGGATCAAATAATCATACATACACCCGATACACACACACACACACACACACACACACACACACACACACACACACACACACACACACACATACACACTGGGGAGGTTTCCTGGAAACTGTATACGTTTATAACATCACCCATAGCTTATAACTCCCCCATTAGGCTTGCTTCAGTCCAATCATAATTTAACGGTAGAGGAAGGAGGGGGGGCATTTAGGAATCATCTCCTAGAGGGCCTTAGAGGCTGTAGAGAAATCCTGGAAGGAAGCAACAAGAGCCTCAAAAGAGGTGGCAGAGAAGACCGTTTGCAACAGGAATGGCAGATTGAATGGTCAGAGGGAGAGGGTGTCAGCTGAGAGAGCTCCATGGTCTCGGGGTCGGAGCTGTGGCCTTCAGTAGAGGGCTGGAGAGCAGGGCTGCTTCCACTCATCAGAACGCTTTTAGCAGGTAGGTGGTGTGGTTAGCTTTGGGTTTGAGGGGATAGCAGATGTGGGGAAGCCATGCAGAAGTCTAGGAAGGGCAGATGGCTGCTTGAGCTGGGGGGCCACCACATGTGGGGAGAAAGTGACGCATGCTGGCAGTGGTGTTCTGTCCTGATGCTGTAGTTGAGGGAGCTTGGTCCTCCACTTTTCTGCTCCTCCGACCTCTGGTTCCTCACCTGAACACTAGGAGCTTGAGGTAGATGATGCTCCAGGCTCCTCCAGTTCCACCTACCTGAGAAGCCACTTATGGGGCATCAGCGACAAAGGTCCTGATTGATGGAGCTTTGGGTCCTGGTTTGGGGAAAGGGAATTTAGCCTTGTTAACGAATCACTAGGTCCTCCAGAAATTCTTGCCTGGGCTGAGGCTGTGTCCTAGACCACTTTGACTTCTGTAGTTTCACCTCCCAGTGAGTGCTTGCCACATGCTAACAGTACATGGCACCTGTGAGTGAGTCTGTGTCCACACGCTAACAGCACATGACCCTTGTAAGTGAGTCTGTGTCCACATGCTAACAGCACATGACCCTTGTAAGTGAGTCTGTGTCCACACGCTAACAGCACATGACCCTTGTAAGTGAGTCTGTGTCCACACGCTAACAGCACATGACCCTTGTGAGTCTGTGTCCACATGCTAACAGCACATGACCCTTGTAAGTGAGTCTGTGTCCACACGCTAACAGCACATGACCCTTGTAAGTGAGTCTGTGTCCACATGCTAACAGCACATGACCCTTGTAAGTGAGTCTGTGTCCACATGCTAACAGCACATGACCCTTGTAAGTGAGTCTGTGTCCACACGCTAACAGCACATGACCCTTGTAAGTGAGTCTGTGTCCACATGCTAACAGCACATGGCACCTGTGAGTGAGTCTGTGTCCACACGCTAACAGCACATGACCCTTGTGAGTGAGTCTGTGTCCACATGCTAACAGCATGTGGCACCTGTGAGTCTGTGTCTACATGCCTTATCCAAGTTGACCCCACAACCCCTCAAGTACCCTGTCAAGTGGGCAAACAGAGCTGTTCCCCCACCCTTTGCAGACAGGATAGCAGTGATGTTGCTCATCACTGTGCTAAGTCTGCCGGCCGTCCTGCGTATTCCTGGGTCCTCCATGACCTAACTCTGCTTTACACCCCACTCCAGATGTCTATTCTGGTTTTCTTTTCACCTGCAGCTTCTTGAGGCTCTCTGATCAAAACCTTGAAGTCACTGATGTCCTACAGCCTCAGAATACTGTCACCTGCCAGGGTGACACATATCTATATCTATATATATATATAGATATATCTGATCCATAGAATTTTCCAGAGAAGCGCATGTTATTTTACATCCAGACCTTTCATGTCACCCCGAGTAGAGGCATCTGTCACCGACTCTGAATTGGTTTCCCAGCCCAAGCCACTCTGGGTCCAATCCCACTTACTCAGGGCAATTGGAGTCATTGTCCTCCAACACATTTGTCGGGTTGCCCTTCTTTACCTCAGAGCCACCAAGCTCTTCATCCGGAGTACCAAATTCAAATTCTCCTTTAGCTTTTTCTCTGGGTCAGGTACCTGCTTTGCATTCCAACCCCCAAACATGCACACACATAAACACACGTGCTGGTTGTGAATGAAATGAGGACATGACCTCTCCAAGGTAAGGCTGAGGAGAAGGTCTTTATTGTAGATATGAGGGAGAGGATGGCCAGAGTGAGTGAGTCTGTGTCCACATTATATAGGAATGAGAAGCTGGGGGAAGGGAAGCCCCATGGGCTGGAGAAGTTTAGGGTAGCAGGCGGGGTGTGAGGAGCTGAGAGGAGCCAGGATGCCAGCATGGACTCCATAACAGGTACTTGTAGTGCTGAGAGAGCCTAGTATGCACATTGGTATGCTAATAAGCACCACAATTAGCCATTTGTCCTGGATTTCTTTGGATCTGACAGTTGCCCCTTGGATTATTCAAGGTTCTTTAGAAGAACAGAACTTATTGAATGAATTTCTGTATATAAAGGGGATTTATTAGAATGGTTTACAGGCTGTGGTCCAACAATAGTGTCTACCAACGGAAGGTCCAAGAATCCAATAGCTGTTCAGTCTGTGAGGCTCCATGTCTTAGCTGGTCGTCAGTATACACCACGGTCCCAAAGAGTCAGGCTCTAATGCCAGTGAAGGAATGGCTTGCCAGTGAGCATGAGAGCAAGCAGGTAAAGAGCCAGCTTCCTTTTCCCATGTCTTTATATGGGCAGCCAGAAGAAGGTGCGGCCCAGATTAAAGGTGGATCTTCCCACCTCAAAAGATCTGGATTAAAGGTGGACCTTCCACCTCAAAGAACCAGATTAGAAGTGGATCTTTGAGAATCTTCCCACTTCCAATGATTTAATTAAGGAAAAACCCCTCACAGATGTGTCCATCCATTTGGGTTTTAGTTAATTGCAGATGTAGTCAAGTTGCAACCAAGTATAGCCATCACACACACACACCCTCCAGCATATGCATGCACACATGCATGCACGCACACATGCCCACCCAAGGAGCTTTGAACAGGATCCCCTTTTCTTTCCTTCATTTTCAAGGGATCTTCAACCCTCAGATCAAAGCTAGCCTTCAAAGATAAAAAAATGTTTTGATTGAAACTGATTTATGATACATTGGTTTCTTTTGCTGTGACAGAGAACTTCAGGACAATTACTTTTATATCTTCTAAGCACTTTATAATCAGAATATATTTTAGCATAGAAAAGATAAAAAATAAAGAACTAAAGACATTCTTAAGGTCTCATAAAGCTATGTTCATGCCTGTAGATACATGGTTATATAGGTACCTACAATTCTAAATCTTTTTCACTAAATACACTATTATCAATTCTCATTAGCAAAGATGCAGATTATCACTTTAATGCAATGATTCTCAACCTTCCTGATGCTGCAACCCTTTAAAGAATTTCTCATATTGTGATGACTCCCAACCATAAAATTATTTTCGTTACTACTTCATAACTGTAATTTTGCTGCTGTTATGTATTGTAATGTAAATATTTGATATGCGACCCCTGTGAAAGGGTCGTTTGATCCACATAAGGAGTTGCGACCCAGACCCAGTTACTCCAAGCTAGTTAGCCGACTTTGTTGTGTTCAACTCTTACTATTTCTATGTGCTTTATTCTGACATTTTGTGTCTCCAGGTTTGCAGTCACGTCCTAAAGCTCCTGTTAGGTATCAGCTCTAGCTAGATTGTGAATGTTTCAGGGCAGGGGAACTGCCTTCAGCTGTTCACAGTACCAGTGTACTGGAAGTGAGCTGGTTGAAAGGGAAATTCCTCCCCTAAGAGTTAAACAAGAATAGAATTCATGCCACCAACACCATTTATGATGTGTCCCCGAGGGTCTGCTTCCAATCTTCAATGTATAAAGGATTGGCTTCTGTGTCCCCGAGGCTAGTCCCAAGTTCATGGGAGTGAAAAGCATGACTCACTGGTTGCCTCAGCCTTGACTTCCAGGAGTGAAGGTGCATGCTCAATGAAGCCAATCACAGGCCTCTCTTGCCTCTCACGGGCCAATCACAGCCCTCTCACAGTCTATCATCTGCTTCTCAGGGGCCTCTGATCCCACTTGTCTTTTCTAGCTCATTTTTTGCCTCTGAACTGGTTAAAATGCAGACTCCTTCAAAAGGCTGCCCTTTTTTTAAATTTTTATCATTTATTCCTCGGGGTTTATGAACTTTTACCCTAATTCTGTGACATCTGCTGTTTCTTATTATTAAAAGCAATATATGCTTGGGGGCTGGAGAGATGGCTCAGTGGTTAAGCGCACTGGCTGTTCTTCCAGAGCAACCCGGGTTCAGTTCCTAGTACCCACACGGCAGCAGCTCACAACTGTCTGTAACCCCTGCATCAGACTCTCTCACACAGACATACATGTAGGCAAAACACCAATGTACATTAAAAAAAAATTAAGTAATATATGCTCATAGCAGAATTTCTTTTTTTTCCTCAGGTTTTTTTTTTTGTCATTGTAGAAACTTATTTATATGGCTAATTAAGAAAACAAATACCACCCATAGTCTTAGCACCCAGCTTTATTTTTTTTATTTATAAAGTCGTATTATGCATATAGCTTGAGAGCCTGAATTTTCCCTTAAAATATATCTTACCCTCTCTTGTCATTGAAACTTCTTATGTAGCCTTCTTGATATCCTCATTAATGTAACCAAAATATCAAATTACCCCATCGTTGCTTTGTGGGCTGCTATTCTCTTCTGTTTGTTTGTTTGTTTGTTTGTTTGTTTTGGAACTAGAGACTAAATCTTGGGGCTCCTGCACGTCAGGCAAGGTCTCCCACTGGACTCCATCCCTAGCTCACCATCCTTTGTCTAGAGACATTTCAAACAGAGAAAATGGCACGAGGTATAAAGCACTCAAGGAGTTTCATGGGCATAGGAGGAATAAATAGTTCGGCCACAGAGTTAACCACATCTTTTGTACCTCTCCCAGAATATTTTATGCATATTTAAACTTATAGTCTGTATTGGTTTTTCATAGCTTTTTAAAAAAGATTTTGCACACTTCTACACATTTTCACCCAATGTATCTTGAAATTATTTTGTATTAATACAAAGTCTCTTCATTATATTGGCAGTTAAATAACTTTCCATTGTAAAAACGTCTAATCTTAATGTAACAAGTCCCCCAATTGTATGTATTTCGGTTATTTCTAATCTTTAACTATTTACAAAACTACAGTGAATAACCCTGAACCTACTTGATGCTGTCCATGCCTGTGCCTGTGGGGTAAATTCCTAGAAATGGAATCACCAGGAAAAGTATGTGCGTTTGAGAGCATCCTTGCCAAAGTGCCTTTCACAGAGCCGGCCTAGTTAAACTCTTTCCAGTAACCTGTGAATGCTGTGTTCTCCACATTCTGGCCAGAACTCTGTTTCATCACACTTTCCGGTCTTTTCTCATCTGATGAGTAAAGTGTCCATGTCTTCGTGGACCTTCCTTTTGCTTTTTTACTTCTAGTATGAGAAATTCCAAACATGAAAATATCAGAGGTGGAGAGAAAATAATCCACCATCCAAATTTAGTGTTATCAATATGCCTGTGTGTTGGGGGCTGAATTATTCTGAAGTCAATTAAAGGCTCTCGTGAGAGTTTACCCCAATTCTCTTTGTCTGTGTCTCTGAAAAACAAGAACATTTTTCCACTTAAACATTACACCACTCTTATACCCGACACAATTAGCAACAATTCCCCGGTAATTAAATCTGAGAGAAATGTTTTCCCAGTTGTCTCATGATTACCTTTTCCAAAAAGAACAGTTCGTTGTTATATTTGGGTGTAGTTGTGTGTGTTTTCATTTATTTCTAGATTTAATGTTTATAAATGTTTTGCCTGCCTGTGTGCCTGTGCACCATACGTGTGCCTGGTGCCCACGGAGGTCTGAAGAGAGCCCTGGACTCCCTGGAACCCGAGTTAGAGAGGGTTGTGGGCCACCAGAGAGGTGCTGGGAATCAATTCAGGTCTCCTGCCAGAGCAGCAAGTGCTGTGAACTGCTGAGCCAAACCTTCACATCGATGATGTATGTGCTTTTAATGTGTGCTTCTACAGGCATCACGGATAGCTTTTTACATATTTGGAAAATTTTTATATTTTTTTTTTCTGTTAACTCTTTGTTCATAGTGTGTTAATCATTTTTCCTTTTAACTTATGGACAGTTGTGTTAGCCAGGTTCTCTTGCTATAATAAACTCTTGAGTTAGTCAACTCCTGAGGAGACAAGGTCTATTTTGGCTCACAGTTTTTGAATGTACAGATAGCATGCCTTCGGTGAGGTGACATGTCACAGTGGAAACACAGAGAAGGTCGGAGCTGCTGACCTCACAGCCGAGATATAGGTGCGCACAAGAAGGTGGGAGGAACCAGGATGGGGGCAGAGCATCGGGTCCTGTAGCCTTCTGAGAACCCATCCTGTCTTAGTTGTGTTTCTGTTGCTGTGATAAGACACCGAACCAAGGCAACTTCTAGAAGAAAGAGATTAAAAGGTAGAGTCCATGACCATCATGGCAGGGAGCATGGCGGCGGCAGGCAGGGAGGCGTGGTGCTGGAGCAGGAGCTGAGTGCTTGCATCCTCATCCTCAGGTGGGATGCAGAGAGAGCTCACCGGGAATGCTGTGGGCTTTTGAAACCTCAAAGCCTGGTCCCTGTGACGCACCTCCTCCAACCAGGCCACCCTTCTTAAACATTCCAAATAGTCATCAGCACCTTTCCAAATAGTTACTAACTGGGGACCAAGAATTCAAATATGGGGGCCATCTTCATTCAGTCCACCACAGGCCCCAGTCACCTGAAGACCTCCTGCTGCGCCTCACGTCTGAAAGTTTCCACTGCCTTCCCGGAGCAGCCAGTTGTGGACCAGATCGAACCTCTATGTATTACATGGACATTTGGGGACCATTCCAGGTCCAAACTATAGCAGCATTTTTTCACATATTAAGCAGATTAATCTCTGTGATAGAATTAATGGGAATTCTCTTCATAAGTTTGCCTTGCTCATAGTGTTCTTCCCCTCCCCCCAAAAAAAACCCACACAAAACTTTTTAATACATTTGACCTTTCAATCTTTCATTTTCTGGTTTTTGGATTTGGTGTCATACTGACCCTCCGTTAGCCTTATTTAAACAACTAGCCCACCAGCATTGATTATTATATTTTTTATAGTTTCATTTTTTACATTCCAGTTTTTTATGCAAGTAAATTTGGGTCAAAAATTGGATAAAAAAAATTCAAGTGAATTTGATTCAAAAAATTCTTCCTGGAATATGAAGTACAGATTTCATTTTTCCCGAGTGGTCATCTCCTTTTGCAAAAGCTTGTACTGAATAACCCTTCTCTCTTCTTCTTATGTATTTGAAATGTGCTTTTATGAGATGTCAAATGCCTATACGTAGCCAGGACTGTTTCTTCTTCATCGCTGTGTCCACCTTTTATATGATAATAGGGCACAGTTTTATCATAAGGTTATACTTGAAGTTTGTGTGATCCGTTTGCTCAAAATTTCTTTTGTAGGCCTCGGGGATCTTTTAAGGTTGTCTCTATGTAGATTTTATTTTAAATACTTATTTTAAGATGTAACATGAACCATTTTGTCTCTTTATTATCATTAGGGGCCTTGCAAATTAATATTTTGGGATGACTCTGCCATACCTTCCCTAGTTCTTTTTGTCTCTAGAGTTAAAATATTCCTTCCCATTCCCACTTGTGCCCTAACCCTTGTCCCTGCCTTCTAGATAGCTGGGAATTGAACCCAGGACCTTTTAGTCTTTTTACTTCTTTTTTTTTTTTAAGATTTTGTTTATTTTTATGTGTATTGGTGTTCCGCCCACATGTATGCGGGTGTGAAGGTGCCAGATTCATTAGAACCGAAGTTACAGGCAGCTGTGAGCTGTCATGTGGGTGCTAGGAATTGAACCTGGGTCCTCTGGAAGAGCAGCCAGTGCTCTTAACTGTTGAGCCATCTCTCCAGCCCTTAGTCTGTATTTCTAAGCCTCTCATTCCAGAGATTTCCATGTTCATCTTCAAGCCTGTCTTCTAGACATAGTCTCCTCACCTGTAGCTGTTGGGTGGCCTGTGAACAACCTTCCACACCTGTCTGTTTGGGCTCATTCCGTCTCCCTCTTGACCTTCCAAAGTGCTTTTCTTCATGAGGACCTTTTTGACAACTCCAGTTGTCAAAATGACCTCTCTCCATGTTGACCCCATGAGCATCTATTGTAGATGCTATTCATCTGGAAACCAATCCAGCATTGCTTTGTGTAGCATGCGTGTTTGTATTAGTCAGGGTTCTCTAAATCTCTAAGCCAGTGGTTCGCAACCTTCCTAATGCTGCGACCCCTTAATACAGTTCCTCATGTTGTGGGGACCCCCAACCATACAATTATTTTCGCTGCTACTTCATAATGATATTTTGGCTACTGTTATGAATTATTATATAAATATCTGATATGCAGATGGTCTTTTGGCGACGCCTGGGGGTCGCAGCACCCCACAGGTTGAGAACTGCTGCTATAAAGGAACATATCTGATAGAATTTGTGTGTGTGTGTGTGTGTGTGTGTGTGTGTGTGTGTGTGTGTGTGTGTGCCTGCAGTCTGACATGCCATTTATGAGAGTGGCTTATAGGCTGAAGTTTGTCTGGGTGGTCCAACAGTGGCTGCTTCCTAACAGAAGGCTAACAGTTGAGTAGTTGTTCAGCCCATGGACTGAAGGCCAGCAGTTCTAATCTGGTGCTTGAGTCTTGGAGGATTCCTAGAGAGCTTCCGTCTGCATTGGAATCCTGAAGTACTTCCTAATATCGACACAGTAACGCCTCACCAACAGAACAGATTATGATTAATTTGCCAGGGAGCGTGAGGGCAAGCAGGAAGAAGGCAAAAGCTCCCTTCCTCTGTGTCCTTTGGTGGCTGCCACCAGAAGGTGTGGCCCAGATTAGTAACTCCCTAACCTCAGATGGGCCAATCAAGACAGTCCCTCGCAGCCAGGCCCAGCCGCTCAGGTTTTAGGTGATTGCAGATGTAGTCAAGTTGATCACCGTGATTGGCCACCACAGTCTCCAGAAAATCCACTTTATGTCTTAGGTGGCCTCAAAACGAGCTGTTTGTGAGTTTGTGTCTCTTCTCCCGAACCAGATCCTTACTGAGGGAGTGTGAGCCGTTTGTCTCATATCTCAACAGCCTCTGGGACAGCTTGGATCTAGTGACAGGGGTGATGGGTGACACCTTCTGGGTGCCGGCACTTTTCATATACAGCCTTGCCTGCCAGTGGGTAACCGTGTGAGGGTCTCAGTACCGTGGGTATATGTGACGTCAAGATAAACTTTTGCAGGGAGCTGGGAATGAGTGTGGGCCCAGCTCGAGGGGGAGGAAGGAAGGAAGAGGAGCAGAGGAGAGCGGAGAGGCCATGCTTTAAAGCTACAGAGGCATGAACCCATCTGTCATAGTTAAGGTTTCTATTGCTGTGAAGAGTCTCTGTGACCATGGCAACTCCTTTTGTTTGTTGTTGTTTTTCAAGACAGGGTTTTCTCTGTGTAGCTCTGGCTGTCCTGGAACTCACTCTGTAGACCAGGCTGTCCTGGAACTCACAGAGATCTGCCTGCCTCTGCCTCCTCCCCGAGTGCTGGGACTAAAGGAGTGCCCTACCACCATCCTGGTGGTGACCACGGCAACTCTTATAAAGGAAAACGTTTAGTTGGGTGGCTTACAGTTCAGAGATTCAGTCCATGATCATTCAGAGTGGAGCATGGTGCTGGAGAGGTAGCTGAGAGTTCTTCGATATCTTGTACGAGGCAACAGGAACTGAACTGAGACACTGGACATGGCTTGAGCGTATATGAGACCTCAAAACTCACCCCCACTTCCTCCAACAAGGCCATACCTACTCCAGCAAAGCCACACCCCCTAACAGTGCCACTCCCTATTAGCTTATGGGGAGCCAATTATATTCAAACTACCACAACTTCCGTGTTCTCCCACCCTCCCTATTCCCCCCACCTCCCTACCCCCCACCTCTCACCTCCCCCCCCCACTCACCCACCCTCCTCTCACCATGCTCCCCATTCCTGCATGGGCAAGGTCAGGGCTCTAGAAATAAGCACTAGCTCCTCCAGGGCCTCACTGAAGCTTTCTTCTTCTTCAGATGTTGAGATTATTGGGTCTCTTGTGAACAGCAGGCCTCATACACAGTCAGTCCCCTCTCTTCCTGCTCATACTGCCATGGTTCCCGGTGCAGTTGGCTCAGGGCCACTGGCCTCTCCTGCACACAGAAGGCTCCGGAGGAGGAGCGTCTAGGTCTTGAGGGAGGAATGTGCTGAGCACGTAGATATGCAGAGCCCAGTGAACAGCTAATGGAAATTAATCCCCACCCCTTGGGTCCTTACTCCACTCTAGATCATCATTAGCCTCGGAATCTTTCCCATGTCTCAACACTGCAAAGCGTTTCCGCGATGCTAGGGATTCTGCATAATCTTCTCCTCTTAAATTAAGGCAGCCGAGAGGCCATCTGCTGCGTTCCAAGCCTGCAACTCCAGCATCATCGTGTATTGAAAACTGAGGAGGGCTCAGGGTGCTTTAGGAGACTTCTGTGCCAGTGTTTACGCCAGCCCAGCAGCCTGGAGTTAGATCCTGTGTCCCTAGCTAGAAACATGTCCTTATTCTTTGCCAGGCACAAATAAACAGGGGTTAGCACCATGTAGTATTATCTTTGGATTATTTGTTTTTGTTTTTTTTGTTTTGTTTTGTTTTGTAGACAGGGTTTCTTTGTGTAGCCCTGGCTGTCCTGGAACTAGACCAGGCTGGCCTCGAACTTGCAGCGATCTGCCTGTCTCTGCCTCCTGAGCACTGGGATTAAAGATCACCTGGCAAAACCTTTGGATTTTTATGAGCAGAAAAATTAGGAAACAGAGGGTGTTAGCATTTGAGAGCGCTCACCTCTGTAGTAGCCAAAACCTCCAGTCCCTTGGTCAAAGGTTTCACCTCTGACTTAAGGAACAGGTCTTGGGTTGGGGATTTAGCTCAGTGGTAGAGTGCTTGCCTAGCAAGCGCAAGGCCCTGGGTTCGATCCTCAGCTCTCAAAAAAAAAAAAAAGGAACAGGTCTAGGGAAGGCCTTGGGGTAGGGGTGGAGGTGGCTGTAGTTGGCTCTGCTAAACCCCAGCATACCCCAGAATAAATGCCATGCATCCTGTCCAGCATATCATCAAAACTTTACTTACATTTTTGCTAAAGCAGCCCTTGAAATCAAGAAAACATTTTTTTAATTTGCTGTTGACGGAAGGGTACATTGGGGATTTCCTTGGCCCGGAGGCCCCGAATGAGTGAATGCCACTTAAGTTTTACATTTATTTAAAATCAGCACAGTTCCCCTCCACTTCGTGGAAAGGCTCATTTAAGTGGCTGCCTTAGAAGTATTTATATGTGGCTCTCACACCCATCATAATTCTCATAGAGTCTGTCTGCTCAGGATAGGAACCCTCTGGCTTGTCCTTGGGTTCCCTACGACCTCCACTCAGTGCTGAACACTTTATGGTTGTACAGTAAGCATTTGCTGAACGGATGAACAGATGACTAGAGAGACTGAGTTCTTAACACTAGGAAGGAATCTGATGCTGTGAGCCTCGGGAGCTGCCAGCATCGTACCCTGGGGGTAGCACCGGCTCAGCTCCCCTTTATGCTATGTCAAGTCTGGACTCAGTTGAGCGCACATCTAGCCTCCTCTCCCAGTGTTGACATTCCCTCCTGGCTGGGGTGCCCTGTGTCTGCCCTGACTGTGACCCACTCACACACACTCTGCCCAGGGATCCTGCGGGTCCCGCAGGCCCAGACGTACTACAAGGTCAGCTCCTGCCCTGGATCTTCAAACGCAGGTGCTTGGGAGCCCATAGTCACACACTGTTCTCAGAATCACACTGTCCCCTCTCCTGCTGTTTCTGTTGTATGACTCCCCTCCTCTTGCTGTTCCTCTCTGCCATTCTTTCCCCTTTATTCCTGCTGTCCAGTCTCTCCTCTCTGTCCCAAGCTCGGATGCCTCAGCAGTGTTTACTTGCACAGAGGTGCTAGTCGGTACTCATCTGACTAGTTTAACATGGGCTGGGGGCTTGGTTTGCGGATTTAGCATGGAGGTACCTTGTCACCATCCCAGGGCTGAAAGTCAGGATCCCTTGTCTGTCATTCTGGGGGTGAGATGGTGACATATGCAATGGACTGCTTCCAGCCCAAGCCTTCGTTCACAGCCTTTGACCTCATGTGGATCGGAGGTCTGCACGTCTCAATTCTTCTTGTTGTTTTCTACGTAGCAGGAACTGGCTGCTTGAGAGCATACAACGTATCATTAGGCCTGGCACAGGCCTGCCACATAACAGAACTGGATAAACACTTCACTGGTCCCCCATGATACAGCTCTAGAGTGCCTACCGGGCATCAAGCTCCAGGGCCTGAGACTGAGAAGCCAATGAGACAGACGACAATGGGCCCCGTGAGCCAGTCTTGTAGGAAAGACATATATTCAACTAATCCTTCCCAGTGAGAATTCAGGAATCACAGCACACATGAGGAGCCCAGAGAGGGAGTCGAGAAAAGCCCTCCTGAGAAGTCCATTTGCCCTGATTTTAAGGGATGAATAGGAATTAAGTGAAGGGCGTGGAGGAAAATGCTAAGAGCATTCTAGGCAGAAGGAGTGGGTGGATGGCTGGAGGTGGGGAAAAGGGGGGTGATGGATGGATTGAGAGATGGATAGAGCTGGTATTAAAATCTGAATTCAGTGGTACAGTAGTGCAGAATATTCTGCCTGACATCAGGAAACAGGAGGCTGAATCAGGGTGCCTTGCTACAGTGCATAGATGGTGTTGATGGTGGGTGGTGGTGGTGGTATTGGTGATGGTGTGGTGGTGGTGGTGGTGTGGTGGTGTGGTGGTGTGGTGGTGGTACTATGGTGGTGGTGGTGCTATGGTGGTGGTGGTGTGGTGGTGGTGGTGTGGTGGTGGTGTTATGGTGGTGGTACTGGTGGTAGTGTGGTGGTGGTGGTAGAGATGGTGAAGATGCTGGTGGTGGTGATTGCTCCACTACCTCGGTTCTGATGCTCCCATGTTGCCAAGGTTGGCATGTACTCCCAGAAATGAGGAGGAATGGATGCAACAGCCTCCTCTGCCAGGCAAGAATGACCCTAGAATTAGAGTAAAGCCCTTTGGCTCCATGGTACACCAGCCCTCCCCACTCCGGGCAGCTCACCCAAGGCTCTTCTCCTCGCCCAGATGAGCGGGAAGTTGTTCAGAAGAAGACCTTTACGAAATGGGTCAACTCCCACCTGGCCCGAGTATCCTGCCGCATCAGCGATCTCTACAAGGACCTGCGGGATGGACGCATGCTCATCAAGCTGCTGGAGGTGCTCTCCGGAGAGATGCTGGTAAGGCCCCTCCCAGCCTGCGGCTGATGCCATCAACCCCTCCTCAGGAAAGGCATTTGCCTGAGTGCAGAGGGTTCCCTCGACTGCCAGGGTTTCTCCCTGTTCCTCTTCGAGGTTCCATCCTTACAAAGTCAAGGGTCTGTGTGGCTGACTGGGTTCTCTGGCTTCTCCCCAGACTGCCTCGCCCCTTTTGGCCACACCCACCCCTTCATGCTCCTCCCAGAAGCTATGCAGAGCTTTGCCATTCTCCCTGGGGCCTGGGCAATCCGGAGCTGGGATGCATGGGCCTAGATGTGTGAGCTGTTGGAGAAATTTGCACTCCTCTTGGAACCAAGGGGAAAGTATGGAAGGAAGGTTGCTGTGTACTTTGCCACAGGTCCAGGTGGAAGCCTGTTAGGGGGCCCCCAGCACTGTAGTACGTGGGGGGGTGTGCTTTGCTCCGTCACTTCCTTGGTGACCTTGGGCCTATCAGGTGGGATCTTCTTTACCTCCACTCCCTCCACGTATAGAATGAGGTATTGGGAGAGCCTCAGGGTCTGAGTGAAAAGGCACCATGTTCTTCTACCTTTTCAATTCCAGGCTGCAGTTCTTGCCTCCTTAGCCCACACTTGAAAGAGTTGCCCCAGGATACCTTCAAAAGACAGTTAGGAGAGATAGGACAGATGGGTACAGTGCTTGAGGACCTGAGTCTGACCCTTAGAATGCACGCAGGAAAGCTGGGCATGGGGCTATGTGTGCTTTTGCAACCCCAGCACCGGGGAGGTGGATACAGGGAAATCCCTGGGACTCCCTGCCCAGCCAGTCCAGCCTACTTGGCAAGTTCCAGATCTGTGAGAGACTGTCTCAACAAAACAAAGCAAAATGGGGAGCAGTGACTGAAGAATGACACCCAAGGCTGTCCCCTGGCCTCCGTGTGCGCACACACACAGACACACACACACACACACACACACACACACACACACACACACACACACACCCCTACGTATCTGCACACACATGCATATATACCCACATACTAGCATTCATAATCATCCCCTTGGGTGCTGGCTGGGGTATTCCGGGGAGGAAGAAGATTTGGTGGGGTGGGGACATTGTCCATCACCAATCTAAAAATCCATTCTTACTGCTGACTAGCGGTGAGTAGTTCTTAGAACTGTGCTGGGTACACAGCAAGTACTCAGTTCACTGTCTGTCATGCTGTTGAGTTTGATTGTCATTCAGCGCCCACTCGGAAGGCTGGGTCAGACCCAGAAGGGCTCCTGTGAAGCCTGGTTGAGTGTTTCTGAACCTTCTGGATTCTGCTAACAGGAAAGAGGTGCTGGAGCGAGTGCCCAGCCCGTTAAGCACTGGCTCCTCTTTCAGAGGACCTAGTTTCCATTCCCAGTACCCACATGGCAGCCTCTAATTCCAGTTCCAGGGTATCCAGTGCCCTCTTCTGGCCTCTGTGGCCACTGCATGCACATGGTGTGCTGAAGTATATACACAGGCAAAACACCCATAAACATAAAATTGAAAATAAATAAATGTAAAAAAAGAAAAGAGTCAGGAGTGACTGTGGATTTGACCAGGAGAATGAAGGGCAGAGGTAGCTGATGCCATCAGCGGATACAGGTTGCAGCCGCTTCTGGTGTGACGGTGAAGTCCCGTCATGCCCACAAGGTCATTCCGTCCCTTAGCCAAGGCCCACCAAGGGCAAGATGCGCATCCACTGCCTGGAGAACGTGGACAAAGCTTTGCAGTTCCTCAAGGAGCAGCGTGTGCACCTGGAGAACATGGGTTCCCATGACATCGTGGATGGCAACCACCGCCTGGTCCTCGGCCTCATCTGGACCATCATCCTCCGGTTCCAGGTGGGTCCTGTGGGTAGAAGAAACCGAGGGGATCTCTCAAAGCTGGTAAGGGACTGAGAGCCTTACAAAATGCTGCCTAGAGCGTGTTAATGTACATCTAGGGAGGCTGGAAGCCCACTCTAGGGAACAGTGATCATGGGATGGAGGACCTACATCCTGTACCATCCCAAAGTGCTAACGCTCAGGACAGGTGCCCGGCTATAGTCTTTTTGAGGGGGAAAATAGAAGTTGACTTGTAGCTAGGTTGCAGTCTGCTGCAGGACTGGATTTTTTTGTCCTCTTACCCTTCGTGTATAACTCTTCGTGTTTGAAATAATATGGTTCAGAAATTGCAAAAATACTACAGAGAAAAACCTCCCTTTATACTTTCTAAACTAGAAATGTTCTCTCATCTAAAATTCAAGGCTCTCTCCTTGGTCCTCAGCCTCCACCTTAGGAGGTGATGCTGTCCACATTCAAGGTTCTTCTTCCCTTAGTTAACCACATTTGGACACACCCTCACAGACATACCCAGAAGTATGCTTCATGCTTTACTGGTCTGATGGCCATAACTCAGGACAACCATGTTAACAATACCAGCCAACACTCATGTTGTACCACCCAGTGAGCCATTGTCCCTTCACGGAAGGTCCCAGGCCACCTTGTCAGTTCTTAAACTCCTGTTCGAGGGATCTGATTGATGCTGTCCCCTCTGATACAGGGTGCCATTCTGGTGGACGGAGGCAAAGTAGTCAACTAGGACCCAAGACCTTAGGGTGTGGGGTGCTGTAGGGATGAGGGCTGCAGACATATGGAGGGGCAGAGGGAAAGAGTCTCCCCCACCCCAGGAAAGCAGGACGAGAAATCCATCATCACCTACGTGGTGGCAGACGCCGAGTTACTCTTCTCCTTCTTATTCTGCCTCTACCAGATTCAGGACATCGTTGTCCAAACTCAGGAAGGTCGTGAGACCCGTTCAGCCAAGGACGCGCTGCTCTTGTGGTGCCAGATGAAGACGGCAGGGTGTGTATGCCCTGGAGACCGGCCGTCACTGTGTTCCCTGTTTGCCCCTTGCTTCCCCTAGGGCCGTGGTTCTCAACCTTCCTAATGCCGGGACCCCGTAATACAGGGGTCCTCATGTTGTGGTGGCCCCCAACCATAAAATTATTTCCGTCGCCACTCCATAACCATAATTTTGCTACTGCTATGAATCGTAGTGTAAATATCTGCTATGTAGGATATCTGATATGTGACCCTGTGAAAGGGTCATTCGACGCCCCCCCCCCTTCCAAACCACTGCCCCTAGGGATGCCAAAGGGGCACTAGACACCAGTCCCCCAGAACTGTAGCAGCTTTGGTAGTCCCCTAGAACTGTAGCAGCTTTGGTACAATGGATTCAAGTCCGTTCTGACGTGATTCTTCGGAAACTCCAGATTCCTTTCCGAAGTCACCGTGGTCGGACTGTGGAGCCTGTTGAGTTATGAGCCACAGTTAACGGGAGTGTCTCTGGGTGTGCTTAGCTGTGTGCTCTTATGTTGAAGCAGCTCAAGATGGGACAGATCTGTCCCTCTCCTGGCATATGGGCCGTCAGCTCAGATGCTTGTGACCTCGAAAGAATTTGTTTCTTACTTAGTCTTAATGTTTCTGTTGAATGCAGCTACCCCCACGTCAACGTCACCAACTTCACCTCCAGCTGGAAGGATGGCCTGGCCTTCAATGCCCTAATACACAAACACCGGTAAGGGAGCCCTCCCTGGTGCTGGGCGGGGGGGGTGGGGGGTGGGGATACCTTGCCCTTAACCAGAGGCTGGGGTGGGGGTTAGGGTGTTGCCTCTGCTGCTTCTCCTTTTATCCTTGGCCTCCCCTAGCGCTCCTCTTCCCCTCCACTTCCGGTCATACTGCTGCTCATTTCCTGGTGCTCACAGCCCCCCCCACCCCCCCCCCCACCCCCCCACCCCCCCCACCCCCCGCTGCCCCGTCTCCTGTTCTCCTGTCTCGTTTCTCTTGCCTGCCTTTCCAACTCCCTACATCTGTCTAGCATCCTCATTTCATGCTGCAACTGCCCTGCATGTGGGACCACCCTGGCCACTCCATCCTAACAGTTCAGCCCTTGTCCCCAGGCCTGACCTCATCGACTTTGACAAGCTGAAGGACTCCAATGCCCGGCATAACTTGGAGCATGCATTTGATGTGGCCGAACGCCAGCTGGGCATCATCCCACTCCTTGACCCTGAAGGTGAGCCACACCCACTTTACTCCCTCCCGGGGCTGGTCCAGGTGCCTGGTAAGCTGCAGGCATGGAGATGTTGAGGCTAAGTCAGGGCCCTGCTCTGCTCCTCGGTGACAAGTAGGTTTTCAGCAGACACCTGGCTTATGGGGAGGGTCCTTGAGGCCTTGGGTCCTCCTTCATTCTGCCTTTGGAGTTCATGGTTCTAATGTGGATCTCATCACTGTCTGAAATCAAGGGCCTCTGCTCAGTTTTTCCGCTTCTTCTAGAACTCACTATGTAGCTGAAGCTGTCCTTGAACTCCTGATCCTCCCTCGTGCCTCTGACACTGCACCTAGCTACTCTTCCATTTCCTGCCATCTGGGTCGTCCTTTGGCACCTGTGATTGAAACTCATGCTGGAGAAAGTGGGACTAGCTGCTAGAAACATGGCTGTCCGGGGCTCCAGTTCCGGTGCTCAGAATGTGCCATCTCCCTCTTGCAGATGTCTTCACAGAAAACCCAGACGAGAAATCCATCATCACCTACGTGGTGGCGTTTTATCACTACTTCTCCAAGATGAAGGTGCTGGCGGTCGAGGGCAAGCGAGTCGGCAAGGTATCGAGCTGTTGGTTTGCCGGCCCCGGGCCTTCAGTGTGAGCTCCCTGTCCAGCCTCAAAGCTTTGTGTTTGGGCCCTTAGCTGCAGTTTGGTATGTAGAATGCTCCCCAGTCCCTCTAAAGTCCCCTGGGAAACTCCCAAGCTGACTCCAAAGAGTGGCCATGTCTATCCTGAAGGGCGTCAGCCCCAGGTCTGGGTCCACAGTCCACCCGGAAGCCCGTGTCTCCCAGACATCCCCCAGGAAGCACCACAAGCTCTTTTTTTTTTTTTTTTTTTTTTTTTAAAGATTTATTTATTTATTTTGTATACAGAAGAGGGCGCCAGATCTCATTACAGATGGTTGTGAGCCACCATGTGGTCGCTGGGAATTGAACTCAGGACCTCTGGAAGAGCAGTCGGTGCTCTTAACCTCTGAGCCATCTCTCCAGCCCCACCACAAGCTCTTAATGTGTCCTGTTGATGGTGGTATCAGACCTCGCGGGCTCCCGCGGTACACCAGGAGCGGAGTGCCGTGCCTGGTTTCTTTCTCCTGCTGGTTCTTCATCTCGCCCGTGTGTCATGAAGGCTGCCCGGATCCCCTTGATTCCTAATAAACAGTTTGAGATAAACAAAGCACCCCTGGGGCTCCTGCCCAGACAGTTATGACCAAAACAGCCAACTTCAGGTTTGGTGAAGAGATTCTGTCTCAAAACCTAGGGTGGAAAATGCCTAAGGAAGACACCAACCCCTAGAGGCTGGCACCCTGGCTCAGCAAGCTTGCTGCTCTACAACAGTGGTTCTCAACCTTCCTGATGCTGCAACCTCATGATAAAGTTCCTCATGTTAATACAGCTCCTCATGTTGTGGTGACCCCCAACCATAAAATTATTTTGTTGCTACTTCGTAACTGTAAGCTTGCTGCTGTTATAAGAAGTCGTAATGTAAATACCTGATGTGTGACCCCCCAAGGGGGTCGAGACCCACAGGTTGAGAACCATTGCCCTGCAGGATTAAGCAGGGGGCCGGGTACCAGTGACCCTCAGCACAGTCAGTGCAGGAGAGGACTTCATCCACTTCTCATCCATTCATTTAGTAACGTGGGGTCTCGGGAACAAACCCAACCTAGAACACTAACAGACCTCGAGACCCGCAGGAGCCCCAGGCTAGTCCACACCGATGGTAGGCCTCGTGGGTAGCATCGTTGGTGGCATATCCTTTCTGATGAGAATGAGTAACAAGGCGATTCCCTAGGTCATTGACCATGCCATCGAGACCGAGAAGATGATTGAAAAGTATAGTGGGCTAGCCTCAGACCTGCTCACCTGGATCGAGCAAACCATTAGCGTCCTGAACAGCCGCAAGTTCGCCAACTCGTTGAGTGGTGTCCAACAGCAACTACAGGCCTTCAGCACCTACCGCACTGTGGAGAAGCCACCCAAGTAAGGGCCTGGCACGTGGGAGGGTGGTCAGTCCTCAGGAGCTGAAAAAGTCAAGAGCTGAGGAGTGGGTCCTTCTCTGAGGCACGTCCTTGAGTCCCATAGCTGGACATCTGTCACCTGCTTCGTGTCTTACCTGGCCACCTCACTTCCATGCCATCCATAGCTTATGGACATCGATGAGTTAACTTTGGATTAGAGACAAAGAAAGTGCTTTTCTAGACTCCCAAGGCCAACAGAGGAGCGGTTGCAGGCTTCTTTGGAGAGCCAGTGCTAGATAACTCCTTAGTCTGTTGCCTGAGCCGTGGGTTTCTTTTCAGGTAATGACCTCTGTGTTATCAGCCCCCAAGTGCCCTGTGTCGGGCCTTGTGAGCATCAAGTATATCCATCTTTCTCCATTCCACCTGTTACCGTTCATCAACAAAGCACTAAGCCTGCTTCTTAGGAGCTCGGCCCCCACTCCACCACATACGTGCACACACATCCACACATGCACACGTAACTGTGCACACACTTGTATAATGCACGTATAATGAACATAAGCACGCACATGCACAACCACACACACACAGGTATGCAGGCGCATACAGATACAGCCATGCACCTATGTGTGTACACACAAATATTCACAACCATGCAACACATGCACGCAGGTGGGAGTACTCACAAGTATGCAGGTGCACGCGCACACATGCGTGCCTTTCCAAATATGCACACGTGTAAACATGCACACACGCATATGCGCCTCGGGAATTCCAGGCTCTCTGCTCGTCTGCCTCTGAAGAGACGCTGCTAGTTCATCAATGACGCCTTCTGTCTCTTCCTTCCTGCCTCATCTCACACTTACCATTCAAGTCTCTCAGATAGGGGAAAATGAGACACCGAGCCCAGGGTGTTCTGTAACTCTGGATCTGGTTTCTGGTCTGACACTAACCCACTTTTAAAGTCCTAAATTCAATACCCACACGAGGCCCAGTAAACAGGGTGTTGCCTCTTACCTGTACCAACAGGACCCAGGGCCTAAGGCTTCCTGAGCACTCTGAGCACGAGTCCTCAGTGCTGTGTTCAGGAGTCGAGGTGGGCAGACTCTTGGTACATGAAGAAGTGTGACAGTGCACCGTTACTTGGACCCTGTCCTCTCCACGCACAAAGCCCAGCCCTTCCTGGCCCCTTGAACACATCTGGCCTGTGTTCAGGATTTGGGAGATCTGGCTTATAGAGACTGGAGTCAAAGTTGCTTTCCATGCACTATGTTCTTGAGGAAATCATGCTGCTTCTAAGGGGTTTTTTTGTTTTTTTGTTTGTTTGTTTTTGTTTTTTGTTTTTCAAGACAGGGTTTCTCTGTGTAGCTTTGCGCCTTTCCTGGAACTCGCTTTGGAGACCAGGCTGGCCTCGAACTCACAGAGATCCGCCTGCCTCTGCCTCCCAAGTGCTGGGATTAAAGGCATGCGCCACCACCACCCGGCTGCTTCTAAGGTTTTATTAACTAAAAACAATTGGTCTGGAAAGCCTTTATTTGTAGGACAGAGAAGGGTTTCTTTGTGGGGGTTGGTAAAACTTGGTATTTATTGGAGTTACCAGAATATTCCAGTAGCTTTCCCAATGGAAGCACATGAATGCTCTGATAGCCTTTGCATCTTCTCTGAATTGAGCTGTAAAGATGCAAACTCTTATCTGATCTCTCCAGGGAGTGACAGATGTCTTAGCAGGTGAGTAGACCTGTCTGTGTCTTTCTTTGTTTTTAAGAGACATGCTTTGCTTTCCAAGGTCTGGGATGCCAGGGTTTCCTTATTGACTGCAGCAAACAGTGTGTCTATGGGGACCTCGATACCAGTATCCCCAATTCTGTTCCCCACAGGTTTCAGGAGAAGGGGAATCTGGAAGTCCTCCTGTTCACCATCCAGTCCAGGATGAGAGCCAACAACCAGAAAGTGTACACGCCCCACGATGGGAAGCTGGTGTCCGACATCAACCGGGTACTGTGACAGTGTCAATTGCCCATCTGAGTTCCTGAGGAGGATATGGGGAGTGGTCGCTGAGCAAGGCTAGACCAGGCCACTTTATTTGGCATTAATTACATGCTGGCTGTTTGGGAGAGTCATTTGAAGGTGTCTGTAAGAGTTCAGACTATAGCTCCTACTCTTCACAGTCTCTGTAGGTACCCAGAACCATTCTTTGGGGCCATTTTTGGTAGCTTGTCCTCTACCAAACCTTGAGTTTGTCTTGGAGTCTGGAATGTTAATTACTTATGACAGAGGGGAATGCTGTGTGACATTTCAGAGGTTTGGAGACCTAGCACCATCTGGAAGCTCTAACAGAATGGAGGTGGCTATTTAGTCCACAAGGATTTGCTGAGCATCTACAGAGGTGGAAACCATTATATTATTAAGCCAGTGTCTGAGGCAGGCTTAGGGGAGGTGGAACTGGGAAGTCTGACTGGTCTGGCCCGGACCAAAAAAAAAAAAAATCAAAGGATGTTACTAAACTTTAATCTGCTACCACCGTACCCCATAGTGGCAGGATCTCCCTGGATTCATACAGTCACCCAGAATCGGCTGAAAGAGACAACCCCAAGCCCACATATTCTTCCCGTTCCCCAAGAATTCTCCTTTGCCCATGCAGGCCTGGGAGAGCCTGGAGGAAGCAGAGTACCAAAGGGAGCTGGCCCTGAGGAACGAGCTCATTCGGCAGGAGAAACTGGAACAGCTAGCACGGCGCTTCGACCGAAAGGCTGCCATGAGAGAGACGTGGCTCAGTGAAAACCAGCGCCTGGTGACCCAGGTAAGGGGGCGTGCCGTGGCAGGAGAGAGGACGTGCTTTGAACCACTGATCTCGATGGAACTAGAGCCCAAGCCAGTCTTAGCAGCAGCCAGATAAGGCTCTCCTCAGCCTTGCAAGTGTTTGGTTGGATCAAACCTACATCTGAAGAGAAACCCTAGGATATATTAAGTCTCTCTCTTTCTCTCTGTCTCACTATCTGTCTCTTGCTCTCATCAGAGGTCCAACACTGGACCTTAAAACACAAGAAGCAAGCATTCCAGCACTGAGTTACACTCCCAGCCCATATTAAGTCTCCGTCTTAGAACAGAGTACTAGAATGGGACCCCCAACGTGTCTTGTGTAGGCTGTAGCATCAAGGGACCCAGGAGTCAGAGTTGATATTAATGATTCTTCTCTGGGAACAGGATTAAATCAGAGTGTGCCTTTGGTTTCTTGGCCTCCAGGTCCAAGACATATTTCACTGGCTAACAGTCAACCCCAGGGCTGGTTCTCCATCGGAGCATCTGTTCCCTCCCACTTAGAGCTTAGAATCAAATTAAATTCTGTCTGTTAAGGGGATAGCGAGTGTTCTAAGAGCATTGGAGAGTGTACGTGCGCCCCAGATAGTGTGTGGGTAAACCATCTGTTTGCATCGATGAGACATGCTAGTCTAAGCGGCCCCGCCTGCCCAGAAATGGACCGGTCCTCTCAAGGCAGGGTGGGAAGTACCAGCAGGTCACCAGAGGACTCTAATGGACACACAGCCTCACCTGCATGTGTGGCGCAGACAGTCAAATTGGGGGCGTTTAGAGGTACTTGTGAGACATTCGGAAACTGCTCTGATAAGATAGGCAGCAGAGGAAGGCAGAGATAACGGCTTTGTAGAAATGTGCTGTTCCCATCTGGCAGCTGGGCCTCAGGGACCCGCTGCTTCTGAGCCCAGGGGACTCTGACTGAGCAGCTCTTTTGTTTGCTTGTTGATTGTTTTTTCCTCCTCGGGGGGCAGGATAACTTTGGGTATGACCTGGCAGCTGTGGAGGCCGCCAAGAAGAAGCATGAAGCCATTGAGACAGACACAGCTGCCTATGAGGAGCGGGTAAAGGCCCTGGAGGATCTGGCCCAGGAGCTCGAGAAAGAGAATTACCATGACCAGAAGCGCATCATAGCCCGGAAGGACAACATCCTCCGTCTGTGGAGCTACCTGCAGGAGCTGCTGCGATCCCGGCGCCAGAGGCTCGAGGCCACGCTGGCGCTGCAGAAGCTCTTCCAGGACATGCTGCACAGTATCGACTGGATGGATGAGATCAAGGTGGGCCTGAGGCTGCCCATCCCACACTCCGTTATAGTCAGCATGTGTTTTCTTTACATAACTGCCCTCCGGTTATATCTCTAAGTCACAATGGAGAAAGGACAAAGATGTCACTAGCCCATGCTCACAGTATCCCCAGTAACCCAGGAATCTCGGGTTAGTGGTTGCACAAGCCCCACCCTACAGGCCATTAAAAGAGATTTAAGTGTTAATGAAAACCCAGAGAATCCAGCTCCAAGTAACTGGGGCTTGACTCTGGTTCAAATCCAGACCCCTCTGAAAAGGGGAAACCAAAGAAGTCTGAATTCTCTCCCTCTGCTCCAGGAGGTCTTGGGTGAAAGTAAGCGTGAAATTGACCATGGGCTTTCTAAAAATAAACATGCCCAGGCACCAGAACTCGAAAAGGATGATATAGATGAGTGTGAAGCTTGAGATTTTGTAGGGCATTCCATGGAAGATTCCAGAGGGCACCCTCTTGCAGGAAATCCTCTGCGGCATCTCCTGTCGCAAGCAGCAGGCGCCTCCCCGCTGTATCCACGACCCCTGGCTAAGATGCTCACACACCCTCTGGGGGGGTCCGTTCTCCTCATTTGCCATTGCCCATTGCCAGGCTCACATCTTGTCTGCTGAGTTCGGGAAGCACTTATTAGAGGTGGAAGATCTTCTTCAGAAGCACAAGCTAATGGAGGCCGATATTGCCATCCAAGGGGACAAAGTGAAGGCCATCACAGCAGCCACCCTGCAGTTCACTGAGGGGAAAGGTGAGGCCAAGAGTGTCCCCCCTGCTGAGGCCTCTGATGCTAGATCCTGTCCTCTGGCCCCTCTTCCCGCTTGGGTAAACCTAGAACCACCTTTAGAATTCTCCCTCTTTCCTCAGGTGGTATGTAAAACTTGAAGGGCAACAGTGCTCTCCCGAGGGCCAGCTGTTTTGGCAGCCCACACTCAGAAAGATGACCATAAGCACCATAAGCTGTCGTCTGTCTTCCGTTCTTTCTGCTGGTGTCTGACACTGTGTTTCTGGTTTCTTGTCTTAAATAAGAGAGTTCACTACCTCCTGGAAACCTTTAGCTGCTGAGCTTTTTAAAAACCTCATGTCATGTTGTATATTACTACTAAGAACCGACTTAACTTTTAATCTCCCTCATTCCTGAAGCTTGGTGGGAACCAGTTATAAAGAATCCGGCCTGTCCTCCAAGTAACTGGGAATCCATGCATCCAATCCCAAAGGACCTCGAAGGGCTGGAGACACAGCTCAGTGGTGGAGCATTTGCCTACCACACACAAGGTCCCCGAGACCCTAAGAAAGGGAAGCTTTAGGACTGTGTGGTTCTGACCTCCCCGCTTACCAGTCAATGAATCTCTTCCCTGTCTTCGTCTTCCTCCTCCTGTTCCTCCAGGGTACCAGCCCTGTGACCCCCAGGTCATCCAGGACCGCGTCAGCCACCTGGAGCAGTGCTTCGGGGAACTCAGCAACATGGCCGCCGGAAGGAAGGTGCAGCTGGAGCAGTCCAAGCGACTCTGGAAGTTCTTCTGGGAGATGGATGAGGCCGAGAGCTGGATCAAGGAGAAGGAACAGATCTACTCCTCCCTGGACTACGGCAAGGATCTGACCAGTGTGCTCCTCTTACAGCGCAAGCATAAGGCCTTTGAGGATGAGCTCCGTGGGCTGGATGCCCATCTGAAGCAGATCTTCCAGGAGGCTGAGGGTATGGTGGCCCAAAAGCAGTTTGGACATCCACAGATCGAGAACCGTGTCAAGGAGGTATCGGCCCAATGGGACCACCTGAAAGAGCTGGCCGACTTTCGAAAGAAGGACCTGCAGAACGCCGAGGACTTCTTCCAGTTCCAGGGCGACGCCGACGACCTGAAGGCTTGGCTGCAAGATGCTCACCGGCTGCTGTCCGGCGAAGATGTAGGGCAAGATGAAGGCGCCACAAGAGCCCTGGGAAAGAAGCACAAGGAGTTTCTGGAGGAGCTGGAGGAGAGTCGAGGGGTGATGGAGCATTTGGAGAGCCAAGCCCAGGGCTTCCCTGAGGAGTTCAGAGATTCCCCAGATGTCACAAGTCGTCTGCAGACCCTCAGGAAGCTCTACGAGCAGGTGTTGGCTCAGTCAATACTGCGCGGACAGAGGCTGCAGGATGCCCTGGACTTGTACACGGTGTTTGGGGAGTCGGATGCCTGTGAGCTGTGGATGGGCGAGAAGGAGAAGTGGCTGAACCAGATGGATATCCCAAATACCCTGGAGGACCTGGAGGTGGTGCAGCACAGGTCAGAGGGCTGGGCCTCTGCTCGCCTCCCACCTCCAGACCCAGCAGGGGTCTCTTTGAGAGACCAGTACTTAAAGGGCCCGCATCAGGAGTTGAGCTTTGGTCTGACTTGGTGGGGGAGAGGGGATGCAGCTCCAATACTTCACCCACTGGCACCTTCAAAGTTCCTGAGACAAAGGGGATTTTTCTTTATTCAGTTGCTTCTCAGCTATAGCAGCCTTTGCGCAGATGAATTCTAAGCATAGAACACAGGGAAAATGGAGGTGCTGTGTACATGGGGGCTGAGGGGCTGGGACTCTGTCATCTCTAACTCTGTGCTAGTCCCTCAGCCAGAGAACTCCAAGGGGCCACAGACACCAGTTGATAAACAAGTTTCTGAGGCTACTACTTTCACTTCCGGTGGTCTGATTCCATCAGCACCCTGGATAGGGGTCAGGAGGGCAAGTTCATCCCTGTGTGTGTGTGTGTGTGTGTGTGTGTGTGTGTGTGTGTGTGTGTGTGTGTGTGTGTGTGTGTGTGTGTGATCTTGCTCAGTGTGTTGTGGCATGCTCAGGCTGATGGGGGTGGTTGGTTTTAAGGCAGTAGATGGAGGGGTGCTCCCACTATGATTAGGGGACATGCTCAGGCTGCATATGAATGGGATGTTCAGGCTATGGAGGGAGATGGAGGAGTGGTCAGGTGATGGAGAGGAGGTGTGTTCCAGCTGTGGATGGGGGCAGGCGTTCAGGCTTGGCAGCATCTCAGGGGCCTAGCATGTCATCCAAGCGTCATGGGGCGGGAGGGGCTACTCCCTGGAGTGGTGCCGAGGGAGTCCTACACTGATGCAGAGCACTGGTTCTCAGCCTTCCCAATGCCACCCTTGAATACAGTTCCTCATGCTGTGGGGACCCCCCACCCATAAAACGTTTCGTTGCTACTCCATGACTGTAATCTTGCTACTGTCCTGAATTGAGAAAGGGCCAGTCAACCCCCAAGGAGTCCCAACCCACAGGTTGGGAACCGCTGTGCTAGAGGGTGCTGGACTCTTCCCAGGAGGAGTGGGCCTTCTTCCCTAGCAGCCGTCCCTTACCCACCCATCCCAGCAGTGAAGCATTTGAGGGAAGGGTGGCTTCAACCCGCATTCCTGGGTACCAGAGTTAGGGTAGAACAGCAACCAAGATCATGGAGGTGCGGCAGATGGTCCTTGGGGGGACCGACTCCTTTGCCAACCCCAACACTGTAACCCCTTACAGGCTCTTCTGTGGACCTGTTACCTGTATAGTAAAGAACCATCTCCTGCGGTTGGGGATTTGGCTCAGTGGTAGAGCGCTTGCCTAGGAAGCACAAGGCCCTGGGTTCGATCCTCAGCTCCAGAAAAGGAAGGAAGGAAGGAAGGAAGGAAGGAAGGAAAGAAAGAAAGAAAGAAAGAAAGAAAGAAAGAAAGAAAGAAAGAAAGAAAGAAAGAAAGAAAGAAAGAAAAAGATCCATCTCCTAACTTGGTCCAGAAATACAAGGCCCTGGGTTCGATCCTCAGCTCCAGAAAAGGAAGGAAGGAAGGAAGGAAGGAAGGAAGGAAGGAAGGAAAGAAAGAAAGAAAGAAAGAAAGAAAGAAAGAAAGAAAGAAAGAAAGAAAGAAAGAAAAAGATCCATCTCCTAACTTGGTCCAGAAATACAAGGCCCTGGGTTCGATCCTCAGCTCCAGAAAAGGAAGGAAGGAAGGAAGGAAGGAAGGAAGGAAGGAAGGAAGGAAGGAAGGAAAGAAAGAAAGAAAGAAAGAAAGAAAGAAAGAAAGAAAGAAAGAAAGAAAGAAAGAAAGAAAGAAAGAAAAAGATCCATCTCCTAACTTGGTCCAGAAATACCCAGACATGACACCGAACCTATCGAACCAAAAGTTAGGGTGTACCAGCCTGTCTGCCTCCCTCCCTTCCTCCCTCCCTTGGACAAAACACTCGGGATGTGGCGTGAGGAAGCAAGGGCTGCACATCTGGAGACTGGGAACAGCTGGAAACCGGTGGTTCCGCTGCCACTCACTGCTCCTTGTGTTCTCCATCCATATCAGGTTTGACATCCTGGACCAGGAGATGAAGACCTTGATGGCTCAGATTGACGGTGTGAACCTCGCTGCCAACAACCTGGTAGAGAGTGGCCACCCACGCAGCGGGGAGGTGAAGCAGTACCAGGATCGCCTGAACAAGAGGTGGGGAGTGGGCAGGGCTTGGCTCTGGGGAGCTTTCTCCTGGCACCCGACATACACCTAGAGAAATGGCCCCAGCTTTAAATGTTCCTGGTTTTCTCTGCCGATCTCGTTGCTAGTATTGGGGCTACAGCAGTAAGCGGGAAATCTGTGCTACTGTAAGTGTCATGGAGGAGAGAGTGTCTGGAGGAGGATGTCCATGCAGCTGTGATGAAAGGGACATTCTGGGTGTGCAGACCGTTAGTGGGCCACGTGGTACTTTGCCATATTTCCCCAGACGTTCCTGGACACGGGAAATTGCTTTCTGAGAGTTCTTAAGTACTGTCCATAAAAGAACGTCCCTGCCTGGGCCAGAATGCAGCATCGATAATAAGGCTGGCTTGAGTAAAGAGAATTAGCGGGGCGCCTTGAGCAAGCTTCATGACTGGAACAAAAAGCAGGCCCCGAGGAGCCTTTAGAGAGGGGCTGCTTTCAGAGCAGGGCATAATTGCTCATCAGTTCCTGGAGGATCTTTGAGGACAGAGCAAATGCTTGCATTCTTTGCTTTTACCTCGACCCCGCACGCGCAATGCCACACACTCATTACCTCTCCCTAACCCTGGCTGGCCCCTTCCAGGTACTTGTGCATGAGCTTTGTTCTGCTTAAGGCAGTTCAGAATGTAGACTTAGGGGCTAGTGAGCTGTAAAGAAACCGTGGGGACTGTTGAGAGCCTGTTGGGAACCCCAAGCTGAAAGGGATGCTCTGGAGCCACTGGAATGGTCTGGGACTGACCGTCTGTCTTAGCATCCAAGGCTGGGGTCTGCAAGTCTGATGTTAATTCTCTTTATTAGGCTTATAGGTACTGTCTATATATGGGGGAGGGGAGAATTTTTTGGAGCTGCTTTTTAAGTGAAGGAACTAGATCATTTTAAACCAGAGAAACTTCCAGGCAGGAAGAACTTGCCAGCCAGACATGCATTGCAGTCCCAGCATGCTGACATTTACAGAGTCTAAGCCATGCCCCGCCCCCCACCTCAACTGAAAAACTTCCAGGCAGTTGCCATTCTCAGGTTAGAGAAGAAGAGCTGAGGCACAGAATGATGAGATAGTTTCCATTAAGTCTAAGAGTCGAGAGGCCGGGAAGCCCATCCCGTCCAGCAGAGAAGGGAAGGCCACTTCTTGACCGTGTAGCTCACCCCACTTGGGACCAACTCCTTTGGTTAGACTGTGTGAACTGATGTTGAATGGTGGAAATCTGTCTCCTTGGAATTTTGATGTGTTGTGGATTCTGGCTTAGCTCCTCGGAGATAGCAAGACGTGCCCTGATTCATCTGACATTCCCTCTGTACCCCCACCACAGGGCCATTTCCCCATCTCTGCTCCTCTCTGGGGATGTGCTTATTCTTCCAACTACATATCCCAAATCCTGGCCATCCTTCGCCCAGGTCAGGCTCATTTACCAGTTGAAAATACCCCCGCCTTCCTCTGGTTCTGGGCTTTGCATCCTACCTTGTGTTTATTTTTTTAAAGATTTAGTCATATTTTTTGTGTGTCTGTATATATGTACACATATATATGTGTACCATATTCACACCTGTACCCTCAGAGGTCAGAAGAGGGAATTCTATCCGGTGGAATTGGAGTTCTAAAATGTTGTGAGCTGCCATGTGGGTGCTGGGAACTGAACCCAGGTCCTCTGCAAGAGCAGCCAGTGCTCTTAACCACTGAGGCATCTCTACAGCCCCTCTTCCCTTGTATTTATAATTAGCAGTTCTGAAATGCTGAACACCAGGAATACCTTATTGGAAATGTGTCGTTAGGCAGTTTTGTCACTGTGTGGGCATCATAGAACGTACTGATGTAACCTCAGGGGCATAACCCCTACACGCTTGGGCTGTATGGTCCGTATTCCGTTGCTTCAAGACCATAGTAAACAAAATAGCATGAGATAGCTAGGGATGTAAGTTAATGGTACAGTGTACTTAGCATGTTCAGGATCTGGGTTCAATCCCCGGTACCACCATTAAAAAACTAGATCCAGGGGCTGGAGAGATGGCTCAGTGGTTAAGAGCACCTACTGCTCTTCCAGAGGTCCTGAGTTCAATTCCCAGCAACCACATGGTGACTCACAACCACTTGTAATGAGATCTGGTGCCCTCTTCTGGCCTGCAGGGATACATGCAGGCAGAATACTGTATATATAATAAATAAATCTTTAAAAAAAAAAAACAAAAAACTAGATCCAGATTCGGTCAAACATCAGGAAAGTGATGCAGAGAAATGACGTGATAAACATAAGTGTATGAAGCAGGGTCTGGCAAACACAGCATACTGTTTACAAAAAAAAAAGTAGAATATACCCCCAAAATAACAGTAAGAAGCATAGTGTAGCGAATACATAAGCCAGCAGCGTCCTCATTCATCATCATCAAACACAAAACAGAGAGAGCAGGAAGTAGGGCAAGACCCATTCCTCCAGAGGCTCCCCAGCCTCCCCAGACAGGGCCACCAGCTGGGGACCAAGTGTTCAAATGCCCAAGTCTGTGAAGGCCATTTCTCATTCAAACCACCACGTCCCGCTCCATGACCCCAGAGACTCATACCATATCATAATGCAAAATGCACGTAGTCCCACTTCCAAAGTCCCCACAGCCTCTGAGTCTCGAGACTGTTTAAAAGTCCAAAGTCCCTCAGGAGACTCGAGGCAGTCTCTTAACTAGAAGCCCCTGATAAAGCGAAAACCAAATTCTATAATTAATTCCAACATATAATGGTGCAGAATATGCATTTCCATTCGGAAAGGGAGGAGTGGGGGGCACAGTGAAGAAATACTGGGCCAGCGCAAAGCTCAGCAGGGCAGACTCCGAATCCCATAGCTCCAGGCCCCACGTCAAAGGCCCGGAGGCGCCACCTCTCTGGCTTTGCTGCCATCAGCATTCTTCTCTCTCTCTCTCGGGTTGGCTCCACCCCCGTGGGTAGCTCTTGACATTGCCAACATCTTGGGGTTTCCACTACAACCCAGGCTTCCCTCTTCCAGCTTCACGAAATGACCTCTTAAACCTCTTGCCCTCTCAGGGTCTCATGTAGGGTTTCCCTTGTCGCCTGCCGCCTGGCCTCAGTGGCTCTTTGAAACAACGGAGGAAGAATCCATGACCCCTTCATTTTGTTTTGTTTTTTTTTTTTTTTTTGACAAGCTAAGACAGTGACCTTACTTTATTTTTTTTTTTTTTAAAGATTTATTTATTTATTATGTATACAGTGAGTGTTCTGCCTGCAGGCCAGAAGAGGGCACCGGATCTCATTATAGATGGTTGTGAGCCACCATGTGGTTGCTGGGAATTGAACTCAGGACCTCTGGAAGAACAACCAGTGCTCTTAACCTCTGAGCCATCTCTCCAGCCCTGACCCCTTCCTTCTTGTATCCCCATGCCTTTCAAGTCAGCACCATGTAGAGGATACTGCTTAGTTGGGCGCGCGCGCGCTGCGCGCGCGCACACACACACACACACACACACACACACACACACACACACACACACAAGCTTTATGCTCTCTTTCACAAGTTGGGGACTTCGTTGGGTGGGGTCTTGCCCTGAGGGCACACTTCCCTTTATTCCGGTGCAGAAAAGCCCTCTCCTTCATGGCGCTAATCTTACCAACCTCTCCCAGCACATGCCTTAGCCGGAAGATTAAGCTGCATGGTGCTCTTTTTCTCTCTGAACTGTACATTTTGTGTTTCTCTCTGCCCCACTTGCTCACTTTCGTTGTAAACCTGCATAAGCACTATCGGTAATACCCAGGCCACAGACTGGACAAACATCATGTAGTCTTGAAATTTCCTTCACTGAAGAAATTAGGTCATTACTGTTAAATTTAGCCTCAGGCAAGTTCTCATGACATGGGCATTTGCCAAGACATTACAGGAATGGTCTCTGAGCCAGATGCTGTTAATGGCCTTGCTTTCCTCTGGAACCTCTTGAGCTGGGCCTCTCAGGTCCAAACTGCTCTCAGCACTGTCTTCCAGGCTGCTGCTAGAGTGGCCTGTTAAACTCTACTTACAATGTTCAACTGCTTTTCTAGTCCGAAATTCCGAAGTCTTCCTTTCACATTCCTCCAAAAAAATGCCATGGTCGGGTTCTTCAGCGCAACAGCCAATTTCTGCTACCATCCTCTGTGTTAGTTACTTTTCTATTGTGGTGATAAAACACCATGACCAAGGCAACGTATAAAAGGGGGGGTTTATTTGGGCTTCTGGCTCCAGAGGGATAAAAAGGAGGGATATGGTTGGAAGGCATGGTAGCAATCGGAAGGCACAGTAGCGGAGCAGGAAGCTCAGAGCTCAGACTCTAAACCCTAAGCACGAAGCAGAAAGAGTGAACAGGAAGTGTGGCGGGACTATAAACACTCGAACCCGGTCCAAGGTCTTCCTCAAACAAGGCTCCACCTCCCAAAGGTTCCACAACTCCCCCAGACAGTGCCACCAACAGGGGACCACGTGTTCAAATCCCTGAGCTTAGGGAGGACCTTTCTCATTCAAACTACCACACAAGCATTCAGTTTACTCTCATGAGCTATGTATTCTTACGGTGTGCAGTGAGTGCGTAAGCTTGGACCCGAGGGAGGTGTCTCCAGTGGTCCGCCCTGGCTGATGGGCAACTCTTCTAAAGAGGTTTATTGACTGCCTCGGACTAACTGAAGGACTCCAGGCCATTCGCCAGACCTCAGTCTATTTCCCATTTCCTCGCCGCATCGCCCCTGAAGGTTGATGTGGCTGCACTGTGTCCTCATAGTCCTATCTGGAGTCTTCCTCTCTCCCTCTCTCCCGTTCCTCTCTTTTTGCCAGCCCAATTTCCTGTTTGTTTTCAGGTCCTAGGGTGCTTTAAATGTGGCCTTGGGCATTTTCAAACTTCCTCTAGGGAAGCTGGGGACTGTCCTGAAGCATTCTTAAAGTGGGCTTTCTAGGTATTTCCAACATTTCTAAAACTCCAGGAAAATTGTATACAGGTGCTCTTTGACTCGTGATGGAGTTACAACCTGATAAACCCACTGTATATTGTTAGTATCATGAACAGAAAATGCATTTGTAGCGGCAAATGGGTAACAGAGCTTGCTATGCAAGCAGGAGGACCCAAGTTCAAATCCCCAACACTCACATAAAAGCCAGGCAAGGCTAAGTATAATTGTATTCCAAGCATGGGGATGGGGTGGGACAGAGACAGGCAGCTGGCCCCGCCAGCCAGCTGGCCTAGCCAAAACTGCTTTAGGTCTAATAGGGGACTATCTCAAAAAATAAAAAAGGGGGTGGCAAAGGAAAACACCTGACATCATCCTGTGGCCTCCACGTATGCACACGGGTGCACGCCTCCATACACACATGTGCACATACCCCCCGACACACACACACACACGTGTGGCCACACATGGTGGCACTAGCCTTAGCTGCTCTGGAAACTAAAATAGGAGGCTCACCGTGACCAACAGTCAGACCAGTCTTGGCATCCCAAAGCTGCCCCACACCTCGATCAGCCGCTGGCACTCTGTAGTGTTGGTTGTTCGCCCTGTGGTCACACGGCTGACTGGGAGCTGCAGCCTGCTGCCACTGTCCAGTACCACCACAGTATCATACCTGATCCTTCCAGCTCAGGCAAGGGGCGACATCCGAGCACAATTCCTACGGAATGTGTATTACCTTCACACTAGCCAAAAGCCCAACCATCGTAGATCCAAGACTGTTCACATTTGCCTGAAGTCCAGTTGAACGTTGTATATGGCTAGGATCATATCATTATTTGACGCTTGTGAATCAAGAAAATCTGGTTCTCTGTTACATATATCTTGAGTAAAATTGGACAAGTTAGTTTTGTTTACCCACTGGTAGATACTTTTTTTTGGGGGGGGGTAACATAGGAGGTCTGTGTGTGGGGAAGACTCATGGGACATGTGAGAAGAGTTAAGGAACAGCATGGTATTTGTTTCCCCTTGGTCTGTCTCTCTTCTGGCAGATGGCAGGCCTTCCAGGCAGTGGTGTCCGAGCAAAGAGAGGCTGTGGACTCAGCGCTTCGAGTAAACAACTACTGTGTGGACTGTGAGGAGACCAGCAGGTGGATCGTGGACAAGACAAAAGTTGTAGAGTCCACCAAGGACCTGGGGCAGGACCTGGCGGGTGTCATTGCCATCCAGCGCAAGTTGTCAGGGCTGGAGCGGGATGTCTTGGCCATCCGGGACCGTGTGAGTGCCCTGGAACGTGAGTCACAGTATCTGATGGAGTCGCACCCGGAGCAGAAGGAGGACATTGGCCGGCGGCAAATGGATGTTGAGACGCTGTGGAAAGGCCTGCAAGATGCCTTGCAGGGTCAGGAGCTCTCCTTAGGGGAGGCCAGCAAGCTGCAGGCTTTCCTGCAGGAGCTGGATGACTTCCAGACCTGGCTGTCGATGACCCAAAAGGCAGTGGCCTCTGAGGACATGCCTGAGTCACTCCCAGAGGCTGAGCAGCTCCTACAGCAGCATGCAGCCATTAAGGAAGAGGTTGATGCGCACAAAGACAAGTACCACCAGGTCAAGGCCTCTGGGGAGAAGGTGATCGAAGGCCAGAGTGACCCAGAGTACCAGCTTCTGGGCCAGCGGCTAGAGGGCCTAGATGCTGGCTGGGATGCTCTGTGGCGGATGTGGGAGAGCCGAGGGCACACCCTCACCCAGTGCCTGGGCTTCCAAGAGTTCCAGAAAGATGCCAAGCAGGCTGAAGCCATCCTCAGTAACCAGGTAGGGAGAAGAACACAGGGCTGGGCCACAGGAGTCCCTCAGGTGACTTACTAGTGGTGAACTCTTCATAGTCACCAGTTAAAGGAAATCCTCTCTGTTCCTTCCTCGTCACGTCCCTTTCTGGTCCCGTGTCCCAAGCTGTCTTGTTTTGGGGTCATTCTGAAGCTAGAGAAGTGAGCCTTGCCCTGGGTTACTGCCCTTCCATGTAGCTTCCACCACTGCCCATGCCCACTGCCCCGGGTGGGAATGGGAGGCCATGCCTAGGGAACAGAGCACACTCACTCTTGGGGTGCACTGGAAGCCTGCACATGGTGCCCATGGAGCTCCTGCTTAGCCCATCCTCAGGCCTCCTCTGGAAACCTTGCTTTAACAGGAATACACTCTGGCTCACTTAGAGCCTCCAGATTCCCTGGCGGCTGCGGAGGCTGGGATCAGAAAGTTTGAGGATTTCCTAGTGTCTATGGAAAACAACCGCTCTAAGGTCTTGAGTCCTGTGGACTCTGGAAACAAACTGGTGGCTGAGGGCAACCTGTATTCGGACAAGATCCAAGAGAAGGTGCAGCTGATTGAAGACAGGTATGCCCCACGCCTAGGACCACGAGACCCTGTGCTACACTGGGGAGGGGGGTGCCAGGCAAGGACCCCAGACCTGGTGCTAGTGTGGCTTCCCTTGCCTTCCCAGGCACAAGAAGAACAGTGAGAAGGCGCAGGAGGCTACGGGTCTCCTCAAAGACAACCTGGAGCTGCAGAACTTCCTCCAGAACTGCAAAGAGGTAAGGCCAACAGCTGCGGTGATTCTCGGATTTCAGTCCGAAGGGCTCAGAGGTGAGAGGCCGTAGGATTCCCGTCTCACCCAAGACTGGTGGCATTTCATGAACTGGGGACTTGGGGTACCTAGCTTAATATTCCTTGAAGCCTTCTGTTCCACAGTTCTTTTCTACCCTCAACCCCCAAGTCTGAAGTCATCCTTTAATTTACCCCATCTAGGACAAGGTTCTCCAAGAGCGGTCTGAGACTGTTCTGATTGGAGTCACCTAGGGCCTAGACAGGGCTCTGGGCAAGGATGTGGGGTCTACACAGCACCCACACAGGCCCCTAACATAATGCTCTGCGGATGCTGACTTGAGATCCGTAATGCTTTTGAGCATCTTCATTTTGTCCCAAGCCCTGGACAGTTAGGGAACAGTTCTCAGCCCTGGTGTGAACAGACTGTTGGGCCCCCTGAGGGCAGATGGATAAGAACCTTGAGGAGGAGGTCTGCCGATGGGACTCCCCACATGCAATGGGGGTCTCTCTCTGTCACCATACCTGCTCTCATTTTAGGGCTTCCTCTCAGCCCATGTAACTCTGTTTCCATCTACCTTTGCCCTTGGGACAAGCCAGGCTTGGCATGATGCCAGAACATCTTGGAAGTATTGGACACACAACTCTCCCTTCCCCTTATTAACTGTAGTTGCTGTTAACCTCTTCCTCATGAAACATCTTCTTAGTGTTTCTTAATTATTTATCACCCACTGTCAGGATGGATTTATCCGCCTACCCATCTACTAAGAATGCGTTGAGTTACTGCAGCATCTCAGGCCTTGTCCTAGGGCCTGGAGCTGTGGAAAGAACAGAACATCTCACAACCACACACACTCCAGTGAGGAAGACCTGGGCATCCCCTTGACCTTCTCCCTCTCCAGCTAGCGGTGGGAGACTCATGATCCTGTCTTGCCAAAGCGGTACACTCAGAAACCCACGGGGCTTCCTGTGTCTGCCCACAGCTCACTCTCTGGATCAATGACAAGCTGCTGACATCTCCAGATGTCTCCTATGATGAAGCACGCAACCTTCACAACAAATGGATGAAGCACCAGGCATTTATGGCAGAGCTGGCTTCCCATCAAGGGTGGCTTGAGAACATTGATGCGGTACGTAGAGGAGCGAGTGGTAGGTGGCTCTCTGCTCAGATATGCTCCTGTGGCGGGGGCTTCATCCATGACACAGTCACTGTCCTGCAGCTTTCTGGACTGTATAGAACTCGGCAGTGAAAATAAAACCTCCTCTAAACCGTAATGAGAACTTTAGTGTTTCTGTTACAGCTAGAGCCGTAACACCCGGTGAGAACAGTCGGGGTTCAGCATCCGGTAGCCCGGGAGGCAGTCATCTCTTAGCCTTCCAAGACTGAGTTCCCTGTTGCTTGGATGGGCAAAACTACCCAGAAGCAGCCATTCATTGCCCTTGTGGATGGAACCATGGGGCCCATCTGTTTAGACCCTCCAGTGGCACAGGTCAAAGTGGGCAGGAGTCACACCTGGGAATCATGTCCCTTTGCTCTCCCTGCCGCGGCTGTCTAGGAAGAAGTAGGCCCAGTGTCCGCATGAAGCCAAGTGGTTAGGGCACAGCCTCTGGAGCCAGACTGGCTTCTCTTCCCTTCTCTCAGCTCTTCCTCTCTGAAATGAGGACAGTAGCTCTTACCAATTGAGTTGTGAGCACTGCATGCTTGCAGACAGATAAAACACTTGGGACAGGGTTTGTCAATTGTGAGGCCATTGATAATATTGACCACCATTAATAGAATATATGCCTAGAGCCAAGTCCTAGTATACTGTCCATACCCAAAACACAGACATTTATACAGGGAAACCAGATCGGGCAGCCCCAGTGACCAGCCTATCCCTGAGGCGGAAACACTACTTCCAGAGTATGGAAGAGGTTCCCATGCTATGAGTACCTAGCCCTGATCTGTTTATTAGTTTATTCATTATTATTAGTTTTTATGAGACAGGGTTTTGCTCTGTAGCCCAGGCTGGCCTTGAACTCATGATCTTCCCTGCTTCAGCCTCCTGAGTCTGGAGATTCCTGCTGTGTACCACTACACCTGGTTCCTGGATGGATTTTGATTTTTTTATTCATTTCTTTCCTAGGGGAGGGATAACCAGGGATTAAACGTCTTCCATTCAGTCAGAGCTCCCACCCTATCCCTTTTGGATTTTTAATTTTGAGACAGGGTCTTACCAAGTTGCCAAAGTTAGCTTTTAGTTCATTTTGTACATCAGGCCAGCCTTCAACTCACTGTCCTCCTGCCTCACCCTTCTGAGTGGGTTATAGGCCTGTGTTAGCAGGCTGGCTTCTGAGTGAATCTAGAATATTTTTTTTTAGGATCAGCCCCCCTGTGCTGGGATCTCTCTGAGTCATTTGCCAAAACTCTGCTCTCCCTGCCCCGCACTCCCCTGTAGGTAACTTTAGAGGTTCAGGGGCCGGGCGGTGGTGGCGCACGCCTTTAATCCCAGCACTCGGGAGGCAGAGCCAGGCGGATCTCTGTGAGTTCGAGGCCAGCCTGGGCTACAGAGTGAGTTCCAGGACAGGCTCCAAAGCTACACAGAGAAACCCTGTCTCGAAAAAAGAAAAAAAAAAGAAAAAAAAAAAAAACAACTTTAGAGGTTCAGAGTGTTTGGCTGGGGCCTCACCTAAGGTCTGTGTCAATTCCTGGCCTCACCAACCTCCCTTCAAGGCTTCTCTTGCAGCCGTCTGGAGTGGGGCCCCTCATAAGTCACTGAAGCCGAGAGTGAGCTCTCCTCCTTCCCCTACAGGAAGGGAGGCAGCTGATGGCAGAGAAGCCCCAGTTCACGGATGTGGTGTCAGAGAGGCTGGACGCCCTGCACAAGCTCTGGGATGAGCTGCAGACGACCACAAAGGCGAAGACAGAACAACTCTCAGCTGCCCGGAGCTCTGACCTGCGCTTGCAGACCCATGCCGACCTTAACAAATGGATCGGTGCCATGGAGGACCAGCTACGATCCGACGACCTGGGCAAGGATCTGACCACTGTCAACCGGATGTTGGCTAAGTTGAAGGCATGTGAGGAGGCTGTAGACTCAGAGTGTTGGAGTAGAAGGGATCTTAGGGAGCCAACCTGAAACCTTAAAAGTAAGCGCTCCTTCTGTTGGTATTATGCAGAAGTGCCTCCTGATGCAGAAGCCATCTCCTACCCTTTTGCAACGGGTAGGACAAGCATCTAGTAAAAAAAGATGCATGAAAAATATAGGAAAAAAGACTGAGTGGAGGCAGCCAGGGAAACTTCCTGGAGGAGGCTGCCCTTTAAAAGGGCCTTAAAGGACAGTGGAAAGTGGGTGGGTGGATGGGTGGAGGGACGGCCCGTGTACGGGTGTCACAGACAGTACTAACCCTGTTTCCTGTGTCCCAGCGAGTGGAGGACCAAGTGAATTTGCGGAAGGAGGAACTGGAGGCACTTTTTGCCGATGCCCCCTCGCTGGGAGCGGAGGCAGGAGACACAGACGTGAGCATCGAAAGGCGGTTCCTAGACCTTCTAGAACCTCTGGGGAGGAGGAAGAAGCAGCTGGAATTATCCAAAGCCAAGCTGCAGATCAGCCGGGACTTGGAGGATGAGACGGTACGTGGGCTGCAGCCTCTCTGCCCCGAGAGCTGAGGTGCCAGCTGCCACGGGGCAAGCTGGCTGCTGTCCAGAGCAATCTTGGCAGCCAGTGACTGGTCATCTTGGCCCTCACCTCACAGGGTTGCTTTGGAGAGTGCGCTAAATAGAAAAATCAGGGCAGGCACTGTTTGGATGGTAACTTACAAGTCACTTGTTAGTACTGGTCAGTCAAACTTTGGGATCAAGATCCCACTTGAACAGGTTATTTGGAAAGTTGGTTTGAAATTTCTGTCTGTAAAATGGGGGTGTTGGGAAGAGCTGGCCAGCACCTTATCCGGCTCTTTGGGGGAGGGGGTTCGGGAAAGGGGTGGCTGTCTGTGGTTATTATCAGCCGTCTTCCTGCCTTCTGGTCCCTGCAGCTCTGGGTGGAAGAGAGGCTGCCTCTGGCTCAGTCAGCTGACTTTGGCACTAATCTGCAAACCGTGCAGCTGTTCATGAAGAAGAACCAGGTGAGTCTCACCTCACCAGCGAGCGCATCTGCCCCTGCTTGTTCCCAAGGGGTCCAGCCGCGCTCTGATGTGCAGAAGGCCGGTGACAGCAGATTATTGCTCATGATGGTAGCTTTTCAGTCCCCGAACTTCATCTCAAGTAACAGTGCAGAAAGGGCTTCAGTGGCTGCAGAGAGGATTCTGGGAGGATCACAGAGGAAGGAAGCATCATGTTATTTTGGAGATTTGGGACCACCAGATTCTACCAGGCTCAAATGAGTGCCTGGCTTGAGAGAGTGTGGGGAGGAGGTCCATGTGCCATCACAGTCCTATTTTGGGTAGCCTCCCACGAGGATGCCCCCAGCACCAAAGCACTGCCTAGCCCTCTTCTGGGGCTAAGCTTGGCATATGAGGTGTCCTCAGGGTATATAGACCCAGTTCTTCTGGACACATGACCATCTCCGTGAGGCTCAACCCCATTAGAAAGCCACTGGATTTGGACTCTGCGTCCCAGAAGCAAGCATCTACTGATCCACTGTCTTAGAACAGAGTCGGTACTCCCAGCTGAATTCGGGGCGGTAGAGGGAGCCTAAATCCTAAAACAGCCAGCTGTGTGGGATTGCTTCATGCCTGGCCTGGGGTTGGCCACAGGCCTTTCTCTAGAAATCGAGATTCTGGGTGTAAGATACAATACACACTCCAGCAGGGTAGGTCCAGGGTAGGTACCGTTACTTATGTATGTTTTAAGTGCTGGAAGTTGGTGGTCTGCTCACACCCTGTCCTTGCTCCTGCCTTTAAATGGTTTTAAAGGGTCAGAGGGAATTGTCAAGAGGGAGGAAACAGGTATAAGGAACCCAAGAGTATACACATAAGCCGTAGCTAGCTGGGCCTCTAGGATCCGGAAAGGAGATCAAGTATCAGGGTGTCCTGAAGAAAACAGTAACCCAGTCACCAGAGAGGGAGGAAAGGGCCATTTTGGCTCAGACAAGAAATAATCCTACACAGTTCAGATCTGAGCCACAGAAATAGAGAAAAATATAAACTAAAGCTTTCCCTGAGGGGTAGCCATCAGCTTCCTCTTTTCTTTTACCCAGAACAACAATAAAACATGCTAACAGAAGACGGCAGTCCGCCATTTTGAAGTTGTTTCCCCCACCCACCCCCCACCCCCGGTACAGACACCTAAAATCAAGCTCTACGGATACAAATAGGGAGTGGTCCCGAGCACGGTTTAGCCTGTGGATGTAGCTTAGCTGGTAAACCTTGCCAAGCATGCATAAAGCCATAGTCCAGATCCACATACACTCACTGGGCATATGGTGAACACCTGTAACCCCAGTTTCTGGGCCTGGTAATGGCAGAAGGATCATGAGTTCAAGGCCAGCCCGGAGCTATACAAGACCCTGTCTCAAAAAGAATGGTGCTTGGGTTGGGGGAGGGTGGACCGGAGGGAGAGATGGCCCGACAGTTAAGAGAACTTACTGCCCTTCTAAAGAACCTGAGTTCAGTTCCCAGCACCCCCATCAGACAGCGCACAACTATCTGTATCTCCCATTCAAGGGAATCCAGCGCCTCCTTCTGGCCTCTACGGGCACCTGCACACATACACTCAGACACATAAGTAAAAAAGTAAATTAATAAATAAAAAGATCTTTTAAAAACACAAAGACTTTGGAATCTGCTAGATCTGTGTTTCAGTCTCAGCCCTGCCTTCACACCGCCCTGCACCAGCTTCCCGGGACTTGTCTCAGAAGGCCACCTGCACACGCGCGTGTAGGAGGGCACACGCGGAGTGCTTAGCATCCCGCCACAGTAGTGTTAAGGCTATCACTTGCTCTGCTCTGGCAGGAGGGGAGGGGAAGAGTCTCCTGCTGTCTGTAGCCCTGGCCTCCTCTTCCGGTGGGAAGGCTCTGCCTCTGAGTCTTCCCTCTGGCCACAGACCCTGCAGAATGAGATCCTCGGCCACGCACCACGGGTGGAGGATGTGCTCGATCGAGGGCAGCAGCTGGTGGAGGCGGCAGAGATCGACTGCCGAGACATTGAGGAGCGCCTGGGGCATCTGCAGGGCTCTTGGGACACGCTGCGGGAGGCAGCAGCTGGCCGGCTGCAGCGCCTTCGGGACGCCCATGAGGCACAGCAGTACTACCTGGATGCGGGCGAGGCCGAAGCCTGGATCAGCGAGCAGGAGCTCTATGTGTTCTCTGATGAGCCCCCTAAGGTATGCTGGAGCAGAGGCTGCTAGCCCGAGTGCTGAGCAGATAGACAGAGCTGGGGTGGGCAAGCACTTGGGGAGCCCGGAAGTCCTGGTGTATGAGAAGAAAAGACCAGGTATGGGCGTGCAGGAAATCTACAAATCCTCCCGCTATCCTGAGATACCTCCTTAGGGCATTCCACCTCATTAAGAACATCCCTACAGGTTTCTCACTTACCACCAGTAGGTGTTCCACCCAAGGGCTCTTCATATTATATTGTGGCCATGCTGCAAGATGGGGTGATAGAGGATATAAGGGAGGGGGTCTCTCAAGACTGTAATAACCCAGTTATTTCTCCCAGAAAAGCCACAGTCACTTTTAGCGACTCAGAGGACTAGGTTACCTCCTCTGAGCCAGCGTTCCGGGACCTAGGATGTTTTCACGGGGACAGACTGTTGAAGTTGGGCTCAAAAGGAGGGGCAGACACAACATTAGACTCTAGGGAGAGGAGCTGGAAACAGCCCTCCCTGGAGTCAGAGGAACAGGCAGGGAAGGTGTGTGGCTTTCCTCCTCAACCTGGCTCCCCAGAGCTCAGCCATAGCTTTCCAAAGGGAAGGAGTACGGTGGGGTAGGACTCTGGTGCTGACCGCCGCCGCCGCCACCTCCTCCTCACAGGATGAAGAAGGCGCCATCGTGATGCTCAAGCGGCACCTTCGGCAGCAGCGCGCTGTGGAGGAGTATGGTCGGAATATCAAGCAGCTGGCGGGCCGCGCCCAGGGCCTGCTGTCGGCTGGCCACCCTGAGGGGTACGTGCGCCTCCCGGGCTGGTACGGCTGGTTGTGGGAATCAGGATCCCTTCAGGTCCAGCTGGAAGAAATGGGGCTGGTTTCCGTGGGAACTGGAGGTCTCTGAACTACTGGCTGTCCCTATTCCCTTTTATTCTTGAGTTGTGCCAAGGAGTCAGACAAGGTAGGCCACGGCGACTGACTATATAAAGGTCAGAGTCAGAGTGCCCCGGTGAACTGAGAACTCTGCTCTTTGGAAGAGTTACCCTGTCCTGAGAGACCCTGAACACCAAAACTGCTGCTGCTGCTGCTGCTGCTTCTTTTTTTTTTTTTTTTTTTTTTTTTTTTAATAGTTCCAAAAAAATACTTCAGGACCTCACAGCAAATCCTTAGGTAGGAGTCAGGTAGCTCCTGGCCGGACTTCACAGGCTGCTTCCTCCACGGCCCTCTCCTCAGCTACCATTAGGGCACACCTCCTTCCCACCGTGTTTCCTCGGCACCCACCCTGCACATCTCCCAGGAAGCCCCAAGAGCTGAGTCTCTGGTTCTGTCCTTTTCTGGAGAGATAATTGGGGTCACTCCTGCTGAAGCTCCATCCAAGCTCTACCCCATCAGCTTCTTGGGGAGGGTAGTGAAGAGGTTCACCCTTTGTACTTGAATCTGTGACCTCCCCGGAGAGAGAGGTACTGTGAGAATTCTGTACCATTGCCCGGACAGAATTCCAATACAATCCTGCTGTCCCCTGAGGGGGGCGGGCATTCCTTTTCTCCCCAATCCTTTGCCTGGAAAAGCCCTTGTAATTTCTGGGGCCTGGAGAGCCAGCTACTCCGGGTTCTTCTGCTTTGTTTTGTTGTACTGAGGATGGAGCCTGTGACCTCACAACCTGCTAGGCAAGAATCCTACCCCCAAGCCCCGCTCTGGCTCTTGCTCACCTTCCTTAAGGCATTTCTTGGTTTGAATCCCAGCGAGCAGATTATCAGACTCCAGGGGCAAGTAGATAAGCAGTATGCGGGGCTGAAGGACATGGCTGAAGAGCGGAGGCGGAAGCTAGAGAACATGTACCACCTGTTCCAGCTGAAGAGAGAGGCGGACGACTTGGAGCAGTGGATTACAGAAAAGGAGATGGTGGCCTCATCCCAAGAGATGGGGCAAGACTTTGACCACGTGACGGTGAGTACCCACGCCTCTTACTCTCTTTGCGCTCCTCTAACTCAGTAGACACAGGCAGCCATCACCCCAGACCCACATGACTCACTCCCCTGCCTGTTGCAAGAAATCGCACGGAGACGCAGTCACACCCGTGGAGAGAGGGACCGAAGGACCGGACCGTGGACTCTGGAGAGAGTAGGACGGCCAGCTCCAGGTGGCCAAAGTGGCACCCTGGCCAAGTGACCCCATGCCCCTGCACCCAGCTAACCACATTCTATCTACCCCATGTCCAGATGCTCCGTGACAAGTTCCGAGACTTTGCCCGGGAGACCGGGGCGATCGGGCAGGAGCGGGTGGACAACGTGAATGCTATCATCGAGCGGCTCATCGATGCAGGCCACAGCGAGGCAGCCACCATCGCCGAGTGGAAGGACGGGCTGAACGACATGTGGGCCGATCTGCTGGAGCTCATCGACACCCGCATGCAGCTGCTGGCTGCCTCCTACGACCTGAACCGCTACTTCTACACAGGGACGGAGATCCTGGGCCTCATAGACGAGAAGCATAGAGAGCTACCGGAGGATGTGGGGCTGGACGCCAGCACGGCTGAGTCCTTCCACCGGGTCCACACTGCCTTCGAGCGGGAGCTCCACCTCCTGGGTGTGCAGGTACTTGCCACACCCACTTCTTTTTTTTTTAAGATTTATTTATTTATTATGTACACAGAAGAGGGCGCCAGATCTCATTACAGATGGTTGTGAGCCACCATGTGGGTGCTGGGAATTGAACTCAGGACCTTTGGAAGAGCGGCCGGTGCTCTTAACCTCTGAGCCATCTCTCCAGCCCCCTCCACCCACTTCTTACCGGTGTGGGCATCTCAACCACCTTCTCCTGGTGTCAGGACCGCACTTGACTCCTATGGGGGGGGAACCTCTAGAATGGGCATCAAGTTTATCTTCCTTAGACAACCAGCCCCGCAGCTCTCAGGAATTTGTTAGCTTCAGGAGTAGTTCTTCAAGTACCGTCTCTCCTGGCTTGTGTACTGTTTACGAGCTGGCACGACAGTGCCTTTTCAGGCCTGGGTATTGTTTCAAGTGATGTGCGTAGTTGCTGGGTCTTCACCGCCATCTCCGAGGAGGCACTCCCATTGTGTTTGCAGACGAGGACCATGTCGTAGAGCGGGTCACTGTTGCCTGGGACATGGCAGACACAAAGTGGAGCCGGAACCCAGGCGCGGGTGCCCCGGCTCGAGACCCCTCAGGCTTCGTTAGCTGTCAGGCAGGTCTGGCTTTCACGGGGTTCTAGAGTCCCTACGATCTGCCTAAGTCCCCTCCCTCTCTGATCCCATAGGCATACCCTGCAGGACCTGTGTAGACTCTAGATTCCTCTGAGCTTGGTGTGATAGAAGGGATGAAGTGAGGGACTCCAGCTGCCAGCTCCCCAGGCTTCCTGTGGAGTCGGGAGAGTTGAGCCAGCTCTGCAGGGTTCAGGGAGGGAGCACTGAGGGAGACTGGACCCCCTGGTTCAGCTTAGGGATTTGTCCTCCAGGTGCGGCCTGGCATGTCACTGTTGTATCTGGGGTGTCAGAGCTCCTGAGACAGGGATGGCTGGCTCCATGAGGTTTCAGGAGAGAGGCTTCCCTGTCCCTGGGTGTGCCCCAGTCAAAGGATTTGGGCAGACCTATCCTTGAAGAGGCATCCCTGCAGGGGGATTAAGAACCAGGGACCTGGGTGAGCAGTTCCAGTCCCAGCTGTCCCCTTGATCAGCGGGAGGAAGCTGGAGCCGCCCACCTCGCATCCCTGTGCGTCGGTTCCCCCATCACAGAAGCAGGGGTATAACAGTTCCTCTTTGATGGATGGCTGTAAAGAGGAAGAGAGTTAAATAAATCTCCAGGACTGGGCTTGGTCAGTGCTTTCTCTCGCTGTTGCACTCCTGAGGAGGCCCAAGGGAGTTGGGACAGACCCTCCCACTCTCTACTCCTGGGCCAGAGCCCAGCACATGCCCTGGGTAGGCAGAGGTGCTAGAGCAAGGGACCCCATCCTGTAGCACCCTGCTTTCCAGTAGCGCCCTAGGGAGGACTCTGAAGGAGACAGTTGTTTAGCATGAATCTTAAAAGGTCTTATTAATAAAAACAAACCCGGAGCCAGGTATTGGGGTGAATGCTAGAAGATCAGAGAAACAGAACAGGCCACAGCTAACCTCACCTCGCCAACTTCTCAGCTGATCCTGTTTCCTCAAACTGGAAGCCTCTGAGCCCCCATCAGAATGGATCTCAGCTGAACTGCTGCTAAAAGCCTAAAAGCTTAACCAGCTCTAGGTCCTGGTCCTCATGCCTCATATACCTTTCTGCTTCCTGCCATCACTTCCTGGGATTAAAGGCATGTGTCACCATGCCTGGCTGTTTCCAGTGTGGCTTTGAACTCACAGAGATCCAGATGGATCTCTGCCTTTGGAAGGCTAGGATTAACGGTGTGTGTGTGTGTGTGCCACCATTTCCTGGCCTCTATGTCTAGTGGCTGTTCTGTTCTCTGACCCCAGATAAGTTTATTAGGGTGCACAATAGATTGGGGAACACAGTATCACCACACAGTTGTCCTTCCAATCGTACACTGAGATCCGATGTCGCCTGACCACAGGTGCAGCAGTTCCAGGATGTGGCCACCCGCCTGCAGACAGCGTATGCCGGGGAGAAGGCAGATGCCATCCAGGGCAAGGAGCAGGAGGTGTCCGCAGCCTGGCAGGCACTGCTCGATGCATGCGCTGGGCGCCGAGCTCAGCTGGTGGACACGGCAGACAAGTTCCGCTTCTTCAGCATGGTTCGTGACCTCCTCTCCTGGATGGAGAGCATCATCCGGCAGATCGAGACCCAGGAGAGACCCAGGTGAGAGGTGTCCTCAGGGACGCTCTAGTTCAGTGGTTCCCAACCCTCCTAATGCTGCGACCCCAGAATACGGTTCCTCCTGTCGTGGTGACCCCCGCAACCATAAAATTACGTTTGTGCTACTTCATAACTGTAATTTGCTACTGTTATGAAACATAATTTAAATATCTGTGGTTTCTTTCGACCCCCAAGGGGTTGTGATCCACAGGTTGAGAACCACTGCTCTAGGACACCCCAGGAGAGTCAAGGCTCCTCCCCTGAAGGATGGTCCCAGACTGCCCAATGCATGGGAATTCCTGAGGGGTACCAGAGACCTGATCTGGGTTCACAAGGGTTTATCTTCTGCTGGGAGGACTGACTTTTTCAAAGTAAAAGGAGAAAGCTGTCAGTCATATCGATTCTCCAAGGGGACCATGACCACAGTTTTCAGTGAAAGTACATGACTCGTATATCCAGAACCGGACAGGCTCAAGACAGTTCTTCCCCAGCACTGGGATGTCAAGGTCACTCGCCTAAAGCTCTGTATAAGTTGACTGTCCGTAAGGGGCAGGGTCAGACTCATGGGCAGTTGAAATCAGGTGGGGCTGGACCTCTACCTCAGCAGGTATTGGGGACCTATCTCTGTCCCTCTCCCTCCGCCTCCGTTACTTTAATTTGCACGCCATCCTTGACCTATTTAAAGTTTATCCTCCTGCGGTATTCATATATTCCCAATTATGCAATCATTGCCCACAATCTAAGTTAGTATATTTCATCATCACCACAAAACAAAACCAAACAAAAACATTCCCATGCGCAGTCACTCACTATGCTCCCTCTCTGGCCCCTGGGGCAGCTGCTTTTCTACTTTCTGTCTCTCTAGATCGACCTATTCTCTATGTTTTGTATAAATGCTGTCACATAGTACATTGTCTCCTGTGCCTGGCTTCTTTCCCATAGCCTGTTTCAAAGGTTCCGCCAGGTAGCATGATTCAGTACCTCATTCCTTTTTGTCGTCAAATAATATTCCCAGGCTTCACTGGGGTCCTTCTTCCCCTTGCTGTGGCCAATGAAGACACTAACATGTTAGTCTTGCTGCTGGCACTGGGCCAGAAGAGGAATTCCAGGCTAGCCAGAGAGAAGAAAGGATCGGGACAGACTCCTCGAGGCAGGTCTGAGTGGTCCGATTCTGTCTCTCAAACTGCATCTCTGCTCTGGCCCCTCCTGCCCCCAGGGATGTCTCCTCTGTGGAACTGCTCCTGAAGTATCACCAGGGTATCAAGGCTGAGATCAACACCAGGGCCAAGAACTTCAGCACCTGCCTAGAACTCGGGGAATCCCTGCTCCAGAGGCAACACCAGGCCTCAGAAGAGGTGGGTCCCTCCATGTCCCTGTCCCCATGCTTGCTGGCCAAGCAGCTCCAGGGAGTGGAGAGGAGAGGATGCCTCCAAGGAGCTGAGGTGCCTACAGACCAGAAATCATAGCCTTACAAGCCTGTCCCCTGCCTTAAGGAGATGGGCGCTCAGTAAAGGAGAGCGAGCCCGTGCCTACCCAGTGCCCACATGTGCACGTACTTTCTGAGATGTTGACCCTACTTCACAGCTGAGACGCCTACAGGTGCCTCAGAAGGATGAAGTGATTTTCCCAAGGCTACACCCGGGGCAAGTAGCAGCGGCAACCCTTGAATCCAGGCTGTGTGACCAAGCTTGCTCTTCGAAGCTGTCTGGGACTGCCCCCGACGGTAGGGAGCATCGCCAAAGCCTGGACTTCCCCCTTTCCTCTCCACAGATCCGGGAGAAACTGCAGCAAGTGGTGTCCAGGAGGCAGGAGATGAATGACAAGTGGGAGGCCCGCTCGGACAGGCTCAAGATGTGTGAGTATAGCTCAGGGCTGGGGTCCTGAGGGCAGGGTCCAGCGCCTCCTACTGGAGGTAGCAGTACCACACCGTGCCTGGAGGAAACTCCATGGCAGTACTCGGGGACAACGCTCTGGGCCACCGGCCTGAGGGGAGGCAGGCAGAAGGCCTGGGCAGCCACATGTTCCACCCTCTTACCCCTGCCTTCCTCCTTCCCATCCACTCCAGCCCTGCCTGTGCCCAGGTTGGTGCCCCTACTGAGTTGTGGCTTGGGAAGGCCAGGTAGCACTAGTTTCTCCTGGGTCCTTCTAGTAGTTTGTTCTATGGAGGTGAGGTGCTCTGTCCTCTAGCAGCTAGAGGCTGAGAAGAGAGAGAAGAAAATCTTACCTCCCAGGTAAGGTATCCTTGCTGTGAGCAAGGATAAAGCCAGGACTAGTTAGGACCCATGCTTGCTTGTCTGTCACTGTGTGAGAGAGACAAGAGCAAGAATTTGAGGCAGGGGATTGCTCCCTAAAGCAAGACAATGTGAGCCACCGTGGAGCTGGTCCCAACGGCTGCTTTAAAAATATGGCTGTGGGCCGGGTGGCAGTGGCGCACGCCTTTAATCCCAGCACTCAGGAGGCAGAGGCAGGCGGATCTCGGTGAGTTTGAGGCCAGCCTGGTCTACAGAGCGAGACCCAGGACAGGGTCCAAAACTACACAGAGAAACCCTGTCTCAAAAACTAAAAAAATAAATAAATAAATAAATAAATAAAACAAAATATATGGCTGTGGCTGTGCATAGTGGCACGTGCCATTCATCTTAGCACGTGGGAAGTGGAGGCAGGAGGATTGAGTGTCTGAAGCTAGCCTAGGCTGAACACCGAGACGCATTTCAAAAGCTAAGGGCTAGGGATGAAGTTCAGTGATAAAGTATTTACTTAGCATGCACAGAGGCCTGGGTTTGGTTCCCAGCACCACAAAAAAATAAAAATAAAAATAAAATATATACATATATAAAATTTGACATTTATGTAAGTAAAGTTATATACATGAAAAATATTATGTATCTGTGTAACCACTGGTAGAGACAGGGTGAGATTTACATGTAAAATTTTACGTGGCTATGTAACCATTGGTAGAGACAGGGTAGGTCTTTAGTGTGGGGGCAGAATGATTTACACAGAAACTCACCACTGAGCAAAATACCCATGTAGTCGAGGGATCCCTGAGTGCTAACTGGCCCTTGGGCCTTGTGGGTGGGCTTGTGGCTTGTTCTCATCACAGTGCTGGAGGTCTGCCAGTTCTCGAGGGATGCCTCTGTGGCCGAGGCGTGGCTGATTGCCCAGGAGCCCTATCTGGCCAGCCGGGACTTTGGACACACAGTAGACAGTGTGGAAAAACTCATCAAGAGGCATGAAGCTTTTGAGAAATCCACTGCGAGCTGGGCAGAGCGCTTTGCTGCCCTGGAGAAGCCCACCACGGTGAGCTGAGGTCATGGGGTGGGGGGCCCGCACGCAGCTCTTGGGATGGGCTGTTCCACGGTACTCTCAGCCAGCTGTCATGTACTTGTCAGGGTAAGAGGGTGAACAGGTACATGAAAGTACTGATGTGTAAGCACCAAACAAAGGATGTGACTCGGGGTTTCAAATATTAGGGCATGTTGGGGTTCAGGGCCAAATTTAGATCATCTGAGACTGTAGCTCCCCTGTGTGGCTGCTCTGACCTCTTTACCTTTTCCTCCCCCAGCTTGAGCTTAAGGAACGCCAGACTCCAGAGAGACCCACAGAGGAACCTGGGTGAGTGTCAGCACCATATGCCTATGTACAAGAAGCCAAGCATGCTGTAAAAGGGGTGACTGGGGAGGAGGAGGAGAAGGAAGCGACTGATCAGCAGCTGTCATGTGAACAAAAAACTTTTGGCCTCTCCTGGGTCCCCTGTCAACACAACTCGGAATGTACGGAGCTTGAGAGTTGTGTTACACCAGGCACAGAAGCCTGAAGCCCCATACAGAAAGGAAGGGGTGACTAGCCGTGGCTGTTGCTATGCCAACCTCTCCCTGGGGGATCCCCGGACACGGCCCTTTAGTCTGTCTCGCACGGAATTCACCCATTTCTGAAGTATTTATCTTCACTTTTCCCATGAAGCCTTGGGGCATGTCCTTGCTGAGCACCTCCGGGAAGGAGAGGCAAGGATCATGCACTGGACGTGCTCTGAGCTCCCACTGGGTGGAGAGCCAGAGAAAACCAGGCCTTGGGAGAAGACACCTGTCACTAAAGAGGGGTTGTGTCTTCCTTAGGCCTCAAGAGGAGGAAGGCGAGACAGCGGGCGAGACGCCCCAGGTCCACCATGCCGCCACTGAGAGAACATCCCCGGTCAGTTTCATGTCCCGCCTGTCTAGTTCCTGGGAGTCTCTGCTGCCTGATCCTGGTCACAAGGAATAGGCTCAGCCAGGGCAGAGGAAGGCGAGGACAGACGGGGTGATCTGCTTGGTCCCCACCCTCACCCTGCCCTCTCTAAGGAGCCTCCTTTAGCTCAGTCGACTTTTATACTTAGATTTTATTTCTTAAATAAGTACTCTCCTTCCAACCCAGAAGCCAGCCCACCAACATGATTCCGCAAGTTTGGCTTTATCTAGTCTAATCAATTTTATGGGATCAATACATCTCACCACCAGCACAGGGGAAACACTTCATACAGAGGTGATTCTTTGGGGTACATGGTCTCCCCATTTTCCTTCAAAGTCCGTCCTTAGCACAGTGCCTCCTTCATATACATGCTGGCACATACATGTACGCAGGCACATGAACCAACAGACCGACTCCTCCTGCCGGAGCCACCCACAGGCATTCCATGCAGCCAAGTGTAGATATCCACCCTTCCAGTAGATTTCCTCTTTCTCGGCAGAGCCCATCCCCCCCCCCCCCCCCACAGGCTATGGGTCATAGAAGTCTGACTATGGAGAGAGATGGCCCTAAGGCAAGATCAGACTAGAGTCCTGCAAGTGTGGAGGAGAACCCCAGAGCTCTGAGCACGGCAGGGAAGCCCCCAGTTTATAAAACAGAACATTGAGCCAGAGCCTTATCTGAGCGGTTTAAAGAAAAATGGCTTCCAGAGGCCCGGGACCTACAGCCTTAGCAGTTTCTTCTGGACCCTGAGAGCCTGTCTGTTCAGGGAGCCTCGGCGGCTCTGACTCAGGTTGGGGAGATGCTGTGGGGAGTAGCTGGCTGAGAAGAATGCAAGAGTCCACATGGGATTTGCCCCAGTGCATGGATCCCTGTGGCATGTGGCTTTGGGGATCACAGGAGCAGCAGATACTTCGTGTACCCTCATTCCCAGAGGCCAGGTGAGCATGAGTGTGAGTGACCCGAGTAGGGATTTAGAAAGATTAGCATCCTCGATGGGAACTTCTGCTACACGGGCTATCCCTAGAAAGATGCATATACTTCCCTGTGCAAAATCCCTGTTCAAACACACACACACACACACACACACACACACACACACACACACACACACCCCTCAGTTCCTTTGGTCTCCTTTTCTGAGGTGTACCAGCCCATCATGCTCAGCAGAGGGCACTGTTGGGCTCTGCTGGAAGACCTCTCTCCGAAGATCCTGCTGCTGTTCCCATCACCCTGTCTGTAGTAGACTGTCTTCGGGCTCCCTTTTCCCAGCACCAACTCCCCTGACCCCATCCCCACCCTCACCCTCCTCCCACCAGAGGGAGAGAGAACTCAGGGGCTGATATGGACTGTGGACAAGGGTTGGAGCCGTCCCTGCCTCCTGCCTCCACCCGCGCTTCTGCCCTGCATCCCTGTGTGTCTGCATGCCGCGGTGTCCCCGGTGTGCGGGCTTCATGACCACCTGAGCATCTCGACACCATTGTCTGTCATGTACGTGTACGTCTGTGCAAGTGTAACTGCGTGTGCACCCGAGCCACCTCCATCCAACACTTGAGTACCACTGGGTTGGGAGGAATAAAATTTGATTAAATCTGAGTGTTTCTCTGGGGGGGGGGGGGGAGTAAGCCCCTATGGGAGACCCTTGCTGAGGAACCAGCCACTCACCAGATGGGAAAAGCAGCCCATGTCTGTACCAGAAAGCAACCAGATTGCTAATCAAATGAGCACCAGGCCCAGGGCCTCCTGGAGACAGACTTCCTGCTGCAGCTTCCTTCCAAGCCTTTAAGATGCACGGGGAAGACCTAACTCCAAATCATCTTTGATATGAGAAAAAGGATGGAGCCCATTCAGGCAGAGAAAGCCCAACCCAGTTTCAGAGAGCGCCTGCCATGCTCACTGCAGCCCCGTTTTCCTGCCCTTCACAGAACCTCTGGCCCATCACAGGAAGGTTCAGCTGTCTGCTGCGCCTTCTCTTGAGTAGGCCTGGGGTGCTATGGCTCTCCTGCTGGTCCTCTCTGTGCCGTCTGGTGTCGGGTCCTGTAGTATAGACACATGCTACATTGCTTCGTGTGAAAGCCCTTACTAATGCATGCCGCTTCCTGCTGGAGTTACTATGCACGGGAGTGGGCCAAGCACCCTTGCCCTGTCTGGATAGTGCATCCCACAGGGCAGCACCCTGTGGGCCCCAATCCAGTCTTTCCCTTCCTGTGTGTGTCCAATGCAATGACTGAGCTGCCAAACCATCACTGTGCGATGCCACCGCTGTCCCTGGCCTCTGCATGTTAGAGTGCATTCTGGTTAAAAAAAAAAAAAAAAAAAAAAAAAAAAGTCTCACAGGTAAGTGTGAAGCCAGGGCAAAGGCAAAGTATCACAAGAAGCAAGCAAGGCTTGAAGTCAGAATGTCTGGGGTCTTTGGTTCTGTTGGAACGTTCCGTGTGGGTTTGGAGCCCTCCCCCTCCCCCTCTCCCTTCCCCTCTGAGTCTCTTGCCTTATAAAGGTCCCTTTGTAGGGTTGCAGAACATCTACATCCCCATGTGTCAGCGATGTAGCCTTTCAAGGGAGAGGTTGGGGGAGATGGCTTTCCTGTTCCTGCCATCTGCTCCTAACTCTGGGGCCCCACCAGATATGCTGAGGCCAGGATGGGGTGGAGGAGGTCATGGGCTAGGACATGTGCCCTTGTCCCTGTTTGAGGAAAGGGTTGAGGGGGGCTGGTAGCTTCTTGGTGCGTCTACCCAGAGTGTAATGCGTGAGAACATTCTGGTAAGGGGGCAGACACCCTCCTCTCTGCCTTATGTACCTTCCCTTCTCCTCGGAAAGGCCTGGGGGCCTGCCTGAGAGTCCTCCATCTTCCAGAAGATGTTCTTCCCCTAGGAAGGAGGAAAGTGGACTGTCACGGTGTTAAAGAGGTTGTGAGTTTCCCCGGGTTCAAGACCTCCACACTGCTGTTCCTTAACGACATGGATGTTCTTAGGGGCTGTACCAGACACAGTCTCCTCTGTCTGGAACTGACGTACCCTTCCTGCCTCCAGGTCCCCAAGCTAGACCCAGTGTGCAGTGCAGGGGGATCCTGGGAATGAAGGCCACTCCAGAGAGTGGCACTGTGGGTGTTAATCATGGTCAGGCTTCAGCAGGCTGTCAGGGAAGCATCTTGCCCGAGGGCAGTTCACAGACACCACTTTTAAGTGTGACCTTCCAAGACTGGTGACACAGCCAGCTCCCTGGGGGACTGAGGCTAAGCATCAGAGGAGAGCTGATGGAGTGATCGGAATCTCTCTGATCCTTGTTGTCTCTTCCTTCCGTTGTCTCAGAGGCTTTGGGAAATGGCCAGCACTTGCGGATGAGAGGGGCAGTACCCCGGGGGCTGTGGGGGCACTAAGGTCAGGGGCCCGTGGCCACCTTTGTGCAAAGGCTGTCGGCTGCAGCCCCTGTTGCCGTCAGCAACCTCCCCGTCAGCGCAGAGCTTTAATCGGCAGCCAGCAGTGAGGCTCTGACGTTGGTGGGTGCTGTGGGTGTGGAACAGCAGCTGAGTTTCTTCTTGCCTCAACAGCTTTCCCCGTCCTTGCCCCTCCCCGGCCCCCGAACAGCGGCTTTTTCAGACATTTTGCAGCGAATGCAAATCCTGTTTGTTCCAAATGGGCAGTCTCCGCCTGGAACAAACGTCAGCGTTGCCCCAAACTTGGGCGTGTTTCTGTCTCCCCAGGATGCCTGAGTCAGCGTGGCAAGGGCGTGTCTGTCTGCAGTCTGGCACTGTGCCCTGGCTCCCTGGAGAAACCTGCTCTCCTGGACATTTACCCACAGCTGGGTGTGCCCAGCTTTCTCTTTGCTATGCCAGTGCCTGGCCCCTCTGCTGCAAAATCCCTTCAAATTTGTTGTTTCAAGCTATGTGTCCCAGTGTCCCAGATACTGATGGACTCAGGATGAGACTCAGTTAATGTCTGGTAGTGCCGCAGAAGTAGGTAGGAAACTGGTTACTTGGATGCTAGTGCCTTAGTTAGTGCCGAGGTCCAGGTCACTGAGGAATCCAGCAGCCATCAGCTCCTCTAACGTCAGCACAGGTGAAGCCCACCCCTGAAGAAGCCTCGCTCTCCTCTGGTGGCAGTGGACCAGATTTCCTCCTCCTGTGTCCAAGAGGAGCCTGCAAACAGCCTTCCCACTTCCCTTTGCTTTGTCCAGTGGCCTGTACCTAGTCCCTCCATCTCGTCGAAGCTCCCCGGTAGCAATCTCAGACAGACAGCTGGCCCCTGGGGTATAGTATTGAGCCACTCCACTCTGCTCCCAAACCCCACCTCTCCTGAGAGCCCCTCACCATCCATCTCCTGGCCTGCCATCCATGGGGCTGCTTGCTAACTGCCCGAGTTTGCCTTTTCTTTCCCATCCCCTACACTTCCTGTTCCTCACAAGCCTTCCTTTCTCCTCTGGGGTAGCTGTCTGTGTCCACCCCAAGTGTCCATCTCTTTGGCTGCTTTCAACTTAGCAAACGGATTCTTTTTCTTCTCTTGCAAACAGCTGTCTTCAAACTGCCTTTACAGACTGTCTAGACAACCCTTCTCCCCCCAGAGCCCAGGGGCCAAGACATCAGACACTGGGGAGAGAGTAAATATCCTGAACTGGTAGAGTGGCTGGCTCCGCCCACCCTGCCATCACCTGGTACTCTTTGGTGGCCTAAGGCATCTAGCAGTGAATCTTCTGTAGCACAAGCCCTGTTTCCAGCCCCTTTCAGGTAGCCTGGATGTGGTCACACCACCTTCACAAACTGGCCTCATGTAAGCTGGGCACATCTCACTTAGACTGGGAACCCCATCAGGTGATATTTTTTGAAGGAGTCACAGTATTAAACACACACAAACACCCTTGGACTGAGGAGAGAGCTGCGTTTAGAGCCAGGCAGACCTGTGTCTTCCACCTCCCATTGTTAGTTGTGTGACTGTGGGGAGGTTTTGTCTTCCCCTTAACTCCTGGCTCTCTTCATCTGTAAAAGAGGCTGTGAAGCTTGCAAACGAGAACGTTTGTGGAGGACCTGGCACTTAGCACATGGCCCTTTAGGTCCCATCATCCAAACCCCAGCTTAGAAAAACTGTCCCTCATAGGGACTGTAACATTACCAAGGCCTTAGACACTAACCAGCCTGGAGGCCTCCACCCTTGAGATTCCATCTACATAGGTTCCAGGCTTGTGTCATGGAACATACCACACTGCTAATGTCGAGCAGTCTGTTCTGAGGTCCATCCTTGTGCCCTGGTTCTCATCAACATTAACTTTAGGGAGAAAACTCTTGTTAGTAGAGGATTCTTTGCTTATGGGTACATCTTAATTCACTGAACATCTTCAGAACTTTGTGAAGACCCTGTGGTCCTGAACCAGGATATTTTGGCCTGTGGAATGGATGGTCTGCATGCAGTCCCCCACACCACCTGCTGGCTGATCCAGGGATTACACCTTCAAGTCAGTCCCCAGAAGAAATTGAACCCATTCTGTCCACTTTTCTTTCCCACTTCTCAACATCTGTGAAGTAAATTCCCCACTCCCTTGTCTACTTCCCCCACCCAACCAAGCTTCCTGGCAAGACAGTGTGCTTAAAAGCCAAGCTCACATGACCTGCTTGGCTTTGCAAGGCTCTGTCAAGTTTCCACCAAGACTCGAGTGGCTGTCGCCCTGGCATCAGGAGCCTGGAGTTTCCCCTTGCTTGGCTTCAGTCCCTTGAGGTCCTACAAGGCTCTTCTGGTGTCATTTCTTCCCATAATGCCCCTCCATAAGCAAACAATGCCCTTCTCTGACATGATCCAAGCAGGTGGTTCACTGATCGTGCAAATCAGCAAAGGAACCAGCCTGTCCACTGCATGTGGGCCTCCTCATATTGCAGGCCCACCCTGCCCACTTACCCCCCCCCACTTAGTGTCTAGACACTTTCACCACCTCCCAGCCGGACTTTCCTCCAGGTAGCTCGAGCATCCTCCTCTAGGTTGTCTGCAGCTCCTCTGGGTGATGTCCAATGATGGACACCCCTCAGTGATGCAGAACCTGAGTTTTCCTGATAACCAAGGCCTGAATGCGGAGAGGTCACCAGGGGCTCTGATCACCTCCTCCATCCAGTGCCTGTGCAGAACCTGCCTGTCCTTAACATGTGCATCTCGCTGGATGCAAAGCAACTCTCTGAGCTGTGAGCAGAGTCTCCTTCTCCAGACACTTTCTACCAGGTTCCTCTGCCGGACAGGCACAGTGCTCTTCCCCTCAGTCCACTGCCTGCTTCCAGGAAGAACAAGGGAACTGCCACCTCTTCCTATCTCTTCCCTGGTTTGTTTACCCTTGAGACCTGAGCAAGACTGGTCCTTCTGCACTGGCCATCTGCCAATCTGACCTCTGGTTCCACTGTTGGATGGGGTCATTGTCCAGTTGTTTACTGGAAATCCTTGATGCATCCAGCCCAGAAAGAGGGAGTAACTAACTCATTCAGCAACACTGCAGGCCTCACATTCATTCACGGCAGATTTGAAGCTAGGGCCAGGCAGCCCAGGGAATGGGTGGGTCTCTGGCCAGCCACTGGGCTCCTTTGGTTCCCTGACCACCTACATGCCTAGGCCTAGCCCAGGGTCCTGGGCTGCCTACCTTTCAATGCTGTGGACCCTTGCCCTGACTCCACTAACATGCTGTGTGACCCCAGATCATCCCTGGACTTTCTGGAACCCAGTTTTCCGATCTCTGGTAGGACTGGCTGATGGAGTCATTCCCCAAGACCTCTTCTCAGCCTCCAGAAGTCTTAAGAATGTCTTCTTGCCTCCCGTGGGGTCCCCGTCTGTCCCTGCCACCTCCAGCTTTCTCCGGTGGGCCTTGCTTTCCCAATAAGGGAAAAAATTCCTGACTCTACCTACATTCCTCTCCCCCTTAGGCGCAGCTGCAAGTAAAAGGTCCCAGGGGAAATTCCTAATCTCTTAGGAATTGCAGAGTAAAGACTTCGGCGGCAACCATGCTCATGCTTCAGGCACACCACATGCAGGACTGACCTTAAGCTAGGAGGCAGCCTCTCTGACTTCCCTGCTGTCTCGTGAACTTGATCTGCAAGTCAGAACCCCAGGAGTAGTTTTCTAAGAACTGTCTTTACTTCCGAACACGGAGATAGATATAAGGCTAGGTAAAGTGTCCCTCGGGGTCTTTCTTCACCAAGTTGTGAGATCTTTGTAAGACTCCTAATGGAATTACCAGGCCCTTCCTGGAACGCTGTTGACCTCAGCCCTGTTGACCTCAGCCCTGTTGACCTCAGCCTACTGACTTCTGCCTTTGCCTTCAAAGGAGGCACCTTCTCCTCACCTTCATCTTCAAGCTCTGCGTGCTTCAGGATGAACCTGAGCTGCCCTGACGGGCTTTACCTGTTCACCATAGTGCCCCTGTTCCTATCTGGTGCCTCGGGATATCCCAACAGAAAACAGCAGAGGAAGTAGTGGGTAGGGTCTTGCCTGCCAGCAGGCAGCTAGGATGCCCCATTAAGGAGTAGTCCCTGGGGCATCCCGATTTGAGATGGTCCTCTCACTGACCACACAGGCCCTGGCCACAACAGCTCAGCGGAGCTGGGAGATGGGTCTGGAGGAGTTGGGATCATAACAGCCAACATTTGCAGATACTAGCTTACTCTGAAGGGCTTCAAATTACTCATAAAGTGGACCCAAGTACCGCCCCACAAGCAGACAGTATCAGGAAGGCTTAGTGACTTGCTGGGTCCTCTCCTGTTCCTTAGATGGACACTCAGGGACTTAACCCCAGGTCTATCTGACCCAACACATGGGCTTTGGGCACTAGAAAGAGGGAAGGTGTACAGCGTGGCATGGTTTGATGGAGAAGGGGAGGGCAACTGTGGAAGGGGTATTCTTTTCCCTCTCCCCATCATCCCCTACTCCTCCAGAAGTTGGCCAGGCTTCCTTGGGAGCTGAAAAGAAGGAAAGTCCCTGGAGCCTCCCCATCCTCTCCTTCCGCATCCATCTTCCTTCCAGCCAATCTTCTTCCTCTATGTATCTCCCAGGTCCAGGAGAGAACTGAGGACCCCCAAAGCCAAAGCCCTCCACCACCACCCCCTCATTTTTGGTTCCTCCCTCTCAGGTCTTGACCTTTGTGTGGGGTGAGAGGCAGGACGCACTGAAACCCACTCCAAAAGCAAGACCAGAGGAGAAATCTTTGCATATACTGGAAACCCCCCATGCTTCAGAGCTAACTCGTAACCCAGCCAAGTGTGTTCGGAACACCCCAGCTCCAGCCTTGGCTACTCTCTGCCCTGGATGCAGCAGGAAAAAGTCAGCCCTAGCTGAAGCTACCTTGCTTTCCCAAGGCCAGTTTCTGAAAGGATGGAAGGGGGTGGAATTAAAAGCATAGGAAGCAAATGCAAGAGGACAGAGGCTGGAAGAGGGCCAGCAAATACAGTTTGTAACAGGCTGATGGCTTCCCTCCCTGCGCCTGTGTGGCATCGCCCAGACATCAGCCCCTCCGGGCTTATCTCTAGTAGAGGCAGAAGTAAGGAAGTGTGAGTTATCATGCTCACACTTTGGCCCTCTGGACAGAGACCCCTCTCCAAGAGGATAAAAAAGCCCCTCTAGACTTGAGTCTAGGGCTGAGAGGTAGACCATGGAAAGAGGCTTCCCTTTCTGTGTTGGTGACCGCCTCCAGAACTTCCTATCTGAGGCAGAAGGTAGGCTGCACAGGGGCCCCAGGACTCCAAACTGAAGTTTCAGGTCCCATCTCTGCCGTTCCTGCTCTTTCTCCTCACTAGAAAATAACCGTGCAGACATGTCAGGGCCTTCAGAGCCTTGGGGTCGATGCTGGCTCATGGCACACACTCGGATATATGAATTCGTCAGCATACGCAGGGAAGAGTGGCCTGGCCACAACCCTCAAGGGATTCTAACAAAGCAAAGGAAATGGAATAAAATGCAGGCCTGCCCAATTGTGGGAGCATATTCTCCTAATTACTTTGTATACCCATTAGCTATATGACATCCCCAAAGTCATTAACCTCTGAGCATCACTTTTCTCATTATCTATAAAAATGTTTGGTCAGTGGTTTCCAAATGCTTCCAGCCAGGTTTCCCTTTCTTTGAATGAAATCTTCCCAGACCCCTGCTGAAGAGCTTGTTTATTGAGCAGCACTAATGTGATGGGCACACAGACAGCTTCTCACCACTGCCTTTGAACTTCACTCGGCACTCCATAGCGCCACTTCAGGCAAAGCCCAGTCATTGCAGCTGTTAAAAGTACCCAGCTTCAGCTTCAAGCTTCAGCCTTGTATGTCCAGTGTGGTACCCATACCCTCCACCCTCTGCTTCAGGACAGGGAAAGGCTAAGCTCCCAATGAAAGGAACATGGCCTTTTCTTCCCTAACTCCTCCTTCTCCTTGCTCTTTCCCAGCGTTCTTCTGAGCCTCCAGTCAGTTGCTGGTGTAGGGCGGATAGAGTAGACTCTAGAGCGATCCCTTTACTGCTTGGGTAACTCTGGTCCTCCAGGGCTGCATGTCCCTGGCCTTGACTCCTCAGGCTTCCATATATGCCTGCTGGGGACACCTTCCCACCTGATCCTGAGGATAGCGGCAGTCAGCCACAGGAATGAGGCACTAGCCCCATGGCCCAAGTGAAACTACTTCCTTTGGTACCCATCCAGAAGACCCTCCTGTTGGTCTTGCCTCATTTGGCAATGGGAGGCTAACTGCCCCCACATTCGGCTGCCTCAAGTACAAGGACAGGTCAAAGAGGCCCTGTATGAGACGTCCAGCTAGGAAAGGGGATGGCCCTTCTCTTTTCATCCGCACTGATCCCTACAGCAAGGAGCTGCTTCCCACACTTGCCTTGGGCTGCAGGGACCCCGCACAGAGGTAAACAGCACAACACTTCCACAAGACAAGCAACCAGGGATGGCTAGGAACCCCTGCCCTATTTAACAAGTTCCCACCAGGTGACAGGAGAGGACTTGTCAGAGCCAGAAGAGACTCCATTTGTTTGATAAGGTGAGGGGATCGCGTCTCAACTTACTAAGATCCGGCATAGTACGAGGGAGGTGAGGGAGCCTTAGGGTTTGGGTTACAACGTGAAGGTTACAGAAGAGTACTCACTCAACACTCGCATCCAGCTGGCTTGTAATGTGTCCACGCAGCAGGCCCTTTCTGCAGACAAGGTATTTGCAGAGACCCCCACCCCCAGTGTCTCATAGTTGGAAATATCTGGAGGAAGCAGGGTTGGCGTCTGGAGCAGGCCTTAGAGAGCTCGGCCACAGTCCTGAAACCCACCCAGGACGTGTTCATCACCAGACCCTTCCATCTCCTCTAACAACCCTCTTTTGCCAATTAAGATGGAGATGGGGTTGCTCCGCTGTGAAGTCTGGGAAAATGGAACCAGAGACCAGGGAAACGAGTAGGTACCCATCGCAAGCGTTACAGAGGAGCCAGCTTGTGGAGAAGAGAAGTGGGCTCAGGTGGAAAGTGCCAGAGAAAAGCTACCCCTGGCCTGAATCTTCATGAAGACATGCTCCTCTCTTGTGCCCCTGAGCAGGGGGAAGAAAGAGGAACATGGCCTCACGACCTGCAGCCACCACCCCTGCCAGGAGGACACCACAAGGAAGAGCAGGAGAAATCCGCTGGGGATGAGAGGCCTGCCACAGAGCCCCTCTTTAAGGTCCTGGACACGCCCCTGAGTGAGGGGGATGAGCCCACGACGCTGCCAGCCCAGCGGGACCTCGGGCACACTGTGCAGATGGAGGGCTACCTGGGCAGAAAGCATGACCTAGAGGGGCCCAACAAGAAGGCCTCTAACAGGTGTGTTGGGGAAGGGCCACTGGGGAGGCTGAGCAGCTCCAGGGCTCACTCCGCCAGCAGAGCTTTGGTGACATAGGTGTACCTGAGCCTTTGACTATCCCTGGCATTACTTGGCATGATAGGAAACGGCTATCTTGATTTGGGTTCTGAGTTCAAATACTGTGAGCTCATCAAAGATGACCCAAATCCCTGTTAGGTTCCCCATTTGTAAAATGGAATGAGGATGGATGATGATAACAGCTGGCCTTTTCAGAATGGATGCTGTGCCGTGCCCGGCACACAGCGGGCTCATGGTGAGCGCTGGCCAGTTATCCCAGGGGTGGGCAACAGGAAGTCTTGGTGCCGACAACATGGTCTTGCTCAAGTCTCACTTTTACCCACCTGGGTTTCACTTCCCCTGCTGTAATATGGGAGACGATTGGGGAACATGAATGACCCGGGTGCCTGCTGCAGGCCCCTTCCAGTACTGATGCAAGGATGGCATCCTTTCATGCCACGGAGCCAGTCACGTTCTGCCCCTGCCGGGGGTCCCCGGGGCCTTTTCCTTTTGAGCAGTGCAGGGTCTGAGCCAGCAGCCTGGGGCAGAAGAGAAGGAGGCTCAGGTGGAGAGCGCCAAAGAAAAAGAAATGGGCCAGCACCGGTAGGCAGAAGCCGGTGGTATCTCCAGTCCCCTGGCGGACTCAACAGAGCTATTTCAAATTTAAAAAGGGAACAAGCATGTGGGGACTCAACCGTCCTGAAGAGATTCACTGTTTAAGCGCAGAGTCCATGGGAAAGGGGAGAAACTAACATTTATTGGGCACCTCCTGTATGCTTGGCATTCTAGTAGGACCGGTCAGATCTTTATATCTGCAATGGACCACTGCACTTTCCATTCCCCAGATGGGGAAGTAGCACCTCGGAGAGGTTAAGTCATGCTCAAGGCAGGACTGTCACTTAGCCATTGCCTTACAGCAGGCGGAAGGACCCCGAGCTGTCAGAGACCAGGGCTTCGTCAACAGGGCTCTGCAACCACTGTCTCAATCAGGTTCTCTTTGGCCAGTACGGCTTCCCTCTGTGCCCTCCAAGCTCCCCACCTGCCTTCAAAAGACAGACAGATGGAGGGAGGAGGGCCAGACGCAGGAGAAGCCGAGAGCTTCTCAGTGCTCCTTACCATAAAAATGCAGCAACATGCCCCGCTTTGTCAGGACAGGAGCTCGGGCAAGCCCACCGTGAGCTCAGGAACTCCCTGTTCTCCAGACACAGGCATAGAGATGAGCCTAGACTTGCAGAAATCTGGTGTTTGAGGGTTTTTTGTTCTTTTCTTTTTTTTCTTAATGATAGGACAGAATCGGGCGTGTCTATAATATCAGCTTCAAGACCAGTCTAGGCTACATACTTGAGATCCTGGCTCAAAAACAAGTACAAACAACAGAGAAGGAGCTAAGGCAGTAGTATAGTGAGTATACCACATGTGAATAAAATCAAAACAAAAAGCCTTGTTTAATTCTGCTCACTGGCGTATCAACTGTACAAAGAATAAAGAAATAGTTTGAAATTCTGCTTCGAGAAACAATCAGAATCATAGCATTCACCTAGCATATGGAAGACCCTGGGTTTAGTCCCCAGCACTGTAAGACTTAATAACTAAATAAACAGTGGCTAGGGATGTAACTCTTAAGTAGAGCACTTGTCTAGCATGTTCAAGACCCTGAGTTCTAACTCCAGCTTCAAAAAAAGGGGGCGGGACCTTGGAGAGATGGCTAGCAGTTAAGAACTCAAGATATTTCCCAGCGCCTGCATCAGCGGCTCGCAACCACCTATAACTCTACTCCAGGGGATCTGATGCCCTCTTCTGGCCTCCAAGGGCACCTGCACTCATGAACACATGCCACAATCAGACATGCAAACATACACGTAAGTGGCACTTGCCTTTAAGGCAAAGGCAGTGTATCTTTGTGGGTTCAAAGCAAGCCTGGTCTATGTAGTGAGTTCCAGGCCAGCCAGGACTACAGGGTAAGATCCTGTCTCAAAAATAAATAAATAAATAAAAATTTTAAATCTAAAAAAAAAAAAACAAACAAACTAGAATTATTAGCAACAAATTGCGCATAGGAATGTCCGGGGCTGAGGGTGGGCCTATAGCTCAGTAGTAGAGTACTTGCCTAGCACTTGCCTGTGGCCCTGGGTTCCAACCCCAGTACCACAAAATAGGAAAGCAATTGCCCATTGGGATAAAGGAACATTCTCAATAAATGTAGTTTCTTAGGCTTAAAAAAAGAAAAAGGAATATTCATCACATTACTATTAAATTGTAGATAACTTTCGCACTATTATAAGATCCACCAATAATAGGATACCATACAACTACACAAAATTATTTTTAAATATTATTGAGATTATGAAGAAATACCCATGGCATAGTGTTATGCTTAAAAGCCGAATGTAAAATTGAATATGGAAGGCTGGGCATGTAGCTCAGTGATAGATGTCCAGGGCTCAATTCCCAGCAGAGAGAGAGAGAGACAGAGACAGAGACAGAGAAAACAATATACAATATAATCTAATTATATATTATATATATATTACAATCTAATAGTTATCTCTCTGAGTAGATCTGGTAGTGATATTACATGCGGATGGTTTTTAATCTCCTCTCTTTTATAAACAACAGAGTCGGTTACTATTTATCCAGCCCCCTCCCCCCAAAGATGGTGCAGTACCAACAAGCTTCAAGACCGTACAGGTGACATGCCTATCCACGTTGTTGCAGGTCCTGGAACAACCTGTACTGTGTGCTCAGGAACAGTCAGCTGACCTTCTACAAGGATGCTAAAAACCTGGCCCTTGGGGTGCCCTACCATGGAGAGGAGCCCCTGGCCCTGCGGCATGCCATCTGTGAGATTGCTGCCAACTATAAGAAGAAGAAGCATGTATTTAAGCTGAGGTGAGCTTTGCCGCCCAGCACCTCTGCCTGAGCTGTATGCCTTCTGAACCTTTACGCTGATGGCTTGATTGGGCAGGAATGGCCAAGTAGAGACTCACTCAAGCCCAGCTCCAAGCTGGTGCTGTGCCTTGGGTGTTTTTAAGTTAAAAGAGTCGTGGTCTCATAGACTTATAGCTTTCTTGGATGGCCTGCCGCCCTAAGAGGGGCTAGAGGATAGTGGCTAGCTCTCGGCCCAGGCAAAGACTTCCGGAGATAGTACCACGACGCAAAACCCTTTGTCTTCCCAGGTTAAGCAATGGCAGTGAGTGGCTCTTCCACGGCAAGGATGAGGTAAGTACAGGCGGCCTAACTCAGAAGAGGCTAACAGTGCGGTGGGTGGAAACCTGACCCTCGATCTCAGCGCTCCCTCAGAACGGAGCGGCCGGAAGCACACCCCTCCCTTCGAGGCCCTAGGAGGGCTCTGTACCTCTAGACTCCCTGCCGTCTCCACCCCACAGGAGGAGATGTTGTCGTGGCTACAGGGCATGAGCACTGCCATCAACGAGTCCCAGAGCATCCGTGTCAAGGCACAGAGCCTGCCTCTGCCATCCCTCGCTGCTCCGGATGCCAGTCTCGGCAAAAAGGACAAGGAGAAGAGGTTTAGCTTCTTCCCCAAAAAGAAGTAGCAGCTGGAGGGCCCCCCTGTGGGCGGGGCCAGCCAGGCAGCACTGCAGTGTGCATCGGGGACATGCAAGGACCAGGAGCCCATGGCCTGGACCTCTGCAGCAGCGGCCAGTCCTCCTCCTGCCTGCCACCCACTGCCTGCAGCCTGCCTGCTCGAGCTGCCGGGCCAGCCCCAGGGCCCACACTGCACTGCAATGCCTTTGCCTGCCTGGCCTCCTTGGCCTTCCCGATGCCTGCCAACAGCCCTCCACCTCCCCCACCCCATGCAGCTGGCTGGGCTCCAGGGACAGGAGGTCCAGCTCCTTTGGGGCTAGAAACGGTTCTGGGTTCTGTAAGGCATATATGCTCCTCTTCCTGCCCCCAACAAGCTGGGAAGCCTGATGGGGTTCCTCCAGCACTGCCCACGACCATAGCAACTCCCCCTTGGGGGTCACTGACTACAGTCAGCCAGGGAAAGGAAAGGGGATATTGGCAATGGCTGTCCTGCCCCTTAGGGGCAGGAGGAAGGGCCTTCCGAGTCCCAGCTCTGGGCAAGGGGCTGGTGGGGTACCAAGGGGACAATAAGGGTCAAGCTTTGAGTACTGCCAGCCTCCTCCCCGCTGGGCTCCCTCAGAAATGGGACTCTCTCCTCAGGGCTAGTATGTCCCTTCTTATCTCCTTCTCCTACCCCTAGGAGTTTTGGTGAGTCCTGAGTGAATGAGCCTCCTGCTCTTCCTCCCTATGGTACCCTTTGCTGCTCCTAGCATCAGGAGAGTATTAGGACCAGAAGCCCTCACACCGCTCCCTTGGAAACCCTGGCTAGAGCCTATTAGGGCTCAGGCCTCTGCCGCAGGAGGGACAAACAGGTCCCGGCCCTGCTTAAGGCTCTGCCTCTGTACTGCGGCTCTTTTTCCTACTCCCAGTTGCAACCAAACCAACAATATGTGGCCAGGGCTGGTGCCAGATACAAGCTGAATGTCCAGCTCCTGCAGTAAAGTATCTCAAAGCTAAATGCCCACTGCCTCCCCCACCCCCTGCAGCTGGTACCAGGCCAGTGGCTGGACATAGAGCTCTGTTATTACCTAGGGGTGACAAATGCAGGCATGTGATAAAATTACCCCTGGAACACAGGAATGAATGTTGGGGACATAGTCATAAAGGTGTGACCCCTTTTGATTGGCTTCTGCAAGCCTAGTTGGTAGATTCTGGGGAGTCACATGGTATAGAGATCACCAAACATCTACTACCCCTCTCCAAGCATCAAAAGGGGCTCTGCATCCTATCCCTAGGGAGCGCTTTCCCATGCCTGTGGAAGAACAGGACCACTGGTCCTGAAGACTTTCTCTGCTACGCAACCAGAAGCAACACAGCTCCTGCCCAATGTGGCAGCTGAAGTCAGGTAGAGTTGAGGCAACAGGCCTTTTCATCTAGGAGACCATCCGTGTCCCCAGGGCTCCCAGCCAGTTTCTACTGCCTTCCCTGTGGGTAAGGCTCAATGGTAAGCATCCAGTTACTGGGCCTCCCCAGAACCCCTCATTGTTGACCAGGCAGGTATAACTCAGAGATCAGTTCCACCTTGTGACCCCCCAACATGAGTATGAATGCAACTCCAGTAGATAACCACTGAAGGAAGACCTTGGCCATCGGGGCCTGGATCTCCTCGTCTCCGCAGCATCTTTACTTGGCCTCAGTTTATCGGAGATCCTATAGCCCTCTTCTACGGGGAACATAGTTAGCACCATTCACCAGCCTCTTCTTACAGCTGGAGAAACCAAAGCAGTGGGCAGGGAAGCATCTGCACCCCTGACAATAAAAATAAAAAAGCCATGGTGCACTGGAAGGCATGCCTATGTCTGGGCCAGGAAGTGGGCTCCTTGCTGAAGCATTAGGTGGCAAGCAGCTCCCTCAGGCAGTTTCCCTGGTCTAGTCTTTGGGGGGCTGGGGACCAAGGGACGAGGGTCTACATTTCCTCTCTACATGTACCCATGTAGCACCTGAGGTGAGAAATTCCAGTAATTCCACAAAGCCAAGAAAGAGAAGGCTCCAACGGAAGAGCTAGAATTTCACCCCAAAGGATCACAGGAGGCTAGGAAGCTGCACGTGACCCTACCATCACAGTCCTCCCACACTTCTCACCCACATCACCCAGGCCCCGAGCACGGAACCTACTGGACCGACCGACTCTGCAGGTGGCCAACTTTGGGGGGGACTCTGCACTCCAGGGCGAGGCGCTCCTGGTGCCCTAGCGAGACTGGTTTTCCCCTGGTATTTTCTACTTTGCAGTCTTCCTTGCCAGTACTCCCGAACTGGGTTAACACAGCTCCAGCCCACACCAGCATAACAAGCTTCCTCCCCAGGGTAGATGGAGGAAGCTCTCTGGGCACGGTCAGGCAGTTCTCCTTCTCTCTCCCCTCGTCCTGGGCCTCAGCAGACAGGCTGAGGAGGAAGAGAGGGTCCTAGGACCCTCCCACCCCACCTCCACTGGTACTAACAGAAGTCTGTGTAGCCCCGCCCCAACCTCTCCTTCCTGCCTATTGGAGGGCAACAGGTCCCCTAAGCTGGTCCTGGATCCCCTTCCTCCCTCAGCAAGAGGAGGAAGGGGCTAGCAGGCCACAGGGCTTGGTCCACAAGCTCAGGGAGGACACAGGAGGAGACTGTAGAGGAGTGCAACCCTGTTGGGCACAGGTCACGCCATCTGGGGCTGGTCCTGGGGCTGGCTGGGCCTCGTCCTCCACCCGCTCAAATGTGCTTCCCCAGAAGAATCCCATTTACTAGTTTTTCTAATAAATCAGTAAGACTCTGTGTAGGTTTCTGTTTCTTTTTTTTTTTTTTTTTTTTTTTTTTTTTTTTTTTTTTGGTTTTTCGAGACAGGGTTTCTCTGTGCAGCTTTGCGCCTTTCCTGGGACTCACTTGGTAGCCCAGGCTGGCCTCGAACTCACAGAGATCCGCCTGGCTCTGCCTCCCAAGTGCTGGGATTAAAGGCGTGCGCCACCACCGCCCGGCGGTTTCTGTTTCTTACTTGACTAGCCTCATGTTCCTTTGAACTGGCCTTCAGAGGGCAGGCACCAGGGAAACGGAGGGACAGTTGGACTTTAGTTTGTTCCTGAGTATTATGGGATGACTCTGTTGGTATCCAGGCCCTAGACCCATTCTGAGACCCTGAGGAAGCTTGCTCATTCATGAATTCAATCAAGTCTTGGGCAAAGTTGTTTCTAAGCAACCACTGTTCACGCTGCTAACGACAGGGTGCAGGGGCCTGATATCCATCCTGGGATCCACTTTCTTTCAGGGTTGTTTGGCCCGGGTGGGACACAGGACCGCCGGGTTTCAGAAGCTCCCAGATAATTCTACCAGGTGCCAGTGAAAGCAACTGTCCCCGTCCAAGGTTCCCAGGCACACCTTAGAGGTGGAGTGTGACGCTCATCCGGAAGACATGAGCTACCAGTGCCCAGGCTCCAGGCCTGCATGGCATCATGGAGGTTGAGAAACAGTGACTCATCCAGCCTTCAATCTGTAGATGACGAAAGTACAGAGCTGGGTGACCCAGCTCGGGGACAGCAAGGCAGGGACAAGCCCTTTGAGTCACCTTTCTAGTGCTTTTACGGCTGCTACCAGGTGTCATATCCTGGGACTGGCCTGCTCAGAACCAGTGGCTGTCTTCTCAATGACTCTGTAAGTGACCACAGGAGACTCAGTGCAGCTGACAGGGCATGGGTTAATGCAGTCCTGCTCTGCTCATGCTCAGGAGACCACCACTCACCTGACAGAGGGGAACCTGACGGACCAGCGTTCAGATTCACTCCATCCTCCTAGGTTGGACGATCCCCAGGTCTTAATTCTGCAGACACACTCGAGAGACTGAGCTCTCTATATCAATCACCAGGGCGCTACAGTCCCCTCCTTTCTGGCCCCGGACAGAACAAACCAGACAAAGTAAGGCTGGTCTTCCGTGGTGAAAAGAGCCCACCCAGATATGGCGCATTTCCCGGCCCTCTGCAACCAGCCACTTCTGTGGATGCTGTGAGCAGGGTCCACCCTAACAAGATGCACAGGCACTCCCACAGCATTGCAAGGCACTCTAGGACATTTCTAAGCCTCGGCCTTAGGATTCCCTGCTCCTGGGCGCTGGAGAGGGAGAGATGAGTAAAAGACATTGGCCACTAGAAACGCCTGCTTATCTGAGGTGCTCCGCTCGGCCCCGGCAGCTCCAGCACTTCCGTACAACTTTGTCTTTGGGAGGAGAGCTCAGGCTCGAAGGTGGGATTCCCACCCCAGAGTGGACACTAGACTGTGCGTGTGGACAGAGCCATGCACAGACGCGGACATGGCCGAGAACGAAGTCCCCACCTCCCGCTCTGTCCCTGACCGGACCTGTGAGCACCCTGGCGTCTCCTGCTCTCTTCCTGGGCCTAGACATGGAGTGAGCATCACACGTCCCCTGACCCGTGAACAACCCTCCCCACCGTGGTCCCCAGTAAGGAGGCCACACGCAGGTTGGCTGGACGGTCAGCAGTGGTTATTGCACCATTGGCGAATAATGAAATGTGTGTACACGAGCAACGGGCACGGGGCCAGCAAGACAACCTTCAAGAGTACCCGAACTAAGTCCGTTCCGTTCTTTACAGGACACACACACACACACACACACACACACACACACACACCCCACAGGATTGAAAGCAATAAATTATTGGCTGCATTCCTGCCTAGGTCCTGAGACAAGGCAGTTAAAGAGCAAAGCCTGCCCCTAGGTCTCCCCTTGGGTCCTCAGCTAGGCAGTGGCCAGCCAGTAAGGGAAGCCAGGACCGTGTTTGCTCTGTCTGGGCAGAGTCAGCTTAAATAAAATATTTGGCTTCTTATCAGAGAAGTATTTACAAGTTACGTGGCTCATCTGGGCCTAAGGACAGTTATCGTAGGACCTCCCTGGGGAGGTGAGGACGTGCCAGCACAGGCAGCAGGTGAGTTCACACGTGCTCCCCAAAGCACTCTTCCAGAAGAATGGAGGAACAGCCGTAGTGAGCCAGGCCCGGTTTGGAAGCACGTCAGTCCCCAGCGTGGCTGTTCTCTCCTTCAGGAGTCAGTCAACCCACAGAGTTCAAGGCTTGGAATTTCTCCCTCAGGTTTCTCACTCTACCCTGCTTGTTTGTGTCTGCTGGGTCCTTGGGACCTTCTTCCTTGGGCTGGTACTCTGCAGACTCCTCAGAACCTTGGCTCTGTCCCTTCAAAGCTACGAATGAACTCGGTCCCTTCCTGCTGCCCTCCTCCAGCCCCACAGTGGAGCCAGGATGGGGCCCCTTCTCCATGACAATCACTCGCTGGTTGTTCTCCAGGGTAAGGTCTGCGGTGATATACAGGGATTCATCTCCGTTCAGCCTGCTTTGGGGAGGAGACTCAGGAGGTGGGGGCTGGGAGGCCTCCCCACCTCCCTGGCACCTCTTAGTGTTCAGGCTGCAGGAGCGGCCCACCTTGCCAGACGCAGGAGACTCCACTATGTTCTCAGGCAAGGAGTGACTCCGGTTGACCAGCAGGCCGCGTGGCCAGCCGCTCTCAGCTTGGGCAGCCTTGTCGTGGGACGTATACTTGGAGCAGAGCTCTCGGACATCGGGCCAGTTGAAGGTCTCAGTGTCGTAGGGGCTGAGGGGGCTCCGAGTGGAGGGCCGGGACCCGGGGGAGGCGGTTCTTGGGCTGAGTGCAGAGGGGCTGAGGGAGAATCGGCGTGGGGAGGTCTCCGCAGCAGAGGATGACTTGGAGGTGCCACGCTCCTGCGCCATCAGCTGCTCATAGCTGAGGAGGGATAGCACAGGCCTCCTCCTGGCTGGGAAGAGAGAGAGAAAGCGTGAACCACAGCGAAGGAAGATGGAACCCCCAAAGGGAGAGATGGGAACTAGCTTCCGCTGCATGTGGGGGCTGGAGTGTCCAGAAAGAAATCCCATTTTGGGCCGGGCGGTGGTGGCGCACGCCTTTAATCCCAGCACCCGGGAGGCAGAGCCAGGTGGATCTCTGTGAGTTCAGGGCCAACCTGGGCTACCAAGTGAGTTCCAGGAAAAGGCGCAAAGCTACACAGAGAAACCCTGTCTCAAAAGCAAAAAAACAAAACAAAACAAAAAAAACAAAAACAAGAAATCCCATTTTACCCTCTGCTCTCACCTTGATAAGGAACAAGCCCCTGGCTATTTCTCCAAGCTCTCTCTGCTCAACTGGAAGAGCTGGGGAGGGGGAGGCGGAAGCCTGAGGCTTCCATCAGGAGTACAGGACGGGTCTCAAGAGTGCAAAACCGGTTGCCAAGGCTCACTGTATACCACGTGGTGCCCGGGGTCCAGCCCTCTCATGGCATGGTCTCTTTAGAGGTTGTTTTCCCCCCAAAGCACTGGATTCTAATTGTTTTTTTACCCCTAAGCCTTCTACTCCCATACCTTTGCCCCCCGACAACTCTCCAGCTTCCTCGGGCAGGCCAGAGGTGGTGGGGATCTGCTCATCTCTGTCAGGAGTTGCTTTATCCCACTGCAGAGGTGGCCTCGCTGCCTTGATGTTCTTAATTCGGAGGCTGTACTGGCGGGCCAGCTGGTAGACCTTGTTCTTGACACGCTCACTCATATGGCTGTCCATCACATGGGAGAGCTGTACAATCCGGGGGTGCAGTGGGGTCACCAGCTCCCCCTGGACACCGCTGCTCAGCTCTTTCACCAGCTGCTTCAGCTCCCGGGCCAGGTGGGCCGGGTTGGGCTGCTCAGTGGGGGAGGCACTTTCCGGAGAGGCAACGGCAGACTCCTCAGTGATGGCCCCCAGCTCATGCTCCTCCAAGATGAACAGCGGCTCTTGCAGCTCAAAGCCATTGGCCTGGCTCTGGCCAGGCCCCGTTCGTGGACTCCTCTCCGAAGACTCCATTCTCTCCCACATCTTCACAATTTCTGAAGATGGGCGGAACTCGGCATCTGTGACAGGAGCTAGGTCCCCTGTGCCTGACTGGCTGGGTCCTGGGAGGTCGAACAAGGCCCATGAGGCTGGCCGAGAACTCCCTGGCCTCTTGTACCCAACCGGAGCTGCTGGCTCTGAATCTGGCTTGGGAAGGCTGTTGAACCTGGACACGGAGCTACGCACCAATCCTTTAGGGATGTAGGAGAGGCTCTCCCGCCGACGGATGCTGAAGCCCGCATCGTGGTGCTCTGCGTTTTCATAGTAGTTCTTAATTTTGTCCAGCAACTGCCGGTCTCGGGTGGACAACGCCGATTCCTTTTTCTTGCAGGAAGATCTGTCCGGTTCTGCAGGGCAGCCTGAGCCTACATTTGAAGATTCTGTCCCATTGACAGAAGGGCCATTGTCCGTGACCACGTCTACACTGATGGCCACTTCAGGGGTGGGTGGGTTGCTGAGGGAGTCCCCGGTGCTGCCCCACCGGGCTAAGCCCTTCTCACTGCCCTCCAGGCTGAGCACACTGCTGCTCCGGCTGATAAGCCGCGGTGTCCCAAGGCCACTGGACTTGCCATCCTCCATTGCCAGGCTGCTCCGCCGAGAGAAGCTACTCGCAAACCGCTCAGCAATGACACTGGCCTGGTCTAGCACTGAGGGTGGCAGGAGGCTCTCGGGCTCCTGGGTGGCTCCCTCCTCTTCCTCCTCCTCACTACTCAGGGCCTTCAGGTCCTCAGTGCCCTCAGCCTCCACAAAGTTCACCGCATCAACCGGGTCGTCTACCCCCAGCGGCCCCTTGGGGCCATGAAGCTGTGTTTCCAGAACTTCTGGAGATTCTGGGTCTGAAGGCATCTCAGTGCTGGGATCTTCCAAGGCAGTAAAGGCCTCCTGCTCGGCCCCAGGCTCAGGATCTGTCTCAACCTGGGATGCAACAGTGAATATATTAGGGGAGGGGGTGGTGATCCTTCCTGAGGCTTGGGGGACAAGATGGCACAGCCTGCTCTCAGGCCAAATAGAGGTGCTGCAGTTTAGGATAATCAGAATGAGCAGGACTCAAAAGTGGGACAACAGGTCCACTTATTTCTTTAGTTACCCTGCAGCTGGATGATAGGGCCATGAAAAACCCTAGAAATGATGCCGGGCGGTGGTGGCGCACGCCTTTAATCCCAGCACTCGGGAGGCAGAGGCAGGCGGATCTCTGTGAGTTCGAGGCCAGCCTGGTCTACAGCGCGAGATCCAGGAAAGGCGCAAAGCTACACAGAGAAACCCTGTCTCGAAAAACCAAAAAAAAAAAAAAAAACCAAAAAAAAAAAAAAAACCCTAGAAATGAAGAAGGGAGGCAGCATCTCTCAGGGGCAGCCTGCATGGGAACTACAGGTACAATGTGGAGACACACAACTTTGCCAGACACTAATCCAGATTCCCAGGAGCCCCACAGAGCCGAGAAGCATCTTGGAGATTCCCCTGCCTGATTGTCAAGGCAGCTTGGGATTCCAGGTTTCAAACCCAGGAATGAGCAATTATGAATGGATATCCCAACTTCCCAAGGAACCAAAGAGTCCATGGGGCCAGGGGTCAGAGGGCAATTCAACCATGTGCTAGATCATTGTTGGAGGTGGGCTCAATCCCCAAATCCCACAGTGGAAAGAGAGACCCACCCGACTCCCAAGATATGTTCACTGACCTCCATATAACCACACCAGCACTTAAACAGCACTTATACTTGTAAAACTCTCTATTTCTTTCTTCCCAGCTCGTGTTGTCACCCCCACCCCACCCCCACACTTTTTCTCTGAATTAAAAATAAAGGTGGCCGGGCGATGGTGGCGCAGGCCTTTAATCCCAGCACTGGGAAGGCAGAGCCAAGCGGATCTCTGTGAGTTTGAGGCCAGCCTGGGCTACAGAGCGAGATCCAGGACAGGCACCCAAACTATACAGAGAAACCCTGTCTCGATAAAACCAAAAATAGAAAGATAGATAGATAGATAGATAGATAGATAGATAGATAGATAGACAGACAGACAGACAGATAGATGTGAGGGCAAAGAATTTGGCTTCTGTCAGCCAACCTGCCTTGGCACCTGTGAACCCAGCCTCGCTGCATATGCCCAACAGATGGGCAAGGAGAAAGCAAACAGGAGAACTCCCTCCTGACCACCTGGTCATTGGAACGGAAAGCTGCTGGCCCAGGCAGCTTCCCAGAGCAGTCCTCTGGGAGAGGATCAGCACAGACACAAAATTCGGAACTACCAGACCCAACTCCATAGTCTGCAGAGCTGCGCCCACGATCTAGACCTGCCCTGCCCACCACAGTGGCCATCCGCCATTCTAGCTCAACATCTGAGATGAGGCCCAACCAAATCAACACCCATTGGGAGGGGAAGACACATCCAGATTTTGAAGGCTTGGTATAAAGCATAGAATGAACCAGTAATGTTACTCTGGCGAAAATTATTATAAACATAAATAATTAGAAATTATTATAATATAAATAATAAAATTATTTGTTAGGTTACATGTAAAATAAGACATTTAAAATTAATTTCACTTTTTCCCCCCTTTTCTTTTGAGTTCTCAGAGAGCCCACTATGGCCTCACACTTGCTATATATCTGAGGCTGGCCTTAAAACGTCAAATCCTATTGCCTCTGCTTCCTGGGTACTAAGATTATAGGCATGTACCATCCTGCCCAGCTTTTTTTCTTTCTTTCTTTTTCCTTTTTTTTTTTTTTTTTTTTTTTTGGTGGTGGTGGGGTGGTTTTTGAGACAGGGTTTCTCTGTGTAACAGCTCTAGCTGTCCTGGAACTCACTCTGTAGCCCAGGCTGGCCTTGAACTCACAGAGATCCGCCTGCCTCTGCCTCCCTGAGTGCTGGGATTAAAGGCGTGCACCACCACCGCCTGGCTTCTTTTTATTTCTTCTTCTTCTTTTTTTTTGGTTTTTTCGAGACAGGGTTTCTCTGTGTAGCTTTGCGCCTCTCCTGGAACTCACTTGGTAGCCCAGGCTGGCCTCAAACTCACAGAGATCCGCCTGCCTCTGCCTCCCGAGTGCTGGGATTAAAGGCGTGCGCCACCACCGCCCGGCAATTTCTTAACATGGTTACTAGAAAATGTAGTGGGCTAGTAGCATAATGGAAACATACGTGACCAGATTCTGGACGATTTAAGTTATACATAGGGCCCGCCAGATTCTATCCTTCCTAGCCAGTACAGTCGCCATGGCCTGAACCTTCAGTGGTATCCCAGAAAACGCCTGTTGGAACTCGCTGTCCACTGTGAGAGCATGAACAAGCAGGGTCTTTAGGAAGGGACAACATCATAAGGCTCCGTACTCATACCTCATGAAAGAGGATAAAGGAAGCTTCCTTGCTGTGAGGACACAGCGTGAACGTGACTGAAGCAGAGAGGGAATTCTCATCAGATAGTGAACCGGCTGATGGTGCCTTGATCTTGGACTTGGCAGCCTCGCTACTCTGAATGACACACTCCCGTTGTTTATAAGCGCTTGGTCTAAGACACAGTGTCATAGCAGCTTAAGTAGTCAGCTATATTCCTATCTAGGGTCGTCTAGGTTCTCAGCTCCGTCCCAGCTGAGGTTCAACCTGGGGTGCAACTCATGACCTTATCCTTTTAACTTGGAGAATGCAAAGGAGTTAGGTCCACGCCCCCCCCCCCCCCCCCGCCCCCATGCCTGGAGGACAGGTTGTCAATCAACCTCTCCAAGACTCTTTTCCATCTGGAGCAGTTGTGGGGCACAAAAGGAAAAAGCAAGAGGTACCCAATGGATATGCACATTCTACCCCTTTGCCCTGGTGGCCACAGGCATGATTTAGGCACCTAGCATACTGTTCAGGGCATGGCTTATGTCCTATACAGGCGGCCTGTCTGAGGGGACCCAGTGAAGGTCACCTTTGTTTAATTCAGAGAAACAGGCTGGCTGGTTGCCAAACCACACACCCCTAGGCTGCCCAGGCCTCTGGACGAAGGGGCAAGGTCCAGGAAGTGGAGAGTCCCTGTGCTCAAAACACCTGCATGTAGACCTGGAGATCTAGACTCCAGGTCCCCTGAACGAGCTCCCGCTCATCTGATGGCTGCTCACCTCTGGCAGGGAAGAAACAGACTCGAAGCTCATGCGTTTCTCCGCACTGGTTGGAGACCGGTTGCTGGGCCTTCTGCAGCTTTTCGAGTCTTCAGACTCCCTGTGTCTCTTCCCCTGTAGCAAGCAGACGTCAGCTGACAACTGAGAACTGGTCCCTTCTGCATTCCATTCCAACATGGACAGTGCCTCCCACACCAGCCCAGAAGTACAGGAAGGACCTGAGAGCCAGTCCTATGCCCAAGCCATTCCAAACAACCTGAACTACCGGGCCTGGGGCCACAGAAATCCTTGCAAAGTGCGCAATTTTAGGAAAGCCCAGCCCACCTTCCCTTCCAGATGCCGTGAGGTGACCTTCTCACTCAATGGATGCTGGCTCTCCCCTCCCCGCACCCAGTTAGTCCTGCTCAGTGGGTAGTATACCAGTGGGTACCCAGTCCTAGAACAGTGCATGCCAGGGGCTCACCAGAGCGTGACAGTGAGTGAGTTAAGAAGTGCTGACAGTTGGGGGGAAAGGAACGGGGTGGGGTGAGGGTGGCGAGGACAAAGGAAGGGACTCTCAGAAGGACATGCACATGCCAGGCAGCATGCAAAAAAGAAGGGAGATCAAAGAGACACCTCACCATAGCACCCCGGGAGAAAAGTAAAGCGTTGGCCCGATAGTGCCAGCAGTGGAGGGCAGCCAGCAGGGAGCTGGCAAAGTCAGCTACCTGCTCGGCCACTGCTAGACTCTCCTCCTCCTCCTCCTCCTCTTCCTCCTCTGAGCCTGGGAGCTCTGGCCCAGGCACCTTCTCACTGCCTTCATGCCCTGCCAAGTCCTCCAGGGAGACTGGGAAGGTCTGCTGCTGCTGGTCATCCTCCTCCACTATCTCCTCCTCTTCCTCCAGCTCCTCCGTGGCAGCCCCCTCAGCCTCTGGATGCAGGCCCCGGGCACGGGGCGGCTGCTCAAAGTCCAGGAGGGCTCCGGCACTGCCTGCATGCTGTTTCGGAGCACAAGAACCCCCTGTGACCTGCCTGGTGGGCGACCTCCCCGCGCCCCCCCCGGAGGTGACCAGAAACGGCTTCATAGAAAAACCTACTCCTGGCAGGGGAGAAGGGGAGGTGCAATGCCTTGAATCCCAACACTCGGGAAGCCAGAGGCAGGTGGATCTCTGTGAGTTCGAGGCCAGCCTGGTCTACAGAGCCAGCTCCAGGACAGCCAAGGCTACACAGGGAAACCCTGTCTCAAAAAAACAAACAAAACAAACAAACAAAAAACCCAAAACAAAACTACTCCTAAATGCCCAACGCTGGCCTCCTCTGGAGTGGGTGGGGCATTTTATGTGGGAAGGCTGAGGCCTTTGGGAATAAAGTACCCCAAAGGAGCTTATATATCCCAAGGGGAAAATAGGAGGGCACAGGCCAAGCAGGCACCACAGACTGCAGCGAGAAGGAGAAGATATGAGAGGGTCCCTAGGGACCGATCTGGGCAGTGCCACCCACACTCCCTCCTTCCAGCCCCCCTTCCCTGGCCTCGGAGCCCCTGTACTCACCTTCATTCCTGCTGCTCTGGCTGCGGACACCACCACATGGTCCAAGCACACCATGGGAGAAGCATGGAAGAGGGTATCAGGAAACAGGAGAGAGAGCCGCTTTAGAGAGACCAGAGTCCCTGGGGAAGCCTCACGGGGAGGGGGGGCCCTACACTCCTGAACCCCTCACCCAGTCCTGGCTTTCCAAGGAATGGCTGGCAGCTCAGGAGCTCAGCACAGAGTAGCGCAGGTCTGTGCAAGCCGCTGGGCTCCCACTGCAGCGGAAGGAAGGGCGGGCGGGAGGGCGGGCGGGCACGGGGTGTGGGCAGGGGAGCCAAGGCTCCCTGCAGACATCGGGGTGAAGAACTGAAGTCACATTCCCTCCAGCAGTTTACTGTCTGCTTTCCCCCTCCCACCCCACCTAGGGATCCCCGCCTGCGCGTCTGACACACTCACCTTTGTCATTCAGCTGCCGGAGCAGGTGTCTGGTTGGCTCTGAAGGACACAAACGGGCAGTTAGCACAGGCCAAGAAACTGCTGCCCCTGACCTGGGTCCCAAGCTCACAGCGCCACCGGCCCAAAGTCCACTCGAGCTGGCCCCCAGCCACCCTAGGCCTCAGGGAGGCTTTCTCCACGGTGTCACTGAGGCCCCAGATGGGGCCTGAACCACCACTACTCCTCTGTGGCACACAGCGAACTGCTCAGTCCTTGTATTAGTATGCCAGGAAGGCCTTGGTTATGGAGTCATCTGGAAGGGATAGGCCCCATGCTACCCACTTCAGACCAACTAGCCACTAGCCACATGTCCATCTCAAGCCCCTCTCTCTTGGCTCCAGGCAGCACACCAGTACAACAGCTGTGCCCCACACCAAGCCCCTCGTAGCACGCAAGCCGGGAAGCAGAGGTCGCACCCGACTTTCTACGGCCCTTAAGGCCTGGCATCTCCAATCCTTGCTGCCTGCTGGGAAGTGTTGCCCTGCTGAACAGGGTATAACCGGGCTCTGGGGACACAAAACACAACTATTAGGCTCATGGTGTCATCTCGTTGTGCTCCAGCCTTTCTGGGGACAGACCTGAAACAGGAGGGGCAGGATAAGAGGACTCTGTCTCCTCTCTACAGAGCCCTCAGCCCACCCCTACCCGCTGCCTTACAGAAATGTGACAGCTTAGGACTGCCCCCGATTTTCTATAAACTTAAAGAATCACAGCAAAGTCTACAGAGGTCTTCCAGCTGACCCTCACAGGGGACCCACTGAGACAAACGCAATCGGCACATTCCTGATCTACATCCACCTAACTCCTACTTGCTTTTCTAAAAGACGAGGTCTCATGGAGCTGGCCTCAAATTGGATACGTAGCCAAGGAGTACCTCAGCACACCTGTTTTATGTGGTGCTGGGGTTGAACCCAGGGATTCACATACGCTAGATGAACACTACCCACTAAGCCACATCTTCCGCCTAACTGAATTTTTGTTCTTTTGTGTTCATGTATGCACGGGCATTTATTTGTATACATGCGAAGGACCAGAGGTCAATAAGGAGCTCCCCACCTTATTTTTTGAGGCAGGGTCTCTCACTTAAGTCTAGAGCTCACCAATCAGCTAGACTGACTATCCAGGAAGCCTTGGGGATCCTTCTGCCTCTAACTCCCCAACAATGGAATCAGAGGCACATACAACTGTGTCTGACTTTTCATGCAGGCACTGGGGAGCCAGCTCAGGTCCTCATTCTCATGTGACAAGTATATTATCAACTAAGCTATCTCCCCAGACCCCACTCAGCTGATTTTAAAATAAGAGGGAGGGCTCATCAGAGTAGGCACCTGCTGCTGAGCCAGACGGCCTGAGTGTGGTCCCAGGACACACAGGCTGGAAGTAAAGAACTGACCCCCAAACGTTGTCCTCTGACCTCCACACAAATGCCACCACACCTGAGCATGCACATTAGACACACCCACAGAAACACGTGCAGTAAAAATTAAAGATTGTAAAATGCGACAAAGCGAGAAATATTCTATTCTTTCTGTTGAAAGCTTATAAGAAGAATATTTAAGAATTTAAAAGCCATGACAGGTTTTACTAATCCCAAAGTGGACTTGTCTGTCCGTCACAGCTGTCTAGGAAGAGTCAAAGCCCCCAAGGCTCAGCCTGGGCATCTAGGCTGTAGCATGTGATTGGAGTCCTTCTTCTCACACAATTCTTACAAACCCACCAAATGATCTCCACCACACAGGAGGAAGAGGAGCCACTATACAGAACATGCTAGAGCAAGGAGGATGAACACTCCTCGCTGTTACGAAAGAACGTCATGATGAACATGAACCTCAAAGGCAGGCCATCGCCATGGCAACCCACAGTGCCAACACCAACACCACACTGGGCAGCTTCACACGCCATCCGTGGCATTGAAGAAGAATCAGCCCCAGAAAAGGAAAAAAACAAAAAAAACACAACTCTTCTAGAAGGTTCCAGAAGATGAGGCATGTCGCAGGAAAATGAATGAGTCTTTGAGAACCCAACTCTCTTAGTATTCACAGGCTAAAATCTCAGCCAGATAGACATTTTAGCCTATTGGCTCATTTCCTGACCACCCTGGATGGCTGAAGTCTTGAGGTGGAGAGACAACAGTTTTATTGAGCTATAATTCACACACCATACACATCCCCTGTGTATACACTTTAACAGCTTTAAGTACATTCACATAGCTGTACCTCAGAGCTGTGTGTGTGTGCGTGTGCGTGTGTGTGTGTAGGGGTGCTTTTCTGGTTTGGGAGGTACTTTTTGTCTGTTGTGGTGCTGAAGACTTGAACCCAGGGCATCGGTATGCTAGCCAAGTGCCCTGGCACTGAGCTATATCTCTATCTCTTAGCGCTAAAGTTCTGATTCTGATGTCATGACAGACCATAGTATTAAGAACCACCACCACTACTGTCCTAGTTAGCATTAATTGTCAACTTGTTACAGCCTAGAATCATTTGAAAGTCTCAAATGAGAAACTGCCTTTATCGGGTTGGTCTGTGGGCACGTCCATGAGGGATTGTCTTGACTGCTAACTGATGTGGGAGGACCCAGCCCACTGTGGGAGGCTCTGTTCCCTAGGCTGTCCATAGCCATCTGAGCATGAGCCTTAGTGAGTCAGCTAGCAAGCAGCATCCGCCATGGTTCCTGCTGTACGTCTTGGCTGTGAATTCCTTGGTCACAGGCAATGTGTGTAATAACAAGCAGGTCTGCTGTAAGTTCCTGCCTTAACTTCCCTCAATGATGGACTATGACCTGGAAGTGTGAGCCGAATGAATCCTCTCCTCAGGTGATTCTGGACACAGTATTTCTATCACAACCCCAGAAACGAAACTGGAACAACTACCATTGCCGCCTGAATACTTCCATGTGCCAGACTCTCCCAGTGCTGAGCTATAGCAAGCTAAGGGGGGGACGTTAGAGAGAAAGGGAGGGAATTATAGAAGGGAAGAGTACAGATGGCCAGAGACCAACAAAGCAAGACCCTAGCTTGAGGTTTTTAACCATAAAATTTATATAACCAAACCGAGTTAGCCTAAAAAAGGAGCCACCTGGAATAACACCAAACACTGTAAACACGACAACTCTCCAGAGACCACCTGGCTTCACCTTCTAGAAGGCCAAAGGTCCAGGTGTCAATCACAAGTGCTGAAGGACCCTGCAGGTGGGGGCCCATCAAGACCCAACGCACTCGTGAATCCAACCGAAACAACATCTCAGTCTGAAATCATCTGCTCTAAACTACTGTCGCGTGGGTCTCACTTCCAGACTCCAACACAGCTTAATCCAGGTCTGTCCCTGGGCCTCAGACTTACTGGTAAGTCAGAGAAAAGTGTAGCCAAAAAAAAAAAAAAAAAAAAAAAAAAGTAAAATCAGCTACAGAAACACCCCCGACCACGCCATCCCTCGGGGCTAAGAATAAAAAAGCAAGGTTTTTCTCTTTCTAAACAGACACTTCATTCTAATAACCCCAAGAGCACATTAGCAAATTCCGTCATGGGAGAAAACCCAGGAGAGGAAAATGGAATGGCCCAAAATAAATATTTCCCGTCTGGATTTGGTGCCACTTGGTCTAAGCTATTTTCCTCCCACCGGCTTCCACTCTGTCACTCCAGGAGCATCTGAGGCCCAAGCGCTACTCCTGGCTGAGCAGCAACGCAAGAAGGTCTGGGTGGCTAAGAAGAGACTCCAAGTCCTGACTGAACAAATATCCCGAGGCCCCTGAACCGGCGGACAGCTCCGGTGAGCCGAGGCCCAGGAAGTGTCTGGTGGAGGGCAGCATGGGCACAGAGAGGAAATGGTCCACAGATGTCCACCAACCACCCTGCCGTGTTCCCCAGTTTTCTGAAGAGAGTAGCACCCCACTGTGTGGCCGCAGATGATCCCCTGCCTGGGCCAGGACCCCCTGAAGAAGGTTCTTTTCCATAAAGCCGTTCTCTTACCAGACTGCCGGCGACCTTGGCGCACATGCGTAGACACCTCATCCTGGGAGGACCACGCCTTCTTCAGCCGCTCTGGGCTGCAGCGGTACCTACTGGGATCTGTAGCCACGAGAGAGACAATCAGGCTTTTGGCTCCCCGGCAGCCTATCTAGATGCTGCCCAGACCAGATCACACATCTTCCACGCACACCAGCCTCAGATGGTCCTGCATGCCTCTGGAGGTCCCCCATCTTCCATCTTCTTGCAACTGGGGGCTCCAGGCACCGAGAATCCTGCCATTCAGCAGGAACATGTCACTAGTTACACAAATGACCCCCAGCCCTTGATGGAAAAGAGTCCCCCCAACATCCTTCCTATTCCTAGACAAAAGTACCAAACAAGGTTTTCCCAAGATATCGCCTGATGTACACACAGTTAGGGACAAAATGGCCAGGAACGTGGTGACTTACAATAGGAGTCCATTTCCAAGATGGCTTCCTTGGCCTAGAAGGGAAGGAGACATACATAGTAAGCACCGGACTGTGCCTCGCATGCCCACCAGAGGATTCACACGGTGTCATGTCATATCACAGATATCTGCTGTACCAACACCTGCTGTCCACCAGAGCCAGGGAGAAAAAGCTCTAGCAGATTCTCGGGAGCTGGGTCAGGGGACTTGCTTTCCCTGAAGCCCGTCTGAGAGTAAGTACCCTAGAAGCCAACCTTTTGGGGGATGGTGGCATGGTGGTTCTCCAGAATGAGCCTCTTGATGTGGTGAGTCCAACTCCGCTTCTCCTCCACTGTCTTGGCCTGGGAGGGCCCAAGGAGAAGGAGCAGGGTTTATTCTTTTGAGTCAAAACTACCTAAGCAGAGCCAGCCTTTTCTACAGGGGGTGGGGGCGGGGCAGGGGGAGAAGAAGGGCTCTGTGAGGGCATCTCCACACCTCGGAGAGGTACCCGTGATGCTCTCACTTTACAGGTGAAGACATTAGGGCGTGGGGGCAGCCAGGGCACAGGGAGCCACACACACGTGTGCTTGGAAGTTTCGGTCCCCCAGCCCCCTGCGTCGTCCGCTCCTCACCTGGATACTGTACTGCTGCTTGCTGTGCTTATAGTGGGTAACGGTGAAGCAGAGAGAGTCTCTGGTGCTTTCGATCAGCATCAGCGAGGAGCACTGAGGGCAGGGGACAAGATAATGACGTAGGAGAGAAGGGGACCCCAACCCTTGAGACAGTCTCAGGGGATGGCCCGGGAGCCCGATGAAGCCGGAAGGAAGCCGAGGAGCTGGGGTTCGTAGGGAAAAGAGAAGGCAGCGTAGGCAAGGAGAGCTTAGTTACCGGAATGTGGCCCTTGTAGACGAAGTGGTCGCCCCGCTTCTTGGTGATGAGCAGTATCTTGTCAAAGAGGAAGAAAGTCCTCTCGTTGCGTACGCGGTGCACGCGGAAGGTGGCTTCCAGGACCAGTTCTCCATAGGTGGTCAGGTCTGGCCCCTTCCAGTTAATGAGCAGCGACTGGATCTCCTGCAGCAGAGACCCCACACACACAACACCCAGAATCAGGCCTCACTGTCCCCAGGACGGTCACAGAGACCTTACCCCAAAGGCTTCCGCAGACCACCCCTCAACTCAGCTGAGCACAGTGGTAATGTTCCTTCTCTCAAGCCCTGTCACCTCCCAGCCCCGGAGCACCTGTAGCCGAACTGCGTGCTCATGCCTCCGCTTCATGTCATTGATGTACCAGGCCACACATGTCATTGTGTCGATGGCATCCTCTACCACCTCGAAGCCATCCTCTTCTTCATCAAAATGTTTGGCAATTTCCTGGATAAGAAGACAAGCGTCTGAGCAAAACCAACACCAGGGCTCTGCCCCGCACCCCAGCACACATCCATCCTGGGGAGAAGCCCTGAGCTACCTGGAGCAGCAGGTGGTTCTTGAGGACCCCGCACCCCAGCACACATCTGTCCTGGGGAGAAGCCCTGAGCAACCTGGAGCAGCAGGTGGTACTTGAGGACCCCGCACCCCAGCACACATCCATCCTGGGGAGAAGCCCTGAGCTACCTGGAGCAGCAGGTGGTACTTGAGGATGCGCTGGACAGGTTTCAGCAGGTAGGAGCCCAGAGGCAGGGAGTGCTGGAGCAGCTCCTGCCGGTCCCGGAAGAACTTGGCCTGTTGCTTGTCCTGCATGCACTCTGTCAGGGCTGCCACTGAGCTGGGAGGGGTAGGAGTGGGAGTTACCATCTGGGGAAGGGCTGGGGAGGAGGCAGAAGCCCCATACTCATCAAATGGCCCCCTCTCCCCAAAGTTACTCACTTGGGGTAGTTGTTGCAATACTGAGTGTAGATATCAAACTCTTGGCTCTAAGAAAAAATCAGGGAGGAAAAACACAATGATTTCAGGGAGATTCTCATCTGACCAGAAAACATGGTGGGACCAAAGGACAGGTAGGTAGGTTCCTGACCCCCTGAGGACACTGTCATCCCTGAGAACCTACAGAGCCACCTTCGCATCTGTTTGTCTAGGGAGTCCCATCCACCCAACAGTCTTGGACAGGGATCCCCAGCACTCAAGTGCCATCTTACATTGGGAGTTTTTATCCTCGAAACCCAGGACAAGGAGCAAGGACCCAGTCCTTCTTACCCTTTCCACGAAGCAGCTGGCCACAGCCACAGGGTCACTATTGCAGCTGTCCAGGTCTCTGAGAAGCTGGCTGGGTGAGGGGAGAGAGGGCATTAGACCCCCACGTCTGTAGTCATCTCTGTAGCTACACACCCCCTGCCCACCTCCTCAGACACAGATCACGGCCAGTCCTGGTGTCATGCGATGAGTCGGGGTTTCCACCCCGAAAAAACCCTGCCCCAGGCGGCAACCACAGAAAGCGCCCAGCATGCCACAAAACCAGGGAGACCCACGTGCTCAGCCAGCAGCATCGGAAGAGGAGACACCGGTACCCACCTTGGGAGGGGACATAGCTCCTCTGTGGGCAGGAGTCAAACACACAAAAGCAGAGATTAAAGAAAGAGAAGGAGAAGAAGTAAAGAACGCTCCCAGACGGGAGAGTGCAGGGAGCAGAGACAGGGTGAGGCTGAGCGCTCTGATCTTGGGGGGAGGACTTGAGGACATACTGCAGCCGGCACTCCCCTGCCTCCTCCACCTGTTTCCCTCCTCTCTCCCTAGCTGCCTTCCCCACACCTTCCTTAGTCTTGTCTGCACCCTCTCTCCTCCCCACACACTGCCCAGACTCCTCCAGCTACAAGGGGACCCGAGGGAAGAGTCCTCCTGTCCCGTCAACAGCGCTCTGTTTCTCTTGACAGTACCCTGGTCTGAGTAGCTGTGGTCCCACGGCAGCAGATTCAGCCTTCACAGACTCAGCAAGCCTGTTTGGCCTGGCCTGTGGACATACTAACACAGCGGTTCTCAACCTTCCCAGTGCCTCGACCCTTTAATACAGTCCCTCATGTTGTGGGGACCCCCCCAACCATAAAATTATTTTCGTTGCTATTTCATAACTATAATTTTGCTACTGTTCTGAATCATAATATAAATATTTTTTAGAGATGGAGGTTTGCCCAAGGGGTCGTGACCCGCAGGTTGAGAACTGCTATTACAGGTCAGCCCTCCAAGGAGTCCTTACTTCCCTTGGGATCAGTGGGAAGGAAGAGAAATAAATGATAAGATGTGTGAGGTGATATAGAGAAGAGAGACCCCACAGGAAGAACACAAGTGTGCAAGGCCTAGCAGTGTGCACAAGACCCAGAAGGTGCTGGAACCAGCAAACACGTGACTTCAAATTAGAAACCCCTAGAAAGGTCAGCGGCTGCCCTCTCCAGCATAGTGCTATGATCTGCAGCCAAGCCTACATGTCACAGCCCAAGTGTCCAGACATCTAGGCTCCCAGGTGTGCCCCAGGGCAGAACAGGCCTAGCACATACCTGTTCAGTGCATAGATGCTCTCTATGTTCCCAAAGAGGGCGCTGACTTGCTCTGGTTTCAGGAGCCCGGGAGTGTCAATGATCTTCAAGAGGTAGTCCTACATGGAGACAGGTATGAGGACCCTGCACCTCTTGGCTTGATCACCTAACACCCCTCATCACACTTTAATCCATACTGCATTTTATAGCTATGACACGATTTCACAGGCAGTGTCCACCGTACTGAGCTGCAGGTATTTACCCAAAAATTCACATCCCCTTGGCAACTTGGAACATAACCTTATTTGGAAACAGGGTCTCTGTGGATGTCATTAGTTAAGCCTCTCAAGATGACATCATTTGATATTTAAGGAGGCTCTGGGTCTAACGGCGGGTGTCCTTCTAAGAGAAAAGGGCACAGGAGTAAAGCAGGTATCAGGAAGGGGTTAGGACAACGTAGCCACAGGCCAAAGGACAACAGAGAAAATTAGCTCTGGTTTTCTGCGATCCCAGTACTTGGGAGGCAGAGTCAGGAGAACTGCCTTGAGTTAAAGGCCAGCCTGGGCTACCCAGAAAAATCCTATCTCCAAAAAACCAAACCAAGAGACGGCACATCAGGTAAAGGCACTTTGCCTAGTGACCTGAGTTCAATCCCTAGAACCACGTAAAGACGGAAGGAGAGAAGTGACTCCACAAAGTTGTCTTGTGACCTCCACACGGGCACTGTGGCACAACACGTGCGCGCATACACGCGCACACACACACACACTCTTCTGTGCACACATACACACTCCCTCTGGACACTGGCCACCACGCACAGCTTTTTGAGTTATTTATTCATGTATTTTATGTATATGACTGCTCTGTCTTCATGCAGGCCAGAAGAGGACAAGAGATCCCATTACAGATGGTTGTGAGTCACCACGTGGGTGCTGGGAATTGAACTCAGGACCTCTGGAAGAGCAGCCAAGTAAGTGCTTTTAACCGTTGAGCCATCTCTCCAGCCTACACTTTTTTTTTCTTAATTTAATTTAATTTTATGTGCACTGGTGTTTTTGCCTGCCTGTGTATCTGGGTGAAGGTGTTGGAACTCCTAAAGTTGCAATTACAGACAGTTGTGAGCTGCCATGTGGGTGCTGAGAATTGAACCCGGGTCCTCTGGAAGAGCAGTCAGTGCTCTTAACCACTGAGCCATCTCTCCAGCCCACACTTTTTCCTTAATGAAAACAAACAATCTGAAAGAGAATTCATTTCTGGTGCTCTAAGCCACTAGGAGTGTGGCAACTTGCTACACAGCCCTAATGGACTCACACCCGGGCTTCCCCACCAGGCAGAGGGGTCCTCAATGGCAGGTACATTTCCCTGTGTGCCTTACAGGATAAAAGGCTGTACTTCTGCCAGCCCTGTTCATTTTGCAGGCAAAGAACCTGAGGCTCCAGACACTGTGCCCAGGCCCAAGGCTCCAGCTATGAAACAGCAGAGTGGGAACCAGACTGTACCTGCCCAGGTTTAATCCCTGCACGGTACCTAGGTCCCCCTAGTCAGGCTAAAGCCCCTCCATTTGCTATCACAATGCCCACTCCCCAAACACCTATAAGAAATTCTATTACCCTACTTGTGTGGTAAAATGTGGCTTGGTATCATAAGGAAACATGATAGGCCACAGTCCCCACCAGGCAGGTCCCCAAAGCTTCCTCATGGCCCCATGGGAGGCAGATATACAGAGATAGATGTGCCAGCGAGAGCCTTTCATCCTGGGGTGGAGCTGGGTTGTACTAAAGAGCTGGGCCACTGGAGACCAGAATCCCGGGCCTCTTGAAGAGCTGGCCAGCCCCTCCCAGCCTCAGCACTCACCTCCACAATGCTCCGCAGGTCCTGCACATACATGCGCTCTGTTTCCACAATCTCTCGTACCACCCGGCCCAGGTAGCTGAGCTTGTGATGGGCAGGACCCGTCCCTGCTCGGCCGTTGAATGGGGAGAGGGGTCCCTTCATGTTCAGCCAGCCGCTGGAGTTGTTGTTGCTGTTGGGAACATGCCGGCCCCAAGGGGAGCCTGTCCCGTTCTGGGCTGAAGCCTCTGAGCTGGCGGGCTCCTCCATGGCACTGTGGCTGTCACGAGAGGAGCCAGATGAGGAAGTGGTGGACATCAGGCTCGGTGGCCGCTCCTGGCTGCCATCTTGGTGGAGGGCAGTAGAGACGGGCATCCTGGCATCGCTGCCTGGGACTGTCACCTCGGGGAGATTCTGGAGCAAAACAGACAGATGGAAGGTCAAGCTCTGAGCACCTGCAGAATCAGAAAGAGGAAGGGAGGTAGCCGGAGACAGGGAGGGCGCAGAATGGGAAGTCACTGAGAGTGGGTGCAAAGTCCCCTCTGAGAGGATGGAAACGGCTCCAGAACGGATAGTGAGGTGGGGAGGACTGAACGTACTTTTAACGTCACCAAACTACGTTTGCAAACGCTTAAGATGGTAAATTTTCACTTTCGTACGTTTTACCACAACTTTTAAAAAATAAGGTCGGTGAGATGGCGTGGCGGGGAAAGGCACTCGCCCGCCACCAGGTCTGATAACCTGAGTTCCACGTCTGAGACCCATGTGATGAGAAAAGGGAACCAACTCCTGCAAGGTGTCCTCTGACCTCCAAATGTGTGCCATGGGCGTGTGCAACCACCACCCACATAAATAAATGTAATTTTAAAAACAAAACAGAGCCCGAGGAAGGCCACTCGCTCAGAATACGACTACTGACTGGCAAGGATGCTCATTGCTTTTCTGGATCCCCCAGCAGCTCGACCTCTGTCTTTCCCAGGGTGGAGACAGGTGGTCTACGCCAGGAGACAGTGAGTCCTCAGAAACTGGAGCCTCCAGAAGAGCAGAGGGGCCACCTAAGCCAACACGATGGTCTAGGGTACCTTCTGAAGAACTCAAAACCCAGCTCTAGGGGCTGAGAATACACAGGTCAGTTGTTAAAATGCTCACCTAGCACGCACAAGGCTATAAGTTCAATTCTTAGCATCACGTAAAACCAGGCATGGAGGCGGGGGCGGTAGCACACACCTTTAATCCCAGCACTCAGGAGGCAGAGGCAGGAGGATCTCTGTGAGTTGAGAGTCAGCCTGGTCTACAGAGAGAGAGTTCTGGGACAGCCAGAGCTACACAGAGAAACTCTGTCACGAAAAACAAACAACCCACAGGCATGGTGGTCCACACCTGTAATCCTAGCACTCGGGAAATGGAAGAAGACCAGAAGTTCAAGGTCATCCTCAGCCATACAGTGAGATCCAGGTTAGCCTAGGCTTCATGAGACCCTATCTAGAATCTATTATTTAAAAGAGAGAGAGAGAGACAGAGAGACAGAGACAGAGAGAGAGAGAGAGAGAGAGAGAGAGAGAGAGAGAGAGAGAGAGAGAGAGAGAGAGAGAGAGGAGAGAGAGAACGAACTAGACAAACCAGCACTGCCACTTGGGTAAGGTGCTTGGCCTCTCGGGGCTTTACCTATAACAGAGAGTGTACCCCGGAGCTACGTCCTCAAGGTGATACAACCTGCTGCCTGCCCTCGGAGCTCGGTGCATGGCAGAGTGAACACTCCACACACCATCACTACATGATAATAATGGTAGTGATCAAAATGCGCATCCCACGTGCCTGCCTGTCTGGGTCCATGCTGGGTCAAGCCAAGAGCTGGCTCTTTTTTTAAAATGTATTTATGTTTGTGTGTGTGTGTGTGTGTGTGTGTGTGTGTGTGTGTGTGTGTGTGTAGGTCAGAGGACAACTTGCGGAAGTTGGTTCTCTCTTTCTGCCATTAATTCCAGACACGAAATTCATGGCAGAAGGACGCTTTTTCCTTACTAAGAGGGAAGAGAAATGCCACCCACGGAACCGTTCCACCAGCCCAGGCTCTTACAGTGTTACAACCAGCATGGAATACTCGCCAGAAAACTTGGGGCACACCAGTGGCTCCCCCTGAACCTGACACTTTCTCCATACTGAGAGGGAAGAGAAAGGACGCCAGAAACCCAGCCACCTTGACCCCTTACCCCATTCCCAGGTACCTGGTGTAGGCAGGGGCCCCTGACTCAGCCACACCAGGAAATTCCCCAGGGCTGAGCAACAGCTGAGTCTCCTCTCGGCTCTGGCACAGCTGGGCAGAGCGACAGAGAAGGCAGGAAGCTACGCCCAGGTGAGGCAAACACAGCCACAGGTGGACTTTATTCCCTGAGCAGATGGTACTGCTCACAGCCCACTCCAGAGAGAGAGAGAACACCTCATGCCTACCCATGGGACCAAAGCTGCCAGAATCCTCCCTTGCTTGGGAGGGGAGGAGCAGGAAGAAGAGGAGCAGAGATCATTAGGGACTAGTTTGGTGAGGAGGAAGAGGAGGAGGAGAGACCCTAGAGACCTCTCTCACCACTACTGTCCGTGTGTTCTTGACTCTAACCTAGGACTCAGGCTACCCAGACCAGCCCTGGCCAACAGGATCTAGAAAGTGCTGCCGTCATTCCAGCCAGTTTTCTTGTGTCTGCCCTTACCTGGAAACCAGGGTCTCTGGACTCCGCCTCTTGCATTACTCCATACCTACTCCATGTCGTACTCAACCTTCCCCTCTCAGGCTAGAGGTTCTCTCTCTCTAGGAACCTCCCCATAAGCAGCAAACCTGGAGGGCTCTGCTATGCACAAGTGTGACTGTGATTAGCTTGAGACCCTCTGCCCGGGGCTAACAGTTACACAAGCAGGGATCACTAGGACCAGTTTGGTGAGTAGCAATGGCAAACAAAGTTGATGTTTTTGACAAGGTTTCTTCCTCGTTTTTGTGACGAGGTCTGTAATACCCAAGGCTGGCTTCCAACTGCCAAGGATGACCCTGAACTTCAGATCCTCCTGCCTGCACCTCCTGGCTCCTGGGATTACAGGAACAAGCCACCACACCTAATTTATGGGGTGCTGGGGCTCAACCCCAGGGCTTTGGGAAAGCTAGGCAAGTACTCTACCAACAGAGTCATAATGCCAGCCCATTGCTTTATTAAGCCAAAAGTTCAGCACATTCAGAACCCACTTATGGTCCAACACTAACCCAGCCAGGCCCTTCTCAAGGTCAGCATTTTGTCACTGGGTCTCGGCTAAGGGATTTTATACAGAGCACTCCAAGGTGCGCTCTGTCAGCCTGTCACATGACAGGTGAAGGGCCCAGGGCAGCTCTAGGATTGTCGCTGGTAATTGCCTCTGCCTACAATGCAGGGAGCTAAGTCTTAGGGGGAGCACTCAGGAGCCTGTGTGCTGCTGCGGCTGCTTGCTCCCTCCCTCACAGAACCTTCATGTTAACTAGCTGCACTCTTTTGCATGGAGACTGGGCCCAAACTCTGCTCTGCCCTTGACCTCCAGCCCATCAGTCCCAGCTGGAAAAACAACCAGGCAAGGACTTAAGGCCAGAGATCTTTCCCAGATTAGCCCTGGGGTCATGTCAGCTCCTGTGGGGAGTCGAAATGGAAAAGACCCAAGTCCCAAAAGGATTTCACAGCCAGCCAGGTCATCATAATAAGCCTTATAGCAAAAGAGTCACCACAGCCCCACCCTCTGCCCCCACACACTATCGGGGGTTAGTATCTGAAAAGTACCTTCTGAGAGCCACTCGTAAGGACCCCACTTCTCTAGCTAAATACAGCTTCCCGTTTGCAAACCCAGCTGTCCTGTTGAAAGCTTCAGGCATACCTGCCTGAAGCCCCTGGAGCTGAAACAAAACAGAGCGGCCACTTGCTCAATGGTCTAAGCGCTGTAGGGCGCTAAGTCTCACTTGTCCTTAACAACACCTTGCAGTGGGTGCTCACTGAGTGTGGAGCCACACCAGACTTGGGCACGAGGACTCCAGCCCCCATACTCTCACAGCCGCTACCTCCCTAAAGGACCTCACACCTGTCAGGGCCACAAGCGCAGCCATTAGTCACGACCTCTGGATGCTGCTGCTTTGATGTAGGATACGCTACAAGGACATAGGAAAACCAGAAAGCCTGAGGCCTGGGTGCCCATCCAAGGGACCGAGAAGACTAGTCTGGATCTGCACCATGTGGCTTGGCCTCTGGCGATTACTCTAGCATTGGAACAAGATGGGACAATACAGACTGGATCAAAGGGTCATGGGCCACAGGGAAGCAGTGAGCAGAGGATTCCCAGGGTCGGACTTTGCATTGACAAAAGAAGACCTGCAGTGACCTAGGGTCCTACCCATGATCACAAGGTCCTTTCTCCTAGGCAGGAGGCCAAGAAAGGTCCAAAGACCCTGAGTGGCGGTGGGTACAGCAGAGCAGGATTCCAGAGTGAACGGTTACGCTGACCACAGGGTACTGACAGAGAGGGCACATCCTACTCCAAGAGACCACCCCATGTCACTGCCTGTGTACAGCACAGACGAAGCCAAAGCCTACCCAAAGCTCCCCATGGAGAGCAGAGCTACCTGTCCTTCCTTCCCACCCCATGAGCAGCACCCACCACCCAAGATTCACCAAGAATTTGGTTCCTCAAACTTGTCTTTTCTGTTTGTTTTCATTTTTTAAGGCAGGGTTTCTCTGTGTAGCCCTGGATCTCACTCCGTAGACCAGGCTGGCCTCAAACTCAGTGGTCTGCCTGCCTCTGCCTCCCGTGTGTTGGGATTAAGGGCGTGCAAGTGTGCACCACCACTGCCAGGCTCAAACTTGCCTTTTAAGACAAGGTACTGAGGAAAGAGAGGAAGCAGCGGTCGAGTCAAGCCCACCTAGCCCACCACCGTCAAGTCTGCAGAGACCATGAGTCAACCTCGTCAGCTATCAATCCACAAACCAGCCTTCTAGAGAACTGAACCTCAAGTCCTACACTATGAAGTCCTCTTTGAGAAGTTCCTCAAAGAATCCAGGGACAGGAAGAGAAAAGCCTACCCATCCACCCACCATCTGTCCCTCCCTTCCTCCATCTCTCCTTCCCTCCCTCCCTTCCACTTCCTCCCTCCTTCTATATCTAAATTGAAATGTATCTACTCCCTTCCTCCACCAACACATGTGTAAAGGGTGTGCTCCACCTCCCAAGGACCTTCCCCTGAGTCTCCCCAGGCAAGGAGGCAGGCAGGCTGCAACAGGCCAGGCCGCTTGGATTCCCAGCAGGAGACTGGAGCCAAGTCCCACACCTTCCCTTCCAACTATGCCTTGGTACTGTGCCCTCAATCTGACCCAAAAGGGGGAGCCCCCTGAGTCCCCAGACATCCCCAGTATCTCTGTTGCCCTCAGGCCTCTTCTCACTGAGGCAATTAAGACCCATCTTTCCCTCCACAACAGATCCTCCCAAAGAGGAGCCTCCTGGAGCCTTCTGGAACTCTTGTCGATGGTCCTGGAGAGAGCCCTAAGAACTGGCCACACTCCCTCTAACTGTCCCTCTCTGGTGGGAGAGGTAAAGCGCATGCTTGGGACAAACCCCAAGTCTGGCAGGTGGAGAGGTTGGAGACTCCCTGAAAATATTCTGGTTCCAAAAGACTAACATCACCCTTTCACCTACCGCCCCTCACCTAAGAGCAGAAGCCCCAGGGTGGGTACCACACCTACCCAGCAGCACAGAGAAAAGGAGTTGGGGGGGAGAGCCTCCAAAGGTAACTGGTCCATGGGACCCCTTGGGGAGAGAATTCATCCAGCCCCTTCACATTCGGGTGGCAGTCCTTCCCCAGAGACAACAGTACAGCCTCCATCCACTGGCCTTCTTGGCCTCCCATCCCAAACTCTCAAGATCAGGGCAGCCAAAGGACCTTTGACCTTCCCCAGAGCCATCCCAACTCCACTTTCAGAACCTCCCTAGAGAGGATGCCAGGAGGAAGCAACAGAGAACAGCCGTAATTTTTCCACTCAAACAGGGCGAGGAGCAGTGGGAACTTCCTCAGAGATCTCAAGCGAGGTTCACAAACCACTGGGCTGTGCTCGCCCCACAGCCCGGCACACACCCCACACCATACTTACTTCCTAAGTGTTCCCAGGAGCCCTGCTTTTGCCAGTCTGTTCTTAAAGCTACACACATCCCTCCGAGGTTCTCAGGGGAGGGAGGGCTCTGAGGAGGTGTGGCTTTTTGTAACCATGCCCAGTGTGTGTGTTGCTCATGGGCCCATTCCACCCATTCCACGCCTCCTAGAGATTCCCGGGGGGCCCTAAGCCCCGAGACGCTCTCTGGGGAGTGACTGTGTTCAATGTGAGCAATGTGTTCTGGAGAGGTTGTGTGAACAGTGTGACCGGGGTTTCTGGGCCACCCAAAGGCAGCCCAGCTGGCTCAAACTCATTTTCCCTGGAGAATCTATTTTCCCACCACCCAAGAGCAGCAGCAGCCCTTGGCTGGATGGAGGGCAGCAGGACCACAGTTGCCAGGAAGAACAGGACAGTGGTCGCCATGGCAGCGGAGTACTCCCACCTGAATTCCAGAGGAAGCCTGTCTGGGCCTTCTGACTGAAGTCCAGAAAACTCAGCTTGGCCTTCGGAGGGAAGGAAAGCCCCTGGCATCTCGCTTCAGGGGGAGGAATTCTCCTACTTCCTACTGCCCCTACACACACAACCTAAGCCTGTGTTCAGAATGCTTCTTCTCAAACTGGGAGGTCCCGAGACCCTCTCCCTCAACATTAGCCCAAGCACTGCTTTCAGAATCGATCCGCTTCGACCATTTCTAATCCCCACCAGTGTACACTCTATTGTTGGCCAAAAACTGTCCCCCACCAAAGACATCTACACCCCAATCCTCGGCACCAATAGCACCTTGGACGGCAAAAGGTGCTTCACAACGTGACCAAATAAAGAATTCTGAGGAAGCAAGATGATCTTGGATTATCTCAGTGGGCCCAGCACAATTGCAAAAGGCACCCCGCAGAAGCCTGGGTCAGAAGTCTACAGGATGAGAATGGGATAGTCAGAAACCGAGATGGAGAGAGGCTATGCCGCTGTCTTTGATCACAGAGGAAGGTGCTCACAAGTCAAGGGGTACAGCAGCCCCTGGAACACAACCCCATGGGCCCAGAGTAAAATCTGACCTCCCTAACTTGAAGACTGGGGAGTCGGGGGTGGGGAGAGAGCTCAGTGATTAAGAACACTTGCTTGCCGGGCGGTGGTGGCGCACGCCTTTAATCCCAGCACTCGGGAGGCAGAGCCAGGCGGATCTCTGTGAGTTCGAGGCCAGCCTGGGCTACCAAGTGAGTCCCAGGAAAGGCGCAAAGCTACACAGAGAAACCCTGTCTCGAAAAACAAAAACAAAAACAAAACAAAGAACACTTGCTTGCACAGAGGACCCAGGTTCAGTTCCCAGCACCCGTGTGGTGACCTTAGACATACATTCACGCAAAACACTCATACACACATTTAAAAAAAAAAATGAAGTTTAATGCTTAGGGGTGTGTGTGTGTGTGTGTGTGTGTGTGTGTGTGTGTGTTACAGCAGAAGTAGGAAACTATTATGTTTCTTTCCACTCTAATGATTCCGGGTATCACTTGACCCATTGGCCCATGAAGCTGATACAAGTGTTTCTTCTGGACTGTCTGTAACGGGGCAAGACACCAGAAGGTGCTCCATAAATGCTCACCGGGAGAACTGCAAAATCATACCTACAACACCTCTCACCGCTCCCAGAGTCAGGAGAAAGCTACACAGTGGTTGAGATCAAGACCGAAGCCAGTTCCTCCCGGAAGTGTTCACATTAGTCACCGCCAGCAAGAGTCCCATGAGCCCAGACACAGCCAGCATCAGTGACTGATCACTCACCCCAGCAACCTTTCTCGTCAGCCTCGCAGAGGCTGCCCTGCCGTGCCACAGACTCAGTGATCAGTCATCAGATACTGGAGTTAAGACGAGAGCAGTCAAGTCTAGACACTGGGCGGCAATGATAAGGCCTCCCTATAAATATTCCAAAAAAAAAAGCAACCTACCAAGAAGTTTCACACACACAGAGGAGGGCTGTTACTTTTGCTCACAGCTGGGGTTAGTCAGTACAGCTTCTGGCAAACCTTGTCACCATGCAGAAAAAGATACAAAGTACCAAGAGGGGAAGCAGGTGAGGCCTTGGAAGCAGCCTTGCAAGGTCCCAGAAGGCCATGCCAGAGGCAACTGCAAACCTATCTAAAGTGCCCGGAAGCCGCCACTTCTCTCGTCTCTAGGTTTAAATGTTTTTTTTTGTATTTTGATTTTATGTGTATGTGTGTTCTGCCCACATGTATGTCTGTGTGTACCACTTGTGTAACTGGCACCCATGGAGTCCAGAAGAGGGCATCGGATCCCCTGGAACTAGAGTTACAGACGGTTGTGAACCACCATGTGGATACTAGGAACTGAACCCAAGTCAGTGCTCTAACCACTGAGCTTTCTCTCCAGCCCCTCATCTCTAGGTTTAAAGGGATCAAGGTGGGGCTGAGGATAAGTGGTAGATTGCTTGCCTAACATGTACTAGATCCTGGGTTCAATCTCCAGCACTTACGTATGTACGTACGTGTACATATACACACACACACACACACACACACACACACACACATACCACATTCATGCTCGACCACTACTACTAATTAGCAAACTTCAAGGTCAGGGCTCCAAAGTCCAGCCCCGAAAAATTACCCATGCTATCAGTCATCACGTCCCTCCCCCATCCCCCATTTGGAGAGCTGCTTGTTTTGACACCTAGAATAGGCCGATAGGGAGCTGACTGCAAAAGGAGAAAAGGAACCACACTTTCAGAGCTATCGTATTTGTTACTGGAACAGCTTCAAAGGCACAGTGGGATCTATTGGGGCCTGCAAAACGCCCTGGATTCATACCACAGGCCTGGGAACCCGGTAGAGCTGATCTGAAGTCTAGGTCCTCTACTTCCCCACAACTGTATGTGGCCTTCGGCTTCATCTGTCCACCAGCAAGAGTGGTTCCAATACTGTCAGCCTCACCGATTGTCTCCAAGACCGGAGGACAGCAACCTGTACACATCAGGATGCAGGAAGCCAACCAAGAACCCGAGAGAGAACGCTCGCTCCCAGAGCACCAGGATGAAATGTTTTTCTGACTTAGACCTTATTTTTCACCCACCCACACCTCAAATTATGACTCAGCAGGTAAAGGCTTTGCCACCAAGCCAGGTGACAGTGAGTTCGATCCCTGGAACCTACATGGTGAAAGAGAGAACCAACTTCCTCAAGTTGTCCTCTGACCTCCACATGATGTAGTGTGCATGCACACACACACACACACACACACACACACACACACACACACACGTGTGTGTGCGAGCGCATGCGCAAAATTAATAAATATAAAATAAGAATAATAGAGGTTCAAGTCAAACTCGGTGAACCAGCTTGTCCTATCCCTTCCCACTAAACCAGTGTTTATCCATCTAGGGTCCCAACACAGCTCAGACCGTGATCTCCCAACCTCACTCTTAAGAGCAGTTCGGCTGATACTCAACACCAGCAAGCATAGGTCAGGCAGAGCCCCACGGCTCTCGCTGCAGGACGCATTCCTCGGCATTCCATAGGGTGAGATGGCTGGGATGTGGGGAACCACCAGCCCAAGCGGAATGACAGTCCAAGCATTGTGGGAGCAAAAGCACAAAGAAGTGACCAACAATTCCATCCTTCACACTTGTGTTTGAAGTACAGGTCCAGATGGACTTCTGGGACGGGGGACATAAGTCACCGCAGCAAGGAAGAGAGCCAGTGTTCCTAAGACACCGGGAACAGCAAACAGAAAAAAAGCACACAAGAGTACGAAGATGGTTTGAATGAGATCGGCCCCCAGAGCCTCAGACAGTTGAATGCTTGGCTCACAGTTGGTGGAACTGTTTAGGAAGGATTAGGAGGTGTGGTCTTTGTTGGAAGAGGTGTGTCACTGGGGGTAGGCTTTGAGGTTTCGAAAACCCATGCCAGGCCCAGCCTTCCTCCCCCGCCAACCCCCTGCTTCCAACCTATAATTCAGTGCCCTGCCTGCCTGCGTACTGCCATGTTCTCTGCGATATGGTCACGGATTCACCCTCTGAAACTGTAAGCAAGCCCCCAGTTAAACGCTTTCTATCATAAGCTGCCTTGGGTACGGTCTCTTCACAGCAGTAGAACAGTAACTAAGACACCACCATTCCTCTGAAGGGACCCCATCTCTGTCCCTAACACACTGGATGTACCTCCATGCCCACTCTCACTCAGAGATAACAGTAACTGCCCCTCCTAAAGCGGTGAACTTCAGAATTCACTCTCAAGCATTTATTCAGCACCTACTTGCACAAAGACACTGACGGGGGCAGTCATCACAATGACTCACACACAGACCCAGCTCACAAGGGCTTGTTCTATTAGGAGAAACAAGCGCATCCATCATACCCACAGGGGGTAAAGGGGCAGCCGAGGCTAGGGCACAGCTCAGCGGTGGAGGGCCGGCTAGCATGCTCCAGGTCTTGGGTTCAAGGCCTCGTACCATGAAGACAAAACAAAAATCCAGCGAGTGGAGTTACGAGACGCATGTGAGCTCCAGAAGGCCTCCAGTTTAGAAATTTAACACTTCAGAGCACGATGCTAGGCCCTGGAGACACGAAATGAATGAACACACTGCCCCTGTCTTTGAGGAACCTGAACTCGAGAAGGAAAAAAAAAGGCATGTATACAATTGTTCTACATAACAATGCCTTGAGTGCTAGCCCAGAAATGAACAATGAATAATCAAAAGATGCTAACAGAAGTCCAAGTCCGCCTGGGACCTGCAAGCCTTCCAGGAGGACGTGGTGTTTTGGCTGAGTGACAGATGATGAGTAAGCCAGATGAAGAAGAGATCTAAAGGGGTCAGGAAAGTTGGACTCCAAAGGCCCTGGGATCCTGTGCATCCTGGGGGCATCTGAACTGCACTGTGGGAAAGGACAAGTAGGGCAGGTCTGGAAGATCAAATACCAGGACAGGTGGAAACAGGCTCCAGGAGATGAGGGGAGAGAATATGCAAAAAAAACAAAACAAAACAAAACAAAACAAAACAAAACAAAAAACACCACTTGGGATACCGACTGAGGCTGCAGGTATCCACAGGACCAAAAAGTGTTGGCAAAGAATGCAGAGGCCCAGGACCTGCTGACTCTCCACAGCAGATTTCTAGAAGGCATGGAAGGAGTGGGGGATGGCGCAGAGATCTCTGGCTAAAAAGGAGTAAGACCTACTGCAACTCACACGCAGAGGGAAGATGTGTGTGACCCAAGACCAAGGAGGCATGAAGCGATGTGTTTCCAAAAGGCAGGAAGAAGGGCTGGGATGCAGCTCTGTGCCAAACTGCCTGCCTGTCAGGAAAGCCTGGGGTTGATGGGTGGCACCACATCAAACCAGAGGTGGAAGCAGGAAGATTGGAAGTTCAAAGCCATCCTTCGCTGTGTAGGGAGTTTGAGTCTAGTCTGGGCTATAAGAGACCCTGTCTCAAAGGGGGTGGGGTACAAAGGGACTGTAGGAGCTGTCTATCACCCAAACAGCCTGGTGCAATTCCTCATGACCTGGGGCTATTACCCAACAGGGACCAACCACAGTGATTCCAGATCTTAGCTGGAGGGAAATCTCCCTCTGGGAATAGAGGCCCATAGCTCTCATCTGGGGGGAGGGGGAGGGGGAGGCTGCCCCCAGGGTATCTCCCCCCGTCTTGACTCCTTCCCAATTCTAAGCATGAGACTCCAGGTACAGAAACAGACGCACAAGAGCGCCTTCCAGGACGATGCAGTTAGTTAAACCATCAACTTCCTCATCTCCAGCTTCTCCACAACCCACCCCCTTCCTCTGCCTGGCTTCCCCCAGGGGCCTTCCCCCAGGATCCTAGCCCAGGGTTAGGGGAGTGGCTTTCCCAAGGCCGACCTTAGGGACTCAGACACAAGTGTAAATCCTCACAGGCGGCGGCGAGGTCTTCAGATCTGGGACCTCACACACTTTCCTGCCAGGCGGTGCTGCGGCCCCTGACGAACTCCACCACTCACAGAACCTGCTCCCATCCCCCCCAGTCCCTCACATCCTGGCTAAGAGGCCTCAGCCAGAGGAAGGGACTAAGGAAACTCATCCAACCAGTTTCAGGTGGAGAGAGGAGCCTTCTCCCTCAGTTCAGAGCACACAAAGACCAGAATTTCGACAGTTCCCTCGCCTGTCGCCAAACTCCGGAGGCTACACAGTACACAGGGCAAGGAGAGGCACAGCCCCGGTGGCAGTCCGCTCCACGAAGAGGGAGGCCTTGATACACAAGTGAAAGAAATAGCGAAGTCCACGCAAGGCTCTCTACCCTAGCTCCCCACACCTGCTGGCCAGAGCTATGCAAATGGCAGGTGCTGGCCCCATCCGGCCTGGCACCCATGAAGTTATCCAGGACCCACTGTTCACCTCCTCTACCAATGGTGCCACTTGAATCCACCCAAAACAAACCACCTCCCCGTGGATTCTGGGAAAAGGAAGCTTCAGGAAGAAGTGAGAGATTAACTATGCTTTTCCCACTCTATATGTACATGTATGGCTATGAGAGCGGTAGGATCACCCAACATCTTCTCCAGCCCCCTCAGCTGTGAATGTTTAGAGGAGAGACCTCTGAAATCCCCAAGCAAAGCGCTCCAAAAGCCACAGGACTGCCTGCCTGTTTCCCAGTCACATGACCAAACCTACAGGAAGCACCCGGGGCAAGGTAAGTTGAGGCCACTTAGTTACACCTCAACCAGGTACGGTCCTCCATTTCTGAACCTCCAGGGGAGACTCTGCCTTGTGCCCCAAACCTGTGGCTGTTCACGTTCCCCAGAGGTTGCCAGGCAAGGCTGAGAGTCCCAGAGTCTCCCACCTGCACCCCACTTGTATGCCCTTGGCCTGGTCCCAGAGGGTACCTACCGCTTTCCTCAAAAGGGCTCCCATCCCAACACAAAGAGGAGCCCTGGGGAGGTGGCCAGGGGCTGGGGACCTGCATTCTCCCCGGAGTACGGCAGTCCAGCAGTTAACAGGCTCGGGCTGGGCCAGCAGCAAACTGCCACCAACAGCCTCGGGAATTAAAGTGCCCGCTGCCTCCTGTGAAACCTCTTCAATAAACATCCTATTCAGAACCAGTTCCGCGTGTGGGTCATACTTGCTCACATTTCTCTCATTCCTGATTGCTGGGGGGCCCTCCATGAAAATGTAGCTTCCCACCGCAACTCAGCATGTTCCTGATGGGTGAGGACCCACGCCACAGCCCCAGGGGGTAAGCACCCTGTAGCTGAGGACCACAGATATCTCCAGAGACTAAGCACATGGGACACTAAATGCAGGAAGTCAAACACTGACGACTCAGACAAAGCCAGATCAGTCACCAACACAATGCTCCATTTATGGGGCAGCTTCCCCCACTCAGGCCCTGACAGCCCAGGGCTATTAACCCTTCCATCCTCACAACAGCAAGCTGGAGGGTGGGACAGAAGACACCAGTATTACCCTTGCTTTACGGTCAGGAAAACTGAGGCACAAGCTGTTCCCAGATAGTAAACGAAAATCTCAGGCAACTTTTCGGGAGGTCGTACCAGGCACTGCTCTGGTACATTCACTATGCAGTTTCACAACACTCCCCCACTCAAGGCCATGCAGCTAGGGAAGTGGGAAGCCGAGGCTTGCTGGAATCCAGATCCCTGTGCAATTCATTCACAAGACACACACACACGCACACGCACACGCACACGCACACACACACACAGAAGCCGGAGAAAGAAAGGAATCCTGGCCGACCATCCCTCAGGTCCCCTCATGGGATACCTTTTTTTTTTTTAGGGGGGGCGGGGGCTCCTTTTAAAAGTTAACATTTTGTTGGGAAAAGTTCCCACACTCGACAACCTCCCAAAGAGGCCCAAACACAGTCACCTGGGAATTCATAACTCACCCACAGATGCTTCCAGAAAGAAACCACTTGCGTGACCAGCAGAAGACAGCTGAGGGCAAGCACACATCTTTTGCCCACACGCTCTGTGGTGGGTGGTAGTCATCTGCACACAGCACTCGGGGGGCGAGGGACAAGCATCCCGAAGAAGTACTTTTGTGAGCGTCCTGCCACGATACCCCACTTACAACCACAGAGGGCATGTCCGCGTGGCCCAGGCTTGTGCCCTTAGTGTTCTCCAGGCCTTGTCATTTGTGCTGGCAACTGTGTAGGGAATCGCCAGAAGGTGGCTGATGCGGACGAGCCGTGTGGGCAATGTGGAGAGACATGGTATTTTGTGGGGGACTGTGGTGAAAGGAGAGAGGTGTCCTCCTGGCAGAGACAGAGATACAGGCTTGAGAATGCAGGATGGGGGTGTAGCTCACTGGCCTGCTGCCTGGCCGTACTCAGCCCAGCTGATGCTACAGAATCAAGGCTGAAATAACTTCCCAGGAGTAGAATGCTCGCCAGGCATGTGGGAGGCCCAGGAATCAGCTCCCCCCAGACAAGGTAGAGGATCACTCATGTTTGATCACAGTCTAAAGCATATGCTAGGTGCTGAGGACATAGCAACCAGTAACTTGAGCAAGACACGGTCTCTTCTCGAAGAACTTAGGTGACAGTGGGGTAGATGGCCACAGCAGCAAACAGTTAACATATTTCAGGATAGTACTGAGTGCCAAGCAGGAGGAGAAAAAAAAACAGGAAAAATAGTGTGACTGGAGGGTGACTGGGGAATGGGATCTTCGTTAGGTAGAGGTGACTGTTGAGACACGCACAGTAAACAGCAGCCAGACAGGCAAAACCTTCTAGTAATTTCTTCTACCCCACCTCAACCGTCTACTTCCACTCGTGACAAGCCACACCTGATCATCACCAGTAAACACAGATTTAAAAAATATCTTGCTTTGAATCACTCGTCTCTCCGAATCCCAAGACTGCAAGGGGCTGGCAAGATGGCTCCATGAGAAAAAGCATTTTCTGCTAAGCCTAAGGACCTGAGCTTAACTCTGGGACCCACATAGTTCCAGAAAAAACAACTCCCAGAAGTTATCTTCAGAATTCCACATGCAGGCCACACACACACACACACACACACACACAAAATGTAAAAAAATAACTAAAGCCAGCCTGGCCTACAGAATGAATTCCAGGCCAACCAGGTCTAGAGTGAAACCCTGACTCAGAAAAAGAAAAGAAAGAAAGAAAAGATTATAAGAAACTATGGACAACTCCTCTATGCCAATGAATAAAATAGTACAAACAATGCAAATTCTAGAACACCACAAACCACTGACTGGTCCAGGAGGAAACAAAATCTGAGGAGACAGGTAGCAATTTGTAATTTTAAAAATTAAAATAAAGCCCGGCGGCGGCGGCGGTGGCTCTCACCTTTAATCCCAGTACTCAGGAGGCAGAGGCAGATGGATCTCTGTGAGTTCAAGGCCAGTCTGGCCTACAAATTGAGTTCAAGGACAACCAGGACTGTTACACAGAGAAAACCTGTCTCGAAAAACCAAAAACTAAAAAACTAAAAATAAAAAATTAAAATGAAAGCCCAGGACTAAAGGGCTTCAATGGTAAATTGTGGCAAACATTTAAAGAATCCATACCAATTATTCACAAACATCAAAAAATTAGGAAAGGGACCAACACTCCCCAAGTTATTCCCACTCTGTTTTACTGTGCTATCAAGACCAAACATAAATAAGAAAAGACCCAGACTGTAAAAGGTAAAATAATCTCTTTCTAGATGGCATGATACACAGAGAGTCCAATAAACTGGGCGGTGGTGGCGCACGCCTTTAATCCCAGCACTTGACAGGCAGGGGCAGGCGGATCTCTGTGAGTTTGAGGCCAGCCTGGTCTACAGGGCGAGTTCCAGGACAGTCAGGGCTGTTACACAGAGAAATCCTGTCTTGAAAAAAAGAAATTAAAGAACATCAAATGAACAGGCAGTCATTCATATTCTATCCATATTGAGCACTTAACACTGTTAAAAAAGGCAGTTCTCTTTTTTTGGCGACTCCTGACAGATGCATCTGCAGACTCCGCTCTCCTGATCCTGCCCCGCTAAAAAGCGCAGTCATCAAGACTGCACCCGAGCTCATGTAAGAACACAGAAGCCAAAAGAAGAGAGAAGAGGGGACAGAAATAACACTTCATTTACAGTCAATGGTTTTTAGCAAGAAAATTCAGTTCAGTTGGTGGGGTCTTGTTAGAGAAAGCTGCTCGCTGGGAAGCAGAGGCAGGTGAATCCCCAGGAACTCACGGGATGGCCGCTCAGTGTGCATGCACAGCAGTGAACAAGGGACCCTTTCTTAAGCAAGGTCAAAGACAGGGAACCATGTCCAAGGTTGTTGTCTGACTTACACACTTACACACACACACACACACACACACACACACACACACTCATACACAAATTTTTTTTTTAAATTAAACACAGGGTTACCATATAACCCAACAATCCTAGTCTTAGGAAAAGAAAATCATTAACATATGCCCACACCAAAATGTTTATACATCACATAATCTAATGTTCACAGCAGCCTTATTCACTTTGAAAATGTGTTTACTTACTGGCAATGCTAGGGTCAAACCCAGGGGCCTTGTGCATCTAGCCAAGTACTTTACCACTGAGGTATGGCCCCAGGCAACGGCACTACTCAGAAAAAAGCTGAGGGCCGGGCGGCGGTGGCACACGCCTTTAATCCCGGCACTCGGGAGGCAGAGCCAGCCGGATCTCTGTGAGTTCGAGGCCAGCCTGGTCTACAGAGAGAGATCCAGGACAGCTAGGACTGTTATATAGAGAAACCTTGTCTTGGAAAACCAGAAAAAAAAATTCAAACAGAAATGAATAAACTATATCCATACAATGCCAAATTACTTAGCAATAAGAAATGAATTACTTTCTATAACATGGCACATGTTAGGAGACATCGATGAAGTGAAAACCTCAGGTCCAGCAAAGGAAGCCTGTCATAAAGACACAGTATATGACTCCATTTATACAACATGTCCAGAACAGACAACTCTAGAGAAACAGGAAGTGTTTCGGTGGCTGCCTGGAGGCAGGAGCTGGTGAAAATGGGAAATGGTTACTAATGGGAACAGGTCTTAGGAGTAATAAAAACATCATAAAATTCGATAGAGATGGTTGTGCAACTCTGTGACTATACTAAAAACCAATGCACTGTATATACTGTGTATGGGTGACTTTTAATATATATGAAATATATCTCAGTGAAACCCTAAATAATAAAGAAAGAAAAACATTAAAGATAAGCCAGTAGGGAAAGTATAAACCATCCAATAAGCAATGAGGGAAAATTGGCTAGTGTTGAAAAAAATCATTTTACAAGGTTGACCATGGTTCCATACAAGGTTCTGGAAGCATTCTGTGACCATGACTGTGATCCAGAGGGAAGCTCAGGCATCAGTTCACATGCAAAGGCTCTTCCCTGTACTGCCAGGACCGAAAGCCAGCGATCAGAAAAAATATTCCAGGTACATTTAAAATGGCAGTCTAGTGGGTAAAATCTGTAACGTTTTATTCCTATAAGAAATGAGAGAAATAAGTATGAAAACTTAATATTCAGGATCATTAGGCACCAAAACCACACAGTTCCGAATCCTCAACAGAGCTCAGAACTCAAAAACAGGAGGAAATTCCTGTGAGATAGTTGAGATGGCAGTTCCTCCCTGTCATTTTTCTGGGCTCAGAAAATGCTAGTAGGTGCAGAAGATGCATGGGAAGCATTCTTGTCTTGACAGAGACAAGCACCAGCCCGGGATACCTGGCAATGTTTTTTGTGGAACTGAATTAGTGAGGACCCATCCCAACTCTGCTGTAACCCAAACCCGGGCTCCAGCCCCACAAAGTCAGGACAGAGAACAGTCCAAAACACCACCCCTGTGGTGTCAAAACCCTGGGAGGAGATGGCTAAGAGCACCCGCCTCTGGAGTCATTAGGAAGTTCAAATCCTGAGCTGGGGTGTGGCCCAGATGGAGAGCTTTCACAGCAGGCAGAAGCAGAAGACCCTGGGCTCCTTTCCAATGCCACCAAAAAAAAATTTTTTTTTCCTTTTAAAGGGTAAGGAAAGTTCAAATTTTATCTTTTCTGAGTGTCAGCAGAGCGGTCCTGGGCAATTCACCAGACCTTGGGACTTGGGAGCTGTGAGATCACTTCCCAATTCTCGACATCTTTTAAGAGCCCAGCCGAACGACCTGATTGGGAATCTTTAAAAAATGATGTTTTACACTTCCTTGCCGCCCCAAAACGCAGTGAAGGGTGCATAGCTTCGCCTTTTCTTCATGAGTCAGGGTCACAGCTGCTAGCCAAGCGTCCATCACCACGCTGACGATCCCCAGGCGGAAGGTGTGTTCAGCCATGGCCTGCAAACAAATGACCCTGGGGCCTTCCGCTAGGGCTGGCTTTTCCCGGTGTTTCTGTTTCGGCCTGCTTTCACTGCCAAACTCACCGCTCCACAGCTGCTTTCTCTTTCTCTTCTGACTTCCTCACAGCCCTCGTTCTTACTGCTACCTGTCTGCAATGGGCTCAGTCAGGAGACACAGGCCATGGGGGGAAGTTAACCAGGCTCTGAGGAGGCTGGTGTGGATTTCACAGGCATCTCAAGCCCTGGCTATTTGCTTTTCCTGGCTATGTGCAGATGAGCAGCATGGTGGGGGAGGCTGCCAAGCAGCTGGGAGTGGTGTTGCGGGATATTATGGGACACGTATTCAAAGCTATAAGCACACCCTGCTGTCCTCTTCTGGCCCAATTTGCATGTATGCTCTGCAGGAAGCCTGGAAATGTGGGTCGCAGTGACTCCAGGTTCTCTTTACACTTTGCAAGCTGCAAGAATACCAGGCTGCCTGCATCACTCACTGCCTTGCCTGGTCGGGTTAAAATTAGAATCTGATGTCCTGATCACTAACTTTAAGACAAGAATAGATCAGACCTGGTGGCTCACATCTGTAACCCCAACCCTGGGCAGATGAGACATTGTCTGACCAAGGCCAGGATGGAGATCAGAGAAACACAAACAAAAATGAACGTGAAAACTCCATCCCTAAGGTTTGTCACAGAGGAGCATAAAGCTTATTTGACAAGTATTTATTGTAGCCCTACCACACACAGGCAGTGGGGATGTAGCAATGGTCTACACAGAGACCGCAAGAACACTAGTTCCCTTTTCCCTACAATAAATATTTGTCCTCTGTTGCTCAAGTCTGGTTTACACACACACACACACACACACACACACACACACACACACACACACACACACACACGAGAGAGAGAGAGACAGAGAGACAGAGACAGAGACAGACAGAGAGGCAGAGAGACAGAGACAGAGAAAGAGAGACAGAGAGAGAGACAGAGTCGGAGAGAGACAGAGAGAAAGAGAGTCAGAGACAGAGAGACAGAAAGACAAGAGAAAGGAGAGGGAGAGGTGTCTTCAAAGCATTAAGAGTAAAAGCTATGAGCTTTTTTTTTAAGGTTTATTTATTTTTATCTTATGTGTACAGGTGTTCTGGCTGCACGGACATCTGTACATCACTTGTGTGCTGTGCCTGTGGAGACTGGAAGAGGGGGTCAGATCCCCTGCAACTGGAGTTACATACAGTTGCTAGCCACCAAGTAGGGTTTCTCTGTAGCTTTGGAGCCTGTCCTGGAACTCACTCTGTAGACCAGGCTGGCCTCGAACTCACAGAGATCTCCTGCCTCTGCCTTCCGAGTGCTGGGATTAAAGGCATGCGCCACCACCGCCCAGCCAGCCAGTGCTCTTAGCCACTGAGCCATCTCTCCAGCCCCTAGCTTTAAAAAAAATAAATAAAAGCCACCTTGACTACCTAGAAACATCCTGTTTCAAAATTTTAAGAAGGGTGGGAGAGCTAGAGTTGTAATTCAGTCAGTAGAGTGTTTGTCTAGCATACATGAAGCCGAGTGTTCGATCCCCAGCACTGCATAAACCAGATGCGGAGTCAGGTGCCTGTAATCAAGGCACCCTGGAAGTGGAGAAAGGCCTGACACTCAAAGTTATCCTCAGTCATCTGTGGAGGTCCCATGTTAGCCTGAGATAAAAAGAACAAAATCAATGTTAAAGTATGTGAATTTATAGGCAGTCCTAAGTGCCTGCCAAATTCATCTTCAAAGACAGCGGAAGATCCCCTCTTGGGATCAGGAGCAAAACAAAATCAGATGTCTCGGTGGGTAAAGGCACCTGCCACCAAACCTGACAACATGAGTTCGATTCCTGGGTCCTACATGCAGAAGGCAAGAACTCCCACAAGCTGTCTCTGAATACACACACACACACACACACACACACACACCGAATACACAAAAGAAAGTGTGATTTTTTTCTCTTAAGTCTTTTTCTTACATTCCTCTCTCCTATCTCGACTCCGACTCCAGCAATCGTCAGAGAAATTCCTAGGATTCTCACTATGTTTCTAAAAAAAGGCTGCACGTACCCAGTACCTTCTAGAACCCTGTTCAGTTTCTATGCTCAGCTCTTGAGGCTGTTCAGCATGGAATGGGAGTTATCCTAGTCCTTGACATTAAATACAAGCATTCTCACCAAAATGCTAGCCCAAACAGCTGTCAAGGTGTGGGTCTCCTTTTCATTTGCTTTCTCAGATGGCAACAGCTCACCCAGTGTGCACACCCCACCCCACCCCCCGCCCGTGGTACTGGAAAAGATGAGACGACCAAGCCAGGATTCCTCTCAGGTGGAGGAGGAGCCCCAGCCCCAGCCCGTCACGCCCTGTAGATCATGCTTTCTACGATTGCCAGTTCTGTACGAGAACAAGGATGAGTGTAGCCCTGTTCCTGCTCTCAGAGAGCTTTGAATCAAAACAAGCCAACAAGGCCAGGCATGGGGGCACACCAATCTCAGTGCCTGGGACGCAAAAGCAAGTGGATCACTGTAAGTTTAAGAGGATAATGGTGGTGGTGTGGGGGGGGAGTTCTGGGTCAGCCAGACCCTGTTTCAAAGGGCGGAAAATAACCCAACAAATCAGATCCGGTTAGTTAGCAAGACATGCTGGTCCCCAGACATCCGAGGAGTGGTTAGCATCTCCAGCTAGCATCCTGCTGATCACTGGACTCCGTTTTCTTCCTTCTGACTTTCAGGTACCAAAGTCACAAACTTGCTCGGGGCTACACTAAGCCCTCTTTCTAACTTCCTCTGAGGCTTTTATACCAACTGACAGGCTCCCAAAGTTCCTTCGTCACACAGGGCGGGTCTGGCTGCCTTGCCTGTGCATGCATGTGCCTGCAGCGGCCTTGGAGGAGTGATCTAGCTAACAACCACTTCCCTAGGCCTGGCCCCTCCACAGCACTTCCTGCACAGGAGCAGGGCCCCCAGGAAACCACTGGCCACAAGCCTTGACAACAGCGTTTTAGATTAAACCCCTCTGGAGGAGGATGGTGGTGGTTCTAGCAGAGAAGGGAAGAGACTCGTCACATGGGTTGGTTGGGTGGAGACAGTTTGGATTTGCACACGCCCAACCCTGAGCTCTCAGGGTGTCTATAACTGTCTGTAGCGGCCAGTTGCAATTCTGAGAGTTGAGATTTTTAAAACCCAGGAAAGAGAAGTCAGCCTAGATAACACCACAAGGCTCTACTAATTTCTGGGCCAACAAAATGGCTCAGTGGATAAAGGCATTGTCCACCAAGCCTGATGGACTAAGTGTGGTCCACAGGACCCTCGTGGGAGGACTCCCATAAGTTGACCTCTACATTTTTAACTCATTCTGGTCCCTGGAGAACCCTATCAAAGGTCTTTGTAGGGTGCTTCGGAACCCCTGTCAAGACTGTCTTGTCATCTCTGCACATCTGCCTTGAACAACCTGCTCACGGTGTGTACCCCTCTCCTTTCACCCCCTTGTGCTTGATACACCCCACCCCCACCCCCGGGATAACCTATCCATGCCCAGATGAAGATGAAGAGGGATGGAAAGGCTTCAGGACTGTGAGGCCAAGTGTACAGGCTGGGGACAAAGGTGCGATTCACCAGCTGACTGGACGTGGGGGAATTCCAAAGCCAGGCAGGCCAGGGCTGCCCTAGGTCACCCTGTCTGTCTGAGGGACAATGGCCAGCACACATCTGATGCGAGTCTTGCATCCCCAACTAGCTGCAATCCAGGGTAGCATAGAAAGGCTCACGGCTAGTTTGACTCAAGCTTTCTAGCTGCCCTCCTTCAGAATTCCCTGCTCCTTCCCAGTACTTAAAACGCAAATGCACAGCTTTTCATCCAGAGTCCTAGCACTGGCAGGAAGTATCTGTCGCTACCTCTGTAGAAATAATCGTGCCTAGCTCTACGGGGCTTGCTAAGCACTGCAGACGCGTTATCTCATTGTTCATTCTCACGATGCCACAAGTGGTAGGCACGATGACTAACTCCGCTTTACAGGTGAGAAACAGACTCAAAGGCGTTTAGTCAACAGATCGCTGCAGGGCTAGGAAGCTGTCAAACTCAGATTTAAATCCAGGTCTGTCCAACTCCAAACCCGGATCTTAAATGTCACATCGGGATGCTGACCTGGGTTTCAAGGGATAGATGTCCAGAGCATGTCAAAAAATCTCTCCCCTGGCTGATCAACTCCAAGGTCCCTTCCTTAGGGAACAACTCCTCCCTCCCATGACAATTCACTTTGACTTTCCCTGTCATATGCTAAGGCTTTTCAAATAGCACATCTTGTTTTCTGTCATCTGTCCCTGGTGCTGTGTCCCCGATGTCCAGTATTCACACATAGAAGACACTAAATAATAATGGGTGAATACATAAAATAGATGTAAGATGAATGAATTTAAGGTGGGAAAGAGAGTATGTACAGGTGAGTGTTGGAGGTCCCAGGGTGAGCCTGCCAGCTCTGTAGGACCCTGGGGACGCCTGAAGAGGTTCCCCACCCCACCCCCAATGCCCAAGTTGTCCCCCCTCCCCGTCCCCCCCATCCTCTATCAGTAGTAATTCCTAGCTGCCAAACCCCCTGCCCAAGGGCTTCTAGAAAGTGGGGGAGGAGGGTAATGAGTAGGGCGGGCTCTAGCCCTTGAACAAAGGCCTGTGGACATGCAGCTGGCCAGGGAGGCGGGACAGGGCAGTGGCCTGGGCCAGAGGGACAGCCCAGGATGGCTGGACTGAAGTCAGCCCTCAGTCAGTGCAGCTGCAAGAGCAACACCTCCCATCACCGCAGCCCCCTCCTCCACCCCCAACCCAACAGAGAACTGCTTCACAATTAACCCTCCAGGGCCACAGCTTGCAGCACCCTCCCAGGCTCAGGACCGGAGCCTGCACAGGGTTCTGAGAGGGCAGTGGGAGTCGAGAGGCAGGCCTGACATCTGGGACCCACACCTTCCCCCACTCCAGGTCTGGTCATCTCTCAGGCCATGGCCTTTGGCCTGTTCTGGTGTAAACACACTGAGTGACCCTGAGATAGCAGTGGGGTTGCTAAGGCCAGTGTTTACTCTGAGGCTAAGATATTACAAGCCAGAGAGTAAACGGTCACCGCAGGCTCCCGGTGTCCACCATCTCCTGGGTTACACATGGGACATATCCCAGCCGACGCTTGAGGCCCCCGTGTAGCCACTCACTACACAGCGTTTCTTCTTTTATAGGAATTTATGGTGTCCTTCTCACACAGGCACCTTCTTCTGATCGGTACCACATCCCCCATTAAGAAAAACAGGTACTCTGTATGGAAACTGAGTCAAAAAAGGTAAGTGAATTGGGGAGAGGGTGGGATCCGGCCACGGGCGAATCATATACACAAAACGCCTCAGACACTCCCGATATTCGATGTAACGCAATAGGGCCAGCATTAAACATCTGTCAAAAACCCACTGGACTCAGTCCAGCGGCCCTTCCACTCTCCTGGCTGGGCGACCTTAGCCCCAGAGCGGCTCTAAGACAGACCACCCTTATCAGCCCAGACTATGTGGAGGGATGAGACCACCCCCTACTTCATTCCCAATTCCCAGTCGAGAAAGGGAGGACCAGCAGAGGCAGCAGGCAAGTGAAAATACATGGACAAACGGGAGATGGGGGTCTGTGAGCCATCCAGCGAGCCCAGACCCACACAAGAATAATAGTAACAGAAGAGCTGACTTTCTGGTGTTCAGTCCCTACGTTTTTTATGCTGGGCTTTCATGAGCCAAGATTCCAGTCTAGCAAAGGAGGGACTGGAAGGAACTCTCCAGAAGGCCAGACACAGCAGGAAGCATCTTCTCCCTCTCAGAGCTGTCATTATACTCCACGCTAATTATTTCTTGAGCAAGGGCCATGTGATTGGAATGCATGAAGAGACACGGCTTGGGAGACTGCGAACCCCGAGTTTTTTTCTGTAAGGTGCTACGGTGCCGGTCGGTTCTTGGGGGGCCCTGAGAGAAGCCTAATAGCCCCTACATCTACCAAGAGTTTAGTGAGTGACTGAAATGGATACTCTTACTCTGTCTTTAGCACCACCTCGCCAAGCCGCTTTTCTCCACCCTACAACCATTATATGGCTCGTTCCGTTTTTTGTTTGTTTTTTGTTTTTTTGTTTTCAAAAGTAGCTCCAGAATAAACGTTGCCACCGAAGCAGCCTCCTGAACAACTGCAGCTTGCAAGCCTTGTCCAAGCTTCCTGACTCGGAAGGTCTGAGAGGAGGGTGCCAATAACCAAACCAGTGGAAGGAGTGGGAGGGCTGGGCTTTTAGGAGCAGCCAGCAAGCGGCTCTAGGCTTGCAGGTCCTGGACGCTCTGTTTCTGGCATCCACTCTAATCCGCCTAGATAGGCAGTTGAGCTTCCCAGGAGCACGCACCGTGTGGCACCAACCCGGAACAGGCTGAGTGCCTACGAACTCCTGGGCTCGCGGGACCAGAGGCGAGTCCTCCTAGAAGGGCCCACAGTCCCGGGCAGGCACCAACTAACCCACTGGCGCCAGTGCACACAAGGGGAATGGGGTGGCGGGAATGAAACTCTACGAAGCCACCTCGAGCCCGGGCAGCTTTGGTTTCCGGGGTGGGGACAAAAAGTGACTCCCCTTACGACCTTCCCGCGCTCCAACCTCCTCCGAGTGCGTCCGAGGAAGCCCAGGACCAGGTCCTCATCCCACAGAAGGCTAGCCCGGGGTCCCCGAAGAGTGCCGCCGATCGCGCACGGGCAAAGGGAGAGAGGGGCAAACCCGGGGACACTCACCGAGCCGTGGCCGCCCCGCCGGCTCGCGACGCGCAGGGCGCGCGGGGCTGCCCAGGTGGCGCCGCCGCGAAGCGGGCGCCGAGTTTGAAAGTCGCTCTCGGAAGCGGCTGGGGCCGCCGGCCACTCCCGCCCACGGCTGGCCGCCCCGCGGTCCCAGCCTCCTCCCGCTGCGAGCACCGGACTTCGGGGGTCCCCAACACGCGCGCGGCTCCCCAGCACTCGGCAGGAAGTTGCGGACGAAGGGAGCCCAGGCGGCGGCGGGAGGGAGGGAGGATTGAGGGAGGGAGGGAGCCAGGGAGGGGCGGACCAGGAATGTTTCCAGTGGGTGGAGACTGCGCTCGGGGCTGCGATCCAGCAATTGGCGGCTCTGTAGGGGCCCCGGGAACCTTCGCGGCGCTGAGTGCGAGCTGGGGTTCCGGCTGGAGGCAGCCGCCCGGGTGGCTAATGATTAACGCGCGCGGCCGGCCGTGTGGGTCCCGCTGGCCACCTCCCCCTGCCATCTGGAGCTCTAGAATCCCAAGACGCACGTGGTGGGGTTACCCTAGTGCCACCAGCCTGATCTCACGCCGACAGGGCGACCCAAACCTCCAGACTGGGTTCCGACTGGGGAGGACCCCGGGCTCAGCCAGCCACCTGGGCTTTCCCAGGGGAAGCACCGGTCTAGAGGGAGAAGGACGTCCTGGTCCTACTGGAGCAGGTCACCACGGCCGCTGAGTCAGAATGGCTCGTCTCGAATTCCTCACCGAAACTAGGTCTCGGTGGCTCTTTACAGTTGTAAAAATCTTAACCTTCCGACGAGAAAGAGATAAGAAGCGCGTAACTTGGGGCTGGGTGGGGCTCTCAGCGGGACTATTCAGTGAGAAAAACAGATTGAGGAACCTGAGTGACCCAGGACCCCATTTAGAATGTGATCTGGGTATCAGCAAAAGGCAATGCTTGGGAAAAACAGGGGGTGGGAGGTGAAGGACATAGAATACGGACCAGTAAGGTTTAGAGCAAGAACATATGTCTTGGTTTTTTTTTTGAAACAGGATCTCAATTAGCCCGGACTGGCGGAGGGTGATCTTGAACGTAATGATTCTCCAGCCTCTACCTCCTGAGGGTTGAGATTACTGGTGTGCACCACCACGTCCTAATTACTGTTTTTATTTTTTGACTTGAGACAGGGCCACATTTCGTAGCCCAGGCTAGCTTCAAACTGTAGGCGCTCCTCCAGAGTGCTACAATTATAGGTGTGTGTTTGTTACTACGCCTCACTAAGCATAAATCTTTCAGCGGTAAAGATCTTAGGGGAGATGAGGTTAGACACTGTCCCAACACCGACCATGAAGAGGGGTGGGAGATGGGAGCCCAGGGTGAGACCAAAGAAGAGGCAGGACTCCCGGGTTAGACGCTGGCACCGGGTCCCTGGGACAGGAATGAGGCATCTCCGCCAGCATTTAGAAGGCCTGGTGTAGACAAGTGAGAATCTCAAATGGCTTATAGAATCCCCTCCACCACTACCCTTAAAAAAAAAAAAATGCTGCTCCAGGGGAAAGCAAGCACCTAGTGTTTTACTGAAGGGGCAGGGCGGGGCGGCGCGAGAGGAAATGGCTTTCAGGTGACTTTGAAACGGGATCCCTGTGAAGAGTAAGGTGTAGACATGCCCTATGCTTGCTCCTGACTGCAGCAGGCGATCCTTCTGGCGGGCCCAGAAAATTAGGCCCACCTTACTTAGTTTACAGGTTTGGCCTGAAGAACGGCAGCACAGGTGAAAGCCAAGATTGCCAGAAAGGGACCGGAGAGATAAAACTACCGGGTGGGATGGAAAAGTGAGATGTCCCACTCTTTCCCGCCTTGCACTTGCCTGGGTTTCGGGTTTCTACTCCAATCTCTTAAATCTTACCAGTCCTTTCCTGCTTATCTTAAACTCCAACTTCCCAGGACGTCCCACCACCCCGCGATTTTTAAACTGTTGAATGCACACCTCACTCCTTAGCCAGGAAAAAGGGCTACCAAGTGCACTGTATTATACAGCCACTAAGGTAGGAAATACACTTACTCCCATTTTGCAGGAAGAATACTGAGTGAGGCTCAGAGGAATTGAGCAGTCTGGCCAAGATCGCCACATCAGCTGAAGCATCGTCTAACCAGAGGCTGAGCAGTCAGCACTGGAGCGTTTACTGTGTTAGCCTTACTTTGAGAATTTTACAAGGACAATTGCGGTTACAGAAGGAGAAACTGAGGCTTGGTCATACAGCTGGTGGGTGGTAGAGCTGGGAGTCCTTAACAGGGAAAACTGCGTTTTAACCAGCTCCTTCCCCACTTCCTTCTAGAAGCGTGTTCCATCCAGCAATTGATTCTAATGCCCATGCCCCGCCGTTGTTTCTAATTGCCTTAATTTATATGCCTGTTTCCTGAAAAGATTGTAATCTCACTTAGGTAGGAAGCAGAACTTATGTAGGAAGCGTTCAATAAGGCTATGCTGCAGCCAGATGAAACAACCCAGGGTTTTTATGAGAAACCAGAGTTTCCTGCCTCCGAACCCAAGAGGCGCTGTGGGGACCAGGATCTCTAGCAGCAGCCCCCTGGCAGCTTTGAGGCTCTGCCTTCCCACCAGGTCTTGCCTCAGCGGCCTCACCCTGCTATTAAATCATTTATTATTATAATAACACCTTGAGTCTCAGTAATGCTTTTCATCTAAGGTCTCAAAGTGTCTAACAAATACAAATTAATTCATCTTCACAGTCCCTCCGCTAGGATGGGAGAACGGAGCTGCTCTCCCTAGTTTATGGATGAGAAAACCAAACAAGCTCAAGTCAGGATGACTCACGAGGAACCAACCAATGCAGGGCTTCTCATCCCTTCCCCTCCTTCGGAACGAAAATTTCAAATCCCACAGACAAAGGCCATGGAGTTTTCACAATAAAGGACATTTCCAAACTGTCATTTCAGCTGCTCTATTGTGGACCACAGGAAAGGGAGGGATGTAAACACAGGAGACAGATCCCCAGGGGCTGTGTTCCCTGGCTTTGAGGAGGAGCCACGGCTTGCTGCTGCTGCTGACGAGAATTCATCCCCAAACATGGAAGAAATCCCTCTAGAAGGAGACCCTATGACATTATCTCAGTGCCTTCAGAGTTGCAACCTGAATTTTAGTAATGATTTCTCAAAGTGTGGTAGAGCCTAGCATGGACAAGGCTCTGGGTTCGAAGCTCAGAACCACAGAAAACAAGCAAGACAAAGTGTAAGTTGCATACAATGAAAGGGAGAGAGAAAACTTCACAGTATCAAATTTTTATGTATTAAAAGAGTGAAGGTCTAGGGTGGCGGTAGAGTGCTTGGGTAACATGTATGAGGGTCTGGGACTGAGACTGAAAAGAAAAAAAAAACAAAACAGGACTACATAGAGACCTTCAGTCCAGACCATAGAGTGAGACCTTGTCTTAAAAAAGAAAGAAGCGCCCCGGGCGGTGGTGGTGCACGCCTTTAATCCCAGCACTTGGGAGGCAGAGTCTCTGTGAGTTTGAGGCCAGCCTGGGCTACAGAGTGAGTTCCAGGACAGGCTCCAAAGCTACACAGAGAAACCCTGGTCTCGAAAAACCAAAAAAAAAAAAAAAAAAAAAGAGAGAGAGAAAGAAAGAAAGAAGCTAGCATGGTAGTTGCACTCTGGAGGCAGAGGCAGGCTGACCTCTGGAGGTCAAGGCCAGCCTGATTTACATAGTGAGTTTCAGGAGAGAGAGATTATGAAAAGATAGCTCAAAGAATGGGAGAAACTTTCTGTAAATGATATCTCAATAAGGGACTTCACTGTAATCCACCAAAAAAGCCTACAGCTCAATAAAAAGACAACCCGTTTTTTAAATATGCAAAGGTTCTCAATAGACATCTTCCCCAAAGAAGCTATATAAATGGGCAATAAGCACATGCTAACAGCATTAGCCAAGGATATGCAAATGAAAAAACGTGGGGAAATACTGCTTCATCCGCTGGGATGCCTGTAACCAGAAGCATGTGACAAGTGAGTGTCCGTGGGGGGGTGGGGGGGTCGGGGGAGAAACCACAACCCTCTCACACTGCTGGTGCATCCGTTTTGCAGAACAGTCTGGCCATTCTTCAAAGGTTAAACATCGATTTGCTTTATGACCCACAATTCCAGGCCCAGGAATGTACCTAGAGAAAGGAGAACACCTGTCCACACATAGCAGCATTATTCCTATCAAACGCACAGTGGAAACCCAAAGGGCCTTCCACTGCTGATGGTAAACAGACCGTCACAAAGAACACAACAGAATGAAGTTTTTCAGTTCATGGGTAAGCTTGAAAGCATACTGCTGAGAACGTGATCAAAAAAGACCCAATATCATATAGCTCCATTTATAAGAACTGTCCAGCATAGGAAGTTGGAGGGCCTGAGGAAGAACTGCTAATCAGTTCAGGACTCTAAAATACAGCGGCAGTTGCACTAGGTATTGTAACTGTTGAGTTCGTGTTGGGAACTGCGCCCATACTAAACGTGGGTTCTCTCACTGAGTTACACACTTGCCGGAACTGTACATTTGAAATTACAATTTAACCAGATGCGTCAGGCTGGGTTTGCTTGCTTGTTTGTTTGTTTGTTTGTTTGTTTGTTTTGGCGGGAGGTGTTTTGTTGATGTTGTTTGTTTGTGCTGGGGCTTAAACCTAGAGTCTTGTGCATGCTAGGCAAGTGTTCCTCCACTGAGCTATATGCCTGGCCCTTTGGGCTCCTATTTTGAGATAGAGTCTTACTAAGTTGACTAGGCCAGGCTTGAGCCTCCTTAAGGTGGTAATCCTCCTGCCTCAGCTTTCTGAGTAGTTAGCTTATGCCACCAGTCCCAGCTCCACACTGCTCTGGAATTCCAAGTGACCCTCTTGCCACCAGCCTTCCTTATAAGTAGCTGCCTCCATCCCTGTATTAGCCAGGGTCCACTAGAGCAGTGGTTCTGAACCTTTCTAATGCTGTGACCCTTTAATAAAGTTCCTCATGTTGTGGTGACCCTCAGCCATAAAATTATTTTCAGTGCTACTTCATAACTGTAATTTTGCTACTGTTACGAATCATAATGTAAATATCTGTGTTTTCTGATGGCCTTAGGTGACCCTGTGAAAGGATTGTTCAACCTGCAAAGGGATTGAGACCCACAGGTTGAGAACAGCTGCTTTAGAGTAAAAGAACTTATACTCTATAGAACTTATAGAATGAATCTCTATATATAAAAAGGGGATTTATTGGAATGACTTACAGGCTGTGGTCCAATAATGGCTAGATGTAAACAGAAAGTCCAAGAATCCAGTAGTCCATGAGGCTGAATGTCTCAGCTGGTCTTCGATACGTGCTGGAATCCTGAAGAAGTAGGCTCTAATGTCAGTGAACTTGCTAGCAAGGTGAGGGCAAGCTGGCAAAGAGTAAAAGCTTCTCTCTTCCATGTCTTTCACTTCCAGAAAGTGAAGCCCAGATTAGATCTGGATTAAAGGCCTGCCTTTTCCCAGCTCAAAAGATCTGGATTAAGGTGTGTCTTCCTACCTCAAAGATCCAGATTAGAAGTGGATCTTCCCAAAGGCTACACAGAGAAACCCTCTCTAAAAAAAAAACAAAAAAAGGCCGGGCGGTGGTGGCGCATGCCTTTAATCCCAGCACTCAGGAGGCAGAGGCAGGCGGATCTTTGTGAGTTCAAGGCCAGCCTGGTCTACAGGGCGAGATCCAGGAAAAGCACAAAACTATACAGAGAAACCCTATCTCAAAAAAAAAAAACCAAAAAAGAAAAAAAGAAAAAAAAAGGGAAGTAGCTCTTTCTACTTCAAATTAAACAAAAATTCCTCACAGGTGTGCCCTCCATCTTTGAGTTTTAGTTCCAGATGTAGTCAGGTTGACAACCAAGATCAGGTCTCTCTAGTAAGTAGCTGAGACTGAAAGTACGCACCAGCCAGGCGGTGGTGGCGCACGCCTTTAATCCAAGCACTCGGGAGGCAGAGGCAGGTGGATCTCTGTGAGTTCAAGGCCAGCCTGGGCTACATAGTGAATTCCAAGAAAGGCTCCAAAGCTACACAGAGAAGCCCTGTCTTCAAAAACCAAAAAAAGAAAGTATGCACCCCCACATCCAGCTGGATTGTGCATTTTAATGGGTAAACTGGGGACTGGAGAGATGGTTCAGTGGTTAAGAGCACTGGCTACTCTTCCAGAGGATCCATGTTTGAGTCCCAGCACCCACCTGGCAGCTTACAATCAGTTGTAACTCCAGTTCCAAGGGATCTGATGCCCTCTTCTGGCCTCCACAGACACTAGGCATGCATGTGGTGCACAAACATTCGTGCCAGCAAACACCCATACATATAAAATAAATTGATGGATTTAAAAAAAATACATCAGGACATTTTTTTAATTAAATGGGTAAAGTTTTATGGCATATGAATGTGAGGCCCTCAGGGCCACAGAGAGACCCTGTCTCAATCAAACAAACAAAAATCTGTCATCATATCAGCATCTTAGGCTGAGTGAGGGGGCCAGGGAAAACTCAATTCTGCATGTCAGTGGAGAAAGCTGTATGAAGTTATAGACTCACTGTAATTCAGTGCCCTAAAATAATTCAAAGTCGTGTGGCCCCAAGTCTCCCCAAAGCAACTGACAGGGAAGGTTTATAACTAACTCTTAGAGAGGGCTGCGGCCTCTTGGGGGGAAATGGTCCCCTCCTTTATCGAGAGCTTCCTCTGTCCTTGGTGTCAGAAAAATGTGACATCAGAAAGGGGAAGAGGCTGTGGGGGAAGGGAGAGGATGAACTACCCCATGTACAGCTCGCTGCCACCCCACGGGCCGTCGGAAGGACATTCGAGGTTGTTCGACTCTGTCTGCAACAGAAGCGTTTGCCAATCACTTGCGGTTTTTCAAGAAGCGGGGAGCCCGTGTGAACCACTTTTGGAGATCACTTATGTTCACTTCCTTATCAGTAGATAAAAGGGCCTCGTCGGCACTCGCAACACCTGAGACAGGAGTTGGCACCCACACATCAGCCTTTGAGACGCTGGGTTTGCTGTAGACACAGCTTGCTGTTTATCCCCTGACTTCTGGCCTGTGGGCTGCTGCTCTGTCTGTGTGACTGTGTGTAGATAGACAAACGGTACCCTGCCCCATGCCAAAGTGAATGAGCGCCTGGGGTAGACCTACTGAGTGAAATGGTATTTTGCGTTGTTTGAGGGGGACTTCTGGATCCTTCTGTACCTAGTTTTTCAGGCACGAGATTCATAAGAGTCATTGGAAAGTTTCTAATTCAGAGCTGATGTGGATCTTCATTCTTTTTGTTGTTTTGTGGGAGTATGATAGGTCTCATGTAGCCAAGGCTGGCCTTGAGCCCCTGATTCTCCCGTACCTACTTTCTGAGAGTTGGGATTACTGGCGTGCACATCACACTCAACTTTAGAATGCATATTTTTTGTTTGTTTCTTTTAATTTGTTTGTTTGGTTTGGTTTTTGAGACAGGGTCCCTGTGTAGTTCTGACTGCCCTGCATCTCGCTCTGTAAACCAGGCTGACCTCGAAATCAGAACTCTGCCTGCCTTTGCCTCCTGAATGCTGGGATTAAGGTGTGTGACACCATGCCTGGCTAGGTGTGTGCATTCTTAAAAAAAAAAATTAGGATTTTCTTTTAAATTATGTGTGTGTTTGTGTAGGGGTATGCACATTTGAGTACAGGCACCCTCAGAGGCCAGAAGAAAGCGTTAGAGTCCCTTGGAGCTGGAGATCAAGGTGTCTGTGGGCTTCTCCATGTGGGAGCTGGGAACCAAACTCTACCCTCAGCAAGAGCAGTAATGCTCTTAACTACTGAGCCATCTCTCTAGCCCCATAAAACTTTTTATTACATTTATTTATTTATTTATTTATTTATTTATTTATTTATTTGTGGGTGTGCACAGACGCATGTGTGCATGTTCACACACACTTACAATCCCCCCATGCTCCAAAAGATGGAAGGGCCTTGCTTGTGAGGCCTCCTGACTTTGGAGTAAGCCTGGCTGTTACATTCAATCAGACAGAGGAGTTCCGCCTTGACTCACGTGTGGTTCTCAATCTTCAACACCTTGGTGAGCAGCAGGGCAGGGCAGGTCTTCCAGGGACTCCACTGGATCCTTCCAAAACAATGAACAAGAGCTTAATGAGTAGGTAATTGCCCAGCTGCTTGCACAGGGAGGCAGTTCTGCTTGACTGTAATTGTGGCTTGTGTTTCCCTCGTTGGCCTGTGAGTTCTCAGCCCTGGCTCTCCACTCTGTCTTTACTGAGATGACTTGAGCGGTCAAACCTGCAAACCCACGGAACCCACTCTGCCTACCCTTCCCTTGGTTTCTCCACCAGATCATACAGGAAACAGGAGTTGGTTAAACCACTCGAGAACTGTGGCCCAGCCTCTAGAGTCTCTCAACTCCTCAGCAGCTTGTCTAGGGAAGTGGGGCATTAACACAGGGGTGGATGGCATAGCTGAGCATTTCCCCCTGCACAGTGAAAGAGGCACAGGCCGTCCTATGCTTGGCTGCCAGGTGCTCCTACCAAAACCCGCAGCTGCTTCGTGTGGGATCGACGGCCTTCCTCTGCCACCCCCTTGTTACCCTCTTGTACGCAGTGCGGCTGTTTTCTTCTCATCCATACAGAATTTCCACCTTCTCTTTGAATCCGGAAAACCTTGGATTCTGCTCTATTAAAACAAAACCAGGCCGGGCGGTGGTGGCGCACGCCTTTAATCCTAGCACTTGGGAGGCAGAGCCAGGCGGATCTCTGTGAGTTCAAGGCCAGCCTGGGCTACCAAGTGAGTTCCAGGAAAGGCGCAAAGCTACACAGAGAAACCCTGTCTCGAAAAACAAAACCAAAAAAAAAAAAAAAAAAAAAAAAAAAAGCTTAGGGTTGTGGATGCAGCTCAGCTGGTAGAGTTGCCTATGCCATGCAAGGAGCTCTGGGCTCCATTCCTTGCACACACACACACACCAGGCTGGAATTCTAGCACCTAGGAGATGGAGGGAGGAGACAGGAGGGTCAGAAGTTCACAGTCATCCTTGAATTTTAGGTCATCCTGGGCTGTGTGAGACTCTTTCTCAAAGACAGAGAGAGAGAGAGAGAGAGAGAGAGAGAGAGAGAGAGAGAGAGAGAGAGAAAGGGAGAAAGAGAAAGAAAGAAAGAGAAAGAAAGAAAGAAAGAAAGAAAGGAAGGAAGGAAGGAAGGAAGGAAGGAAGGAAGGAAGGAAGGAAGGAAGGAAGGAAGGAAGGAAGGAGGAGAGGGGAGGGAGGGAAAATAGATGAGAGAGAGAGAGACCGAACAAACATGGAATCTAGGGGGTCAGGTCACATATCCCACATGTCATATGATCCTTGATGGCAGGGCAAAGACATGAACCCAGGCCTCTCTGCAGCTTAAACCTGTGCTCTTCACCGCCAAAATTGCCTGCCCCTGACAGCCAGGTACTCGGCCAGAACAGGGGAAGTGGGAGCAAGTTCAACAAATGAAACCCCAGAAAGCTAGACCTTATTCTGCTCTGTCCAGTGACCGGAGTTTGAGAACCTCTGTGCCCGACAGCGAGTAACAAACCTGTCTCGGGGCTTGGCAAACGAAAGAGAAAAGGAGAATGAAGCTCAGGAGAAGGGACCTGAAAAAGCAAGTCTCCGAACACACATGAGGTTCCCAAGCCAGCAGCAGCCCCGTCACCCAGCAGTCCGGCTGACGGAACTTGCAGAATATCTTGGGCTACTGAGGTAGCAAAGCTGAGTGTGCCAAGCACCCCTTAACAGAGTGGGCTTCCTGCTGGCCTTAGAGACTCCTGCAGACTCCTGAAATTGTTCCTAGACTCTTCCTCAGCCCCGGCCGGCCGGTTCAGTACCCCTCTCCCGGAGGATGTTGTTACTCCAATGCATCGCTCCCTCCCACTACCCTGTGGTCCGTCAAAGGACTTGCTTTTTCTCTTCAGGGCTTTTCAGTCTCTTTGGAAGGTCGGTGTATCAATACCCAGATGAGAGCCACAGAGGACGTGGTTTCTGTTTTCTTCAGGTTTATCTAGTTTTATTTTCTGTGTATACATGTTTTGCTTTGTATGTTTGTGTACCACAAGCATGCCTGGTGCCCTTAGAGGTCAGAAGAGGACATCAGATCTCCTGGACTTGGAGTTACAGGTGTTTATGAGCCACTGTGTGGGTGCCAGAAACTGAACCTGGGTCCTCTGGAAGAGCACGTGCTCTTAACCACTGAGCCACCTCTCCACCCCACCCCCACAGAGTTCTTTTTAAAGTTTTGGTTTTGCTTCATGAGATATGTTAGGTCCCAAAGAAGCCGAGGTGCCTACTAACATATTGAGGCCGATGGGTGCCTGCAGCCACGCTCTCTCAGCATGGCGAGTACCTGTTACAGAGTCCTGGCTCCTCTCAAAATTTCTCATATACACCCCCACCCCCTACCCCTCCAGCCCCTCAGCTTCCCTTCCGTTCCCCAGCTTCTCTCTCCTTATAATCCAGCTATTTCTACCATGTTCTTCTCTGGGTCCTTTCTCCTTTCTCTTTCTGTCTCTCTGTCTCTCTCTGTCTCTGTCTCTCTCTGTCTCTCTCTGTCTCTGTCTCTGTCTCTCCTCTCTCTGTCTCTGTCTCTCTCTCTCTGTCTCTCTGTCTCTCTCTCTCTGTCTCTCTCTCTCCTCTCTCTGTCTCTGTCTCTTTCTGTCTCTCTCTCTCTCTCTCTGTCTCTCTCTCTCTCTGTCTCTCTCTCCTCTCTCTCTCTCTGTCTCTCTCTCCTCTCTCTGTCTCTCTCTGTCTCTGTCTCTGTCTCTCTCTCTGTCTCTCTCTGTCTCTCTCTCCTCTCTCTCTCTCTCTCTCTCTCTCTCTCTCTCTCTCTCTCTCTCTCCCCTCTTCTCATGGCCTGGTCTATTCTGCTGGCCATCTTCAGCCTGAACTCTTCCAGATGCCTCTGGCCATGCTCACCCTCATATCAACAATAAAAACCTTCTCCTGAACCATGCCCAGGAGCAGTCATGTCCTCATTTCCAGTCAGTCAGAATCAAACCCAGGGCCTCATACAGGCAAGCATGATGCTTCTAAGCTAAATCCTCCACCTCTTCTCCTTTGGGTTTTGAAACAGGGTCTTGCTAATTTGTCTAAGCTAGCCTTGAATGTGGGCTCCTGCTGCTTCAGCTTCTTGAGGAGCTGGGGTTCTCAGCATGCGCCCCCACACCCTGCTAGCTCTACCCCTTGAGCAATCCATCTAAGCTCCCAGTACCTCAGTTTGAAGGAGAAAACACTGGTAGGCGGTTAGCACACAGCTAGCTACTAATGGTTTGCTGCTGCTGTTTGTCTGGTCGGTTGGTTTTCTTTTTAAATTTCAGATCACCAGTCCTGGCTTTCCGAGTCCAACTGCCACATCCTAGTATCCTTATTCCTACATTGGGTCAGAGATTTGAATAGCCAGAAGAGACCCTCGTTCTACTCAGTTAGTCAGTGTGCAGAATCTTTAACAGATGTGGCTTTCCTGGGGTACTTCAGTTCATAGTTCCGTATCTATGAAGGTACTTAACCACTAAGCCACACGCCCATCAATCCATCAGTGCATCCAATAGTCATTTGTTGGCTGTCCTGATTACCGGAACTTGGACACTCAGTCTAAGACATGGTATTATTGCTCCAGGGGAAAGCGAGTAACCAAACCAAACAACTCCAAAACAAATAGAAAAGATTTGCCGGTCTCTGTTCTCCAAACTGTATTTTCTGTGTGACTGTTTCTTATTGTACCTGAAGGGAAGGAAGATATTCCAGCTCCGCCCCCAGGTTTAACAGTGACTCAGAAGGCATGTGTTTGCTTTTCAAAGAACAAGGTATGTGCTTGTCTCAAGGATCTTCTCACCACTCAAGAGGCTTTTCAATTTTTTTTTTTTTTTTTTTTAGTTTTTCTGAGACAGGATTTCTTTGTGTAGTCCTGGCTGTCCTGGAACTCACTCTGTAGACCAGGCTGACCTCCAACTCACAAAGATCCACCTGCCTCTGCCTCTCGAGTGCTGGGATCAAAGGCGTGCACCACACCACTCAGCTTAAATTATTTTTAATAGCTTGAATGTTGTCAAATCCTGGGCAATTTTAGGTTGGGGGAGGATGTTTGGGAAATGGCTGACTGCCGTTCAGACTCACATCTGGTGGGAGAAACCCTATAGGGAAATTAATTCTAAATGAGGCTCTTAAGGAACCCAAGGCGATTCTGTCAGCACTCAACACCTGACGGGGTATGACTTCACCATAGCCTCAGTTCTGAATACACACTTGCACTTCATACTGCACATGCCCACACACCATGCAAGACTCACAGACTGGACGCTATGAAGTGCAGGGTTTTTACAAAGTTTTCTGCCCTCATAGAAACATGAGAGTTTATGGGAAAAAAAGATCTTTACTATTTTCCCGCCTTTCTCCTTCAGCATGAAGTATCAACTTGGTGTGTCTTTGGATTTTATTGTGTTTGAAGTTTGATTTTAAAAATTGCTGCTTGAAGACTGGAGATGTAGCTTGGTGATAATGCACTTGCCTGGCATTTATGAGGTCATAGGTTTAATGCCCAGTACCGCAAAACAAAACAACCACAAAATTATTGTTTGAGTAACTGACATGAGTTTCATTTTAAAAAAAAAATTAAATGGGGAGGGCTGGAGAGATGGCTCAACAGTTAAGAACACTTGCTGCTCTTCCAGAGGACCCAGGTTCAGTTCCCAGAACCCACAGGGTGGCTCACAACCATCCATAGCTCTAGTTCCAGGGCACCTGACCCCCCTCTTCTGACCTCTGAGGGCAGAAGGCACACCCCTGGTACACATGCATGCAGGCAGGCAAACCCTCATACACATAAAATAAAAATAAATGAAACTTTGAAACAGAGGTAGGCAGATGGCTCTGAGTTCGAGGTCTGAGTTCTGAGTTCTGGTCTGCAAAGTGATTTCCAGGACGGCCGGGGCTACACAGAGAAGCCCTGTCTCAAAGAAAAAAAAAAGTTAAAATTAAAGAGAAAAAATTTAAATCATTAAATGAATTTGGCTTGGGATTAGGACAAACTTTCTAACAATTTCTGAAATAGCCCTAAACATACTTCTGCCATTTTTGTACCACCTAGTCATGCAAAGTGGCATTCTCAGCAATGATTATAAAATCATAATATTGGCCGGGCGGTGGTGGTGCACGCCTTTAATCCCAGCACTCGGGAGGCAGAGGCCGGCGGATCTCTGTGAGTTCGAGGCCAGCCTGGGCTACCAAGTGAGTTCCAGGAAAGGCGCAAAGCTACACTGAGAAACCCTGTCTCGAAAAACCAAAAAAAAAAAAAAAAAAAAAAAAATCATAATATTGATCTACTTTGAAAAACATAGATGTTCCATATCCTGAAATTGCAGTGTTCAGCCAACTCTTAGGGGTTGGGAATGCGGCTCAGTTGGTAGAGTGCGTGCCTAGCATGCACAAAGCCCTGGTTAGATCCTCAGCACTAAAGAAGCAGGCCTACTGGAGCACTCCTGTAATCTTAGCACTTGGGGGGTAGAAGCAAGGGGATCAGACATTCATGACTATGTGACTTTTGGCTCTCTGGCAAGTTCAAAGCCGGTGGCTTGAGCTGTATAAGACATAAAACCCCTCTTTCCCTCCAGAATTAATTTTTTTTCTGGGTGTGGTGGCACACACCTTTGATTTCAGCATTTAGGAGGCAGAGACAGGTGGATCTCTGAGTTCAGCTCTACATAGCAAGTTCTAGGACAGCCTGGGCTACAAAGTGGGAACCTGCCTCAAAAAAAAAAAATATTATTGAGGCTGGAGAGATGGCTCAGAGGTTAAGAGCACTGACTGTTCTTCTAGAGGTCCTGAGTTCAATTCCCAGCACCCACATGGCAGCTCACAACTGTCTGTAACTCCAGTTCCAGGAGACACAAAACCTTCACACAGACATACATAAAGGCAAAACACCAATGGACATAAAATAAAAATAAATAAAAAATTTAAAAAATTATTTTCAAAATAATTAAGCACAACCATCTCATTAGTATGGAATTTTCATCATAGTTAATAAATACTAAAATGATATATGTACCAAATAATTATTTCAAAATCAATTTCTCTATGGTTTATCTTCAGAAAATGATTTGTTTATCTGTTTTATATACCAATATACCTAGAGTCATATAAAAAGTAGTTTGTGAAATGGAGTCACAAGTGAAAAAAGAAATTCAGACGCCTGATCTAGAGAAGTGTTGACATGGATCAAAGTATGACGTGGCAGAGTTACACAGTTGGGAGAGACAGCTCCGAGCTCCTAAGAGCTGAGTCCAGCACCCTGCCGTCCTGTCTTCTGGCTCCTTCTCTTCCTCAACTTCATTCTCTGATATGGGTCCTGGCATGAGGCCATCAGATAGCTTTAAGACAGGAATGCAGCCGATTGTCATCAGGCACTTGAATAGCATGCTTGTCTTTCATCTAAGGAGAGCTGGAAGCAATTTGTCTCTAGTTGCTCCCACACTGATAGCCCAGCTGTTTTCTACCTTAAAATTATGTTCCATACATTTTCTGATTCCCAAACATTCCTCAAGGTCTGTTATGTGCCAGACATCAATCACACTGGCCTCCTGTCAGGGCATTGTGTGACAAAATTTTTCCTGGGGAGAAGCAACACAAACATCCACTCACCCTGGGTGGGAAGCCCACGATTGACCCAAGTATCACCCAAGTCCAACTTGGTCAACCATTGGGTTTTACTGGGGTTACTTGGAGGACTATGAGTGAGGAGTTACTTATAGGAGCAGAAGTGATTGAAGACAGCTGCGTCACCAAATCCCACCCCAGCCCAGGTGACAGATCACAAAAGCTGGGAACCTGAAGTTCACTGCAGGCAGTTCAAGAGGCTGAAGAGTGTCCTTTCCAAGTGACTCTGGTCTACCCCTTTTCCAGGCAGTGCTGGTCTGTGTCTGTTTCTTCCGGGCAGCTCAGCATCTCTCAGAGTCTTTGCAGCTTGGCTTGTTTATTCTGAGAGGAAGGAGCTGGTGAATCTGGTCAGTTTCAGGAACTTCCTGAAGCTGTTCTGCTTGAGGAGTTTCCTTTCAGGTTGAAATGTTTCAGTCTCAGGAAACTGTTATACACTCAGAGGAAACTGTTACACGCTCGGAGGAAACTGTTACACAACACAGAAACAAAAAAGCATTAAGGGGTATCTCTGACACTGACCCTGTGGATTTTACTGTGAACAGCGAAATCTTTTAAGTTTCTTTCTAGACAAGGAAGGCAGATGTCTTTGACATTGAACCAGAGGGCAGAGGGTAGGAAACTCACTGTGTGCGTGGTTAGGAAATCCTTTTGAGGCTAAGGGCTCTCAGCAGAGGTTTTTGTTTTCTTCTTTTAGATTTTTTAAAATTATTTTATGTGGGGCTGGAGAGATGGCTCAGAGGTTAAGAGTACTGACTGCGCTCCCAGAGGACCTGGGGTTCAATTCCCAGATGGCAGCTCACAACTGTCTGTGACTCCAGTTCCAGGGGATCCGACACGCTCAGGCAGACATACATGAAGGCAAAACACCAATTCATATAAAATAAAAATAAATAAATAAATTATTTTAGAAGTGATTTTATGCCAAGCAATGATGGTGCACGCCTTTAATCCCAGCACTTGGGAGGTAGAGACAGGTAGATATCTGAGTTTAAGATCAGTCTAGTCTACAGAGTGAGTTCCAGGACAGCCAGGGTTACAAAAAGAAAGTTTGTCTCAAAAAAAAAATTATTTTATATGTTTGAGTGTGTACCCGATGCCCTCATAGGTCAAAAGAGGGTATTAGATACCCTGTGATTGGAGTTACCAAAAGTTGTGAGCCACCATGTTGGTGCTGGGAATTGAACCCAGGTCCTCTGGGAGAGCAGCAAGTACTCTTTAACTGTTGAGCCGACTCTCCAGCTCCTAACTAGCCAATCTGGATTGTCCATTTCCATCTGGCCATCCCTTACAAGTTGTGCTGGCTTGAATGAGAATGGCCCCCATAGCCTCCCCTCACTCTCTTTCTCTCCTGCTTGTGAACCAGAATGTAAGCTCTCAGCTACTGCTCCAGCACCATGCTTGCCTATAGGCTGCCGTGCTTTTCACAATGATGGTCAAGGACTCACCCTCTGAAACTGTAAGCAAGCCCCCTATTAAATGCCTTCTTTTATAAGTAGCCTCAGTCATGGTATCTCTTCACAGCTATAGAACAGTAACTATGACACAGGTCTTTTGATAAGGATTTGAACTTTATCTCTAAGCAAAAGCTTCCTCTCCTGTCAGCCCCAAGTCTTGTAGCCTGATGACTGCATGAAGGTTTGTTTGGTGAGAATGTACCTAAAGCAGCAGGCAAAATAGATTTCCTGTGGAGTCCCACAGCTGTGTGTCCTGTGGAGTCCTGCTGAGTTGTTCTGGAACTTAATCCCTGTTAAAGATCCTGTAGATAGACACTGGTCCCTGCTTCCTTGAAAACCTGGTGGCCAGATTCTCCTTTCAGGGAAGCATTGAAATGCCAAGAGACCCTATTAATCTGCCCTAGGCCACTGCAGAAGGTTAGCCTCTGGATCAGCATCCAAAGAGATGTGATGTCAGCATAGACATCAGATGAGAAGAGCAGATAAGGCTGGTAGACCGTCTCCCCTTGCCAAAATCCATTAAATGGGCTTGGTGATAAGCCAGTGAGCAAGGCAGAATGCTTACCACCAGCCGGAATTCCCGTAGAGGATCTGGAGACTTCTGGACTATAGATGTCACTCTCAGGAAGAGCAGCCCTTCAGAACCTAGGTTGCCCAGGGCTCATACTGACTGGTAAGGTGAGGTGTTACCCAGCTGCTCACCTCTGCTTTTGGATCTCAATGGACCATGAACTATGGGGGACTGGCCGGATGTCAACTTTCAAACACTTCTGACAGAACTGCAGAGGAAAGCATGGAGCAGCTGCTACCGATAATACCCTGTGGATCTTTCCATGCAATGGGAGTGCTATGTTTCTGCAATGTCCATTACAGTAGCCCTGGCCACATGTGGCTACTGGGCAGTTAAAACATGGGCTCAGTCAGGCGGTGGTGGCACACGTCTTTAATCCCATCACTTAGGAGGCAGAAGCAGGTGGATCTCTGTGAGTCTGAGGTAAGCCTGGTCTACAAAGAGAGTTCCAGGATAGCCAAGGCTACACAGTGAAACCCTGTCTTGAGAAAAATTTAATACATAATAATTATAATAATAATAAAGTCAAAGTCAGCCTCAGCTCACAAATAAAGAAACACACACACATATGCAAATCACAGGCACAAACGCACTCATGCACACACACAGAAATATGATTAGTACAACTAAGAAACTGAATTTGTCTTCATATTTAATTGAAATTAATAGCCATACACCATGTGGCTTCAGTAGCCACATACAGCTAGAGACGACATAGTGGGCACTAAGCCTTAGACAACATCCTTCCCCCGTTCACCTCCAGGCCTCAAAAGGAAAAAAAGTAGGATAAATTGGAACACAGCATCCTAATTGGTGGTTGATGGCAGGAAAGGCAGATGGTGTAGACTAGGAAACGAGGAAGACCCCTGGTGTTAACTTCCTTCCTGGTCGCAGACACCAGCTGCTGGACCCTGGCAACAGTCACCCAGCTCTGAGAGCCACTGCCTATGAAAAGGACTTCACCAGAAGTCATCTGAGGCTACCAGGTGGCCATAAAGCCACTGTCCGGTGAGGAAGGAAGTAACTCCCACCCCTCCCAAAAGCCCCAGAGGGAGCACAACCCCCCTCCACCATCAGCTGGGAGACCCTACATCCCATACTCGTCCCTCACAGTGGAAAGTATCTTATGTGGTGTTGGAGGACCTCGGGTCACCCGCCCATTAAGTCAAGTCCCTGCAGGATGTCAGTTCCAGAAGTGTTGATTGAACGCTTTCCAGGTCATCGGAGAAAAAGTGGAACTTATATAATTTCCTGTCCAGGAACAAGCTGTCACCTCACACAGTGGGAAACTCTCCAGCCAGATAGCAGGAGGTTCCACTCACAGCCTCCTCCCGTCTAGAAAGGGACCTGACGTGTTCCCACAGTCAGGGCTGAAGTAACAGGCTTCCAGTAACTCAGGAAACCCAGACTAGCCCTGGACATGAACACCAGGGAACAGCCTCATGATTATTTATTGATTTATTTCTTTAAGTTGAAATTTTAATTTAAAAAATTAAATCTGAAGGCCAGGAATGCATGCCTTCAATCCCAGCCCTGCAGGGGCAGGGGCAGAGGCAGACAAACCTTTGTGAATTCCAGGCCAGCCTGGTCTGCATAGAGAGTTCCTGGACAGCCAGGGCTTTATCAAGAGACCCCCATCTTAGCCAGGAGGTGGTGGCACAGACCTTTAATCTCAGCACTCGGAAGGCAGAGGCAGGAGGATCTTTGTGGGTTGTCTGGTCTACAGAGTGAGATCCAGGACAGCCATGGCCACACAGAGAAACTCTGTCTTGAAAAACCAGAGAGAGAGAGAGAAAGAGAATCTCAAAAACAAAAAATTGTTTTTATTTGAATTTAATTTTTTTTAATTTAAAAAAATGAGCTAAGTAGCCATGAATATCGAGGGCCTAGGTTGGAACAGGCAGGACTGAGAGAAACCATGACAGAGACCCAAGGATCACAAAGAGGACCATATGTCCAGCTTATGCCAGCTTGGTCTTTTCAGTGCACCTCTGTGTTACCCCATGACTCCCATATCAAACTGCTTCAAGCTTCCAGAACCAACCATCTCAAGAGGGTGGGCTTTGCTGGCTCAGGGTGACTGGCTATCAAGAAGATGAAGGTGGGAAAGGGGTCACGTCCCAGCTCATGAGGGACTTCCCACAAGTTCTGGGCTCTTTAGGTGTTGCTGCTGGTGTTTGGTTTGTTTGTTTGTTTTTTTATACAGAATCTCACTATTTGACCCAGACTAGCTTTGAAACTATGATCCCTTTGCATCTGTCCTCTGAGTGCTACCATTTCATGCATGGGCCACCATATTTGAGTTAAGAGTATTTTTTTTCTAAAGAATTGTTTATTTGCGTGTGTCTGTGTGCATATTTGCCATGGGCACAAGCCAGAAGAGAGCTTCTATCCCTGTCCTCCTCAATCTCTCCACCTATTTCTGTGAGGCAGGGTCTCTCCCTGAACCCGAGGCTTGTGTTTCTTTGGTTGGCTGAAAGCCAGCCAGCTCCAGCAGCCCCATGTCTGCTCCTCTTGGAGCTGGTGTTAAAGGCATTTGCAAAATGTCGAGTTTGTGGTGTGGGTGTTAGGATCTAGTCTCTGGCCTCGTAATCATGCAGCACATACTCTTAACTATGGAGCTATCTCTTCAGGTAAGTTCCCACCGTTTTGTTTTAAATGGGGTCTCATGTAGGGAAAGCTGGTCTCCAATTCCTTAGGTAGCTGCAGATAACCTTGAACTTCTGATACTCCTGTGTCCACCTCCCCAGTGCCTAGACCTCAGTATGTGGCACTACACCATGTTTATACAGTGCTGGGGCTCCCTGTATGCGGGGCAAGCACTCTGCCAGTTAAGCTACATCCCCAGCCCCTGAGTGTCCTTTTAGAATAAGCACATTAAGCTTGCACACCCACACACATTACAGCGTTATTCACAACAGCCCAGAGGAGGAGCCAATCCAAACAGTCACAGCTGTACATACAATAGAATATCATTCCCAATGAAATGAAGAACTCCGGTGGCTTCAACATGGTGAACCTTAGGGACATGGGGGTCATTATACTAAGTGAAATAAGCAGGTCACGAAAGACAGACATTGCAAGATCCCATCTGTGTGAGGAAAGGAAAGCAATCAAACCCAAAGAAGCAGAAAGTGGGGTGGTTTCCCAGAGTTGTTGGGAGGTGGAGATTGGGAAATCAGCCCTCAGTGAGAACAGAGTTCCAGGGTTTTTTGTTATTGTTGTTGTTGTTTGGTTGGTTGGCCCTGGCTGTCCTGGAACTCACTTTGTAGACCAGCCTAGCCTCAAATTCAGAGATTGGCCTGCCTCTGCCTCCCAAGTGCTGGGATTAAAGGCGTGTGCCACCATACCTGGCCCCCAAAAAATGTATTTATATTCAAAAAATTTACATGTATGAGTGTTTTGCCTGCATGTATGTCTGTGTATCACGTGAGTAGTTGGTACCTGCAAATGCCAGAAGAAGGTATCAGATGTCCTGCAACGGGAGTTACAGACCTATGTAAGCCACCATGGGGATTCTGGGCGCCAAATCCAGGTCCTCTGGAAGAACAGCCAGTGCTTTTACCCTCTGAGTCAACTCTCCAGCCCTGGATCTTTTACTTTTAGTTTATTTTATATTTAGTTTAGATTATAATATTTAGGCATTTGACTGTTTGTCATTGTGAGTGTAAACAGTGTGCCCACACCACACTTGAAAGTGGTTGGATCTGCCTCCTCACTTGTAGAATGGGAGCACTTACCTCCTCCTCCTCCTCCCAAGGGCTAGGATTACAAGCATGCGCAACCAAGCCCGGTTTATGCATTTCTGGGGATCAAACCCAGGCTTTCTTGCATGCCAGGAAAGCCCTCTACCAGCATCCCACACCCCTCTACCACCAACTTCAGTCAGCTCAATATCTACGTTTATTACAGTTGATAACGTTTTATCCCTCTACCTTATTGACAATAGGTGAGTTTTAGAAACTGAAAAGCATAGTGTTTACCTAAGTAGGAGTGACCCTGCCAATGTCGTTCCCTCTCTATGGATCCAGTGCCAGGGCCTGTCCTGCTACCGAGTACAGCGAGCAGCAGGCTCTGCAAGCTCTTGATGGAGGTGAGGGACAGGTGTTTAATTTACGCGGATTCCTCACAGTGAAAACAGCAATAAAATCAAGGCTGAGATTATAGACAAGGCCTTCCTAAACAAGACGAAATGCTGCGGTGTGGGACCGTCCCTTGTGATCCACCCAAATAAACGTTCACCACCGTCTTTCTGCCTCTCTAATTAGCAGGTCCCTCCTTCGCTGTGAAGCAAAACTCTTTACGTGTATTCCCAGGAGGGCCACCCGTTTTATCAGATCGCCCTCTTCCCGTGTGTCAGGAAGGGCGAGCCTGCTCAGAAGCACAGAACACCAGGAGCACCAGGCAGGGGCATCCACTAAGGCCAGCTCTCCCCTGGTTTCCCAGCGCTCTAGACAGCCATGCTGGGAAGGGGGGCAGGTGGCTGCCAACCTTTCCTTATTTCTCTGCTTACACTCCCATCAGCCCCATAAAACAGCGCAGCGCAGCGCTCCAATCACTTGCTGCGGCTGACGTCACGCGGCAGCGGCAAATCCTGAAAGGCCACTGTGTTTCTAGGTGTGCCGTGGGTATCAGCATCTCTCCTACAGGCCTCCACCTGCCCAGAGCCAGTGAGGGAGGAGGGTGAGCGGTGGAAAAGCAAAGCAAAAAGACCCTGGGAGTCAAGGCGGGTGCCCTCCTCTGCTTCTAAGTTCTGGGATCGGCTTAAGCCTGGGAATGTTTGTTCCGCCCTTGCTTTTTCCGCGGCTGCTCATATCAGGTGTCAAGGCTTTGCTCTGGGTCTTTATGCCTGCAGAAGGGTGGGGGACCTGCTTTTTGGTCTCTGCTGTCCCCTCACCCGCCAGTGCCTACATGTGACGGGCCTATGTGTCTGGCAACATTTGCGGTTAAATGAAGCACAGGAACGCTCAGATGACAGCTCTTGGCTTTGCAAATGCCCTCTCTCTTCAGCAGGTCTCTAACTGTTCCCCGTCCTTCACATCCGGACAGCCGCAGAGCTCACCGAATCCAACTAAGAAGCCTGGGAACAGTTGCCCCTCTTCCGCCAAAGCAAGTGTCTTTGGGTTGGTTTTGGGGGCTAGGACACCCTGCTGCCCCGCCTCCCAATATATGTCGTAATGCTCATCAGACTTCTGGCTGTCTGAGGTTGTAGAAATTAAAAACAAAAGACCCAGAAGCAGGAGAGCTGATACCAGATGGTGGGATCTCGAGGCCTGGAAACAGTAGAAACAAGACCAAGCGGCACATTAAGAACATGCCTAGCCCGTGTCTTCTATGGATTCTTCAACTGTAGCTGGTCCCCTCAAATCAACTAGCACTGACCAGAATGGACCAGGTTGCTGGCTTAGCAAGGGGAACAACAGACTTTTATCAATTTTTCCGAGGGCAATAAAATTGATAACCGCCATGAGTCATACATACCATATAGCCTTGGTTTCAAAAGATCTTGTGTGCACACATCTTGGTGAGCTAATGGGCACGACAGCCCAGGAACTGTTAGATTCCCACCTGTGGCTGTTTTTTACCAAAGGGCCCTTAGACTTTGTCGGAAACTATGGAGTCTCACCTACCGCTGGCGTCATATCCTGGCCTCATGGCTTGGTTTGTGTCCTAGCATAAGACTGAAGAACTAGAGATGTTTGAGCAGGCAAGTAGACACAGAGCAGGGAGAAACAGCCCCCACAAATCTGCTTCAGTGGGTTGCAGGCCAAGGTAGCCCTGTATTACACTTTGGGCCTGAACATTTCTCAAATGATCAACATGTCTTTGTGCAAAGCCCAACAGAGTCTATCTCAAAGGCAACCTGGGCAATCGTCATAACCCACCCACTCTTATCTGAAGAGAAATGACTGGAAAGTTAAAAATATGCACGGTAGCTTTGGGACCTCCAAAATCCGTGATTGTTAAGTTAGCTGAGTCTGAGTGAAACCAGAGTGCTTATTTAAGGTGTCTGTTTGTGTTTGGTGACATTTCCCCGTCATTGTGTGTCACTTGTGTGGCCATCTTGAACCCCAGGAGTTTGGGTTTAGCTTAATCATCATGGGCTTCCACTCTGAAAACATTTTGACTTTGTGATGTGATGTTGGTTTTTATGATGAAGTTGTTGAGAGGAACTAAGATGGAGGCATGTCATTAATGGTTAGTGAGTGCATTAAGGGTCTAGAGTTTGTCTTCTGCACCCCTTCGGCGGTCGCTACCTGCTTTAGTGTCTATTTTATGATACTTATAGTATTAATGGGCAAAATCACATTTACAGGGAATAATGTCTATTAAAAAATTTCTCTGCAGCTTTGTTTGAAATAGCAAAAAAAAAAAAAAAAAAAAATCAAAATAACCTAAACGTGTTACCCATTGAGAACTGGTTTTATAAATGATGTACGTCCTTTCACAACATGAAATTCAATGTGGCCATAAAACAGTGAGGAAACCTTTGGTCCTGCTGCTATGAATCATTCTCCAAGAATCACGGTCAATGGGAGGGGGAAGTAAGGCACAGGACAGTTTTTAGTGTACACGGCCGTCTCTGGAAAAAGGGAGAATAGTGTGTGTCCTGTGTATGTGAAAATGTCTCCTATTAGAAATATAGATTCTCAGCCAGGCGGTGGTGGTGCATGCCTTTAATCCCAGCACTCAGGAGGCAGAGGCAGGTGGATCTCTGTGAGTTTGAGGCCAGCCTGGTCTACAGAGTGAGTTCCAAAACAGTCAAGGCCACACAAGGAAACCCTGTTTCAAATAAAAAGAAAGAAAGAAAGGAAGGAAGGAAGGAAGGAAGGAAGGAAGGAAGGAAGGAAGGAAGGAAGGAAGGAAGGAAGGAAGGAAGGAAGCGGCACAGGCCTGTAATCATGGCACTAGGAAGGCTAAGGCAGAAACCGGAAGTTTCAGACCCTGTGTTAGGTATGTATACGTTGAATGTGCGGGATGATCCACTTGTATTCTGTGAACATGTATTAGTCTCGTTGGTTAATAAAAAAGCTGTTCGGCAAGGCAGGGTAAAGTCAGGCAGGACAATCAAACTGAGGATTTGTCTGAAGAAGGGCAGGGTCTGAGAGATGTGAGCGAGCCGCCCAAGAAGCAAGATGCCAGAGGACCAGGAAAGCCACAGGCCACATGGCAATATATAGATTCATAAAAATGGGTTAATTTAAAAGTAAGAGCTAGTTAAATAATGAGCCTGAGCTATTGGCTGAGCACTTCGTAATTAATATAAGCTTCTGCATGTTTATTTGGGACCAGGCGGTCAGGACAAGAAAACTCCGCCTCCATTTACACACATGTTGTGATCAAGCTATGATGAAAGCTCTCACTATTAATGACGGATCCACCCTAGTCTCCACACCTTTCCCACCATCTGGACTGTACCCTCTGAACCCTGAGTCAAAATGTACCCCTCCTCCCTTAAAGCACACGTCTGAGTATGAAGCCATGGGAAAGTGTATTATGAGTATGACCATGTTAAAGAACAGATGCTCCTTGGTTAGAATGAAATTACATCCTGCTACACCATGGTAAGCTGAAAATATCATAAAGTCAAAAGTCATCTAATGCCCTAGTCTACGACACTTTGCAGCACAGCCTACGGTACAGGTGTGGGAGCCCCTTTTCAGGTTCCTAGTGGCTTTACCCAGCAGGTCGGCATAGAGGGGATGGTTGGACCGCGGGCCTGAGTGCAGGTGTCTGAGATGGTCTGCACTTGGCTGTGCTGGGGGGAGGGCTTTTGCTCCACCCCTTGGCATTTCTATAAATACCCTAGGGCAGAGACAGTTGGGCCCGTTGGAATAGGTTCCAGGCCCTCTCGAGGCTATCCTGTATTTTCTATCTGTTAATCGCCACAATCTAAATCCTTCTATCTAATATTTCCTGCTTCCCGCACTCAAGAAAACTCTGGGGAGCTGTGGGGTTGGTGGGTGGCTGCCCCGCATACAGGGCACTGATTGCTTCCCCTGGTGGTCCTGGCTGACTGGGAGCTGTGGCTCAGTGTACTACTGCCCAGCTTCACAAGAGAGATTACAGTAGTGCACATATTTAAAATATGTATCTATATATTTGGGGGGACTGGAGAGATGTCTCAGCAGTTAAGAGCACCAGCTGCTCTTCCAGAGGTCCTGACTTCAATTCCCAGCAACCACATGGTAGCTCACAACCATCTATAGTGGGATCTGATGCCCTCTTCTGGGCATACATGCAGATAGAGCACTCATATACATAAAATAAACCAATAAATCTTAAAAAAAATATTTTGGGATAGCTGAGTAGTTAAGAACACTTACTGCTCTTGCAGATGACCTACAGAGCATCCACATGGTGCTCACAACTGTCTGGAACTCCAGTCCCAGAGGATCCCACACACTCTTCTGGCTTCTGAAGCCACTGTATACACACACGGTATACAGACATAAAGGCAGGCAAAACACCCATACTCGCAAAATAAAAATAGAGAAAAACTTTTAAAAATTATTATTTGACAATTTAACACGTGTATATAATGTATTGTGGTCATTTTCACCTCATTATTCTCTCTCATTCCCCCCCACTCCCACTGAACCCCCTCTTCCCAGCCCCCACCCACTCTCCTGTCCTGTGTTTTGTCGGGTTGTGACTCACTGTGTATAATCAGGATTGCTTGCATTTGCATGGGTGGGAGGTTATTGAGCAAGAGCAGCTTACCAGTGGTTAAGAAAATGACTCCTCATCCTAAGCAACCACTAACTGCCAATAGCTCCTTGGGGAGGGTTAGGGATGAGTCCCTTCTTCTTCCACGGATGTTGAGAGGGTTGGCCGTGTGCAGATCCTATACTGGTAACCACAACTGCTGTGAACTCATTAGCATGACTACATCATGTCTAGAAGACAGCATGTAGCGGCACTCGCTCCCATCCCCCAGATCTTCTTATGTTTTTTTTTCTGCCCCCACTTTCTTGATGTTCCTTGAGCCTTCGAGAAGTGTGTCTTAGTTACTTTTCTACTGCTGGGAAGAGACACCATGACCAAGGCAACTTATAATAAGGGTGAGTTTATTTGGAGTTTTAGAGTTTCAGAGTAAAGTCCATGATCAGTCATCACGGCAGGAAGTAGGGCAGCACACAGGCAGGCAGAATGATGCTAGAGCAGTCCCTAAGAGCTTAGAGCTTGAGACACAACCACAAGGCAGAGAGAGAAGGGCTCAGAATGGCACAAGTCTTTTGAAATCTCAAAGTCCACCCCAGTGACACACCTCCTCCAACACTTCCTAATCCTTCCTAAAAAGTTCTACCAAGTGGGGACCAAGTATCCTACCAAATAGTTGACTCTGGGGGTCCATTCTCCCTCAAACCACCATAGAGGGTGATATCAACGTTCTGTGTAGGGCTAAGCACTCAACAGTTAACGAATTCCCAGCGATTTGACCAGAACAAGTATTCGCATTAACTGTCACCCAGTGCAAAGAGAAGCTTTTCTGGCCAAGGCTGAGAGCAGCACTAATCTGTGGGTGCAATAAATATTTCGAAGGCAACTTGACAGCATATCCACTCAGCAAAACAAAGTAGTAGGTCCCCTCCCTGCACAGAGCCTAGGACCCCCCCCCAAAGCCTTTCAGCAGGTGTGCAGTAATCACATTTCTAAGTTTAGATTTTACTGAAAGAGAATTTCTTTTGTAGCATTGTAAAACTGGAAACTCCAAGCCCGACCATCAGAAGCCAGAGGTCAGCTGGTATTGTATTTCAGTGGTAAACAGTTTGCTAGTATGTGCAGGGCCCCCCGGGTTCTAAATCCAGTACACACACAAACAAGCAAACAAGGACTGTCTATAAAAGTACACATGAGCAACGGAATGTGTAACCTCATGAACAAAGCAGGTCTAAGCGTATGCCCTAAGGTCTTGGGAAGTCTACCTGGAGGAACCCAACCACTGTGATGAGGAAAAGATATGACAGAAAGTTGTACGGGAGCCTATGTGGGTCATAGAAAGAAGGCTGGTCAGGCGCGGGGTAGAGCTAAGCTTGGATGCCTGGAGAGAAGGACTGAGACTCGGAGAAACTAGACAGGCAGTCCTGTGCCTGCGCCTGCTGACGCTGGTATGCCTCAGGCCCAGGCCCAACAACCTTCCCATGCACAGGTAGGGCCTCTCTCAACTTTCTAGACCAGAAGAGTTGGGTATTGGTAGGTGAGGGGCATCAGTATGCCAACAAACACCCAGGAATAGGCCAGGGGAAGATTTTCCCACATACTCAGAAGGATCCACCCATATCCTATCTTTGACATTGAACTTTTGCCGTCTGGTTCTATGAGACAGTCAACATGTATTGCTGTAAGCACCCCAGGTTTGGAGTCTGGGAAAGCAGTGGAGACATTAGACTACCACGATAAAAATGCATTCTGAGCTTGACTCGGGCTCCACCACTTGACCTTGCCATCAAGTTCCAGACCTCCCGTTCTGGGCTTGTCCGGTAGTGAGCTGAACTGTGGGACTATTGGGAGCAGCTGGCTGTGGGCCAGCACATGCTGAGGACTTAATAACCCGTGCCATGGTTGTTACTAAGAACAAAGCCATTTTCAGGGTCTTTGTCAAAATTCCTCATGACCAAATTCCTCCAACTTGCAGAGTCCAAACAGGAGATGGTGGAGGGGAAAGGGAAAAGAAAGGTCATCCTGGGGGGAGCCTTTGGGCCAGGCACCAGCCTGTGCTTTCTCAGGTAGTTTAAATACTAGCCGCCAAAAAGGCTGAAGATGGGCCGGAAAGATGGCTCAGTGGTTAAGAGCTGCCAGAGGACCCAAGTTCTATATATCCCAGTATTCATGTTGGGTGAGTCACAACTACCATCAGCTTCAAGAGATCCAATGCCCTTTGCTGGCCTCCTTGGGCACCCAAACACATGTGCCATGCATACACACACACACACACACACACACACACACACACACACACACACATTAAAAATGCATCTTGTTTTGTTTTGTTTGTTTGTTTTCAAGACCTACTTTCTCTTTGTGTATCCCTGGCTGTCCTTGAACTTGCTCTATAGACCAAGCTGGCCTTGAACTCACAAAGATCTGCCTGCCTCTGCCTCCTGAGTGCTGGGACTAAAAGTGTGTGCCACCACTGCTTGGCATAAAAATGTACCTTTAACAAACAAAAAGAGTCGGGCTGGAGAGATGGCTCAGTGGTTAAGAGCACTTGCTGCTCTTGCAGAGGGCCAGGGTTTGGTTCCCAGCACTCACATGGAAGTTAACAAGCACCTGTAACTCCAGTTCTAGAGGATCCAGTGCCCTCTTCTGGCCTCTGAAGGCAATTCTACACATGTGGTATACAGACATATAATCAAAACCACCCATATCCATAACATAAAAATGAATCTCTAGAAAACAAAAAGTCTGACAAGAATGAGATGTGGTCCAGGGGAAAGGCGGGTAAGAATGGACAATCAGAAGACCAACCTGAGAGGGAGGGCCAGGTGGAGGCCTAAGAGGAAGGACACCCTGAGCCGTAAGCCCTGGCCCTGCCAGGCCTCTGGCCCTAACTCCTGGCTAGGGAGGTACCTCTAGGGGGGATGTGCAGACCATAAACATCTCAGTCAGTGCAGCCGGAGTCACCAGACCTGCAATAATACGCCTTTCTGCCCTGGTGGAGACAGAGGCCATTGTGTCTGTCAGCTGCATCCAGAGGCTTGTGGCATAGCTCGCCTCTCAGAAAGGCTTGATTGTCTTGGGTAACCTCCACAGCCTGGGGCTTCCACCCAGTACATTACAGCAAATTTATAAAGAGACAGCCACTCTCATGGGGGACAGGGTCTCTAGACCCCTCCAGCCTCAGCTGCCTTGAGAAGTCAGGACAGCAAAGAGACATAGGCTGAGGCAAACGCTTTGAGGCAACTTGGATAAGTCAGAACTGGGGGCCGTTCCAGTGCTGTGGAGAGACTCCCACACCCATACCCAGGACGGTGCCTGGGTTAAAGTCTTCCCCGAGGCAGTTACCACTAACGATTTAGGGCAGAACTGAAGATAAGGCATAGTTTCCCTCACACTGAAGACAGGGCGGGTTGGAGATTGAGTACACTGATATCTGGTCTGGAGTCTGTTCTGCTCCACATGTGGGAAGGAAAACAGAACAGTACAGTGGTTCTCAACCTGTGGGTCATGACCCCTTTGGGTGCTGCATTTCAGATCTTTTACATTACGATTCATAACAGCAGCAAAATTACAGTTATGAAGTAGCCATGAAAATATCTATGATGGGGGAGGGGGAGTCACCACAACATGAAGAACTAACTATCTTAAAGGGTCGCAGCATTAGGAAGGCTGAGAACCATTGGCCTAGGGGGAGATCTGTACCTCCTCATTACTAAAGGTAGCCTGTACCCCGTTCCTGGTCTTCTATCCAAGAAGCCAGTTTTAGGAGGTGAGGAGAGAGAGACCTCTTCCATAGAGGAACCTTCTCTCCAGCAAGAATCTTTACCAGGAGGTAAAGATATTTGGGGCACTGCCTAAAATCGTTCCAGACAATGACCCTGTCACTCCCCCCCCCCTTCCTAGGAATTGTCCCTTGGCCACGTCTCTGTCACTGGGAGAGGGTCATGAAGTGTACACAAGAAGGGCCTCCTTTGCCTACCTCCACTTTGTCTCTCAGAGTTCTCTCCGAGCCTCTGCCTGGCCCAGTTCTCTGGAGATTATCTTCCCACTACCTCCTGTCTAGGCGTCTGGAAGAGCCAACACCCTCCTCCCAATCAGTCAACCAAATGAGCTTCCAAAAGCCCTAGGAAGCCAGGCACAGCCTCTCCCTCCTGCGGCTCCAGACCCTGCAGGAATTGGGAGGGAATGTGCCTGCTGGGCTCCTGCCCAGTCCTGAGCCAGGCTGGGCCAAGGGCCTCTCCTTATCCCTCCCCCACAGACACACAGGGCTTTATAGTCAGATTATGCCATGGAAACTATGTGCTCGGCCTGCCCTGTTCACATGGCCTCAGAAGAAAAAAATAACAGCGCCTTCTCACTCTGCCGAGACTCAGAGTCCTAGCAGACCCTAGTTACCAAAGCGGGTCTCTTATGAGAAACAGGTTCTTGTGAAAATCTCAGGAGGACCTGTCTGAGGGGTGCCTCAAATCGCTCCCCTCCTCCAGCCCCCAGACATCTGCCTCCCTCTCCTCCGCAAGTGGAGGGTCCAGGCACCAAGAGCATGCTGCCTTATATGGCAGTTTCCTCTGAGAGCAGTTATATCTCCCTTTTCACTGTCTTCTGCCTTCTTTAGCCAGGCCCCTCCCCAACAGTGGAGCCAGCAAAGATGCCAGGCTGTGCTGGGAGAGACCCCCACCACCACCACCTTGTAGATGACATTGTCTTATGCTGTAGCCACTAACCACGGGTGACCACTTACATGTAATGTTAAATATTTAAATTAAAATTAAGTTCCAGATGATCACAGTGGTACATACCTATAGTTTCTGCTGCTTGGGAGCTAAGGTAGGAGGATCAACTCAAGAAATAGTTCAACTTCAGCCAGGGGCACGTAGTGAGACTGTATCTCAATACACAAACTAATCTATTTATTCATTAATTTTCTCAGGTGCATTGGCCAAATGTCAAGGGGCTACTAATGACTACTATACTGGACATCAAGGAAAGAGAACATCTCCAACACCCCAGAATATTCTGTAGGATACCATTGCCCTGGACCAATACCCAGAATTCTCTGCAAACGACTCTAGCTCACTTGGATCTGTGATGATATCCGGCCTAGGCCTAAATTCCTAGGGCCATACCTCACTGTTAGGGTACACACTCTGAGACCCCAGGATGGCAAAGAAAGTCTGTGGATGAATCTGGGACTTGTGACCCTCAAGGTTCAGAGTACCCCAGGGAAGATGGAAAGGGACACAACATAGTCTGCCTGTGCTGTCCGGTAGGACATGAGACTCTGAGGATGCTAAAACTCCAACTTCAATCCCAGCCTTCCAGGGAGATTAGGAAAGACTGGTTTTTTTTTTGTTTTTTTTTTTTTTTGGTTTTTCGAGACAGGGTTTCTCTGTGTAGCTTTGCGCCTTTCCTAGAACTCACTTGGTAGTCCAGGCTGGCCTCGAACTCACAGAGATCCACCTGGCTCTGCCTCCCGAGTGCTGGGATTAAAGGCGTGCGCCACCACCGCCCGGCCGGAAAGACTGTTTTTTAAGGTATGAAGAAAGAACATATTTTACTCATTACTCAACTATTAATTGGTCAACTAATTTGAGACAGTATCACCTGATAGCCCAGGCTATCCTAAAATTCACTATGCAGCCAAAACCGGCTTCGAACTTGAGGCGATCCTCTTGCCTCACCTTCTCAGTTGCTGGGATTGCAAGTGTGATCCTCCATGCCTGGCGCAAACTTTTAAGAACATTTTAATTACATCTGTTGAGTTCATTTGTGTGGGGGCGGCGAGGGGGATCATTTACTGCAGGTTGTCGACTGACTGTACACTCAGAGTTCTGGCTCTGGAATAGGTGACAGGAGGGAGGTAGAGCAGGGGCCAGTCTCCAGTTCAGAACAGAAGCAGGAATCCTGCTGATGTCAAACTGAACGCAGAAAACAGCAAAGGTCTGTAAACCCAGATGCTGTGTCTCCTCAAAACCTCCCACCAGTGACGTTCAGGGTCTGGCCCCTGCTCTACCTCCTTCATTCCACCTGTTCCTGAGTGTGTGGCCAGAGGAGGTCAGAGGACAACCTGCAGGAATCGGTCTGTCTTCTTCCCTCATGTGGGACCTGAGGATTGAACTCAGGTCATCAGGCTCAGTGGCAAGCACGCTATCCATTGAACCATCTCACCAGCCCCTAAACTTTCAAACGTGTAGACAATTTTTTGAGAACTAATTTATGTACCGTCTAGTTCACCCACTTGAAGTATGTGAGTCTGTGGTTTTTAGAATAGTCACAGAGTTGCATGGTGTCACTGGTCAATCAGAAGCATGTTCACGACCTCAGAAAGAAACCTCATGCTCTTTCATCACCCTAATGGCTAGACATTAATGCAGAGGGAGACAGGATATTCTGGGGTGGTGGCCTGCAAGTGTGAACATGAGCTTGTCTACCCCTCCCCTCTGTGGTCAGCTCCATGAGACCAGGTGTGGTACCCATGTCCCCATCCTGCCCACAGTGGGCACACAGTGCTACTCCCTAGATATTTCTGGCTTTCCTCCTGACATGAGAGGAGACGGGCCATCCTGGACAGAATGAGGAGGATGGGAATCCTGTGAGCAACCATGAGGATGCTGAGCCTGGAGGAGCTTGTGGCCGATGTGGGTAGGGTAACAGTGCAAGCTTATGATTACACGGTGAAGAGACTAGACACCTGGGACCAGAGTTCCCGAAGTTGAATTCCTGGCCCCAGGCTATGGGGCAATGGTGAGCCAAGGCTGTCTAGAGCACAGACACCCTCAAGTCAGTGAGGGAGTGGGCCTAAGTGAACTCCGGGCCTTGTATGTCTGGGATCCTGAGCTTGGAGCTGTCACTGGTGGGAGGTTTTGAAGATACACAGGATCTGGAGCTGCAGATTTTGAGGTCTCTGTGTTCAGTTTATCAGCAGCAGAATTCTGGCTCTTGTTTTTCTGAACTCAGGGTCTGACCCCTGCTCTACCTCTACCCTTTCACCTGTTTCAGGACCAGAGCTTCTCAGAGCCTGGGGTTTTGGGGGGGTGGGGAGTGGGGGTTTGGGGGAGGAGTGGAGGTGGGGATGGGAGGTGGGGGTTGGGGCGGGGGGTGTCGCAGACAGGTTGGGAGGGTGACTGAAGAATCTAGCAAGTAAGCTGAGACTATAATGAACTTAAGAGCTATTCCAACAGGTCCAAACAGGCCTCAGGGAGGATTCAGGAGCCATGGCCCAGGCCACGGTGCTGGATGAACAAAGCTCTTGGCATTGAGCCGAGCAGGAGACCAAGCTGTCCTGAACCTACCTGGGTTGGGCTTGTATTTGATCATTCCTGAGGTGTTGATCATTAGGATGGAGGACATGGAGGATGAGGGATAGAAGAGTGGTCTTCATGGAAGAGGTCAAGGGGAGTGGACATCTGATGCCTCCAGTGACCAAGAGAAAGTGATCTTGTGTCTTGGGTAGTACAGGGGAGCGGAACAGTGGGCTCCCTCTGGAAAAGGCGGAAGGAAGGAACTCACAGTTTTATCTATCTCCCCGCTACTGTCCCAAGTACCACACAGATACTAGGGACTCTGCAAGGTCACACATCTTGCAAGAAGTGGAACAAGAATCAGAACCTGGCTCTGTGGCTCTCGGACCAGGTTTGTCCGATCTGTGGCCAGCGCTCGCTCTTGTGTTTGCGTTTATTCCCGAGGCAGCCGTGGGGAACACGGAGGTGGCCCCTGTTCTTGATGCTTAGGGCCGTGGCATAGCTTGCCCCTAGGAAGTCTCACTGCCAGGGTTCAGTCTTCACCTGTGTGACTCCAGGATCCAGAATGTCTCTGTCACTCCACACTCAGGTTCCAGGAGGTGAAAGGGTAAGCCTTTAATAAATCAGAACATCTGCTTCCTAGACCACAAAAACATACATTTTGTTCGAAAGAAAACGAACAGCGAAATGATTCCTGCGACGTCGGGATTGAGAGCAGCCTAGATAAATCGGCTGGGCCTCAAACAAACCAGCAGAAAGTGGGGCCTGTATTTAAATGTGTTCCACCCCATTGTTACCATGGCTCCAGGTGCCGGCAGCTCATGCTCACCCTGTGTACATCATTAGAGTCACACGGGCAGAGAAACAAGGGGGTCACAAAAAGCCCATTGTGGACTTGACCCATTTTCCAGCTTGACACTAAGTTTAACCCAGGCCCTGAGCTAAGTTACTGCCTCTGGAGTCTTCTCACTGACCCCTGTCCACACCTGGCCGGCATGCCCAGCTCCCTGTGACCTACCTGGCTCTTTCTGCTGTGTCTAAGGGCCCTGCAGAGCAGTGACGGAGCTTTGGCTCCAGTTATGACGTGAGGCTGACCAAGTGAATTTCTCAGAGCCCTGAAGAATACACGGAACCAAGCGATGTCAAGGTCTCTTCTAACTCCTGGGCTGGTGCTTGTCGTCACTCATTCACTGGACTGGCTGTGCCACCTGCTAGGAAAACTAAGGCACCCTCTGCCTATGGCTGGCGCCAAGCAATTCTGGGGGCAAGTGTCCCAGGGCGGAAAGTTGATACTGCGTCAACTGGAGGTGGCGTTCTTGCTGCAGGGACTAGAAAGAAATCTGAGTGAATGTTGATTGACAGGAAAAGAAGAAGAGACATCAGAGTCAGAGGGAGCAGCATGCGGGTAAAGGGAGTTACATTGGAAAATTGCCATGTGCTGTTTAAGCTTGTTGAGAGCAGACTCCAGGAGCAAGGAAACTTTCCTCTCCTCTAAACTCCATGTCCTGGGTCAGGCTGTCCCCAAGGCCCCCCCCCCATACCTCCCCCCCCAACTCTGTCACCAAGAGAGGGAAAAACAAGTAGCTGAGGGTATTAACTACACTGCATTCCTGAGAACAGAAAGGTGGTAAACTGTCCTTTACCCCAGGGTATGAAAGTGTCTACAGTGGGAACAGGAAGCCAGAAGTTTAGCGGTGGAGAGAAAGCTCAATTAGGAGCTCCAGTTGACTGCTTCAGCTTCCTACCCCAGTCAATTTCTGCGGGAGGTTGTAAACCAGCTCTTTGATGAGGTCGCCTTTGATGATGTTTACTCTCTCAGTCGGGGGGGGGGGGGGGGGGGGGGGGTACTCAGTTGTCTCGCTGGATGTTTACAGTGCCTGCTTTGGTAGTATTTTGCTGCCTATCTGCAACTTGCTTTTCATTCTTTTTTTTTTTGTATTTTTCGAGACAGGGTTTCTCTGTGTAGTTTTGCGCCTTTCCTGGAACTCACTTGGTAGTCCAGGCTGGCCTCGAACTCACAGAGATCCACCGGCCTCTGCCTCCCGCGTGCTGGGATTAAAGGCGTGTGCCACCACCGCCCGGCGCTTTTCATTCTTTTACTTTTGTTTGCTATACGTTTAGGAAGCTCACTCATCCAAAGCCTCGAATGTGGCTCTCATCATTCTTTGGACCGTACAGAACGGTGTGCAAAGGCAGAGGTAAGGACCAGCATGCCACAGCCAGGCATCTGTAAGTTAACCAAGGTGATTGGAGCAGAGACTGCCCATGAAGGAGAAAGACAGGAACTTTTAGTCAGGCAGAGCCCGTGGCACACAGGTATGGGGACTCTAGACCTAGAGCGGGTTTAGCAGTGAAAAGTTTCCGTACCCCAATATTAAGCCTCTCCACCGATGCAGTAAATCAGATCAGGCCAAATTAATAAGTCCAGGTTTAATCTGAGCAAAACATTCCCGGGGAATACCAGCAAGGAGGAGAAGCCAGAGGAGAAACCACAAGGGGAAGTCTGTGGGCCCGACCTTAAGTACCCTCCAGGGGTGGAGCCGCTGCTTGGCCAACCTTTTTGGGTAGATGTGGATGCAGATTCAAGTCTGGCTACTTTCCCTGTGAGTTTGGAACCATCCCTCTGGTTAGCAGATGGTGGAGGGTCGGGAAGCAAGACAGCTTCCCTGAGACAGAAAGACCCATCAAAACATGACCTCAGCCACCAAGAAAGACTGAAGTGTAAAGCTAAGGAGGGAGACGAGGCAGTGCAAGACTTCCGGTGCATGCTGGGTGGCGGCGGCGGCGGCGGCGGCGCACGCCTTTAATCCCAGCACTCAGGAGGCAGAGGCAGGAGAATCTCTGTGAGTCAGAGGCCAGCCTGATCCACACAGCGAGTTCCAGGATAGCCAAGGCTACACAGAGAAACCCCGTGTGGAAAACAAAACAAAAACAAACAAAAAAAGACTTCTGGTGAGTGGTGGTTTGGATAAGAATGGAGAGTGGCCCCCATAGGCTCATATATTTGAGTGCTTAGTACCAGGGAGTGGCACTATTTGGAAGGATTTAAAGGATTTAGGAGGTGTGGCCTTGCTGGAGGAAGTGTGTCCCTGGGGGTGGGCTTCGTCCAGCCCGGAGTCTCTCTCTCTGACTACAGTCAGGATGTAGCTCCTGGCTACTGCTCCGGTGTTTGCCGGATGCCATGCTTCCAGCCATGATGATAATAGACTGTACTTCTGAAACTGCGAGCAAACAAGTCCCCAGTTAAGTGCTTTCTCTTATGATAGTTGCCTTGGTCATGGTCTCTTCACAGCTATAGAACAGGGACTAAGATGTGTGAGGAGAAAACACCGGGGACAGATAAGGTGTGAAAGGCAAAATAAGACAAAGGGGTCCATGAAGGGTCTCAACTTCTTTTTTAGGTGGTACTTTGTTTTGTTTTGAGACAGGTCTTGCTATGTAGCCCAGCCTGACCCTGAACTTATGTAGGTAGTTCAGAATGGCCTGGAACTCATGGTGACTCCAGGTTTGTAAACATGCACTACCACTCCAAGCTCAGAGCTTTCAACTTCTGGCATGGGTGCTTTGGGTGGATTTGAAACATAGAGGAGGAACAGGCTTGGGGACGAGAAAGTGGAGTGAGATTTATTACCTAAAGTGATGAGAAGTCCTTCTAGGTTGGGAACCAAGTGCCGTTTTAGAACCTGTCCCTCAACAGACCAACTCAAACACTCTTGGAAAGGGCTGTCTCATTCTTTTTTTCCCCCTAAGGTTTTTTTTTTTTTTTTTTTTTTTTTAAGACATAGTCTCTTTATATGTAGCCCTGGCTGTCCTGGAACTCCCTACGTAGACTAGGTTGCCTTGGAACTCACAGAGACACACCTGCCCCTGTGTCCCAAGTGCAGGGATTAAAGGCGTGCACCATCGTGCCCAGCTATCACTCTTAAAGCCTGAGGAAAGGGAAAGACTCTTTGAGTCCCTCTCAAAGGCATATTCATCATCAGTAAGCTGTGTCTTCTCGGGATATGGTTCTAGACAAAGGGAAGGTAGGCAATATGACAGAAGGAAGCAGCTGGAACGCAGAGGATGAACAGACCACCTGTGGCTGGGAGGGAGCTGTGTGGAGACAAGACACATGTGTAAACTGAGGCAGAACCTTTCTGTCCCATCCTCCCAATCCCAAATACCCGGTAGCTGCTTCCCAAATTACCACACAGAGGCTTATATACCACCCGATGGCTCAGGCTATCTAGCTCTTACATTTAGATTAATCCCATTTCTATTCATCTATGTTTTGCCTCGTGGCCCAGGCTTTACTGTTCCTCCAGCATCCCACTTCTTGGGCAGCTGGCGGTGTCTCTCCCCGACTCCACCCTTCTTTATTTCAGTCCTCGGTGTGATTGTACTGCCCAACCTTATCCTGCCTTGCCATCGACCAAAACAGCTTTATTATCAACCAGTGAGAGAAACACATATTCACAGTGTACAGAAGGACCATCCCACAGCACACTTGTGATCAGCCAGTGTTAAAGCCTGGAGTGGGGTGAGAAGAGCAGAAACCTCCACAAAGGTTGACAGCCTCCTGAAGACAAAAGCGACTTATGTCGCACACCAACAGCATCATAGAACAGCCGCTCCTCTTGTCCGTGCTTCTTTGTGCCCCTGGAGTGCCTGCCCAAAATGAGACGGCTGCATGGTGTGACCAGTCTGGGAGAGAGATGTTAGAAATCCTCCAACCCTACCCAAACTTCCCCTGGCTCAAGTGTGGCCCAGGAGAAACCCAAAAGTCCCTAATGGTCCTGAGGAATGCAGAGGTGGGTGTGAGTTAAGAGCTGGGACCTGCCAAGAGCTCTGGCCTGGAGGGGAATGGGAAGTGAGTGGGACCTCAATGGGTTCAGTTTGCAGAACTAACACAACACAGGAGCCGTGTGAACCATCTGGCGCCCCCTAACTGTGGCTACCCATAGACCAGGTGTGAGAGGGACGCCTCATGGATGCCACTGAGGTCTGCAGGAGATCACGGGGGAGGGGGAGCACCCAAACCTGCGTCTCCTCCACGGCCCAGAGTTAAACCCAGGAAGGGCAAGCCAGAGAGGAAAGACAGAGAAGAGGTAACCCAGGCAGAGGTTTACTTATCTGTCCAGAAAAGCAGGACTCTTGAACTAATTTACAGTAGAATAGACTGGTTCTCTTTAATTGTCAAGCTTAAACTCTCCCAGTAAAGACCCAGTGTGTTAGGACACACCCTCACTCCAGGCACTTAGGAGATGGGAGCAAGATTAGGAGTTCAAGGTCATCCCCAGCTATATAGTGAGGTGGAGGCTGGTCTGGACTACATATGACCTTGTCTCAGAAAAAGTAACATGTAGCCAGGCAATGGTGGTGCACGCCTTTGATCCCAGCACACAGAAGGCTGAGGCAGGCGGATCTCTGTGAGTTCGAGGCCAGCCTGGCTTACAAAGCAAGTTACAGAATAGCCAGAATTGTTACACACACGCCCCCACCAAAAAAACAAAACAAAATAAAACAAGAAAACAACAACAAATGTGTGTATTAATATGATAAAATACTAGTTAAGATGTTATATTAAACAAATGTGCACACCTCTCTCCCACTTCCTACCGACGCAAAGGCACACATGTGAAGTTTGCATCCACTCTGGAGAAAAAGAGCTCTCCCTCTTCAGAATCAGCTTAGCTCTTGGCATGTGATGTTAGACAACTCCTGCAGCTTTACTTTGAGTCAGGTTTATGAGTTATAATTTACATACAGTAAAACCCTTTCAAAGTGCACGCTTCAATGTGTTTTGACAAGTGTGTGCACTTGGATCGCCTTCACCCCAATAAACATCTGAAATAGTTCCATCACCCAAAGGGGGGGTTAGGATCGCTGCCGCAGCCTCCCAATCCGGAGGCCATTGGTCGGATTTCTCACTCGGTCCTTTGCTTTTCCCAGGATGCGATGACGGACACGAAATCGTAGATTATGGAGCTCTTGATACTAAATGTTTAAACACACTTCCTTAACTGCCTCAGCTTCCTCCTCTTTTTCCACTCAGCCTTCTCTGCCAATTGCTTTATATGGACAAGTCCTGGATCAGGGGCAGCCTCCCCCAAGCCCTGCCTAGACCTATTCATATGACGACAGTCCCCAGGGTCAGAGTATGGTATAGAACTGTGGAGTTAGCGTTCAGTCTTGCCAGTTCTCTACTACATTTACCATTTCTCTCTCTCTCTCTCTCTCTCTCTCTCTCTCTCTCCTTTTTTCTTTTTCTTCCTCCTCTTCCTCCTCCTCCTCCTTCTTCTTCCTGAGACAGAGCCACATATAGCCCAAGCTGGTCTTCATCTCTTTATATAGCAGAAGATGACCTTGAACTCCTGATCCCCCAAGCTTCCACTCCTGAGTGCTCATATTTCAGTCACATCTACACACCCAGTTTTATGGGGTGCTGGGAAATCCAGCTCAGGGCTTTTTGCATGCAACTAAGATACATGCCTAGCCCCACATTTTCTTTTCTTCTGGAGGTATTTTCCTTCACCTTAGGGAACACTAAAACTCTGCCTTCAGATCACTCTTGACACATGCTCTCTTCTCCTCCACTTCACCTACCCCAGAAGCCTAGTGCCTAAGGAATCCCATCCATGCACACCACCCATTCCCACCGAGCTTCAAGCATGGCCTCTCTTTTGCACACACGTGTTCCTCTCCTCATCCTTCGCTGTCTGTCATCTTCGTATCTGTGCCCTGAAACATCTTGAGTTTGTTTTTGTGTTTGTTTTATTTTCTCTAACAGAGTTTCTTTGTGTCGCCCTTGCTGTCCTGGAACTCACTCTATAGACTAGGCTGGCCTCGAACTCAGAGATCCACCTGCCTCTGTCTCATGATTTCTGGGATCAAAGGCGCGTGCCACCTCCACTGGGCTATATCCTGAGATCTTGTTTGGCCTCAGCCCCACCTTGCTCCTGCCCATCAGCCTCCAGCAGCATTTGCTCAATTGGTTGGGGGTTTGTTGTTGGTTGAGTTTTTTCTCTCCTTGGTGAAGAAGAAGCAAGAAGCCCCACCACTGGAATCTCGTTCCTGACAGATTCCGAATCTTCAGGACAAGGACTGGGTCTCACCCTCCCCAATGAGTGTTGCCTCCACAATGGTAACGAAATAAAGAGGAGAGATAAGACAAGAGGAACCAGAGTTTGTGCTCAGGGACAAGGCACCGTTTGACCAGTGAGGACCTCGAGGGCATCTGCCTTGCTACATGTGTTAAACACTTGCAACTGACTGTCCCACAGGAGGTAGGTACACAGTCCTTCTCCATCTACCACAGGCATTTCAAAGGGCCACAATCTGGGAAGAGGTCTCCTTGGGTTTCTGCCAGAGAGCCAACTTGGTCTAGGAGAGAAGAGCAGAGGCCCAGGGGAGGTAGAGTAGCAAAGGGTAGAGGATATAGCTTGGGGATACTGGCTCCCTCTTTGATAACTTTTTCTCAGGGCTATTGACTTCTTGACAGAGAGGCCTTAGGCCAGTAGTTCTCAGCCTCCCTAATGCTGTGACCCCTTAATACAGTTAGTTCCTCATGCTGTGCTGACCCCAACCATAAAATTATTTTTGTTGCTAACTTCATAACTGTAATTTTGCTACTGTTATGAATCATAATGTAAATATCTGATATGTAGATGGTCTTAGGTGACCCCTGTGAAAGGGTCATTCAACCTACAGAGGGGTCATGACCCACAGGTTGAGAACCACTTCTATAGGCTATTTACGCTGTGTTCGAGCTTTCTCTCTTTTTTCTTTTCTTGCCTTGAGACAGAGTATGTAGCCTGCTGGGATGCACTCTTCTGACATTTGTTTGACATTGGAGACTGAATTAGCCTGAGTTCCTACCGATACTTTGTCTCTGAAAGGATTCTTCCTTTCTTTCTTTCTCTCTCTCTCTCTCTCTCTCTCTCTCTCTCTCTCTCTCTCTCTTTCTTTCTCTCTTTCTTTCTTTTTGAGACAGGGTCTCACTGTCTGGCCGGCCTAGAGCTACAATGTACATCAGGCTAGCCTCACATTCACAGAGATCTGCCTATACTTGCCTCCCAAGTACTGGGATTAAATATATGTGCCGCCACCACCCCCAGCCCTAGATCACATTGTTTTCATTTCTTACACGTTTTATTTATTAATTGTGCCGGGGACGGGGCACACACATGCCAACAAGCACAGTGGAGGTTAGAGGATAACTCCTAGTAGTCAGTTCTCTCCTTCACCACTTGGGGCCCGCGGATTGAACCCAGGTTTGTCGGGCTTGATAGCAGATGCCTTTACCCTCTGAGCCACCTCGATGGCCCTTAGATCGTATTTCAACCTAAAGAGAAAGCACATGCTTTCTGCTGCTTTCCTGGTTGTCTCTGGGCATCTGTTTTCTCACACCAGTTTGGGCAAGTCTCAAGGATCAGCCCCAAAGAATGGACAAGTGGCTCGCTTCTGCCCCCTAGAGGATGCTGAGAGAGAAGTCGGGGCGCTAAATATGTGCTCAGAGATCCCTACAGAAACAAGAGTAAAACCCTCACTTAATCTAAGGAGACCATCATTTACTCCAGGAAAGGGAGGCAGGCTGGAAACAGGTTGAGGTTATCTGGACCAAAAGTGAGAACACTATATCAGGGTAGACCCATATTTTTTGCTTATTCTTGCTCTCCAGAACTCAGGAATTTTTTTTGTTTATTTATTTGTCTGTTTTGTTCCGTTGGTTTTTCATTTTTTTGAGACAGGATTTCTCTGTGTAGCTCTGGCTGGCCTCGAACTCACAGAAACCCGCCTGCATCTACCTCTCGAGCACTGGAATTAAAGGCGTGCGCCACCACCATCGAGCTGGGAGCACTCATCTTAACACAAGCCCCATATGATTCTTTTTTAAGATTTTTTTATTTCATGGGTTTGTGGGCTTTGCATGTGCACCATATGTGTGCATGGTACCCACAGAGGCCAGAAGAGGGTATTGGATCCCCTGGAACTGGAGTTAAGAAAGAAGGTTTGAGTTATCATGTAGGTGCTAGGAAACGAGCCCTGGTCCTCTTGCAAGAGCAACGGGTCTCTTAACCCCTGAGCCATCTTCTCCATCTCTCCATCTCTCCATCTCTCTGCTCTCCAACACTTTTAGACCGGGGCAGGTGTGGGAAACAAACACACATCATCCATTCATCCTCCAAGAGCTACAAGAACACCTCTCATCTACATGTTTACATGTTTATGTGTAGCCTATGGTGCACCTGAGGGAGCTGAGTCTAGGTCCCTGTTCAAGTGAGGATGGGTCAGTTATCCTGATTGAGAGACTTGGCTTGTTAACTGAGAAAAGGGCTCATTTTCAAGATGGTGTGGGAGTCCATCAGCCACAATGTGCTTGCAGACGTGACTTCACGTGCGGTCTGCTCAGACCTAGTTTCCTGGGCTGTAATACGAGGGAGTGTCCCTCTCTAAGCCCCCTCCCCACTCCAATCAGATCTCTATCTGCAGAACCTAAGCCCTCCCCCTCCCGCAGGGAGGCCTCAGGGAAATATGTCCAGGTGACCTGCCCAGGATGCTCGTCCCCATACCTGTGCAGTTCCTTTTCTCTTTTCTTCCTTAAGAAATTTTTTTTATTCATTTTACATACCAACCACAGATCCCCCTCTCATCCCTCTTCCTCTTGCTCTCTCCCCACCCCCTGCCAACCCACCCCCATTCTCTCCTCCAAAAGGTAAGGGCTCCCATGGGAGGCAGGACCAAGCCCCTCCCCGCTGCATCAAGGCTGAGCAAGGGGTCCCACCAGAGGTAATGGGCTCCAAAAAGCCAGCTCATGCACCAGGGATAGATCTTGATCTTACTGCCAGGGACCCTCAAACAGACCAAGCTATACAACTCCCGTATGCAGAGGGCCTAGTCCAGTCCCATGCAGGCTCCACAGCTGTCGGTCTAAAGTTTGTGAATCCCTACAAGCTTGGTTCAGTTGTCTCTGTAGATTTCCCCATCATGACCTTGATGCCCCTTGCTCATTACAATCTCTCTTCCCTCCCTTCGACTGGACTTCTGGAGCTTGGCCTGGTGGTTGGCTGTGGATCTCTGCATCTGCTTCCATCAATTACTGGATGAAGGCTCTCTGATGACAGTTACATACCTGTGCAGTTTTACCTCCTACCAAACAGCACCTGCGAGTTCCAGAAGCTGCTGGAACCTGTGGCCTCCCTGTCTCCTAGGTTCAGCGTTTCAGGTGTCCTTGCTGTTGGCATTCCCAGCCATTCCGAAGAAACCTTCTTTTCGATGCTGTCTGGGATGGAACACGAACTTTCATTTCAGAGGAGTCCTGGGGAGAAAGTAGAGTTGATTGAAAAAGGAAAATTCAGGCAGTGGTGGCACACACATTTAATCTCGGAAGGCAAAGAGGCAGGTACATCTTCGTGAGTTTGAGGCCAGCCTGGTATATAGAGTGAGTTCCAGAATAGCCAGGACTATCTTGTCTTGAAAAAAAAAGGGGGGGGGGTGGATTTCTAGAGCCCAAAAATCTTGAGATCTGGAGTCCATCATGTAGCTAGAGTTTTCCTGCTTGGCCCACAGTCAGGACAAATTTCTGTCACCCGCCAGTCCAACAGCCGCTCAGACCCAACCAAATAAACACAGAGACTTATATTGGTTACAAACTGTATGGCCGTGGCAGGCTTCTAGCTATCTAGTTCTTACATCTTAAATTAATCCATTTTTATAAATCTATACCTTGCCATGTGACTCGTGGCTTACCGGCATCTTCACATGCGGCTTGTCATGGCGGCGGCTGGCAGTGTCTCCCTCCACCTTCCTGTTCTCTCTATTCTCCTCTCTGTTAGTCCCACCTATACTTCCTGCCTGGCCACTGGCCAATCAGTGTTTTATTTATTGACCAATCAGAGAAACAGATTTGACATATAGACCATCCCACAGCACCATCTGTCTAGGCTTCAAACCCTGGCTCTGTTACTTAACAGCCATGTGACTGGGAACAAGTTACTCACTCTGAGCTTGGTTTCATCATCTGCAGAATGGGCTTAAGAACAACGTCTAAATGCTGTGGGAACCAGGACACCCACATTGTGCTTGCAGACAGTGTGATTTTGCTTATTCTCTCCAGACCTCAGGAATTTATTTTATTTTATTGTCTGTAATAACCAGAGGATGTGGGCACATACTCCCAAGCTTCCTCTCTGCTCAGATTCCAGAGTGTCTATTTGTAGATCCTGAGCACTCACCCAGCATTTAGGAGACTAAAGCACGGAGAGACATAGGAGTTTGAAGTCATCCTGGGTTACATAACAACCTGTCTCCAATCATCACACCCACACACACTCACATATATACTCACACTCACAAACACACACACTCACTCACAAATACACTCACACTGTGGTGTTTCAAAGAAAATGGCCCCCAAAGGGAGTGGCACTATTAGGAGGTGTGGCCTTGTTGGAGTGGGTGTGGTCTAGTAGGAGGAAGTGTGTCAATGTCAGGGTGGGCCTTGAGGTCTTCTTGGTTCAAGCTACACTCAGTGTGGTAGACAGTTCACTTCTTGTTGCTCGCTGCTCAAGATGTAGAACTCTCAGCTCCTTCGCCAGCACCATGTCTGCCTGTATGCTGCCATGTCCTGCCATGATGGTAATGGACTAAACCTCTGAAACTGTAAGCCACCCCAATTAAATATTTTCCTTTATAAGAGTTGCCGTGGTCATGGTGTCTCTTCACAGCAATAGAAACATCAACTAACACACATACACACATATTCACAAACATTCACACGTGCACACACACATGGACTCACATGGATATCACAGGACCACTTGTGTGGGAATTGGTTGTCTCTTTCCACCATGTGGGTCCAAAGAGAGAACTCAGGTCCTCAAGCTTGTAGACAGGTGTCTTTATCCACTGAGCCATCTCAAAGGACCCCGTCTGTCTTTTTCCCAAGACTCTCTCATCGTTTCTTTGCTTCTCAGGAAAGACACATACCACAGATCCATTCTTTCCACCCTGCCTCAGAGCAGAGACATTCAAATAGATAAGCCCTGAAAGTGTCAACCAATCAAACAAGGCCCTCTGAATACATCCACATGGGAGCATCCACCCCCATCCTTATATCTGTAATTCCAGGCCTGGATCTGTACACAGCTATTCTGTTGGGTATGCTTGGCAGCTTAGAGCAGAGGACCAGCATGTTTCCTTCAGCATCTTAGGTAAACGTGTGAAAGAAACCTCCAATAAAGTAAAGCAAAATTCTAACTGGGACGTGTAACACACACACACACACACACACACACACACACACACTCACACGCACACACGCACACACCAGTTAAAATGATGTAAGGTCTTTTTGTTAGTCTGACACTCCCAGAAGTCATTTTTGGGGCGGAGGTGGTCATCTTCACCTCTGACTTCCTCTCTGAAGGTTAATAAAAGTGTCAGTGGTGGACCAAATCCAGGGGATGTTGGCAGCCCTTACAGAGGCACAGATAAAGCACAGCCACACCCTTTTCTCACACTGGGTGCCAACACTGCAACCTTTAAAGCAAACTTTCCTCACTAGCCAGAGCTAGCAGGAGAATCCAGGAAGGCTGGGAGTGGATCCAGAGCCGCTGATTAGCTATCTTTTCCAGAGATGAGTCACTCACTCAGTCATCCAATATATACACACATATGGCAGTGTTTTGTTTTGTTTTTTTCTTAACTAGGAGACAATTCATAGGATATAAAATTCATCATTTTAAAGTTTATAAGTCAATGTTTTGAATACGTTCAGTCTGTCATACCAACATCACCACACTCAGGTTCTTAAGCATTTCCACCATCACAAAGAAGCCAATAGTCACCAGCAGTCACTCCCTACTACCTCCTGTCTCTCCCTGGTACCTCCCTCCCCCAGTCTCTGGCAACCAGTACTCTTACTTTCTGTCTTTACATAGTTGTGTGTTTGGAAGCTGCATGAAAATGCAATCATAAAATATGTGATATTAGTTGTTGGTGGTGGTGCACACCTTTAATCCCAGCACTTGGGAGGCAGAGGCAGGCAGATCTCTGTGAGTTCCAGGCTAGCCTGGTCTACAAAGTGAGTTCCACGACAGCCAGGGCTACACAGAGAAACCCTGTCTCAAAGAAAAAAAAAGTGATATTTTGCATCTGGCTTATTTTCCTTTGGCACAACATTTCAAAAGTCTGTTCATGTTTGTGGTATGTACTAGTACCACCTTACTTCTTATTTCCAAATAGCATCCCACTGTATCCACACAGCACGTTTTACTTCTTCATTCATCAGCTGATGGACATTTGGGTTGTTTCTGCTTGGTAGCTTTGATGGATTATGCTGAGATGAGCATGCGTGGGTGAGGGCTTGAGTGGACATGTTTTCAGTTCTCTTGGACATTGTCTTCATCATGTTCTATTGCAGTGAAGAGATACCATGACCAAAAGCAACTCTTATAAAAGAAAACATCTAATTGAGGGCTTGCTTACAGTTTTAGAGGGTTAGTCCATGATCATCCCGGGGAGAAGCAGACGAGGAAAAGGAATTTGGAGAGAAAAGAGTTTAATTCATCTTACAGCTTATAGTCCACTGGAAGAGCAGTCAGGGCAGGAACTCAAGGCAGGAACCCAGAGACAGGACGTGAAGCAGAGGCCACAGAGGAACACTGCTCACTGGTTTGCTCAGCATGCTTTCTCATACAACCCAGGACCACTGCCCAGAGGTAACACCACCCACATCAATCATTAATTGAGAACATGCCCCACGGACTCGCCTCCACCAATCTGATAGAAGCATTTCTCAACTGAGAGTTCACCTTCCCAGATGACTCTAGTTTGTGTCAAGTTAACAAAAAACTGAAAAGCACAGATGGGGTTCTGGGATAAATGCAAAGACACTCTGGAAATATCAGCCGTAAGAAACAAAACAATCCCAATCAACTAACATCAAAGTCTTCTAATTTAGTGGTTTCCAGAAAGTTCCCACCATATGAGGGCACAACAACTCTACCCAGGAGCTCTGGCAATCTTTGAAGTAATTTATGGAAATATTTAGACATGGAAACGTGAGTAGGAAATGGGGCATAAAGCATGAGAGTGATTATTATTTTTTTAAGATTTATATATTTATTATGTATACAATGTTCTGCCTGCATGTATACCTGCAGGCCAGAAGAGGGCACCAGATCTCATTATACGATTGGTTGTGAGCCACCATTGTGGGTTGCTGGGAATTGAACTCAGGACCTTTAGAAGAGCAGCCAGTGCTCTTAACTGCTGAGCCATCTCTCCAGCCCGAGAGTGATTATTTATTTTCAGTGTTTGTGATTGAAGCCAGGACCCTGTGGATGCTAATCATATATTGTGCTCCTACCACTGAGCTACACACCCCAGCCAAAGGTGTCAATTGAAGAACCAACCCCACAGGCTGACGTGCCTCTCTGTTGCTTCTTGTGAAGGGTTCCAGGCCACACATCTCTTTAAGGCCAAAGAGAATTGATTCCCTTCTTCCTGGCCCTCCCATCTCCATCCTGAGACCTGTGCGGCTATCAGTTCCCTGCATCTGTTCCCAGTATTCATCATAAAAGTATCTCCCATCATTTAAAGCAGCAATGAATTGTTCCAGCTATCAAAGGGAGAAGAGACACTCTGAAAATGCTAGCTATCTCCCAGTGACATGAAACATTGGTTTGGCTCTCAGAAGGCTAAAGCTGCTAATTTTGTTTGGTTGGTTGGTTTTTGTCTTTTTGAGACAGGGTTTCACTATGTAGTTCTGACTGTCCAAGAACTCACTATATAGACCAGGCTAGCCTTGAACTCACAGAGATCTGCCTGCTTCTGCTTCCTGAGTGCTGAGATTAAAGGCATGAACTATCATACTTGACAGGCTGGTTTATTTATTTATTTATCTATCTATCTATCTATCTATCTATCTATCTATCTATCTATCTATTTGTTGTCATTGTTTTTTTTTGCACTTAAAGTTTCTAATTTAAAGTTTGCCTTTCCTGGGTAGTAATGGCGCATACTTTTAATCCCAGCATGCAGGAGGCAGACTCAGGTGGATCTCTGTGAGTTCGAAGCTAGCTCGGTGAGTTCCAGGACAGTCAGAGCTACACAGAGAAATCCTGTCTTTAAAAAAAAAAAAAAAAGAAGTTGGTCCCTTAAGAGGGCCAAATACTAGGGTACAATGGCATAAAGGAAACAGTATAAGGCCTCTAAGCTCCTTTTCCCAAGCTTCACCCTTGGCGTGGGAAATGCCAACAAGCTGAGGGGTCCCATCGAACACAGGCCAGCAGGTGTTGGAGAGGGTCTCGTCTGATCAACTGCTCCTGGCTGGTGCGGGATTCCTGAGGGCCGCAGGCTGGGACTTCTTCTGAGGTCTCTGGGCCGGTAGGACTCCTTCCTCACCACCCTCAGGCGTTTTCTTCCCAGCAGATGTGGCCTGGAGCATTTTGCCTTCCAGCTGTTGTGTCCTTGGCTGGTTCCTGCTCGTCCTCCCCAGATCTCTGTTTTCTCTATGGGATTCTTCAGAACTTTCATTCCCTTCCCTTTTGCAGCGGCTCACCGTGGAAGCGTTTTAGAAATCCACGGGGGCTTTTCGCTGTTACCCCGCCCAGCACATGCGCACCCCGGCTCAGCCGTGAGGAGGCCGCTATGGGCTTCTAATGGGAGAGACAGGACACCTGAGTCCTTCGGCAACAGGAAAGTTCTGCAAGAATGGGCCCTATGAGGGGTTGGGGATTTAGCTCAGTGGTAAAGTGCTGGCCTAGCAATTGCCCTATGGTATTTGTATATCTAACTATGATGCTCCGAGCCTTAAAATTGAATTCCAAGGCCGGGCGGTGGTGGCGCACGCCTTTAATCCCAGCACTCGGGAGGCAGAGCCAGGCGGATCTCTGTGAGTTCGAGACCAGCCTGGGCTACCAAGTGAGTTCCAGGAAAGGCGCAAAGCTACACAGAGAAACCCTGTCTCGAAAAAACAAAAACAAAAACAAAAAAAATTGAATTCCACATTACACACACACAAACACTTTGTTTCTTGCCCAGCTCTGGTTAGCAATGCAACCACCATGGAAACCGGGGAGCACTGACCTCATCTTGTGAAGGATGTTGCAGAATCATCAGTTTTGGGGTAGGGGTGCTCCTCCCGGCCCACAGCAGTTCCTTAGCAGTCTAGACTCATAGTGCTGTCCATTTGGAGGGACCCCTGTGTATAGCCACGGGATCTCCAACTGCTCCTCTCTTTGTTTTCTGTGCAGCCCGACTGGAAACAAGACATAATATTGCGGATCTCTGAGAGTTCAAAGCCGGCCTGGTCAGCAGAACGAGTTCCAGTACAGCCAGAGCTATACAGAGAAACCCTATCTCAAAAAACCAAAACAAGAAAAAAGAAAAGAAGACTTAAAATTTCATTATAAACACCTTCTTATGCTATTGCTGGGCATGAGTGACAGATAGCATTTCCCGGAGATGTCACACCCCATATGTTTCATTGTGCATCACTCGTTACAATGTGACTCTGCCATTCCTGCTTTGAGAAAAGGAATCTATCTATAGCCCCTCTCCCAAATGTGGAGTCGACCCTTTATAATTGGCCCTGGTAATAGAAATTGGCACAATTATGATATACAGCTGCTGAAACCAGGTGAAATAGTTAACTTTATGGATAGACCACAAATGGATGCTTCCATGAGGGTATTTTGAGGTGAAATGAACATTGACATCTGCAGACTTTTTTTTTTAAAAAAAGTAAAACAGATTCATAATATGGGTGGGCCTGTTGTGGAATATTAGTTAAAGATGTGTTACATTCTTTTATGCTATTTGTTTAATGATGCAATGATGTGTTACATTCTTTTATGTTGCATTTGTTTAGCTCTGTAAAGCTGTGTTACTTTGCCTGTCTAACACCTGATCGGGCCAGGTAGTGGTTGTGGTGCACGCCTTCAATCCCAGCACTTGGGAGGCAGAGGCAGGTGGATCTCTGTGAGTTTGAGGCCAGCCTGGGCTACAGAGTGAGGACAGGCTCCAAAACTACACAGAGAAACTCTGTCTCGGAAAAAAAAAAAAAAACCCAAAGTGTGGTGTGTAGTGGGGGACACCTGATTGGTCTAATAAAGAGCTGAACAGCCGGTAGCTAGGCAGGGGAGAGAAACAGGCAGGGCTGGCAGGCAGGGAGAACGAGAGAAGAGGAGGAAGGAGGGAGAAAAGGAGGAGAGGAGGACCCCAGGGGCCAGCCACCCAGCCACCCAGCCACCCAGCCACCCAGCCACCCAGCCACCCAGCCACCCAGCCACCCAGCCACCCAGCCACCCAGCCACCCAGCCAGCCATGGGAAAGAAGGAAAGAAAGGTATATAGAACAGAGAAACGTAAAAGCCTAGAGGCGAAAGGCAGATGGGACAATTTAAGCCAAGAAAAAGCTGGCTAGAAATAAGCCAAACTAAGGCCAGGCATTCCTAGGTAATAATACGCCTCCTGTATTTATTTGGGAGCTTGGTGGCAGGCCCCCAAAGAGCAAAGAGTAAAAAACAAAAAATCCAACTCCATGGTCCTCAAAGGAATTCCCTGAGGAGGTTCGAACCTGCTAGCAGTCTCTGCCTGCCAGCTCACACTGAAGGTCTGTAACATGAACCAGTTCCTTAAAGTAAATCTTGTTCTTGGTTCCCTCTCCCCTCTCTCTTCCTCCCTGCCCCATCCCCCCACTCCCCCCCCATCCTCCCCACCCCCCACCTCCGGCTGCTACCCCTCCCCCTTCTCTTTTGGTTCTGTGTCTCTGAAGAACTCCGACTAATACACGTGGGGCATAAAATGCAACCCAGCCTCCTCCTGCTTCTTTCTTTCTGGCTGTGTACTTCTGGAAACAGCAGTGAGGCCCCCAGCCGGAAACATCATCAGTCCCTGGACTTTCAGGAGCCGTAGACTCAGTCACCAGCCTCCATCAGCCTCTGCCACTCGAAGCCTCAGACGTCACTGAACAGAGAACCGTCAGTTGTCCTTGGTGTGTGTGGTCCTACCCATCAGAAGCCAAATTACAGATGAGTAAGTAGATGTGTTCCAAGTCTTACTTCAGTTTGCTTTTCTTTCTGAGACAGTATCTCACTTCTGTTGCCCAGGCTGATCTTGAATTCACAGCAATCCTCCTGCCTCCACCTCTCCAGTACTGAGGTTACAGGTGTGCACCACCATACCCCACTTATCTTGAACTTGCAGTAAATCAGAGACAGAGGGAGGGCCCAAACCACATCACTCTGGCCTGGATGGATGTCCCTTTCCTTCTTCATAGTGACATCCATCTAGCCCCCAACATCTCGAGGGAAACAGAAAGCCTGGCATTGCTGGCTGCCTCCCAGATCTTTTCAAAGGAAGCAGTTGAGAAAGGCCACCTCTGGCTCCAGATTAAGCGAACCTCACAAGGAACCAGAGGGCCACACTATGAGTGAAGACCCCGGACGGGGAATTTCCTTCACACTTCAGCACTTTAGTCTAGGACTCCGGCTGCAGGATGAAGGAAATAATTCTTGCCAGTGGCTGTTTCCAGAGACCATGCTCACAGTGATGGTGACATTATCCTCCTCGATACAGAACAACCTGGAGCGGACCTGCAGGGATCTCAGCCACAAATCTGGAGAGCTACTTTATATAATGTATGGGTAAAGAAGATGCCAAGAGGTCGAGGAAAGCTTGCTCTGGACCAGGAACCAGACTGAGCCATATATATATAATCTCACTGAACTCTTAAAACATCCTCTGAAGTGGGTACAGGATGAACTTGACCACATAGATGAAACAGCCTTGGCCTTCAATGCTGGTCCAAGTTCAGTGGATTTCAAAGCCCGTTCTCCCGCGTATCTCAGCCTTATCCCACACTCAAAGGCAGAGGGACATGCTGACACTACTATTTGTCTGTGATTTCCCAGACATAAAGACAGGTTCCCACTCAGCCACAGCACAACCACCACAGCATGAACTGGACACCGATTCAAGCGTACCCTCTACTCCATGAACCGCATTCACACGTCACTGTTCATACACTCCCGACCTTCCAGCTGGGAACCCAGGCTGCAGCCTGCATCTGGCTGCAGCTGACTTTAGTCTCCTTCAGTTAGAACAGCCCTTCAAGCCTTCCCATCTTTCATGACCTTGACATTCTGCAGAGCACGGGGGGGTGTGCCCCAGTTTGAATTTATCTAACAGCTTCCTCATGATTTTTGTATTTTTGGCAGGAATGCCACAGAAGCAATTTTGTAGTCTGTCTTGTGGATGTGTCATGTTCTGAGACTGGTGACATCTATTAGGATCGTTACTGGTAGATGTCGAGCCACTTTTAACCAAGCACTTGGGATTGTGCATTGAAAAGAAAACTGCAACTTCTGGGAATTCCGTCCCTCAACAAATCCTTTAAGACTATGGATATCGGTCCAGCTCGATGGAGGACAGTGTGTAAGAGGAGCTCTGGGAATGCATCTGGCAGAAAGGCCGTGTTCTGTAGCCTTCTCCCAGGAGTGGCCTTGAGTGGTTGGAAGGAATTCCTCAGTAAGCCACTCAGAGAGGAGGGAAGACCTCACACAGCCTTCAAAAGTAGGCAAGAGAGCAAGGAGCTGGGCAGTGGGGAAGAACGGCCAGCCGGCCGGCCAGACGCACTGAAAGCGTGCAGCAGACAAGCCAAAGGAAACTGGTAGACAAAGAACGATGGGAGAAAGCAGAGGCGTCTACACGGGCAGGAAGACCGAGAGTTCTGAGCCAGCCTGAGCCTCTGACTCAAAACCAAAACCAAAATTTTAACAGAAGCACAAAACTGAGCAGCTCACAATTCTTGTTGTAAAAGTTGTGATAAAGCCTGGTGGTGGTGGTGGTGGCGGCGGCGGCGGCGCACGCCTTTAACCCCAGCACTCCGGAGGCAGAGGCGGGTGGATCTCTGTGAATTGGTCTACAGAGCAAGTTCCAGGACAGCCAGGGCTACCCAGAGAAACCCAGTTTCAAATAAATAAATAAATAAATAAAAAGCAAGCAAACAAACAAATGAAAACAAAAAGTACAAGACTGCTATTCTGATGAAAACCAAACTACTATTGAAAGCAATTAAGGAATGCCAAATGAACAGATTGTCCTTCTTCATCTATCCATCCTGAGCACTGAACACTGTTAAAAAACGGCAGTTCTCTTTTTTTGGCGACTTCTGACAGACTTATCTGCAGATTTAGCTCTCCCTCTCCCTGCCCGTCCTCTGCCCCCAAAGCATGAAGACTGCACTCCAGATCTCTACGAGTTCAAAGCCAGCCTGGTCTACATAGTGAGTTCCAGGACAGCCCAAGGCTGGACAGACACTGTCTGAAAACAAACAAACAAACAAGTAGTGGTAAAATGCCAGAAGTGGGGGGCCCGTGCCTGAAATCCCAGTGCTCAGGAGGGATGAGGTGTGAGACTTACCAGGAGTTCCAAGCCAGCTAGGAATGAACAAACAGGTGCATAAAATTGTGGTTAAAAAAAACAACAACAATGTAGCATTTATTATTTTAATCATTTATAGGTGCACAATTCACGGTCACTAAATATGTTCACCATGTTTTGTAATCGTTATGATTACGTATACCTAAAACCTTTCATTATCCCCCAACAAAGACTCCCGACCCATGAGAGGATCCCCTGACACTTGTCTCCAGTGCCTGGTGACCCCTCCCCATCCTTCTTCCTGCCGCTCTGATACTTGAAGCAGCTCATCATAACACACCCATGGTCAAGAGCAGAGGGAGTGCGTGTTTCTTGTGCTCAGCCCCGTCTCTACCCTTACATAGTCCAGGACCCAGGGACTGGCGATACTCACGACGGGGTGGATCTTCCCACTTTAATTAATGTAATCAAGACAATCCTGACAGACATGCCACAGGCCAACCTGATCTGCTGCTCTGAGACTCTCTTCCCAGAGTGATTTGAGATTGTGTCAAGTTGCTAATTAAAACTAGCCATCACAGCTGCATGGAATGTGGAAGAACAGATGTTGAGTCTTTGCTGTTGGTTCTGGGGGCAGGGAAAGGGGGGGGGGGCTCTGCTTTGGGGGTTTTATTTGTTTTGTTTTTACTTCAAATATTTATTTTATTTTTATTTGTGCATTCATGTGTCTGTCTGTGTGAATGTAGGGCCATGCGTGCAGGTGCCCTCAGAGGCCAGAGAGGGAATCCAGTTCCCTGGATGGAGCTGGAGTTACAGGCAGCTGTAAGCTGCAGGGTGAGGGGCTGGGATCCGAACTTAGATTCCTTTCTGTCCTGTGTTTAATCAGGCTGATCCAATCCACCGGAAGGCAAGCTCATTCGGTTAACGCCTTCCACAGGACGCTTCCTCTGCAGGGGCTTCTATTTCTGCTCATCAGTCATACGGCCTCGCCAGACAGAACACTTCACACCGGCCTCGAAATGCTTGAACCAAGTGGGAGCTGCAGCCTGATCTCAAACCCACAGCGTTTCTCCTGGACTCAGGCCTCAGACCAGGCAGCCCACAGACGTTTCTAGGGCAACCTTCTCAATTTCCAGAAGAGAAAAGGAAGACTCTTAAGCGGTTAAATGCCCTGTGGAAAGACACGAATGTGTACACAGCAGTCTGAAATTCAAACCACCACACACCAGCCCTATTCTAGCTGAGTCCTACAGACCTTATTTCCATAACATGCTCCTCTTTGTCTCAGCCACGCAGACTTTGTTTGGGAAACACACTGGCCGCAGAAAGACACTTTTTCCCTCATTTCCTTTTTTTTGAAGTATCTTAGCAGTTACTCAGCCTTATGCTCCTGCAGGCTGAAAGTACTATTTTGTGCTATTGAACAAGGTGGGTGGGGCACAAGCCGTGACGGGAAGAAATGTCACAAATCCTGGGGCTGAACCGTGTGGCTTATTTTAGAAAGTCTCCCATCAGTTGCTTCCTGCTTTCCCTGGATGATTTTTAAATTTCTGTTTAAGGATTAGTATCCAGATGAGCCTACGTGATCCCAGGACAGCCAGGCTTGGAGTGGGGGTGGGGGGGCGGGGTGGTGAGCACAGTATTAGCAGCCTGTGAAGGAGCCTGCATTCTCCAGAGATTTACCCAGCTCCGGTTTGGGTCGACAGACTGAGGCGGATCTACAGGCTGCTGCAGCTGCCGACCTTCTGTTTTGATGTTAACATGAATACAGCTGCTTGCCTTTATTTGGTTAGTTGCCTTTTTTTTTTTTCTTCTTGCTTTTTCAAGACAGGCTTTCTCTGCGTAGCCCTGGCTGCCCTGGAACTCTGTAGCCCAGGCTGGCCTTGAACTCATAGATATCCGCCTGCCTCTGCTCCCCAAGTGCTGGGGTTAAAGGTGTGGGCCCACCGCCACCTGGCAGCCTTTATTTTTTCCCTACCACATTTTGTCTTTTCCTTAGTCAACCCCCTCAAAGACACCGCCACTCCCCACTCCACCCCCACCTGAGCGCCTTCCTATGAGTCACCTTAGCTGTGCACTTGCGGTGTGCAGGGCTTCCTCAGTGTTCTCCCTCTGGGTGTCTGGTGCACACTAACAACCTTCCCTAGAAGCAGCCTGATAGACCCTGTCACTGTGCTTTGTTATTATTATTATTATTATTATTATTATTATTATTATTATTATTTTAAATTTTTACATTGATGTATTGATTAATGATGTATGTATGTGTGCGGGTGCATGCATGCTATGGTCCATGTGTGGAGGTCAAAGGAAAAAAGTGGTTCTCTGCCGGGCAGTGGTGGCGCACACCTTTAATCCCAGCACTCAGGAAGCAGAGGCAGTCGGATCTCTGTGAGTTCCAGGCCAGCCTGGTCTACAGAGTGAGTTCCAGGATAGCCAAGGCTGCACAGAGAAACCCTGTCTCAAAAAAAAAAAAAATTGCTTCTTTCCTTACAGCATGTGGGTCTGCGCATTGAACTTAGGTCTCCAGGTTTAAGAGCAAGTTTAGTTTAGTTAGTGTGTATATATGTGTGTGTTGTTCCATGGTGTATGTTTGTCTGTATGTCTGTGTGTACACCATGGTGTGTGTGTGTGTGTTTGTGTATGTGTGCATGCATGTGTGTGTATGCATGTGTGTGTGCATGTATGAGTGCTCATCATAGCATGTGTATGTGTATATGCTCACTGTGATATGTGTGTGCTCACCATGGTGTGTGTGTCTGTGTGTGCATATGTGTGTGTGTGTGTGTGTGTGTGTGTGTGTGTGTGTGTGTGTGTGTGTGTGTGTTTGTACCATGGTGTATGTTTGTCTGTATGTCTGTATGTGCACCATGGTGTGTGTGAACACCTTATGAGAGGCCTTGCTCTTCTTCCATTGTGCGGATCTCAGCAATCAGGGCCATCAGACTGAGCCTCAAGCATCTTTACCCACTGAGTCATGAAGATCCGCTCCGTGGACCTACTCACATGCTTGTCAAGCTATGCTGGCTGTGGTGGGAGGCTGAGGACTATCTGAGTCTCCTCACAACACAGTGACAGACAGATTTACCTCAGAACAAGTGATCCCATAGACCAAGGTGGAGGTCACGATGAGGATGGCAGCCTCAATTTTTCACAGGCCCAGAAAGGAGACTTTTTGAGGGGGCAATTGCTGTGAGGAGTGGAAATTAGGGAAACTGGTTGGTGTGGGCAGAACTATTACGGGGCACTTTGCCGTGTAGTTCCTTCTTACCGTAGCTCGTCTAGAGACTTCTGAAAAGCCTTCTGTTGATTTTCCCTCGCTCTAGATAGCAGGCTGCTATATTTCTTTTGAGTGCAATATCAGACTTCCAAAGCTAGCATCTAAGAAAGCCCTGATTAATTTGCTTGCTAGTGTCCTGCCTCTCGCACACTGTCCCTTCTGCATTGAACTGGGAGGTGGGGTGTTGCCACCGGGTGCTTGCAGAAAGGGGGTGGGGGGAATTCTGAGGCTATCATTCTTATCACACCTCCACCTTGGTCTACTGGGGTCACCTGCCCTCAGGGGAGTCTGTTGCTGTGTTTTAAGGAGACTCGAACAGCCTTATGGAGTAGTCCATGCCATAGCAAGCAAGCCTCCCACCACAGCCAGAGTAACTCGTCAAGTCTGTGAGGACATCCTTTGGCCCCAGCCAAGAAGTGGATCCTAATTGCTCTAACTGACATCCTGTGGTAATATCCTGACACTCTTGAGCCAGAACTGCTCTACTGAGCCACTCCCAAAATGCCAGAATTGTGTGAGATGGCAAATGCTAACTCTGCTTGTAAATCTTTAAGTTTTGGAGTCGTTCACAATGCCCTGGGCATCACACAGCCAGCTTTATTGGGGTTACACAGATGTAGCTAAGCCATCCCAGTCATGGGTACAATAAGGACACAGTCATGCCCAGGTTTCACTGGCTCTTGATTCTGGAACTTGTGTGAGGCTACCATCCCCTCCAAGTAGGAAAGTAAAAAGCATTTGTGAATGAGAGGAAAGGAGATGGGTGTATTTAAGAGCTGACTGTGCTCTCAGAGTGCTGTGAGTGTTGCTTATGGTGGTTTTTGAAATGCCATTGTCCCCTGCAGGCATTGCTGCTGTCACTAGGGTCCAGTACCCCTGCAGTCTTCTTCCTCCTTTCCAGATATTTCCCCTGAAGAAACGCACTGGCCCAAAGCCAGGAACTCTCTGGGATGGAGTGAGGAGGACACATCCTGCCTCTTCAGTGCAGTAGCTGTGCCTTGATTTCCCTTCTAAATCCTAGGTGTGTGCTTCTAGTCACAGTTACTCCGTAGGCTAAGGCAGGAAGAAAACTTAGGCCCAGGAGTCTGGCAACAGCCTGGGCAGCACAGCTGGTCTCTTAAAAATGATTTTTTTTTTTAAATTTAGTTGCATTGTGACCATGTTGAATACACAGTGAGAACAAAGTCATATCCTGATTGGAATTCAGTTTCTTCAAGACATAGATGTAACAAAAAGAAAGCAAAAAGCCAAGTAGGCATTGTGATGTGTGCCTGGAATCCCAGCACTTGGTAGGCTAAAGTTAGTTTGAGGTTGGCCTAGACTATCCATAGTGAGATCCTGTCACAAAACGAAGTGCTGGACGTACAGCTCAGTGAGAGAGCACTTACAAACACCTTCAAAGGCCTGGGTTTGATCCTCAGCAGGGAGAAAAGAAAAGAGAGGGCAAAGAGAAGAAAGGGTATTCAGGAGGCGTGACTGGATTCAGAAATACTGAAAACATGTTTAATGGAGCATAATATGTGGACCTTATTTAGATCATGGTATGAAAAAGTCAACTTCGAGAATACATTTCCCCTATGGAACTGAATTTTTAGACACAGATTTGGTATTAGATGTGACTATATATTTTGTTGAGTATAGTTCTATATGGTCAAGCCTTCTTAAAGTCCTTTATCTGTTAGAGACTGATACTGAAATATTTGTTTGTGAGATGATGTCATGAGTACTAGTCACTTTAAAAATTTGAGTGTGGGAGTTGACAAGCTTTTTCTGGAAAGGGCCACAGTTTGCCACAGTTCTTCAGCCTTGTGATAATTATGCAAAAGCAGATATAGGTAATATGCACGTGAGTGGGCATAGCTGTATTCCAATAAAACTTTATTTACAAAACAGGAAGCAGGCTTCATTTGGCCCAGGGAATTATGGTTTGCCAGTCTCAGCTCTATTGAAGAAAATAAAACAAACCAGGAGAGGTGAGACGTGGAAACAATGGGTAAAATATTGATAACAATGATAAACTATTGAAGCTGGGGGACAGGTCTGTGGTGGCTCAGGCGCACTCTTTCCTCTATTACTTCCCTCCTTGACTTTTGTACACACATGCTTTCATTTCAAGCTGGTGTTTAATTGGAACTGGCCTCCCAGAAACTGAGGGACAGCAGCAGATCCCTGTGCTCAGTCCTTTTGGAGCAGGGGGTGGGGGGGTCTTACTTCCCGGGAGACTCACAGGAGCATTTCCTTTCAGAGTCTTACACCCTGGTAAACAGTTTTCCTAAAATGGAGATTCCAGTGCTCAGGGATGGAGCGTACCGCCCTCAGGGAAGCAGGGTTGTTTTCTTATTTCTCAGTGGGAAATCGGAATGTCCCGGGGAGGACCAGAAATTCACCAGAAGCTCTGTGAAGCACTGGGAACTCAGGAAGTTGGAATCTGGTCAGAACATCTGGGAGTTTAAAAGAAAGAAAAAAAGTTAAGCTATTCATCAGGCCCCATAAATTCTCTCAAGAGCAGATACTGTAATTATACAGAGAAGAGACAATAAGTCGTGTTGTCAGCGGAAAGGAATCACATACATCTCCAGAGAAACTTCCCTGAATGGAAGGCTGAGTCCCTACCTAATTTTGGATCATGGGTGGCAGAGCTTTTATTTTGAGAAAGGAATTGTTTACCCCCCCCCCCCCCCCCAATGCTTTTTCACAGCACCCATGGAAGCTGGCCCTCATTACCTGTCTGCTGCAGGAGCTGGGCAGTTTCTACACCAACAGCATCAGCTGCATGCCTCTGTGCCAACTTGGCAGGATCTCAGTCATGTAACATACAAACCCTACCCACCATTCAAACTCCAGCCTCAGCTAATAAGCTTTTCCTGCATACTCCCACATTACCCACTGTTATCATGCAACTGTGTATGGCCCTGTGTGTAACCTCTGGTAATTAATGGCTGGTGCCATTGAACCCCGGAGACCGGAGAGATGGTTCAATAGTTAAGAGCACTGGCTGCTCCACCATAGGACCTGGGTTCAAGTCCCAACACCCGAATGGCAGTTTACAACCATCTGTTAACTCCAGTTTCAGGAGGTCTGATGCCCTCTTCTGGCCTCCAAGGGCACCAGGCACAGATGTGGCACATAAACAGACATGCAGGCAAAGCACCCATACACACAAATCCCAGCACTCGGGAGGCAGAGGCAAGTGGATCTCTGTGAGTTTGAGGCCAGCCTGATCTACAGAGTGAGTTCCAGGATGGCCAGGGCTACACAGAGAAACCCTGTCTCAAAAACCAAACAAGAACAACAAAGAGTGGTTGTGAACACGTCCTTTGGTTAACCTCTGTGTACATTTCTATTGAGTATGTACCTAGGAATAGAATTGCTGGGTCATAAGTGCCATATATAAAGCATCAACACATGCTGCCAAACAGTTTTCTAAAGCGGTCCTATACTTTGACATGCCCTCCCACCGCAAGTAGTTTGTGAGACTTTCAACTGCTCCAAACACTTGGCAACGCCTGGTTGTCTGCCCTGTTCCCTTGGCCATTCTGGTATGGTGCAGTGATATTCCTTGTGGTTAATTTGCTTGTCCCTGGTTACTAATGCTACTGAACACTTTTTTTATGGACTCACTGGACACTTTGACATTCTATCTTGAAATGTCCCCTGTCTAAGTCATGGCTTTTGTTCTTTTGGACAGGTTGTCTTTTTCTTACTGACTTGAAGAAAGTGTTTGTACATTTCTTTGTATGTTAACTACTTTCATGCAGCTGTAGTCTTACATCTGGTAGATTTCCATTCCTTCTCTTAAACGTATTTTTGACCTGGTGGTGGTGGTGCACACCTTTAATTCCAGCACTAGGGAGGCAGAGGCAGGTGGAACTCTGTGAGTTTGAGGCCAGCCTGGTCCATAGAGCAAGTTCCAGGCAGACAGGGTTACACAGAGAAACTCTGTCTCAACACCACCCCACCCCACCACCACTACCACCAAAAAAAAAAAAAAAAAAAAAAAAAAAAAGACAGAGAATTTGAGGAGTGCCTGGGACATACAATGAGACCTTGTCTTTAAAAAAAGGATAGAAAGAAAGAAAGAAAGAAAGAAAGAAAGAAAGAAAGAAAGAAAGAAAGAAAGAAAGGAAGGAAGGAAGGAAGGAAGGAAGGAAGAAAGAAGAGAAAAGAAAGGAAACAAACAAGCTGGGCATGGGTGGTGTACATCTTTAATCCCAGCACTTGGGAGGAATCAGAGGCAGATGGATCTCTGAGTTTGAGGCCAGCTTGGTCTAGAGGGGGAGTTCCAGGACAGCCAGGACTACACAGAGAAACCCTGTCTGGAAAAACCAACCAACCAACCAAACAAACAAATAAACAAAAAACCTCTGTTAACAACAACAACAAAAAATTATTTATCTATTTATTTATTTTGGTTTTTCAAGTGCTGGGGTTAAAGGTTTATGCCACCACCACTTGGTGATTAACAGAAGTTATACATTTTAATGAACTATGCAATATTTTTCGTCTTTAATGGCTAGTACTTTTTGTGTATGGCTCTTCCAAGCTCATGAAGACGGTTTGTGTTACCTTTTAGAAGTCATATTATTTCACTTTTTACCTTTAGGTCTGTGATTGATCTGGCCTTGTTTTTTGCATTCGGAGTTTTATAGGGAACGTGTGAATACTCAGGGGATCAGCCCTGTGTGTTGATCGTATTTCGTCCCAATGCCTGGCATAGAACCTTGGCTGGAAGTCAGGTGACTACCTATGCGTGGGTCTATCTAGGGACATCTTATTTATCTACGTTTTCACTGACATCGAATGTTTTTAATTGTGGTAGTTTAAAAACCGGTCATTTAGTTGGGTGTGGTGGCACACACCTGTAATCCTAGCACTCAGGAGAGAGTCTGGGACAAGAGGATGAAGACTTAGGGATACGTAGTGAAATTCTTGTCCATCATGCCCCAGGGGATGCCCACGCCCAGGAGCACATGGACAGTACAAATTAGACTTGATGGGTTGTTTTTAAAAAGGACATGAAGTTAGGGGGTTAGTGGGGTGAGAGATGGATCTGGGATGAGTTAGGGGAGGAGTTAGGAGTAGATATGACCAAAATACATTGTGTGAAATTCTCAAAGAATGAATAAAACTATCTTTTAAAAAAGGATCAAGACTTTCCCTGGCACCTCACAATACTACAAGGAGCCGCGAAGCTCATCAGGTCTAGAGCCAGCGTCCATTCCTCCAAAATACTTTCATTTGAAAATACTGCAGTGAAAGTCAAACTGGGGGTTGGGGATTTGGCTCAGTGGTAGAGTGCTTGCCTAGCAAGCACAAGGCCCTGGGTTCGGTCCTCAGCTCCAGGAAAAAAAAAAAAAAAAGACAAAATAACGAAAGTCAAACTGATAAACTGTGGTGCGATCTGTATCGTGGAATATTGCTCTGCAATAAAATAAATGCGCTGTGAGGAATGAAAAGACATGGAGGAAGTAGGTGTGACAGCTCATTCAGAGGCAGGAGCATGATGAGTAGGAGGCCAGCCTAGGTCCAGTCCCCAAACTCAATCTAAAGACAATAAGAAAGGCCATTAAGGAGGGGCGAGAAGCAAAGAGCACAAAGGGTTTTCAGGCAAGGAAGGTTCTGGCTTGCTTTTGTCATCATTTGTTAATTTATTTTTGGTCTTTTGACAGAGTTTCTCTGTGTAGCCTTGGCTGTCCTAGAACTCACTCTGTAGACCAGGCTGGCCTCAAACTCAGAGATCCGCCTGCCTCTGCCTCCTGAGTGCTGGGATTAAAGGTATGCACCACCATCACCAGCCTGGTTTTGTTATTTTTTGTTGTTTGCTTGCTTTTTTCGGTTTTGTTATGTTGCTTATTTTGAGAGAGTCTCATGTAGCCCAGGCTGGCCTCAAACTTGCTATGTAGCCAAGGCTGGCCTTGAACTCCTAACCTCCTGCCTCTACCTCCCGAGTGCTGGGGATTATAGGTGTGTACTGCCACACAAGCCTCCAAACTATTCTGTATGGTATTGTGATGGTGGACATGTGTGTGCAATTTTGTCAAAAGCCATATGACATCAGGGAGCCGTCAGCCAAGCCTGATGGCCTGATCAGTCCCGGGGGGCTCACGTGGAGGAAGGAGAAAGCTGACTCCTGAAAGTTGTCCTCTGATCTCCACACTGGAGCTGTGGCCCATGCCCACATGCTAAATAAATAAACACCAGTGTACACTGTGGACATTAGTGATAAGGTCGCGTGTTTGAGGTCCACGGACTGTAATTAACGCATCTACCTCTCTGGTGGAGCATGTGGGTGAAGGAGAAGCTGTGCTTGCTGGGCCGGGGGCACGTGGGGACTCTCTGTTTTCTACTCGGTTTTACTGTGAATCTAAGACGGCTATTTAAAACTGAAGTCTGTACCCTGCACCCAAGGCTCAGGGAACATGGCGGAAGGGGAGACAGAAAGGCTGTCGGAGGATCAGGGAGTTTGCCGCGAGACTGTGTCTCCCGCAAGTGTCAGAGAAGCGACACCCATGAAGTCTCATCAACATGGCTCCCAAAACATGATCTGAACGAGGACAATACCAATAGACACGCTGACATGGAATGGGGGGGAGCGCAGGAGGCCTCAGTACTAAATGAAGAACCACAGGCAACCAAGGAGCGCTGAGAATTGGAGAAGTAGACTTCCCCATGGGAAGAGCACACCGACTGGTTATCCACTACCAAATGGTCAGCCCTGAAAACTTACACATACAAGTAACGTTATATAGCTGAGCACCTTGTATTTATATATTTAAGAATACACACACACACACACACACACACACACTTCCGTCAACAACAAATTAAGGAAAAAACCATCAGTTTGAAAGAGAGCGAGAGGGTAAATGGGTAGGTTTGGAAGGAGGAAAAGGAAGGGGGAAATGATATAAGAATATAATAATGTCAAAAAGTAAAAGTTATAATTATAAAAATAAAGTGAATGGTTTGAACATTAAAAAAATTGAAGTCTTTAAAACTAATATTAAAAAAAGTCTGTCGCTTTGTATAATTGTCTGATCTCTGGGTCGTTAAAAATATATGTACTATATCACCTTGGAATGCCCTAGAACTCCACCCATAGCAGACAGGAAACCGACCCAGATTATGCTCGAGTGTCTTTGAGTTTCAGTTTAGCATGGACATGCAGCACACAGCACATGCTGTAAGATCTGGTAGCCATGCTCTCTACCCAAAGCCACTTCCTTTTTCACTGTGACCCCCAAAGCCTACCATACACCCTACAATCCATCCAGACCCTGCTGCTGCCAGCTGCCTCATGTTTTGAATGATACAGTTTACATTTTTTTTTTGCTCTTGTAATGTTTTTGTCTAGGTTTTATTTAATTGCTGTTACCAAACACTAGTGATCCACTTTCTAGATGGATCTAATTTTCTTATAAAGCAGAGGCAGACAGGACCCTCACCGAACAGATTCCCTGCCTTGAGTACGGCTGAGCTCTGATTGGCTGAATTTGAGGGCCATCTTCAATCTGTCAACAATGCCCATTTATGAACGTACAAAATACAGTCAGCTGTTTGGGTAGTGATCAGACCGCTCCTGTTTTCTGTTTTACACAGACCTCGTTTATATTTGGGCCGATGCCATTGTTTCAATGGCTTCCAGAGTCAGAATACTCCAAAATGAAACGTATTTTCAGCCAGCATCTGAAAACACCTGTTTCCACTGTGCGTTCTGCATAAATTGTGCCTCTGCAGACAAAGGAGAAAGTTGAGTGTGAATGTTCTCACATCAAGGCCAGATGTTCGGGTGCAAGCTTGCATCTGGAACAGAATATTCCATTGTCTGAACCTCACAGAAGGCCTGAGTTTGCCTTTCCAATCATGATCCATGTTCCCACTTCAAGTCCAGCACAGAGTGGGGGCAAAGGAAATGGGGGGGGGGGCGGCGCTTCCTGGAGAACTTCCTTCTCCGTTTCTCACGGCTTTCCCCATCTCCAGCCTCCTCTTCACTTGACATCTTCTTGGCAGATGTTTGGTTCACAGAGCTTGCTAACAGAAGTCCATCTCTCTCCCGGCTGCCACATCTGACCCGAGTGATCGTTGGGACCCACATGGTTGAAAGAGAGATCGAACTCCCCAGGCCTCCCCACTCCCCCACCCTCACAATTCCAGTGACCAGTCTAGTTCCTGTTTGACCTGCTCTGTCTCTATATTTCTTTCCCTCATCCGATGCAGAATCACATTTGAGCTTTAATCAGTACTAAACCCAAATTCTTAGACCAGAAATGGAAGTGCTGAAGGCATTTTTCTCTTCTGCTGTCCCATTGTGGGTCTTCCAGGCACGAACATTCTGGTCAGAGTTCTTAGTGTATGCTACAGGGTGTGCAGCTATTCTGTTCTGTTTTGTTTGTTTGTTTTCAGGAAACCAAGAGAGATGGAGCATGATTATTCTAGAATAACAACAGGCAGGGTATGACTGGGACTTAATATCCCCACTGTCTGTGCCTCTCTTAGGACTGGACCCCCATCAGGGAGAACGAAGGGGCTTATTTGGGTTCATAATGAGTCAATATGTTACCATGTTTTAGATTTCAGAGAATTTTTGGTTTGTTTGCTTTCTTTTTTTTTGTTTGTTTGTTTTTGTTTTTGTTTTTTGAAACAGGGTTTCTCTGTGTAGACCAGGTTATGCCTTTCCTGGATCTCGCTCTGTAGACCAGGCTGGCCTCGAACTCACAGAGATCCACCTGGCTCTGCCTCCCAAGTGCTGGGATTAAAGGTGTGCACAACCAAGTCAAGAATAAGAGCAGCAATTTATCAAGCACTCAGATGCCACGTGTTTTAAGTCCTTACAGAAATGCGGAGTAGACGTTACTGCTAAGTTAAAGCTTGCCCCGTGTCCTATAGCCATCAAGGAGAAATCGAGGAAAGCATTTTACTCATCGCCTCTAATGTTGTCTTGTTGGGTGCACTTGTTTCTTTAAAAAAAAAGATTTATTGATTTTTATTTATGTGTATGTCTTCCTATATGATGTGCCCCTGCATGTAGATACCCAGGGAGGTCAGAAGAGGGTGTTGGATCCTGTGGAAGTACAAGCAGTTGTGAGCCACCATGTGGGTGCTAGGAAATGCATTCAGGGCTGCTGTATGAGCCGCAGGCTGTCTTAACTCCCGAGCCATCTCTCCAGCCCCATGTCTTTATTTTTTTTGAGATAGTCTTGCTATATAGCCCAGGCTGGACTTGACCTTGTGCTCCTTCTGCCTCCTAAGTGCTGATTTCAAACCTTTACATCGTTATTTTCATTTGTGTGGAGACAATATAACTGTAAGACAGAAATACCATTTCAGGAAGGAAGTTAACCTTTTCATTTAATACAGGAATCTTGCCGGGGTGGTGGTGGTGGTGGTGGTGGTGGTGGTGGTGGTGGTGGTGGTGGTGGTGGTGGTGGTGGCATATACCTTTAATCCCAGCATTTGGGAGGCAGAGGCTGTGAGTTCAAGGCCCAGCCTGTTCTACAAAGAAAGTTCCAGGAGAGCCAAGGCTACACAGAGAAACCCTGTCTTGAAAAATCAAAAACAACAAGAAAACAGTAATCTCCAACGTTGAAATTAACTTCTAGCTGAATATGTATACATTCTCCTGGAAGCCACACTGAAAGCCAACCAGATTGAGTCCTTTGTGTCTGTCACTCCGTGGCAGAGGGGAAGATTGGTGTTTTGGTGTTTTGGGAACAGAGTTTGCTGACGTTATAAAGAGGTCCAGCAGGTGGCAGTGTTTCCCACAGCAGCAGCAGAGTCCACCAAGGTCTGCACAGATGCTGGAGATGTGAGACAAATTTGTCGGAGTAGAAGACCATAGCACCAGTCTGCATCTTTTGTGTGTGCTGAGGATTGAACCCATGACCTTGTGGATACTAGGTAAGTACTGGACTGCTGAGATACATCCCCAGTCCTCGGCATAAAATTTTTGACCATTTACACATGACTTTATTTTTATTTACTTTTTTTAGGGTTTTTTGTTTGTTTGTTTTTGAGACAGGGTCTTTCTACATAGCCCGAGCTGTCCTGGAACCCACTACATAGACCAGGCTGGCTTTGAACTCACAAAGATCTCCCTGCTCCTGCTTCCTGAGTGCTGCAGTTAAAGACATTCGCCACCATGCCCAAACTCCCATGTGATGCTCCCCACAGATCTGCTTGTGCAGAAACACCCCCAGGAGGGTCAGTTCAACCCCATTCACCTCCCCATCACTTATGTTCCAGTTTCACTCTCCAGTTTCTTGAAGGGCATCACTGTGCACACCTGGGCATTGGTCCAGCCTGGGCCTGTCCATCTCATGAAAGAACCAATCACACTTCTGGAAAGGATAGTCCTGGCAATGAGTAACTAAAGGTAACAGTTGTTGGCTATGAGAAAGACATTTCAGGACCAAGAGAGGCCTCACCAAGTCCATGCCTGAGGTCCAATAGGCAGCTATTGGCTCAGCTACATGTGAAAAATGTGTCCCTTCCAAACATAAGCTTCAGACAAATTATTATTTCTACCCCCTGTCAGGCCACCTGGAGTTCTAGGGTGGGCAATATACTCTTTTAATTTTGAAGACAATCAGGTGTTAAGAGAGCTTCCTACTGTAAATGTAAATGTGATAACTCGCACTGAAATTGTGCATAAGACCACAGCAACAAGGGAGTGAGCCAGGAGGTGCTGTGACCACCAAGTGGACATTAATACGTCGAGGAACTGTCTGGTGACTTTTCTAATGCTACCTCCCAGACAGTTTATATGTAAATCGCACACTAATCAATTGTTTGTGTTTTATTTGCTGTCTTAGTCAATGTTTTATTGCTGTGAGCAGACACCATGACCATGGCAACTCTTTTTTTTTTTTTTAAATTTTATTTTACAATACAATTCAGTTCTACATATCAGCCACGGATTCACTTGTTCTCCCCCCTCCCGCTCCCCTCCCCTTCCCCCCAGCCCACCCCCATTCCCACCTCCTCCAGGGCAAAGCCTCCCCCGAGGACTGAGATCAACCTGGTAGACTCAGTCCAGGCATGTCCAGTCCCCTCCTCCCAGGCTGAGTCAAGCGACCCTGCATAAGCCCCAGGTTTCAAACAGCCAACTCATGCAATGAGCACAGGACCCGGTCCCACTGCCTGGATGCCTCCCAAACAGATCAAGCCAATCAACTGTCTCACCCATTCAGAGGGCCTGATCCAGTTGGGGACCCCTCAGCCATTGGTTCATAGTTCATGTGTTTCCATTCGTTTGGCTATTTGTCCCTGTGCTTTATCCAACCTTGGTCTCAACAATTCTCGCTCATATAAACCCTCCTCTTTCTCGCTAATTGGACTCCCGGAGCTCCACCCGGGGCCTAACCATGGATCTCTGCATCCAGATCCCTCAGTCATTGGATGGGGTTTCTAGCACGACAATTAGGGTGTTTGGAAACCTAAGTTTTTGTTTGTTTGTTTGTTTTTTGATTTTTCGAGACAGGGTTTCTCTGTGTAGCTTTGGTGCCTTTCCTGGAGCTCAATCTGTAGCCCAGGCTGTCCTTGAACTCACAGAGATCCGCCTGTCTCTGCCTCTGGAGTGCTGGGATTAAAGGCATGAGCCACCACTGCCCGGCTCACGGCAACTCTTATAAAGGAAAGCATTTAATGGGGTGGCTTACAGTTTCAGAGGTTTAGTCCATTATCAGCATGGTGGGAAGCATGGCGGCATGCAGGCAGACATGGTGCTGGAGAAGGAGCTGAGAGTTCTACATTCAGATTCACAAGCAGCAGGAAAAGAGAGAGACACTCTGTCTGGCTTGGGCTTCTGAAACCCCAAAGCCCACCCTCAATGACACACTTCCTCTAACAAGGTCATACCTTCTCCAACAAGGCCACACCTCCTAATGCCACTCCCTAAGCAGTCAAACATATGAGCCTGTGGGGGCCGATCTTATTCATACTACCACATTTGCTGAGACAGGGTCTCTCTGTATAGTCTAGGCTAGCCTTGAACTATAATCGCCTCTCCTTCTTCCTCTCCCACACCCACCCCATATTAACTTTAAATTAGAATGTTACACATGTCTAGGCAGCTTTCCAATCAGGTACCTTCAGTCATCCCTCTGAGCTACTGGTTGATGGGACAGGCATCAGGCAGGCAGAAGATGCTCCGAAATGTTGGGGGAAACGTTATTTTAGTAAGCCTCAACTTTATTGTCAGCTAGCTTTACTCAACACTGTGTATCGATACACATCTTCTTATATCAGACCATGTTATCAGCAGGCAGAGAGGGCTAAATATAACTACCTTGCCCCCAAACCCCCCACGAACAGTTACTAGGAACCAACAACTTGCTGTTTCTCCTTGGCCACACTGAGGTTACTGCCAGAACAAACCCATGTAATAGACCTTGGGTAAGTGACTAGTCAGTGGAACTCTTCAAAGACCCCTAATTTTTGTTTCAAGTCTCCCCCCCGCCGCCCCCGCCACCCCCTCCGGAGCTTAGGACCAAACTCAGGGCCTAGTGCTTGCTAGGCAAGTGCTCTACCACTGAGCTAAATCCCCAACCCTTGTCTTAAGTCTTTACCAAAACATACAAACAGGATCATGCATTCGATTCCCTGGATGTCCTGGGTTCTCAAATACCTTGTGTGAGCCATGCTGTACTTACAAGGATGCCTTATTCTGTATCTACTTACAATCAGGACTCGTGTTCTGACATGAGGACTTCCAGGCAGACTAGCAGAGTCACGCTATTCCAGAGTGGGAGTGTGTTCAAGCATGGGATGCACGGTCATCACAGCTAAACCCGGATTCGGACCGCACTTCCTGGCATGTAGAACCTCACATTTTGCTTTGTACTACAAGCAGCTCCTGGCTCCTCTTGCAAGCTTGGCATCCATCTGCCTCCCTCGTTGACATGAAGGACACGCTAGCCTGTGCTGATGTTCCAAGTAGGGTAGGGACGACAAGCATTGGCACGTCGGTGGGTGTTCCCATGAGAACCGAGAACAAGCTGTGCGCTGACCGCGGAGAGGCAGGGTGCCTGCTCTCAGGCCTGGAAAAAGAGGGCCTGTCCATTGTGTTTGGTTGCCGCAGAATGGGCATGGCGCTTTGGAGTACACCAGACTGGTGTGTTTTTCTTTCCACTTAAATCAGGGTGCTCTGTGGGCCTCCACCCGTTTCAGGAACAGGTTTTTGTGCTTTAGGGTAAGGGACACGCCGTTGAGAATAACTAGGTCATCGCTCTCTTTCAGCTTACAAATTCCTCTACAAAAAAAGTCTTTGTTAGAACATAGGAGTGGGAAGTGGTCTTCAAAGTGGAGTGTATCCAACACAACACCAAAGGGACACAGGACAAAGCTGGTACGATTTCCACACTTTCATTTCATCCCTTAAATGTCTCTCTGTGAGCGTGTATTTTATGTGACATGTACTGTTAGCATATTAATAAGTTTATATTGCTTTGAAACTACATCATACTAATATATACATCTGTCATCACCACATATACATACATATAATCATAGGTATTGCATATCTACAGCTGACAATCCGTATCTGTGAGTTCTCAAAAACATTCAGGACAAAGAGCATCCATACAGACCAAATGACCAGAGGGACCAGTGACATAAGAGAGCAACATAGGCCGAGTGGCGGTGGCACAAGCCTATAATCCCAGCACTCGGGAGGCAGAGGCAGGTGGATCTCTGTGAGTTCACAGCCAGCCTGGTCTACAGAGAGAGTTCCAGGACAGGCACCAAAACTACACAGAGAAACCCTGTCTCGAAAAACCAAAGGGAGAGAGAGACAGAGACAGAGACAGAGACAGAGAGACAGAGAGAGACAGAGACAGAGAGAGACAGAAAGAGAGAGAGAGAGAGACAGACAGACAGAGAGAGAGACAGAGAGAGAGAGACAGAGAGAGAGAGAGAGACAGAGAGAGAGAGAGGCAAGACATAGCCAGGTGAGGCCACCCTCACTTGAATGAGTGCTAGGCAGCAGGGTCAGGGCATTTAGAGACTAAAGCACCTAAGACTCGGTGTTAATGGCTTGAATTGTGCCCCTTACTCCATTTTCATATACTAATTCTCTAAACTCCAGGGACCACAGACATTGATCTTATTTGGAAATAGGAGTGTTTCAGTCATTAATTAAGATGAAGTCACACTGGTGTGAACCTTGCTCCAGTATGATCTGTGTCCTTATAGAAGGATTGGGGCTGGAGCTCAGTTTGTAGAGTAGCCTGCCTTACTTGCATGAAGCCCTGGGTTCGATCATCAGCACCAAATAGACTAATTGTAGTAGCACTTGCTATAAAACCTGCAATTGGGATGTCAGGGAGGAAGATCAGGAGTTCAAGACCGTCCTCAGCTACAGAACAAGTTCAAGGTCAGTTACGAGACCATTCCTCATGGGAGGAGTCAATACAGACAGAGAGAATGCTCTGACAAGACTGTGCAGGCAGATGGCCTTCTACAGGTCAAGGAAAGCAGTCAGGCATCACAGCACTTGGAAGGTGGAGGCAGGAAGATCAGGAGTTGGAAGCCAGCTTCCATTGTCTACCGAGGTTGAGGCCAGCTTGGGCTGCATGAGACCCTGTGTGATGGCTAATCTTGGCTGTCAACTTGACTGGATCTGGAATGAACTAAAAGGCAGATCACTGCGCACTCCTGTGAGGGACTCTCTTGATCAGTTGAGGTGGGAAAACCCACCCTAAACATGGACAGCACCTTCTGGTGGAAGCCCAGACAAAAGGACATAGAAGAAAAGACAACTTTGCTCTTTTTCGCCTGCTTGCTTTTGCTCTTACCGGCAAGCTCATCCTTTTGCTGATGCTACGGCAGCATTCCTTCACTGACACCAGAACCAGCTTCTTCAGGCTTCCAGTATAGACCGAAGGCCAGCAGCTCTAAGAAAATTCAAGCCTACAGCACCAGATTAGGACTGTGGAGACATTCAGCCTCACGGACTGAGCAAGTAGCAGGTTCTTAGCCTCTCCAGTGTTAATCAGACTTCGGCAGACTACCCAGACAGTCTGTCTAATAGCCCCTCTCCCCTTTTTTGAGACAAGATCTTCCATGTAGCTTTGATGTACCTGGAACTCTATATGTAGACCAGGCTGGCCTCAAACTCATAGAGATCCATCTGCTTGTGCCTCCTGAGTGTTGGGATTAATGGTGTAGAATACCATGCCCAGCAATAAACCCACTTTAAAAATATATGCAATTCTGCTGGGTGGTGGTGGCACTTGCCTTTAATTCCAGCACTCGGGAGGCAGAGCCAGGCGGATCTCTGTGAGTTTGAGGCCAGCCTGGTCTACAGAGCGAGATCCAGGACAGGCAGCAAAACTACACAGAGAAACCCTGTCTTGAAAACCATATATATATATATATATATTCAGTTCTATTGGTTCTGTTCCTCTTGAGAACCCCAACTAGTACATCATATCTTAAAAACAAGCAAACAAACAAAAAATTTAAAAAAATCCACCTAAACATAGCAAAATCCCAACCATAACTCCCCAAAATACAGTTCTTAAATCGTTTATGTTCAGTTGAAACCTCCGGCTTGCTCCTGCACAGTCTGAGAAACCCTATTCCTGTCTCTCCAAATCCCGCCCACTCAGAGAATCTCCAAACAAAGGGAAGGCACCAAAAAGCCCATTCTTGGCACATTCCAGGTGGCTTCAGCAGCTCCCCCCCTGAAGTTGCCAGCAGCCAGAGTCCCCGCCTAAAGTGCTCAGCTTTTGACTACATTTGGGCACAAACCCAGCTTGTGGGGGACATGTCATCACCACCCCAACCTACAACCTAAATGATCTCCCTGCTTTAGTTGGGGGTGGGGTGGGACTGGGTAGGGGCGTAGAGGGGGCAGGATAGGTAGAGGGGAGCGGGTGGGACGTGGCTTCTCCAGCTTTAATCTCTGGGACTGGAGAACCCACCTGGGAGTTGCTTTGCTCAAATAAACCTGTTGTTATACTTTTTCGGTCGGGCTTGATGTGGCTTACTGTGTGCGGAGAAACCTATTATGGGGAGGAGGGCCAGAAAACCATTCGTTTAGAGGCTGGGGCTTGCCCTGGGCGGACAGCTCTCTTCCTGTGACCGCGGAGCCCACATTTTACCGTTTCCAGACTAGTCACTGTTTTAGACCTGCCTAGCCTCCTCACTTCGTTTTAGCAACAGGCTACTAAGTTAAACACTGGCACAGTGGAATGCTGGAGCTCATGGGTATCTGCCCTTGAGAGCTGGCTGTGAAGTCTAAAGAGATTTGGGGAGCAAGTTGTTGAACACAGCCACTATTAAAAGTGAAATTATAGAGGCTGGGGGTAGCTCAGAGGCAGAGTACATGCTTGGCATGAGTGAGGCCCTAGATCCAAACTCAAGGTCAAAAAAATAAAAGACAAACACACAAACAATCTTTTGTCTTTGTTTGTTTGTTTGTTTGGAGAGAGAGAGACAGGCAGACAGACAGACAGACAGACTAACTTATATACTCCAGACTAGCCTCAAACTTGCTACTGACTTCCACCCTGTGATCCTCCTGCTTTTGTCTCCCAGATGCTGGGTTACAAGCATGTGCCACTGTGCTTAGTTTTCAAGTAACTAATTTTTAAAGTAATAACTGCTGAGATGTTCATTGTTTCCTAATTATGTTAGTATATTTGACTTTTTTTTTAACCTATGCTTCAAGGCTGTTTCTGTCGCAGCAGCCATCCGTGGAGACACTGGGTCATGGACTACCTCTCTGTTCCTCTCTTCTTGACTCTGCTCAGGGAAGTCAGGATGGGCCCTGGAAATCATCCACAACGAAAGTGCTTAACCCAGCAAGACTGGCGAACGTGACACTGCCCGCCCCAAGGAGAGCCCACTGTTGAGCATTTCCCGGCATACCGTTCTGCAGATCGTAACGCGGGCTGCAGACGCCGTGTTCTGACAAATAGTAGGATAACTGAAAAGGCTGAGAGACAAGTATCTCAGTGGGGCCCAGATCTGATGTGAGATTTAAACCACCAAGGAGCACTGAGAACAAATCCAGTCCTCCACAGTGTCTCAGAAGAGGGAGACAATGAGATGAATCCTGGAAGACCTGCCACGTCTTCCCATGATCAGGGCGGGACATTGAACAAATAGCCGCTCACTTCAATGCCTTTATTCGGTTTTATTTCTGTGGGGTGACAGCGTTGAAGAGGAAACCTCTGAGCTGGCTTCCCCCTAACAATCCTTATTACCGTCAAATACACTAGCGGGACTCTTTCAGCCCTGCCCTAGGCAGCCAGAGGATAAGGGAACTCAAAAGGCTCAGACTTCCAGCACTCTGCAACCCATCTATAAAATGTTCCTTCAGAACCAGAGAACAGGTGCTCAGGTCCCTAGCACAGTGCAGTTCTGGGGCAACTGTTCACTGTATATAGTAACAGCTATAAAAATAGCGGGTGACCCCACTTCTGCAAGGGGAGCCAGGAAACGGGCTTTCCAGGCCAGGGAGGTTGCACTGTGTGGGGTAGAGGTTTCAGGGGCTTGCGGCTGACCGGAGCTTGTAGCCAACTCATTTCCCAACTGAGGCCTGGGCAAGGTACGGCTTCCTCAAGCCTCCATTCTACTGGAGAGAAACGAGACTGTGTGAAGTTGAATGACGGAAGGGGAGGAGCGCAAAGAGCGGGGAGGGAGGAAGCAAATGAGAACCAAATGACGTCTGTGTCTGGAAATGCCGCTTTGCATACTGATTTCAGAGGTTAAACGAACAGAGGGGTGTGTGTGTGTGTGTGTGTGTGTGTGTGTGTGTGTGTGTGTCTGTGTGTCTGTGTATCTGTGTGCGCGTGCACATGCACTCACACTTCAAAGTTACAGTGTTTGCTGATATAATAAACAGGTGTTAATTCAACTCTAAAGGAATTGAGATGGGCTAGATAGGGATGTGACTCCCTTGGCACAGCTCCCTGGGGTTCAATGCCATAGCACCACATGGAAACTGGACATGGTGATACATGCCTGTAATCTCAGCACTGGGAAGACAGAAGCAGGGGGATCAGGGAGTTCAAGACCATCCTTAGACACACAGTAAATCTGAAATTAACCTGGGCTACATGAGACCCAGTCTCAAAAAAAAAAAAAAAAAAAGGAAAAAGGAAAAAAAGAAAAAAAGAGGGCTGAAGAGATGGCTCAGAGGTTAAGAGCACCGGCTGCTCTTCCAGAAGTTCTGAGTTCAATTCCCAGCAACCACATGGTAGCTCACAACCATCTATAATGAGATCTTGTGCCCTCTTCTGGTGTGCAGACATACATACAAACAGAACACTGTACATAATGAATAAATAAATCTTTAAAAAAAAAAAAGAAAATGAAGGCAGGCAGGAAGGAATAGGGGGTGGTCACATGGGTGATAACATATCTAAATGCTTGTCTATTAGAGCAGATCAAGAAAAATCAAGCATATTATTTAAAGGTGGTAATAACAGAACAAAGTTAGCCTTAAAGATTCAGGTGTGATGGCACACACCTTTAGTCCAGCACTGAGAAGGCAAATGTGGGTAGAACTTTGTGAGTTCGAGGCCAACCTGGTCTACATAGTGAGTTCCAGGATAGCCAGGGCTACATAGTGAGGCCCTGTCTCAAAAAACAACCAAACCAAAACCACAACAACGAAAAACTAAGTTAACCCTAAAGGGCTTGGGGAGAAATGGGATTGACTTTTTTTGTTAGACTTTCCAAGTTTTTTGCTTAAAAATTTTTTTCTTTTAAATTTTATGTGTATGCGTGTTTTGCCTGAATGCATGTGTGTGTACCACATGAATGCCAGACGAGGGCATCAAATTCCCCGGAATTGGAGTTGAAGACAGTTCATGAGAGCAATGTGGGTGCTAGGAATCGAACTGGGGTCTTCTGGGAGAACAGTAAACGCTCTTAACCTCTGAGCCATCTTTCCAGCCCCATTTATTTCTCTTTAAAAAGAAAATATAATTATGGTCACCTGCATAAGATCAAGTCATGCAACAGCATCAATGTTCCAGCAGACAGCTGTATGTATGTAATTATATGTATGTATAACTATATAATTAGATGTATGTATTGGTGGGGGGGCATATAAAGGGGAGAAGGGAACCTTTTAGAAGGTGTGGGGCATAGGGAGGCATGGAGCTGGAGCTGGGGGTAGATATGACCAAGACACATCGTATACATGTGTGACATTGCCATAGAATAAAGACAAGATTGGTAAAGAGAGCTTGAAAAGAAATACACTGTGCATCCTGTGGCTTGGTTTTTAATCCGCCTCCACCTTGAGCAGTGGTTGATTTCAATCTGTTCTTTTCTCTGAAGTTGAGTTTCCATGCCTCCTGTTGGGGAACACTGGAAACAGTTTATATTTATAGCCCCCTTGTCTCTAGGATTCTGCAGAATTTAGGTCTGTTTAAGTATCTCTTGATTTATACTGGCGAATCATTCCCAATAAAGCCTTTCTTTCTTTTCTTGCAAAAATATATAAAGAAATAGGAAGGGGTGATTTAGAGCTGGAAGGGAGCACACTCGTCTCTGCAGAGCTGGGCAGTGGAGCCTTGGGAAGCAGCTGCTCTCAGCGGAGTCTGGCCCTGGCCTCACAGCCCCTCATGGCCTCACAGCCAGGCTGTCTCCAGCAGGCCAGCTTCCCTCTTCAGACTCAGCCACAGCTGGACATCTTGAGTCCTTTCTCTTTAAGTTCTCAAACCTGTTGTGGACTTCAGGGGACCCACGAACCCCAAGAGTCACATATGCAACTATTTGCTTTTCTGGAGAAGGGCTCTGGACAGTTTTCAGACTTCCCATCTCCTCAGCCCCAGAACTGAAATGGCCCAGCTTCATGTGGGTTTCCAAAACCCCCGACAAGGCAGATTTAAGTGGCTTTTGTACCTAGGGACGCAGTAAAACTGTGCTGTGTAACATACCACCTTGTCAAGATTCTAAATGGATGGTGATGGTAGGGGCCCAACCCTGGACCAGACCGCCTTTACTGTCTCCCAGGGGACCGCCATTTGACCTCTTGCTGCTCTTGCTTCCTGAGTATAAAATGGGAGAGATGAAAGTACCTTGTTGCACGAATCCTAAATGGTCTTATAATAAAAACCCGGAGCCAGATATTGGGGTCAATGCTGAAAGACCAGAGAGACAAAGGAACAAGCCGCAGCCCAATTCCACAAATCCTCTGACTGAATGTCTTTGAGTCCTCAGCTGAAGGGGCTCTAGTTCCTGTCTCCTCACGCCTTATATGCCTTTCTCCACCCAGCCATTTCACTTCCTATCTCAGCCTTCCTAGTGCTGGGATTAATGGTGTGTGTGCTTCCCAAATACTGGGATTAAAGGTGTGTGCCACCACTGCCTGGCTCTGTTTCTCTCCTGGACTGGACCAATCTCACGTTGCCCAGAGTGGCCTTGAACTCACAGAGATCCAAACGGATCTCTGCCTCCCGAGTGCTAGGATTAAAGGTGTGTGCCACCACTGCCTGACCTCTATGTTTAATCTAGTGGCTGTTTCTGTCCTCTGATCTTCAGGCAAATTATTAGAGTATAACAAAATATCACATTTCCCTTTTTTTGTCTAGAATAATAAAAGGTTATAATTAATATAAGAAGAACTATATACAGTAAGTACAATAACTATATACAATATATACAGCCAAGAATTACATTAACAATGTCCAGTGCATTAACATTTGACAAATTCAGAGAAAACACTCCATTATTTATCATAATTTGGTGAGTCCAAAGTGTTGTATAAAGAACAAGTAGGACATTTCCTTATGATTTCCTTGGCTTGTTGCCAGGTTATGGAAAAATCCTTTTTCAAACCCTCACTATTGACATGATTTTTTTTTATGAAATTCTGAGGCCTCCAGCACATTTCCTATCAATAGTTGATCTCATCATTACCTTGTGCTAGAGGGCCTAGCAGACCCACATGGAATTGGATGTGTGTTATATATAAGGGATGATTCTTATTCCTGATTATTTCTTGTAACTGAATAAATAACAAAGTTAATTCTGACTCATCAGTGATAAATTTAGCAGTTTCAATGTGTAAAACAACTCTTTCTGCATACTGAGAGTCAGTAACTATGTTGAGAAGTTCTGTAAAATCCATTAATACCATCAGAATGGCATATAATTCCAACTTTTGGACAGAATTATAAGGACTTTGAACCACTTTACTTAAATTTTCTAATTTGTAATCTGCCTTTCCTGATCAATTTGCATCAGTATAAAATGTAGGGACTCCAGATTCTGGCATTCTCTGTACAATGTGAGGCAGGATCCACTTAGTTCTCTTTATAAATTGAATTTTCTTGCTTTTGGGATATTTGTTGTTAATCTCTCCAAAAAAATTACTGCAAGTTCTTTGCCAAGGTTCACTTTCTGCCCATAATTTGTCAATTTCATCGTTAGTAAAAGCTACTATAATTTTTGCTCCACTATAATTCCAAACTCTACTACAGGAAGTAATCCAAAGGGCACTCAAAGGAATGAAATCTGGCAGATGGATGTGTTTCATTCTGTAGAATTTGGAAAATTAAAATATGTACATCACGCTATTGATGGCTATTTGCGATTTCAATGGGCAACTGCTCTGAGTTCCAAAAAGGTTGATTCTGTAAACACACATTTGCTAGAAGTTATGGCCATCATGAGTATACCTGCACAAATTAAAACTGAAAATGCTCCAGCATAAGTCTCTGGTAAAATGAAACATTTTTTGCTTATTACAATATAAAGCATATTACAGGTATACCACATAATCCTACAGGCCAAGCAGTCATAGAAAGATCAAATTGAACTCTAAAGGGTATGCTAAATAAACAGAAAGGGGTAATAAAAACCCCCAGAAATAGATTACATAATGCTCTATTAACTTTGAATTTTCTCAATGCCAATGAGAAAGGAACAACAGCTGCAGAGAGACATTGGACAATAGAAAAAAAAAAAACTACAGAGTTAAATCAACCTATATACTTTAAAAATGTGCTGACCTCAGAATGGAAACCAGGATATGTGTTATGTTGGGGATGAGGTTTTGCTTTTGTTTCCACAGGAGAAGAAAAACTACGGGTATCATCAAAATTGATAACAGTTGGATTTGAACGAGAGAGACCTCTTAATTAGAAGAGATGACAGGTCATCAACCAGCGTGAGCATTCAATTTAAACTAACTTATACGACTAGCAAATGCTTTTCATTTGATCAGATATAACTTGCCAAAAGGGAACCTCCCCAGAGTTAGGGTTGGAGAAGGGTTTTGTTTTTGTCTTTCAGGGGAATGAAGGCTAAGGAATCAATCTGAAGAACACTGGACAAATGAGACATCTGAAGAAAAAGGACAAATCATCCAGAAAAAATGTCCCATGAAAAAGATTTTCTGCAGTGAACCATGACCATGCCTAACAGCAACCTTTGAAGTCTCCAAAAGAATGATGGAGCCCCACAATGACCAGGAATAACACCATTAAGCTGACAAACACCGCCCAAAGTTTGGCTTTGGACTACAAACTGCTCAGGACACTATCTTGATGGCTAGCTGAGATGATCCAGCCTCACAGACTACTTTAGCTATGACTTGAGACAAGCCCTGCACTTCCCCATTAAGCTGAGACTAGACAACAAATGATACAGCTACCTCTTCCATGACTTGACAATTAACCCCCGATTTTTCTTTTCAGGATCCCCTAAAGATGCCTTTGACCTCAGACAGCAGGAAGTAAACTTGAGAAAATGACTCACACATTCCCAAGAGGTAGGGTAATTTTTGGTTGTTCAATGAGTTATGGACAAAAAAACCTAAAAAAAAAAAAAAGCTGGGCAGTGGCGGCACACACCTTTAATCCCAGCACTCGGGAGACAGAGGCAGGCAGATTTCTGTGAGTTTGAGGCCAGCCTGGTCTACAAAGTGAGTTCCAGGAAAGGCTCCTAAGCTACACAAGAGAAACCCTGTCTCAAAAAAAAACAAAAAAAAAAAAAAGGAAGAAAGAAATGATAGGATAAAAGGGTAAATTATTGAATCTACTCTAAAAAGAAAAAGGGAGAATATGGATATGATTAGATAAAAAGGTAGGTTTTTGAATCTACTTTTAAAAAGCAACTACTAGTTTTAAATATTTTACATTGGATTGGATTTCTTTTATATTGTATACAAATTGTGTATATTGATACAAAGTTGAGATTATTTTTGTTAGAACATACTGTACATACACTTCTACTCTTGTTCAAGGTATTGTACCTATGCAGCTCATTTAACAATGTAATGCAAATTGCTAGTCCTAGAAAGTTATTAGTACCAACTATTTAGGATAATAAAGAAAAACAGGTTAGTTGTTAGTCACCTATTACAATGGAACTTGTCAGGTTAGGTATGTTTTCAAGGTCAAACAGATATTTTAGATAAACAAGTCATCTTCAAACACTTCAGAGATCTACAGAATATGGCATTTAAGATGTTTTAATAACATATTCATATATATATATATATATATATATATATATATATATATATATATATATATATATATATATATATATATCCAGTCAGAGGATTCACGAGGTGAGAAGTGGCTGTGGCTTGTTCCTTTGTCTCTCTGATCTCCCAGCCTTTACCTCAATATCTGACTCCGGGTTTTTATCATGAGACTATTGAGGATTTGTGCAACAGTATCTACCTAGTTGGCCTGTATTGGTGAAATTATTAAGGCCATTTCATGTAGTTAAAAGGGAGATTTATTTAGTGGCGTAACTTACAAATGAAGGGATAGGTAGGTTGCAGGGTCTGGGAAAGACGCAGAGCAGCCTGGCGGTGTTCTCTGGAGAACTCTGCTCGGTCTACCTCCAGCGTCCAGGACCAGGAAACAAGAGAGACAGTACATCCGGATCTCAGGTCTTCAAGGTCCTCTCTTGGCCCCGCCTTGTAGGTGTGACAGTTACCGAAGCCTCAGTGGGGGTTGGAACTTCCAGATAGAGGTTGGAATGGCTACCCACTACAGGCCTGTCCTGTAAAACAAGTTACCATGAGGGAAGAGCCTAGAACACAGCCTGGCACTGGCACAGTGTTACATGGTCTCTGGTCCTTCACTGTGCAGCGTGATGACTCCCCGTGGTACCTTTAGTCACCATCCACGGGAGTCTTTTCTGTGTTTGGGAGAAATAGCTAAAGCGCCTCTTAGGGAGTCAGTGTAGCAGCTCCGAGGGCCCTGTATGCTTAGGCCACCCTGCAGTGACGCCAAAGAGAAGAGCAGGACCTCCTAGTGGCTGTGTGTGTGTGTGTGTGTGTGTGTGTGTGTGTGTGTGTGTGTGTACACTTCTGCCTCCTCCCTCCTTCATGCAGCCGAGATCCCAGGCAGGCCTGTGTCACAGCTGATGTTAGTTTAGGGAAATCATCAAAGCAGAAAGCCGGAGGGAGGAGACGGAAGCTGGCTCCGGTTCAGCGGTGGCTCAGACATCCAAGATCAAAGGCAAATATAGAGACTTGGGACTGCCCAGAGCATGGGTGTCGCAAAGCTTACGTGACCTTCCTACTGTTCTCCGGCTATGCACAGGTTTTGTGCGCGCGTGTGTGTGTGTGTGTGTGTGTGTGTGTGTGTGTGTGTGTGTGTGTGCACATGTGTGCATGTTGGGGATTGAACCCAGGGTCGCAAGTGTGTTAAGAGCCTCCTATACCTCTGAGCCCCATCCCTGCCCATTTTAAAATTGGTTATTTTTCTTTCCATCGTTGTTACGGTTTTTCATATATCTTAATATACGTCCCGTTCTGCATTTGTTTTGCAAATATTTTCTTCATTTCTATTGGTTGTCTTCAAATTTTATTGATATCCACTTTAAAGTACATTGAATGATTTTGTATGTTTGTATATATGGGATTCATGGGCCATGGCTCACGTATGAGGTCAGAGGACAACTTGTAGAAGTGGGTTCTTGCCTTCTACCACGTGGTTCCTGGGGATCTAACTCATCAGGCTTGGCTACAAACACTTCTATTTCTGCTCCATCTTGCCAGGACTTTCCACCCTAAAGACAGCAATGGTACCCTTTTAAACACACATATACACGCACACACAAGTTGTTATTTTGTTACTTTATTATTTTGTTCGTTTGTTTTGAGATGGTCTTGCTATGTAGCCCTGGCTGGCCTGAAACTCACTATGTAGACCAGGCTAGCCTCAAAAAATTGTTATTTGGATAAGTCCTATTTATTTATTTATTATTTATCATTTTTTTTGGTTGCTTGTGCTTCAGAATCATATCATAGGAATCACTACTACATAAACCAAAATAAGAAAAATTTATGACTGTTCCCTTCTAGGGAATTCATAATTTTGGCTGTTGTATTTAGATTTACAATGTATGTGTGGTTGTTAGTGTCATCAGTTTGACAGACTCCGGACTCACTTGGGAGATGGGCCTTTGGGCATGTCTATGGGGCATTATATTGATTTCACTAACTGAGGTGGGCCTGCCTGCCCACTGTGGGTGGCACCATTCCCTCGGCAGAGGATCCTGGATTGTGTAAGAGTGGAGAAGGCAAGCTGATACCAGCATGTTTCATTGCTCTCTCCGGACTGTCCGACATGACCGGATACTTCAGGTTCCTGCTGCCTTGAACTTCCAGACATGATGGTCTATGTATGCCTCAAGCTGGGGGTTGAAATGAATGGTTTCTCCCTTCAGTTGCTCATTTGAGAGTACGTTATTACAGCAACAGACATTACTTTAATTCTGCTGCACTGCGTGAAGTAGGAATCCAAGTTCTCTCTCTCGTAGGCTGGCTTCCAGTTGCTTCTTTGCTCAGTGGTGATATGAACTCCCGAACTGCCATGACCATCTCGTCAAAATCCACTGGCCACAAATGTGAAGGTTTATTTCAAAAATTTCTTGCTTCCCCCCCTCTACCAAAGCATTACGCGAACTGGGGCTTTCTGACTCCAGGCTTTGCACACACCCCTTCTGGTCCTGCCATCCTGTGCCAGGGTCACCATACTGCCACCCTGTGCCAGGGCCACCATACTGCCACCCTGTGCCAGGTCTACCATACAATAGCTGCATCTGTGTGAAGGGCAGTGAACTGGCTGCAACTTTAGGGAGCTGCACTGTGTCCCTCCATGAGTTCTCTTTTTCTTTTGTTCTTTCAAACAAGGCCTTAGTACATCATAGCCCAGGCTGGCCTGGAATTCACTATTGTAGCCCAGGCTGGCCTGGAACTTATAATCTTCCAGGAATGCACCCCCAAGCCTGACTCACATTTAAAAAAAAAAAAACTGGCGAAGTATAAATGACATTACTTATTCACAGTAGAGAACCATCAACTCTATTTCCCAAACTTTCCATCTCCCACCAAAAATATTAGTGGCAATCAGTCCCCATTATTCTCTGGCTTCTGCCTCCAGTAATTTCATATTTATACTCTGTTTCGGCGACTTTGTGAGTTATGAGACAGCTCCTATAAGTGAAATCATAACACACCGTTCCTTTTATATCTGACTTATTTTATATAACATAATATTTCGATATTGATTTACATTTTCACATGTATCAGAGGTCTGTTCCTGAGCTTGGTGTAGTGGTAAAGTCTGTAATCTCAGGAGGTTGAGGCAGGGAGTAGAGGTCAAGGCCAGCCTGGACTACATAGCAAGGCCCTTAAAGGATGTTCAACTGTCATTTAAATTTTTATTTATTTATTATTTTTAAATTTTTTTTATGTCTATGTGTGTATGTCTATGTGAATTTATGTTCAACACATGCATGAGGTACAGGGGCCTATGGAGGCCAGAAGAGCCAATTAGATCCCCTGAGACTGGAGTTTGTCACAGGAATTTGTTAGCAACCATGTGGGTACTGGGAACCAAGCCCAGGTCCCCTGCAAAAACAGTAAGTGCTCTTAGCATCTGAGCCATCTCTCCAGAGCCCCCCAACCCCCGCACTTGACAGTGTCTCATGTAGCCAGTGATTGTTTTGAACTCATGATCCTCCTGCCTCTACCTCCCACGTCCTGGGATTACAGGGGTAATGAAACATCACACCTTGTTCATTTGCCATTTTCTAAAAAATATTTTTTATTTTATATTTAATTATGCATGTGAAGGTACGGGCGTGATGATGAGTGTGAATATGTGCACGTGAGTGTAGGTGCTGGCAAAAACCAGGAGGGTACCAGATGCCCTGGAGCTGGAATTACAGGTGGATGTGAACCCTCTTTGAGAGCAGTGCACACTCTTAACCTCTGAGCCATCTTTCCGGTCCCTCAACTGCCATTATTTACTCCTCTCCCCAAGAAGAGCCATGCTTCCTACAGTGAACCAGCTTCCCTCAGTTCTAATCTGGGAGTCAAGCTCTCACAAAGCCCTGGAGCTGTTTCCACTTACCGATTTTCTATCACTTGTCAGATTATTTTATCTTATGTGCACGCCTGGTGCCCACAGATGTCAGAATGGATGTAAAGGGGACTTTGGACCCCCTGAAACTGGAGTTATGGATAATTATGAGTCATCATGTGGGTGTTGGAATCCAAACCTGGATCCTCCTCTCTGCCAGGGCAATATGTGTTCTTAACCAAGGAGCCATCTCTCAGCCCTACATCCACCAAGTTTTAAGTATGAAATCTCATGTAGCTGAGGCAGTATGAGGAGGTCGGTGTGCTGCTTCAAAGAACTCAGACTGGGGATGCCACAATTAGATTTAGAATGTCCCAGGGCCCATGGTTAAAAGGTTGGTCCTCAGGACCAGTGAGACGGCTGAGCAAGTAAAGGTGCTTGCGGCCAAACCTGACAACCGGAGTTCAATCCCCAGGACTCACTAAGTAGAAAGAGATAATGACTCTTAGATGTCCTGTAACCTCCACAATCATGTAGTGGTATGCATATTCACACACACACACACACACACACACACACACACACACACACACACACACACACAAATTCATATGCTTGGTTTGGCATTACTTGAAGACTTTAGGATCCTTTAAGAAGTGGGGCAAAGTGGGAAATTTAAGCCCTGAGAGCGGGGAACTGCACTGTCAGGGCTCCACCCACCCCCCTCTCCTTTTTATACCCAGCTATAGGGTCTTATCCCAATGCACCAAAGCCATAGGCTCCTGAACTGAATGCTCCAAGACTATGAGCCCAAACCAACATTTCCTCTTTTAATGTTATCTCGGGTATTTGTTACGGGGCTGGGAGCTAGCACTGAGTCACAGCCCTTGATTCATCCCTTCCAGCTGCCTACCCTTTCCCGACAACCATCTCTTTGACCTCACACCAGCCACACCGATCAGCGTCCCTCAGCCGCTATTCTGGTTCCTCCTACCTTGCGCCCTTCCATTCTGACTTGCGTTGGGCATTCAGCGATTTGTCCCACCAGCTCTCTGCCCACCCCACTCCAACCTCTGCACTCAGTCTCAGTAGTCTTACTTCAGTGCCTGTTCGTGCGTGCCTGGGGTGGGGGCAGGGGGGGTGATGACGTTTAAGGGCTTCTTTACCTGTGGAGTCTAGAACTGCTCTTGAAGATGTCCTGCCTGAGATTGTCTTCCTTGGTTAAATGAACTGGAGGAGACAGTCTGGAAGTGCCCGGAAGTGCTCAGCTTGCCCCTACCTTGACGAGAAGCATGAGCAGCTCTCCTGTCTTCCATCCCTTCCACCTAAATAGCTCATCACCGATTGGGTAGCTTTTGGTCAACTCGATACAAGCCAGAGTCATCTAAAAAGAGGGAACCTCCGTTGAGATTAGCCAGGCTGAGACTCAACAAGACGCTGATGCGTGATGTGGGGTGTGGAAGGAGGCGTGGCTCAACAGCTCTTTTCATTTGTTTCCGCCCCCGCAGGGGTCTTGAGCCACTGAACATGTGAGAGATTTAATGACCACACGCCTCCTCCTGGGATGAGTGCTGTCCCGTTCTGTACAGGCCGTATGGGTCTGTGCTGAGGTTATAACACAAGTGCACAGTCAAGGGGTCTCCCTGGGAGCAGAGGGCAGCCTCTACCCTGTGAACTTCCATGGTAAGTAACTTCATTGGCAGGCAATAGGCCTTGGCCGGCTTGCCAACCGATGGACCATTGACAGTGGAAATCGGCTCCATCATCTGATGGAGGCGGGGTGGAGGCGGGACACTGGGGAGGGAGGAGCCCATGCTCCGTCTGTTCTTTGCAGATGTGTTTCAGTAAATCTCAAAGCTAGGAGGAGTAGAAACGACAGGGAAGGCTGTGTTTAAAGGCCTCTGCTCCCAAGCAAGGCTAGAGCATCTGCCTCACGTCCATCTCAAACCACGAAACACACGAGCCAAGTGAGGGCTGTAATTAGAGGCTGAGGTGAGCCAACAGAGGCCTCCCTCCACAGGCGCAGGGAAACCTCATCAGAGGAAGTCGGCCTCAAGAATAAAGGCTTCTTGGTTTGTTTTGGAAGAGGCGACCGGGGATAATGTCCTGGCTGCTCCAAGAGACCTGGCACTGGATTGCACCATCCAAATATTAAAACGATAATTGCATGTTGTGGGGAGGGCAGGTTTGGTTTCCCAGGGCCACATCCTGTGCTGGGTGGCAAGGCACAAAGTTTGCTCAGCTTTCTCCCTTGAGTAGGCAAGTTTAGAAACCAGAAGGCAGGGTCTACAAACTCACAGTAAGTCACTGATGCCCTCAAGACCTTTGGGGGTAGGTTTCACCCAGAACGGTCATTTTTAAGGGACAGGGAGCCAAGCCATAGCTCTTGTGCTGGCGGAGGAACCACTCGGTGGAAAGCAATCTCCCGGATGAAGAGGCAGGCACAGAAGGCGGGAACAGGTGAGGAGGCACCTGTGTGGGCATGGCCAGGAAATACCTGGGCTGACTACACTGTCTTCCTCCAGGCGTTCACAGGAGCATCAGATCATTTATGAACACTAACATGCTGCGGTCCTGGCCCCAGCCCTCCCCGGTGGCCTTGGCCCTGCAGCCTGTGGAGGGAGATGAGTTATTTCCCTCCCCCAGGGAATCAGCTGAAATAAATGGAGGAACACAGCAATAGAGGCCGCCAGGTCTTCGCATACAGACCTACAGAGAGGGGAGGGAATCAAAGGGGAAGAAGCTGTGGTCACCATGGTTTCGGAACTTAGGAAAGGAGATGGCCATTGGGAATGATGCTTTGGAGTGTGCCTTCCCAGTGATGTCAGTCCCAGGGTCCATAGCTCTGTCTGCCCTTGTGATTGGGGCTGAGAAGGTGGACCTCACAGAGTTCCTTTGAAGTCTGGTGCCCCCAAAGCACCACCCCAGAGGTCCCTTTTGCTTCCCTACCCTGAAAATTCTAGAAAAGGACTTATTCACAGGAAGTGCTCAGTAATCCCTGTGGTACCTGTGCACAATTGGCTGTGTCATTCAAACGCCACTAACCCCACTTACTGTGAGGTGCTTCTGAGCACAGTAGGAGCAAATTTCTCATCCCTCAGGTTGGGGTGGACTCCCATACTGCCTTGGGAAAAAGAGACTCCAGTCAGCTAGAAAACAGTGTGTCTGTTCCTGTCTCTATGGGCACAGGCCACCAAGTTCTGAACCTTTATGAAGATTGGGAAAACATATTAAACAACTTGAATCATAATGGGAGCAATTCTATTAAGATTGCCTTTGCTAATGCAATATTTCTTCGTGGGGGAAAAAGGTCAGAATTTTTATATTAATTTTTTAGATTTTTTAAGCAGATTGCTATGTCATCAAGGCTAGCTTTAAACTGGCAACCCTGTACTGGGATCGCTGGTGAGTACCACCACATATGGCTTAAAATAATTTTAAAAGGCCTGGAGAGATGGTTCAGCAGCTAAGAGTGCTTGCTGCTCTTCCAGAGACTCAAGTTCAGTTCCCAGCACCATGTTACCATGTATAACTCCAGCTCCAGGGGCCTTGACACCCTCCTCTGGCCTCCTCAGGTACCTGTGCATGCATGGGATACATACACAGGCACATAAATAAAAATAGACTACAAGGTTTTTGGTTTGGGGGCTTTTTGAGTCAGGGTTTCTCTGTGTAACAGCCCTGCCTGGCTGTCCTGGAACTCACTTTATAGACCAGGCTGGCCTCTGCCTCCCGAGTGCTAGGATTAAAAGTGTGTGCCACCATGCCCCAATCACCTTAAGTGATTTTTAAAAATCTCTTGTAACCATGCAAACTAGCTGCTTTTCAGTAAATATTGCTTTGTACTTTGGGGGCCCACCACCCAGATCCCAAATAAATACACGGAGACTTATTCTTACTTTTGAATGCCTGGCCTTAGCTTGACTTGTTTCTAGCTAGCTTTTCTTAAATTATCCCACCTGTCTTTTTCCTCTGGGCTTTTACCTTTCTTTATTCTATATTTCTTTCTTTCCTTCTTACTCCGTGGCTTGCGGTATTGCTGAGAGGCTGGCCCCTGGCGACCTCTCTCCATAAGATGGGGCTGTAGGCAAGCCTGTATGGCATTTTCTTAACTAGTGATTGATGAGGGAGGGCCCAGTCCATTGTGGTTGGTGCCATCTCTGGGCTGGTGGTCCTGGGTTCTATAAGTAAGCACACTGAGCAAGTCATGAGGAGCAAGCCAGTAAGCAGCATCCCTCCATGGCCTCTATATCAGCTCCTGCCTCCAGGTTCCTGCTCAGTTTGAGTTCCTGTCCTGACTTCCCTCAGTGATGAACTATGATACAGAAGTATAAGCCAAATAGCTCCATCCTCCCCAAACTGCTTTGGTCATGGTGTTTCTTTGCAGCTACAGTAACCCATGCAGAGACACACCCAAGTAGCGATTTTTTGTTCACCTCTGTGTTCGACCTAACATCCTTCGACTGTCATATAAAATTCTTAGTGAAGTCTACTAACAGAGTCCCAGCTTCCACCAACTCAAGGGCTAAAAAAGTCGTCAGACAGCATCTGAGACTGTGCCATAACCCTCCCACCAATGAATTGTTTACTTGTCAATTTTTGGGAACCATGCCTGATGGCACACACCTGTAATCCCAGCACTCAACGGCAGAGGCAGGAGGATCTCTGTGAGTTTGAGGCTAATCTGACCTGTGTAGTGGGTTCCAAGCTAGTCAGGGCTATGCAGGGAGATATTATTTAAAAAAATAATTTTTATTTTCATGTATTTGTTTAAGGGGGTTGTTTGTGTGTGTGGTGGAGGAGGAGGCGCATGTGTGGGGGTCAGAGGACAGCTTGCAGACGCTGGTTCTCTCCTTCCACCATGTCTGTCTCAGGCATTAACTCAGGTTGGCAGGCTCAGTGGCAGGTGCATTTACCCAGTCAGTGATTTGCTGACTGGAGTACGGACTCTGGGTGTGCCCAAATTCATATTTAAAACCCGACTCTACTACTAGCTGGCTGTGGCCTTTGTCAGTCTCTCCAGCATTCAGTTTCTCTATTTGTAAAATTGAATGGTCTTTACTTCTTTTCAGAGTGCTGTGGAGTCGAATTGAATGCATTTGAAGTACCTGGGGGTGGAGCTCAGTTGGTAGAGCACAGGAAACCCTGGGGATTCGATCCCCCATACTCCAAAAGACGGGCCTGCTCAAACAGGCTTGTAATCCCAGCACTCAGTAGGTGGAAGCAGGAATTCAAGGGCATCCTTGGCTACATAGTGAGGGTCACCCTGAGCTACAGGAAACTCTGTTTCAAATAGATAGATAGATAAATGATAGATAGATACATGATTGATAGATAGATGATAGATAGATAGATAGATAGATAGATAGATAGATAGATGGAGAGAGATTTAAGAATACTGGATGTAGTCAAAAGTTTTCTCTGATCTTGCCCAGTCCCACAGTCCTGCAACCACTTATAATCACTCAGAGGCTTAATATTACTTACAAACTGTATGGCCTATGGCAAGCCTCTTGCTAGCTAGCTCTTATATCTTAAATTAACCCATTTCTATTAATCTATGTTTTGCCACATGTTCCGTGGCTTTACCAGTCTGCTGGCATATTGTTCCTTGGGTGGCAGGCTGGCTTCTCTCCAGACTCCGCCTTTCTCTTTCCTGTCTCTCTCCTTGGATTTCCTGCCTGCCTCTAAGCTGCCTTGCCATAGGCCTAAGCAGATTATTTATTAACCAATGAGAACAACATATATTCACAGCATACAGAAAGACATCCCCCAGTGCTACAAGCCACAAAAATATACAAAGTAGGATTTCAGCTGATTATGACAAAGCTAATACCTTGAAGAAGCCAAAGGCCTTCCAGAGGTCAAGCTGAGGCTCAAGGAGACTTAATGATATTTGGCTTTTGATTATCAGCCGTTTCCTGCTGTGAGTTTCTTATGTGCTATTGCAGCTTTTCCATCATTTATTGGGCACCATTTCCCCTCTACTAAAGGAATATTTAGATAACCTTGTGCACTGACAGCTATGCACACCAGAACCCCAATTCAAGCCTCCCTGTAATTATTGTCATTGGCAGCATCCGGCCAGATGGAGGAAAGTACATTATCAGAGAAACCTCTGTACTCTCTAAGAACAGACTTAAGCATCCAGGCTACCTGTTTGAGAAGGTCTGGTGGATGTGCCAATTAAGCTTAACTTCCTCCTCTCCCAAATCTTACCTCTAGTTTCAGATCTCCCTTCAACTATCACCAGAGGCATCTAGCTGTACACAAGTTGCCGAGCAACCAAGCACACTTTCCCCCATCCTGTAGAAAAATGACAGATAGCTTGAACAGATAGGAGCCACGGGAAAAAAGAAGACAGTTTTACTTTCTCCCATTGACCTAGCAACTTACAGATTCTCAACATTTTCTACCAATCACCTTTAAGACTATATTGGAGCACATAAGATCCCTCTTCTTAGATATTACCCAAATTTAGCCTTTCATTAATTCATTTCCCCATTGGTCACTTCCCTTTGGGGTTGCAAATGATAATTAACAATTACTGCCCCTCTATGTGATTCTTATCACCCCTCCATTTGACCCTGGAAGCCTGGCTTTGCACTGCCAAGGGATTACTGCTTGTAAGTGTATATATACCGGGACTTCCAGGGCACGGGACGGGGAAGGAGATGATTTGGAAGAATAAATGACTGGACTAAGAGCTCTGTGTGCTGAGCTTCTATTTCCCGAAAATAGTCCTCGCCGTTTATAGTTCTCTCTCCCGAGCCCCTGGGATGTAGAATATTAAGGCTGGTCCCTCTAATATTATACAAGACCCCAGCAACTGAATGTTCTTCCAGAGGACCCATGTTTGACTCCCAACCATGACTCCAATTCCAGGAGATTTGACGCCCTTTTCTGGGCTGTGAGGGAACCAGGCATGCACATGGTACACAGACAGGCATGTAGACAAAATGCCCATACACATAAAATTTTAAAAAATATTATAAAAAATAAGAGTAGAAAAGATAGATGGCTCAATGGGTAGGTGCTAGAGGTCTCACATCTGAGTTCAGTTCTCAGGTCCTACAAGGTGGCAGGAGAGAACCAACCCTTGACATGTGTCTCCTAACCACACACACACACACACACACACATACACACACACACACACAAAGACTACATTTCCCAGCTTCCCTTGTGGACTATAAGGAGCTATCCATATCCCATCTTCCTCTCTAGGCATTTTGGCCATCTGCACACATGGATGACAAGGATGCCCCATCATCTCGAATAAGTGTGGTCAGACCAAGTCTTCTTTCTGCTCTCTCTCTCTCTCTCTCTCTCTCTCTCTCTCTCTCTCTCTCTCTCTCTCACACACACACACACACACACACACACACACATATATATACACTTCCCTTTCCTTTCTGCTTCCCTTCTCTTCATCCCCTCCTCTCTCCCTCCTTCCTTCTTTTTCTTATGTGTCTACATGTTCTTATATACATGTACACGAATATGTATATACATTTGTGTGTGTGTGCGCGCGCTTTCTAAAATAACCTAACACCTAGCATAGGTCAGGAAACTAACCAATGTTTAATATTACTTGTGTTTGTTCTGTGTGTTGATTTTCTATACAGCTGTTTTTAAAAGGATCTGAGTTCTATGCAGGAGACAAAGCAGCCCACTGGCAACCGTTCCCATTCCCTCCTGAGTACTCAGCACACAGTGTTAATCACAGAGCTGTATCCAAACAAGTGCAGATACACTAGCTCCCTCCGTCCCTCCTCCCTCCCCTCCCATATTCCTCCCTTCCCTTTCTGCTTCCCTTCTCTTCATCCCCTCCACCCTCCCTCTTTCTTGTGTGTCTACGTGTTCTTATATACAAGTACACATGTATGTACACATGTGTCGAAGCCAGAGTTCAACATCACGTTGTTGCTCATTGGCTTCTTTACCTTTTTATTTTTTTTCATAGTGAAAAACAGAAAAAGATTTATTCAATGAGGCCACATTGGGAAGAGAAACAAGGAGATCTAGTGACTCCCCCAAGCCCATCTTAGGGGTCCTGACCTGAATGACCTGAGGGTAGTTGTTGTTCCTTCAAGGAAAAGTCACAAGGCACACCAAAAGCCACTATGAGAGTTTATTAGGAAAAGGGGGAGACAAGATAGGGTGTGCTCAGGAGTCTGTGACCCACTTTTTATGGATCCCGCCCTCACATGCGCGTATGGGCTCACATACTACACCAGGCATATGCATAGATTGCGTGATCACGCTGTACGCAAATTAGGAAACCACGCAGCACACGGATTATGTAGGACGTAGAGCCCCTTGCTTGGCTACTGAACAACGCATGTGTGTTTACACAGTGTCATGTTTACACATAATTTATTTTCATTTATTTATTTTGAGTTAGGTCTCACTGTGTAGCCTTGGCTGGCCTGGAACTCACTGAGATCTTCCTACCGCTGCCTCTTGGGTGCTGGGACCACACACACCCTTGTGGGTAGGGTTTAAGTAGAAAGAAAGAGATATGCATAAACAATCTGTGCCCCCAAGTGGGGTCCCTTGCCCACCATTGTCTCAATTCTAGGTCTCTCAGGTAATGCCAGCCTCTGCAGCAAGGTCAGCTGACGACTTTTAAATCTTTGTAGCTTCCCCAAGGTTCCCGCCATTTCCTTTCCCAGCAGGAGACTCCTAAGGAAATACTAATTTCTTGGGATCAATTCCTTCAGCAGTCTGAGAGCCGAAGAAGGGCGCACATTCTCTTTAGAGAGAATGCCGACATTCCCGCTGGACAGGCTGGGTCCTCTCCCCAGATCTTTATTTGTAACGCCTCAGTCTGAGGTGAAATATGGCTGTGCCTGAGACATAGCGTAAACGGAACACGAGGAGGAGCCAAGGCTTGATGGCATTCAGACAGTGCCAGGCTAGGATGCACAAGAACCATTTCTGCATGGCCTCCTGGCTTTTAGTCACTTTGGGGAGGGTTGGTACAAGCAGTTCCATCTCTTAGATACTCAACAAGATCTCAGGTGTATCTGTCCTGACACTGGACATTTTTGTTCACCCTCTGAAGACCCCTCCATCCCTGAGTGTAGCTGGGTGAAGACCTTCATTCCTGAGGCTGCCCGCTCTGCCCTTCTTTCAAACTAAATTGGCCTCAAGCTTCCTTCTGAGTTCTGTTTCCAAATTCCTACAAGATGAAGAACCTATAACAGGTGTTGGGTGTGGTGGCGCATGCCTTTAATCCCAGCACTTGGGAGGCAGAGGCAGGAGGATCTCCGTGAGCTTAAGGCCAGCCTGGGCTACAGAATGAGTTCCAGGACAGGTGCAAAGCTACACAGACTAACCCTGTCTCAACAAACAAACAAACAAAACCACAACTTTTTATTTTATTTGCCGAAACCATCTTGAAATGTGTTGCAAAGGAAAATGAAATTCTTAGTCCATGGAGGTTATTGCTGGCATCTGCGAAAGCAGACACCCAAAGAAGAGACTGGAAGTCGGGGAGTGGGCCAGAGGTCAGCATTCTCATTCTCGAGCTGGACACAACATGTGACAAGGCAGTGGTGTCTTGTGACAGGTACCAGCTATTCCTCTGGGAGCCTTGGGTATAATCTAGCTAGAGACGGACAAAGGGCAATCTGTCCTTCGCTTGGAACAAAAGCCTTGACCTTGCATCATGAGACAGTACTGATTCTTCATTCAGCTGCCTCTCCCTAGCCCAGCTCTGGGAAAGAGAGAGAGAGAAGGAGAGGGAGAGGGAGAGGGAGAGGGAGAGGGAGAGGGAGAGGGAGAGGGAGAGGGAGAGGGAGAGGGAGAGGGAGAGGGAGACTTCTGTTGCTGATGCTGGGGGCTTTTGCTACTTCCAGGAGGTCCTAGCAACATCTGTAAGCTCTGTCCCCTTGGGCTAGGGCAGGTCTCATCAATGGCACCACTGCTGCCGCTCCTTGTGACCCCAGGAGAGGCTGGTTTATTACAGAATCCACTCATCGTTTAGAGAAACATCTGTGCGGATAAAAAAACATCCTGCCTGGGTAGAAGTTACAAGTATACCAATTAAAGGTGGTCCTGTCTGCCTCCGGCCTGGATGTTAGGGACACCTGGCGTCCTCAGCTGGCTGCTGCTCCTCACTGTCCTGGGTCTCAGCTGCCTTCCTGAACTACTTTCAGGAGTTTGGAACATCTTGAGTTTTCCTAGATGACAATTCGTAGCATAATTAAACTGGGGCTAGAGCTTCCTTAGAGTGCTCGTCTATGATTTGGGGTGACATTTCCAGAGTCTCTAGAGATAGGACTTAAGGAAGGAGTTTTCTTCTGTTGTGTCTGTCACAGAGGGGACATCCGGTCCAGCACGGCCTTTAGAAAATGGTCTTGATGCACATGTGAACCAACACACAGATTCTTACTGGATCTCTGCAAGGCACGGGTGCAGCTTAACCCCAGGCTTCTCAATACCTTCAGTACTGCATCATGCTCATCCTGGAACGTCACATTTCCAGGCCAGCTCTACTTAGGAAAATAATAACGACAATGACAACAGAAGTTCTTCAAACAGGAACTGAAGGGTGGCTCTTAGGGTACAGTGTGTTGGGCAGTGTTAATGCCAATGGCGAGAATGAGACCACTACCACAATTTGAGCCAAATCTGAAGCAAGCTTGATTTTTTTTCTTGGGGTGGATCCAAGAGCTGGCCAGCGACTGCCTCCTAAGTTGGGTTAAAGAGAGCAAACTCCAGTTCCAGGGGATCTGACACCTTCCCACAGACATACATGCAGGCCAAACACCAATGCACATAAAATAACAATAAATAAATTAATTAAAAAAGAGAGAGAGAGCAGGCTTGAATCCATTGCTTGGGCCCCTTTTAATGAGTAAAATTACAGTAGTTTTATAGAAGAGGAACAATGGGGCAATAAGGAAATACAGAAAAAAATCTCAGAAAAGCATTATGCGGTCACCATGTGGTTACGGAAGGTTCAGGGATGATCAAGGAGAGTAAAAGTATTCTCAAAAACAAGTCAAGGTCATGGGTTGGGGAAGGTCAGTTTCCAGGAAACAGAGCAACTCAGTAAATGGAAACTTATTATTAACAAAACAGCATAATGGCTCCTGCCTTCAAAATGGAGTCAGGCAGGTTCCTTAGCACAAGCATGAAGACCCAAGTTCAGAGCCCCCCAACATATATGTAAAAGCTGGGCACGGAAGCACACACATGTCACATAAACCCAGCCTACTTCCAGATTCAGTAAGAAGAACCTCTCTAAAGAAACAAGTGTCAGGGGGCTGGAGAGAGAATTCAGCAGCTAATAACACTTGTTGCTCTCGCAGAGAACCCAGGTTCAGTTCTCAGCATCCACATGGTGGCTCACAACTATTTAAAATCCATGTCCTGGGGATCCAAGGTCTTCTTCAGACCTCAGCAAGCGCCAGGCATGCATGTGGTACATATACATGCAGATACACGCGGGCAAAACACTCATATGCATAAAATAAACAAATCTTTAAAAAGTATTTTAAATAAGTAAATAGTGTAGGGATTTGATAGAAGAGCACAGTTGACATCTACCTCTGACCTACACACACACACACACACACACACACACACACACACACACATTTTTCAGACATTTATGGAGACAGTTGTATAGCACTATCCTCCAGGGCATAACACCTACCGGATCGTCATAAAACCAGTTGTGTCTGCTTGTAAAAGATCTTCACAGCTGGGCTTGCTGACTTTTGACATTCTCTCATAAAAGGAGAGGGTGGGCAGGGTCAATGGACTCTCACGTGAGCATCTGGCCCCTCCTCCCAACCAGTCATCTGCAAGTCTGCCCTGTTGAACTTGGGTCTTGGAGAGGAACTAGAGCGTGTAGACTGAGGAAGGCTAGGAGAAGGGGCTCCATCTTTGGAGCAGTGGAGAGTTGTGATCCACACTGGGTGCAAACTTTCCAGTCCCGCTGCTTTAGGTCACACACACTTCAGCCTGGAACCTCTCACCCAACCTAAAACACTCATTGGTTCCCCAGGGTGAACTTTGGTGGAATCGAACTTTGGTTTGTCGTTAGGACTAAGAAAAGAGAGAGGTTGACCAGCACTCCACCCCCCTAGGGAGAAAACTCTTAGACCATCTTACCTTGTGTGACCTGCTTTCACATGCAATCCCTTTCTTCATCTGCTCCACGTTCTCTGAGCTGGGCAGTACCAAACTGCTAGGAAACTTGAGTGCCAACGATTGCCCTGCCTAGGAAGGTGCAGCTTCCATATGGCAGATCTGGGATTTGAATCCAAGCCTGGAATCTGACTCAATTCTTGGGGCAAGTATTCCTAATCTATAGAGAGGCCATAGATGAGTTATTCACATAACTTACATGAATAACTTCCCAACCCAGCGCATGTGGAATAAACTAGAGATCTTAAAAGACCATGTAGTTCAGCTCTGGCAGAATGGGGCTTTTTGGAATCTGGAAGAGCGCTGCCATCAGCTCCTCAAATACATTGCTCCTGTTTCTCCGTGTGCCTCTGCTTCTCTGTGCTGCACTCCAGCCCTACAGTATCCAGTCCCAGGACTTGGTAGAAACTTAATCCCAGTCTCCTCCCTCTCGGCTTTGCCTCAGGAAATGCTCTCCTCTCCCCAAACATTCTTTAAGGCTCATTGAAGTGTCAGGCATTGTTGACTGTCGCTGATTTCCAAGGCAAAAATCCTCAGCAAAGCTCTATGCTTCCATAGTGATTGTCCCCGAAATCTGGTGTTTATCCCAGGATAGCCAAATGAACTGCTTCTGTTCCTTCTCTTTCCTGTTACTTAGGCTGTGGAATTGCATCTGGAATTGCAAAGAACAAATGTTGTTTATCTTTCTCAGCACCTCCACAGGTTCTCAATGATGGACAGCTGAGCTGAGTGCTATTTATTTTAATCGAATTACACTGGCTTCAGAATAACAAAAGATTCAGATGTGAATGCATTTCACAGTATGTTATGAAGATCACCCGTTAGTACCACTGGAATACCAAAGCACCAACAAACATACTCTTTTATGAGCCACATCCAGGTTTGAAATCCATGATGTTGTGCTTGCTGGGCATGGTGCCTGAAATCCCAAATGCAAGACGGCCTGGATTACATAGTCAGTTCTAAGCCAACCTGGATCAATTTATTGCAATTTATCACAAAATAAAAGGGCTGGAGATGTAGCTCAATGGAAAAGGACATGCCTATCATGTACAAAGTCTTGAGTTAAATCTCCAGCCAACATGAATCCTGGGAAAGAAACCTGTTGGGGGATATTTGATCACACTGTGAATCCCGAGTTCACATTTGCATTAATTAAATAAAATTAATCTTGGATCAGGAGGTTGAGTTAGCAACTAACTGATAGAAAATGATCATAGAGCTTCAGAGGACATCTGGAGAAGACAGAGAGATGAACCAGAAGTCATAGGGAGGGGTTTTGAGTGGTGCATTTTTGTTTTGTTTTGTTTTATTTGTTTTGTTTTGTTTTTTTGGCAGAGCAGAAAGATGCTTTCTTGGGGAGACACCAGCAAGGAGAGGTTAGCTAGGTGCTACTCAACCTCTCTGAGCTAGCAGGTTTTCACCCCAGCCTTTGAATCTCGAGTTTTACTTATAAATACAATGACAGAGATTAAAGCTGCCTTTGGTGGCAGTGGCAGAGCCAGTGCCTGTGGGAACAGAATTCCTGCCAGGCTGTGGCCAGAGTGGACAGAGAAGCAGGCAGGTAGCTGTGGAGTCACAACTGCTGGCTGAAATAGCCGTAGATTAAGGCGCAGCCGCTGGGCCGAAGTTACAACAACAGAAGCCATGCGGTTGAATATCTGAGCTCTATGTGTGGCAGCCATGGCTGGGGTCAAGAGTCATAGTTTTGTGATATAAAATGTGGAAAATGAGTGATGAAAGAAAGAACTTGCCCCTAAGCCTGACAACCTGGGTTCAGTCCCCAGGACCCACATAGTAGGAGAGACCCAATTCACAGCAGTACCTTGCCCTTTGATCTCCCAAAGCATGCCCTGGCATGCCCACATCCTCCTATACACAAACACAACAACAATAAAGAAAACTTTTTAAGCGATAAAAATGATGCAGTTTTGAAATTATGACTGAATACTATGTCAGTCACATGTCTCAGAGAGACACTATGAGAACTTGAACTTAACCCTAAGTTTAAGATGACTTTTAAATGTCAATAGACTCTAGGATCCTTCTAGAGACCTTTCCCACAGGCTTTGCCATCCATTGTGATCATATAACCCACAGGGGCCAGTGGTGGCACGCGCCTTTAATCTTAGTGCTCGGGAGGCAGACGCAGGCAGATCTCTGTAAGTTCAAGGTCAGCCTGGTCTACTACATATCGAGTACCAGGGACAGCCACAGCTACATAGAGACTCTGTCTAAAACACACACACACACACACACACACACACACACACACACACACACACACACAATTGTCAGAGATTTGTATATACCATCCTCCCCACAAACTTATGAGATCTCCCCGTGATGGGAAAGCAGAGGCAACTTGTGGTAAAGTAACCTAACTCAGCCCTCAGATGCAGTCAAATCAGTTCTGAACTCAAGCAGCTGCATCCATGTCCTATGGTCCCCCACATGCTGTATAGGAAAGCATCAGGACTCAAATCTTCCTCAGGAAAGCCAGTCCTTGGATGGGGGAATTCAAATTCTCCCATATTTTGCCTTTATTTCTACTTGTGTCTTCCAAGAAGAGAGCCAAAAATACTCAGCATTTGGCCACTAACCTTGAATACCTGAAGACGGTTCAGACTTTTCAGTTTAAATAGTTCCAATGAGTTTAAAATTCCTCCAAGAGATCGTCCCTTCCCGTATCTTAACTCACCCATGTTTTTCAGGACATACGTAGCTTTTTGAATAGTTTTCCTGTATTACAAAGCTCCGAAGTGCATAGGCGTGTTCTCCAGTGAGGCCCTGACGATGCCGTATATGGGAAAAGGAGTCAGGAATTTTGCTTGTCATTTCCTTATTAACATTCCAGCATCAGCCTTTTGTGGAGGTCCATGCCTGAGATCCCAGCTCTGTGGAGGCCAGGCTGGTTCATAAACTTAAGGCCAAGCTGGGGTACAGAGCATGATCCTATTAAAACAGAAATCCAGCATCACATTGTTTCTCTAGCATTTTCTCTCTCATTTTTTTTTCTAATTTTTAAATTTTATTTTATGTTTTGTTCACATGTATGTTTATGTATCACATGCATGCTGGTGTTCTCAGAGTTCAGAAGCGGACATTTGTTGTGGAATATTTATTTACACTGTAAAGATGTGTCTCTGCCTAAGGCGCCTCCTGATTGGTTTAATAAAGAGCTAAATGGCCAATAGCTAAGCAGAGAAATAAGCAGGACTTCTAGGCAGAGAGAGGAAACTCAAGATGAATCTAAGCTCATGAGAGACACCATGCAGACACAGAAGGAGTCTGACTCACAGTAAAAGCCACGTGGTAGAACATAGATTAATAAAAATATGGGTTAATTTAAGTTATAAGAGCTAGTGGGACAAGCCTAAGCTAAGGCTGAGCTCTTATAATTAATAAGTCTCTGCGTCATTATTTGGGAGCTAACGGGTGGGACAGGGTAAGACTCATTACAGACATCAGATCCCCTAGAATTGGAGTTAAAGATGGTTTTGAGTTGTCAAGTGGGTGCTGGGACTCAAACCCCATGCTTTGTAAGAACAAGTGCTCTTAACTGCCAAGCCATTTCTCTAGCCCATTTTTCTAGCATTCTCCTGCTCACTGGTTCTGTACATGGGGGTAGTTTTCACCCAAAGCCCTGAGAAGTTCATTCTCACTTATGTGTGTATGCACAAGTCTCCCGGTATCCCCGCAGTGTGAAAAGCCTTGGCGAGGTTAGCTCACTGTCTGGATGGTAGCAGCTCCTAATTTGGTATCATTCACTGAACACAAAATGCTTAGACCCAACCACACCATGCAGGTCACTGAAGAAAGTATTTACAGAAACCTCTGTCTCCATAAATATACTTTCCTGGCTGCCAGATAGCTTGGGAGTGGGGATCTAAGTTCACATTTTAATCCCTTCGAAGAACTGCTGCTAGTTATCTGAAGTGTTTACCTGCTGGGAAGAGAACAGTCCCGATCTGCTTCCAAATCTGAAGAAATACTGATGTTTGGCCACAAGTTGGCTCCTGGAAGACAACCAAGGCTGAATTTATTCTAAATACAGGAGACAGCAGTGTTCTCTGGAAGCCAAGGCTCGGCCTTGCTATGTACAAACTACAGAGAAGTCTCTACCCCTCAGTCTGTCCACAGACAGGCACTGCTTTTACTTGGGGCTAAGCAGAGAAACACGGCAATCTAGTAGCAGGCCAGGACCACTGTGAATGGAAGAACTGGATATTTTTAAACACAGGTTTCTGTAGTGTTTTGTTTATACCTTGTCTCCAAGAAAAGTAAAGACAGCCCTTTTTTTAAAAAAAAAATTATTTTATGCGTATTAGTGGGTTTTTTGTTTGTTTTTTGCCTGCATGTGTGTCTGTGTAAGGGTATCAGATCTTGGAGTTACAGAGAGTTGTTAACTGCCATGTGGATGCTGGGAATTGAACCCAGGTCCTCTGGAAGAACAGTCAGTGCTCTTATCCACTGAACCATCTCTCCAGCCCTGCCTTTTCTTAAAGGAACTTCTGACTTGACTGATGGTTAGAACTGTCAGGGGAGTTTTGGAAAATGGAACTGGTTGACACACCCTAGACTATTGAACCTCCAGTGTGATGACACTATTGAGGGGTGAGGGCAGGGTATTATTTTTGAAAATCCCCCAGATCGATTTCATTAATTATAGTTAAGCCATGTAGCGAAACACCAGTAGCCACTCTAGAAATGAAGCAAATCTAAATATGCTAATGCAGAAAGAGCTCATATTAGCTTTGCAGAAGGTCTAGCAGGTTTCTACTTGACAACAATTTGCCACATGTGTAGAACTACTTATATGTATTTGTCTTAGTTAGGTGACTATTGCTGGGATGAAACACCATGACCAAAGCAACTTGGGGAGGAAAGGGTTTATTTCACTCACAGTTTCATATAACAGTTCATCATCAAGCAGTGATGGACGGGAACTCAAGCAGGGCAGGAACCTGGAGGCAGGAGCTGATGCAGAGGCCATGGAAGGATGCTGCTTACCGACTTTTGCCCCATGGCTTGCTGAACCTGCTTTCTTATAGAACCCAGGACCACCAGCCCAGGCATGGCACCACCCACAGTGGGCTGGGCCCTCCTGCATCAATCACCAATTAAGTAAATAACTTACAGTCAGATCTCATGGAGTCATTTTCTCAATTGAGGCTCCCTCCTCTCAGATGACTCTAGCTGGTGTCAAGTTAACATAAAACCAGACAGTACAGTAGTGTTTAATAATAAACCCACAATAAACCCTGTGCATGCCTGTGTGTGAGTGTGTGTGTGTGTGTGTGTGTGTGTGTGTGTGTGTGTGTGTGTGTGCTGTGTCTATATAGATCATGTCTTAGACTTTAAAAAAATAGATCAGAGAGAAAGAAAAGGTACAGACAATACAAATCTATAGGAAAACGGGACATCAAAACAACTGATTGGGGCTGTGGAGACAGCTCAGTCAGCATGTAAGGTGCAGGCAGTCAGCATGCGGGCGTGCTGATTGGATCCCAGAACCCATGTTTTAAAAAATTACAGCTGAGCCAGGTCGTGGTGGTGCAGGTCTTTAATCCAGAGAAGCAGAGGCAGGCAGATCTCTGTGAGTTCGAGGCCAGCCTGATCTACGGAGCAAGTTCCAGGACAGCCAGAGCTGTCGCATAGAAAAACCCTGTCTCAAAGAACAAAAAACCAAAATAAAACAAATCTGGGCCTGGTGGCATATCCTTGTAATCCCAGCATCAGGGAGGCAGAGAGAAGAGGGTCGCTGGAGCTTTGGGTCATCTAGAGAACCTGCCTCTAGAAAAACAAGGCCCACGTGACAACATGTGAGCTTGCCAGTGGCCACTCTGATGATTAAATATTAACTAAATTGTTTCTGTATTTCCTAGAGACAGAAGTGAAGGAAGCAGGCATGGCAGGTTATGTATTCTTGTTCTCTGATTTGAAACAAGCCATTAATTTTTAAGAAAGAGACATTCTTTCCCCTGGCAGTCAGTTCTGAGAAAGAAATGGACTTAGTCTCACAGTACAACCACAGGGTACGAGGTGAGTTCCCCATGGCTGAGCATTATGAGGCTCAGGGGTGTTCAGTTTAATGTTTAGTGATCTGTGACTGGCCTATTTTGGATCCTAAAGAAAAATTTAAAAGGACACAGCTTGCTGGCCTGCTCTGACACCCAGGTAGGGTAGAGGACCACCCAGGAAGAATGACTTAGGGAAACAAGAAAAACTGTCACATGCAGCTCTCTTTCCTATGTGTAGCACCAGAGTTCAGCATTGGGGGACATTGTCACCAGCTGGGCTCTAACGCTGAAAACTAGGGGGCCAGTGAGATGACTCAGCAGGCAAAGGCACTTGCCCCACAGTCTAGGTATTGGCACCCACCTGGTGGAAAGAGAGAACCAATTCCTGCAAGCTGTCCTCTGACCTCCAAACACGCACTGTGACACACGTGTCACACACACACACACACACACACACACACACACACACACACACACACAATTATAAATTTTGAAGCCAGGTGGTGGTGGCGCATGCCTTTAATCCCAGCACTTGGGAGGCAGAGGCAGGCGGATCTCTGTGAGTTCAAGGCCAGCCTGGGCTACAGAGTGAGTTCCAGGACAGCCAGGGATACACAGAGAAACCCTGTCTCGAAAAACAAAACAAAAAAAAAAACAAAAAAAAGTAAAAAATAAAATAAAAAATAAAAAATTTTTTTGAAAATTTAGAACGTGTTCAAGTGATATATAGTGAGGGGCCTCCAGGAGCACCAGGGGAAGGTGGGAGAGACTATTACACCCCCTGCCTTGCGGTGCAGGGCCACCCCTATCCTGTGCTTCTCATCCCTGTCTTACAGCAGGAAAGGCTCATGTCCTATCATTCTCTCCTCCCAGGCAGTCTCAGGATCCTCATCGGTTCCCCACAAACTACATCACGTGCATCCACACAGACAGGAGGGCTGGAGGGATGGCTCAGATCCAGGAATCCCAGCACCCACATAGTGGCACACGACCAACTCTAACTCCAGGTCTAGGGGATTCAATGTCTTCTTCTGGCCTCCATCAGGCAAGCACATGGTGCAGACATACATGCAGGCAAAACACCCGTACACATACAAAATACAGACATGTTCTGGTGTTCTATTATCTCCTGCTTCTGAAAAGCCAAACACCAAAAGAATCCAACAGCTGGGCATGGCAGTGCATGCTTGCATTCCCAGCAACATAATGCATTTGTGGCTAGCCTGAGCTACATGGAACCCTCTATCAAGAAACCTAACAAATGGACAAAACAAACCAACTAACTGACAATCAAGAAACCCGTCCAATAAAAATGACCTTGACCTCACACCATCTCTTAGCAAATGCACCCCACCTCTTGTCGCACACCAAGCCCTGGGGTCAAGCTCAGTCTCCACTCACCTGTCTCTACTCAGCCTGTATCAGAGGGGTCCACCTCTATGAGCCTGCACAGTTGACTGCATGGTCCCACATTTGATGGTCCCTTTCCTGTGACCATACCTTACCCAATCCCTGCTTCACAGTACACCTTTCTCTTCCGTGACCCCTGCTCTTAGAGTCCTTCCTCCATCACTGGCTACTGGCACGTTTTGGAGTTGGTTTGCACTGTGGGAGCGTGGAAGGAATCGACCACTTTTTTCTTCCCCACCTCTGCCTCCTCCGACGTGTAGAGCCCCACATCTGGATACTGTGGTCTACCTGCATTCCCTCCTTAGCTTGTCACACACAGTCCTGGGACCAGTTGCTTCCAAGTCTCTATTTCCAGCTCAGCCAGTTGCCTAGAATGTGGCATTTGTACAAAATCCAGCTGATCCACACTTCCATAACCTATCACCATTCTAAATGTCATCAAAGCATCTCTCCTCAGTTTGGACTTCATACACCCACCCCTATGGAAACACAGCATCCCCAACGGTTCAAACCAGGACATGTAGTCATCCTTGCTTCCTCCTTGTTAGTCCAACAGCCAGTCAGTCCATCAGCAAATCCTCTCAACACCACCCTGTCCAGAATCCATCGCTGGCTTTGTCTCCTAGGAACCAATGGGGCTTCTAAATGCCTCCACTGTCCATTCCCTGTTCTCACCTCCAGCCTAGATCCCACACAGTAGCCAGAGAAATTCCTTCAAACACAAATTACATTATGTCGCTCATTTGTCTAAAGCCCTCCACCTTCTCCCCGGCACATTGTATAAAATCCTAACACCTTACAACCTACAAAGCCCTGAGCATCTATCTCTCCCCGTTAATTCTCATTCGTCAAGAAACGCGTGACTCATGTCTGATCATCATGGGAGCATTCTTGGGGTTTTGCATAGAAGGTGCACAATGAATTCCTGTTGTGAATCAATAAACCAATGAATCAGAACAGTAGTTTTCAACCTTCCTAATGCTGTGACCCTTTAATACAGCTCCTCACGTTGTGACCCCCAACCATAAAATTATTTTCATTGCTACTTCATCACTGTAATTTTGCTACTGTTACAAATCATAATGTAAATGTCTATGTTTTGTGATGATCGTAGGTGACTCCTGTTAAAGGGTCATTTGACTCCTCAGATGGGTTGAGACCCACCGGTTGAGGAGACCCACTGATTTAGAAGGTCAGACTTGCAGTTCTAGACTTGTAAAAACAGCTTTGCAGCTCAGAGTCCCAACTTGAAAAACCAACTTCTACAATCACCGTTCTTTCCAGTTTGTGTGAGGGAAACTAGTTTGAGAATCTTCATGGCAGCTCTTCAGGAAGCACCTGTTACCATGGGAGACCTGGGTTGACACTTAGGGTTCCCCCTCCTATGCTTCATCATGTGCAGGGACAGGCACACGTTAACACAAGTGATACCAGTAGCAGTCTTGAGTCCTCAAACAGATGCTCACATTTTGCCCTTCTTCAGCTTTGCATCAGGGTGCGGTTATCAGCACACGCGAAGGGAAGGGTCAGAGGAGGGAATGAAGCGCCAGTATTTGGGTTGGAAAATGAAATAATTACATGACTAGTGGATCAGAGACACCACACCAAAGAGCATGTTCCCCCCAGGAGAAAGTGTCTGGAAATCCACTGCCATAGGCCCGACATACTGAGGATGCTGAGCACACAGGAGGGCTGCTACCGTTTGGTTTCTTGACAGTATGTTTTTTGTTTTTCTTTTTAAAAATCTCATCCTTGCTTTGCTCTGTGCTTAACGCAAAGAAGAAATAATTGGGAAGAGGATGCAGTACTCAGCAGCTACTCACAACCTGGCCCGAGTGCTTCTCATGATGCCAGCTGCACCTGAGGTCCTTGTCTAGGACTGTTGTTCTATTAAGGTTTTGCAAAACGGGGCCAGAGAGATGGCTCAGCAGCTAAGAGCACTGACTGCTCTTCCAGAGGACCTGAGTTCAAGTCCCAGTACCCACATGGCAGTTCACAATTGTCTGTAACTCCAGTCCCAGGGGACCCAATGGCCTCTTCTGGCTACTCAGGCACTGTATTATATGATGCAGAGCTATACATTCAGTCAAAACACCCATACCCATAAAATAAAAAGGAATTTTTTTAATTTTGCAAAATGATCATATTCTAAAGGGGCTTTTCAGTTTTGAAAAGTAATATTCTAGTGGTACTATGCCTAATTATTACTTACAGTGGTTCTATAAGGAGAAAATTTTCCATCATCAATGATTTGGGTTGCCCTGAGATACAGTTTGAAAGGGAAATTACTGCCTACTGTTCTGAGGTTTGTCAGGTTTGAAAGAGGTCAGGAAAAGAGGCAAATCTCAGGTGAACAGCTGTGCTCCTCAGGAAGCAAGCCATCCAAGCATGGGTGCTGGGAGGCAGGGGAGGGGGGTGGGGGTGGGGTGGGGAGACAGGCAGAGACCACAACTAACTCTCCAATGGAAATGAGATGTGAGGCCCTCCTCTCCTCTGTCCTCATCACTTCTGCGTCGGTGGTCAGCCCACTGCTGAGGCCTTGGTTTCTGCCTCACAATTTAGCCTTCCCTGCATGCTCTCCTGTTCTGTTACTGAGCTCTGTTACCCCGACTCCCTCATTCAGCTCTTCCGCATGTAACCCACTTTAAATTTCCTGAGTCCTTCACAGACCTAGCAAGGCACAGAGCACTGAGCAGTTTAAAACAAGTGACTGCACATATTCCAAGGTGATAAACTACTCATTTTATCCTAACCGTCCTCCAAAGCACCCCACAGTATCCTTCTAAAACAGTTGTTCTGTGGGTTGAGACCCCTTTGGGGTCAAATGACCCTTTCACAGGGGTCACCTAAGACCATCGGAAAACACAGATATTTACATTACAATTCATAACAGTAGAAAAATTACAGTTACGAAGTTGCAATGAAATAATTTTACGGCTGGAGGTTACCACAACATGGGGACCTGCATTAAAGGGCCGCAGCATTGGGAAGGTTGAGAACCACTGCTCTAGAGTATCTTGATGGAGTATCATGGTGGAAAAGGCATGGTGGTAGGAACACGAGAGGCAGCTGGTCACATTACATGTGCAGTCAGGAAACTGAAAGAGAATTCTGGTGCCCAGCTCTCTCCTTTTTTTTTTTTTTTTTTTTTTTTTTGGTTTTTCGAGACAGGGTTTCTCTGTGTAGCTTTGCGCCTTTCCTGGAACTCACTTGGTAGCCCAGGCTGGCCTCGAACTCACAGAGATCCGCCTGCCTCTGCCTCCCGAGTGCTGGGATTAAAGGCGTGCGCCACCACCGCCCGGCAAGCTCTCTCCTTTTTAAATCTATTTTATATGTTTGTTTTTCTGCATGTATGCCTGTGCACCATGCATTTGCCTGGTACCTGTGGGGCTAGAAGAGGTTGTCAGTTTCCCCGGACCTGGACTGACAGGAGCTTCTGTCGGTGCCAAGCCATTTCTCCATCCCCTCTTTTGAACTGATTCTGGAACCCCAGCCCAGGCCACGGTGCCGCCCACCCTCGGGACTGGTCTCCCATTCTGTTATACCTTTCCGGAAACACCTTCACGGACTTATCCAGAGGTAGTTTTCCACGGCGATTCTAAATCTGGTTAAGCTGACAGTGATGATGAACCATCCCACTCCAGGGAGACTGTTTCATGTTTCCTTGATTCTGTGGGTTTTGACCAACACAAGTACGCGGTGAGCTCCTCACCAGAGCGTGGTACAGAATAGCTTCGCCACTCTGGAAACACCGCTCTTTACCTAGCCAGCCTTCCCCAGCCTAAGCCCTTGGAGCCATCTCTCTATTCTTGCTGAGGTGTCTATAATCTCTCTGGTTTTTGCTTTGTCCTGGATATTGTATACTTATTATCATCTATAGGCTTTTCTGACTCCACAATATCTACTTAACATTCATCTGTATCTTTCTTTTTGGGGGTTTTCTGAGACAGTTTCTCTGTGTAGACCTGGCTGTCCTGGAATTCACTTTGTAGACCAAGCTGGCCTCGAACTCACAGAGATCCACCTGCCTCTGCCTCCTGAGTGCTGGGATTAAAGGTGTGGGACACCATGCCTAGCCATCTGCATCTTTGTAGCTTGACAGATCATTCTTATTGCCAAATAACACTTTATTGTATAGATATACCACAGCCTATCAATTGGCCTATTAAATGCCATCTTGGTTGCTTTGGTTACTGGTGATTATGAAATAAAATATCTACAAACATGTTTTTGTGTGGATGGGTATGTTTATCTTTGAATTATCTTTGTGTGTGTGTGTGTGTGTGTGTGTGTGTGTGTGTGTGTGTGTGTGTGTGTGATGGATATGTGTGTGTGAAGGCTGTGGATGGGCCACAGCATGTATATGTGGTCAGAAGACAACTTTCCCTCGTCCCACCCTGTTGTCCTGTGTATTAAAGAGCAGCTGGCTGGCACATCTGGCTGAGGCCCCTGTCTCTGCTTCCTGCCTTCTGCAGGAAGGCTGTGATTAGAGATGCAGACTGCTGCATCTAGGTTTTCTACGTGGTTTCCAGGGAAGGAACTCAGGGTGTCAAGCTTGAACAGTAAGTGCTTTTGTGAACTGACCCAGTCCTCCCAGCTCAGTGGTTTAGTTAGCTTTGGAAGGAACCATTTTTGTCAACTGGATTTGCAGAAAAGGAAGGGAGGGAGAGAGGGAGGGAGGGAGGGAGGGAGGGAGGGAGGGAGAGGGAGGGAGGGAGAGAGGGAGGGAGGGAGGGAGGGAGGAAAGAAGGAAGGAAGGGAGAAGGAGAAGAAGAAAAGAAGGGAGGGAGGGAGGGAGAAAGGGAAATGTCAGCCTGCTTTGTGAGGTGGCAACACCATTTCTTCACCATCATTTAGAATTACCATTTTAGATTTTAATCATTCTAAGAGAGTGCAGCGGCATTGGGTTGCTTGAACTTGCATTCATTCATGACAGATGATGCTGAACATGTCTCCACATGCATGTCATTTATGCGTTTTTGATGAGGTGTCTGGTCAGATCTTTTGGGCATTAATTGGGTTGTTTTCATATTATTGAGTTTAAGGTTTTTTGTATATTTTTCACATAAATTATTAGATCTTTTGTTAGTATTTTCTCTAATCTTGTAGCTTTTATTTTTATTCTCATAACTGCTGAAAGTATTTTGATTCTTAGAAACTTTAAGGGGCTGGGGAGATGACTTAGTAAAGTGTTTGCCACACAAGGACCTGAATTTCATCTCCAGAACGCACATAAAAAAGCCAGGTGTGTTGCTGGGCGGTGGTGGCGCACGCCTTTAATCCCAGCACTCGGGAGGCAGAGCCAGGCGGATCTCTGTGAGTTCGAGGCCAGCCTGGTCTCCAAAGCGAGTTCCAGGAAAGGCGCAAAGCTACACAGAGAAACCCTGTCTCGAAAAACCAAAAAAAAAAAAAAAAAAAAAAAAAAAAAAAGCCAGGTGTGGTGGCATGTGCTTATAATCTCTAGGAGCTAGCCTAGGCTACTTACCAAGCTCCAGACCAGTGAGAGATCCTGTCTCCAAAATAAAAAACAAAAAACCCAAAGCATGTGGCTTCTGAATTATAACACCTCTGGCCTCTACATGCATGCACATATCATACATACACACATACGCATACAATAAAAATAACAACAAAAAACACGCAGAGCTTAAATACCACACCTGCTTTAAAATGGTCACCGGGCTGGGGAGCAGGCTCAGAGGGTGTCTGCTGTACAGTCCTGAGGACCTGAGTTTGGATTCCAGCACCCACATAAAAGCCGGGTGCCGCTCTATCCCTACCAGTGCTAAACCCAGCACTGGTAGGGATAGAGGAAGACAGAAGGATCGCTGGGGATTGCTGGCCAGGCAGCCTCGCTGAAACAGCAAGTTCCAGGTTTAGTGAGAAACTATCTCAAATAAAGTGGAGAGCAACAGAGGAAGACATCTGACATTGACTTTGAGCCTTTATACTTGCACAGGCATGTGCACGCTTGCATGCATGAGCACACACACACACACACACACACACACACACACACACACACACATGCGCGCACACACATACGAACATCCATTTAAGGCTGTAGCTTTCTGATTTATATAAGTGTCCCTCTCTGGAAAGATCTAGAACCAGGCCAAGATTCACTCAACAACACTTGGCTTACACCTCTGTGCCAGACACACACTATATGATCCCGCTGTATGACACCCATTATTGTAGAATATTATTTTAAGATGTGTTACATTTGCTCAATTAATTAAATTATCCTACGGTCAGGAGGCAGAGTCAGCAACTAGCTGACAGGAAGTGGTAGGGAGGAACCATGTGTAGTTGGGGCTGAGCAGAAGGACGCCCGGTTTTTTGGGGAGACGTGAGCTAGGAGAGAACGTTAGCTATTCAGCCTCTCTGAGCGAGCAGAATTTCACCTCAGCCTTTGATTCCTGAGTTCTGTAGAGGGATAGAGATCTATATAAAGTTCCCTTTAGCAGCTGTGATAGAGCCGGTGCCTGAGGGACCAGAATTCCCGCCTGGCTAAGGCCAGTGCTGCCGAATCACTACTGGTAGCCTCGAAGTTACAATCACCAATTAGGACAGCAGTTGCTTAAGGGGCAGCTACTGAATTGATGAAAACAACCACCCATTATTCCTATGTGTGTTTATACACCTCTAGAAGCTCCCGCAGTGGGGCTCTGGCCTATCCTCCAACCAAGGCACCCTGTCTCAGCTGTTTCCCCGGGGCTCTGCTTCCAGGCCACTGCTTCCTCCACCAGCACAACAGGCTGACATTCTAAGGTGACCTCAAAGATCTTTACCTCCTTGTCTCAAAAAAAAAAAAAAAAAAAAAAAAAAAAAAGGCAGGAGCGGAGGCTGAGAAGAGGGCTCCAGCCTTTGCTGCAGAATCCTGACAGCTTGAACTCAGTCCCCTGATCCCAAACACTGTGGAAGGAAACACCAACTCCCAAACATTGTCTCTGATCTCCACATGTGCTCTCTCTGTCTCCGTCTCTCTCTCTCTAACACACACACACATGCGCACATAGCAAATAACTTAAAAATAAAACATAAATATATAGAATTAAATATTAGCATGGTAACAAGGTAAATGGCATCTAAGGAATAGTAGTCAGGGTAGTCCTCTGACCTCCACATGCACAAGAACACAAGTGCCCTATACACCTGTACACACAAGTGCTCACACACACATGAACACACAAGTGCTCACACACACCTGCACACACAAGTGCTCACACACACATGAACACACAAGTGCTCCCACACACCTGCACACACAAGTGCTCCCACACACCTGCACACACAAGTGCTCACACACACATGAACACACAAGTGCCCTATAAACCTGCACACACACCAACACTCATGCACAAAGAAAAATTAGTAAAACTAGGAAAATGTGCTTTTTAAGAGCTTTCTAGGGGTTGGGGATTTAGCTCAGTGGTAGAGCACTTGCCTAGCAAGCGCAAGGCCCTGGGTTCGGTCCTCAGCTCTGGGGAAAAAACAAAAAACAAAAAAACAAGAGCTTTCTAAAACGCCTAATAATCAAATATTAACTTTTTTTTTTTTTTTTTTTGGTTTTTTCGAGACAGGGTTTCTCTGTGTAGCTTTGCGCCTTTTCCTGGAACTCGCTTTGGAGACCAGGTTGGCCTCGAACTCACAGAGATCCGCCTGGCTCTGCCTCCCGAGTGCTGGGATTAAAGGCGTGCGCCACCACCGCCCGGCTCAAATATTAACTTTTAAAAGAACTTGAGCCAAGAAATCTTGAACATTTTAAGCAGCTACTAGATGACAATACATTTTAATCCTATATAAAGTGTTAAGGCAAAGTTGTTTACTTCAAATACAGGAACCTGGACAAAGACTGGAGCAAACTGGATTATTTGGGGTAGGAGTTTTGCGAAGAGAGTGTTGTCATGACCAAATCTAGCGTGTCTTGAGTTCTTGAGTTATTTCTCTCTATCACGGAAGAATTTCTGCCACTCGGTTTCCCATTTTCTTCTGGTTCAAGTGGGAGGAGAGTACGAGGGTTGAACAGATGCCGAGGCTCCCCCAAGATGCCAACTCTGGAAGAAGAATTATTGCTATAGTTAATCCAGTAAACGGTAAGGCCAAAGACTGTGATTCACAGTTGTGTTTGTGACTGTGATTATCAGTCTGTGATAGTCACACACACACACACACACCACACACACACACACACACACACACATACCACACCACACACACACACACACACACACACACACCACACACACATACCACACACACACACACACACACACACCACACACACACACACCACACACACACACCACACACACACACCACACACATACACACACACACCACACACACACACACACACACACACCACACACACACACACACACACACACACACACACACACACACACACACACACACGAAAGCTAAGACACACATATACTTTAAAAAGCCAGACCTGTTTCCAGGCCTATTTCCATTATGGTCTTACACACCAGCCCCAAACTGAATCCTAGCCAGACTCTGTTCTAGCTCTACCCAAATCTCCCCAAGATGACTACTTACAATAGATCCTCAGCACTGAAGATCTGACCCTCCCTCACCCCTTCAGGCTACAACCATATAGAGTCGAGCACCGCTTCTAGGGGTTTTTTTTTCTAATCCAGATGGGCCTCAGTGGAGAGGCTCTGGTCAGGGAGTCAGGGGTTGGCATGGGAACAGATGCTTTCTCAGGGAGCAGAGCCTGGGTCCCCGGAGGCACTGACCAGGAGGCACCCGCCACGACTCTCCTGGGATTCTCCTTGGACCACTTACACTGGTATGGTCACTGAGTCCTGACTTGCTGTGTCCTTCTGCGTTCGGGGCAGGAGCTTGATGCCTGCCACGTACTTTTTTTCAACGATGTTTTGAGCTTTTTCTCTGAGAGAGGGCAGCAGTGTAGACAAAACTGGGGAGCGCATGTCCACAGCTTTTTTAATTGCTGGGCGTTTCGCCATCATTTTCCTGTGGGAGGGAGGGGTGGCAGTCATGTTACACTGTCCTGCTTCTTACAAATGTCCTTGCATGGATGAAAGGGTCAAAGGTCATAGCTGAGACAGATGCCATGTGCAGGCTTGTATCCCAGCTACAGAGGAGACTAAGGTACAAGGATTATAAGTTTGAGGCCAGCCTGAGCTACACAGAGATCTCTCTCTCTCTCTCTCTCTCTCTCTCTCTCTCTCTCTCAAAAAAAAAAAAAAAAAAAAAAAGCCGGGCGGGTGGTGGCGTACGCCTTTAATCCCAGCACTCGGGAGGCAGAGCCAGGCGGATCTCTGTGAGTTCGAGGCCAGCCTGGACTACAGAGTGAGTTCTAGGAAAGGCTCCAAAGCTCCAAAGCTACATAGAGAAACCCTGTCTCAAAAACAAACAAACAAACACACACACACACACACACACAAAACCCCAAAATAGAGAAAATAAACAAGAAGTCATACCGAAATTGTACCAATGTCATGCGCTTCTTCTCTCCTCCTGATTCTTCATCCTCACGCTTCCTTCGAGGAATGTTGAACATATTGGTACGAAAAAGTCTTCCTACTTCTTCCTCAATCTCTGTCAAATACTGACGTCGGAAGACAATCCAAGCTACATATGTACAGAAAGTATAAAGGGACTGAAAGAGAAAATAGAAGAATCACAAAATGCGGAAATGCTGTGAAAACTCCCACTGTCCCTGTAGTATCATTAAGAAGACACAAACCCAGATGACCCAGCTGTTTGATATCCCTGGAAGCTGTACAGAATTACCCGTGTACTCACATTTACGGGTGGAAAACAAGGCCAAAATTCTAAGGTATAACAAACAGTATGTTATCCTTTCTAAAAAGGATATTTGTTTAAAAAAAAAAAGATGTGCCTGCCAAATGGCTACTGGTCATTACTATGTGTTTTGTTTTTTATAGCAAATGAAAAGTCCCCAAAGCAAGTGGCTCACCTCAAAGAATTTCCAGTCTTTTTGCGTGTCTGATATTTTCTCCCTGAAATAGAAGAAATCACAACTATAGGTGATAAGTTCATTGTCCACAGAATGTAGGGTTCTAACTGGTGGCCCTATTGTAATTTGGATTTGGAAGGTCCCAAGGCCACCGGCTTGGTTGCTAGCTGATGGCAGTATCAGGAGGTGGTGGGAACTTCAAGTGGTGGGGCCCAGTTGGAGGAAGTGGGTCACTGGGAATGTGCCCTGCCAGGTGGCTCTGTCCTGGGATTCTTCCTCTCTCTCCACTTCCTAGCTGCCACCACATAAGCAGCTTTCTTCTATCATGCTCGCCCACCCGCCATGACGCTCTTCCTCACCACAGACCCAGAACTGCTAAGACCTTCACATTGGTTATGATATTTCATCCCCTACGGTCCCCACGAGGGAGTCAGCACTGTGGTTTCTAGTCACACTGAGGAAGATGATGTTGCGATTCAAGTCCAGTTCTCCCTCTGAATGTCCATGGTGCTAGCCAGCCACCTCTCATCTTTCTGCTGATGGCTATCCCTTACCCCACCTGCTCCTCATACTGCTTTCTGATATTGGGCACCACCTTTTCTGCTGGATGGGCACTGAGTGTGTGTTAAATACATCAGATGTGTGTATGTGTGTTTTGTTGTACTTTCTTTTTAAAGAGAGAGACATGAGCTGGGAGGTGGTGGCGCACGCCTTTAATCTCAGCACTAAGGAGGCAGAGGCAGGAGGAGCTTTATGAATTTGAGGCCAGCCTGGTCTGCAGCAGAGTGAGTCCCAGGACAGCCAGGGCTACACAGAGAAGCCCTGTCTCAGAGAGGGGGTGGGGGCAGAGAAAGAGAAAGGAAGGAAGGAAAGAAGGAAAGAAGGAAGGAAGGAAGGAAGGAAGGAAGAAAGAAAACATAAAGTTGGACAGGTAGGGAGGATCTAGAAGGAATTTGGGGGAGGGAAAAACATGATCAAAATATATTGTATGAGAAACCTTTTCAATAAAAATGCAAACTATTACAAAAAAACAAAAACCAGGGCTGGAGAGATGGCTCAGAGGTTAAGAGCACTGGCTGTTCTTCCAAAGGCCCTGAGTTCAATTCCCAACAACCACATGATGGCTCACAATCATCTGTAATGAGATCTGGTGCCCTCTCTTGGCATGCAGGCATACATGCAGGGAGAATGCTGTTAACATAATAAGTAAATAAATCTTTAAAAAAAAAAAAAGCAAATTGTAGAGTTCTGTTTAAAACAGAAACACTGGTCAATAAAATTCAATATTAACTTCGCAGGTTGGATTAAAATACTAGAAAAAGTCAACATCTTATAAACAAAAAATGCTGTACTAGAGAAAAATCACAAATAAATAGTACTAGAAAATGGAGTATTAGTAAGGAAAAAGTATCTTGGATTCATGGGTCACCTGATGTACATGACACATTTCAAATGGGTCAAAATGTAGCATTTTTAATGTGATTTTTTTTTTAAAACTAAGAAAGAAAGATAAGCAGTTTAACCCCAGAAAAACTTGTGTGATTATCAAAGAGTATCAGAAATAAGTTGGACAAATTCACATAAATAAAAATGTGGACCGTTTTTCTAATGTATATAAATTGCAGAAAACAACCAAGTAGGACACATGACCAATGTTTGCTATGGGACACATACAGTCTATACAGATTCCTATTTCTTCCTTGGTAAGGGTTAAAACTAAATAAGTAGATAGCCAGATAAAACACCTTGAGGCTTTATATATACACCTTTAAACTTTCAAAAGAATTTGTCATAAACTCCATGATAGCCAAATAAACTTAGAATGGATGGTAACAGAAGACTTTTTTTTTTTTTCCCCAAGACAGGGTTTCTCTGTGTAGCCCTAGCTATCCTGGAACGTGCTCCGTAGATGAGGATAGCCTTGAACTCAGAGATCTACCTCCCTATGCCTCTGGAGTTCTGGGATTAAAGGCGTGCGCCACCACTGGCTGATCACTAGAACTAAGGCTCCCGGCTCCTCATGTGGGAGGGCTGGAGAGGGCTCTGGAATCCTCTGGGTTTTTTTTTTTTTTTTTTTTTTTTTTTTTTTTTTTTTGAGCTAGGACATCACTGTATTGCCCAGGGAGGTCTTCAAGTGACCCTCCTGCCTCAGCCTCCCAGGTGCTTCATACTATAGGCACGCATCACCGACGACATACCATGCCTGCCGTTACTGACAGTATATAGCATGATCATTTAACGGTTTGCACTTTTTAGTTAAACATGTTCTGGGCAATAAGTCATAAGGAAACAGCCCAAATGTAATGTGGATAAAGATGTTCAAAGCGAAAATGTAAGACAGAAAAGCTCAAACCATGTACATACATGTTCACAAAAAGAACGGTGGATCAAATGGCTAACACACACAACAGAATCCCTGGAATGGCTTTTGAGACTATGTACAAAGAATACATACGAACAGAGTATATATGTAAACAACAGTGAAGAATGGTGGATTGGATGGGTTCCCACACACAACAGCAGGCCCAAAGTTGCTACTGAGACTGTGTAAGGGGGGGAGGGTGAAAGAAAGCACAGAAAATGTAGACTGAAAACAGGTATCCAGGACAACTGAGTCAGTACACTTCTCGGAAGATGAGGGATGTCTTATACTCCTTTCTTTTCCTGTGCTCAAGGCGTGGCTCTTGGGCCACTGTGAAACTCCCGAGGCACTCCAGAGTCAAGAACCAAAGCTCTCCTCCACCCTGTAAGTCCAAACTTTCCTGAGCTGTGAGCCTCTTTTAGGTTTTAGCTATAGTATGTAGGCATTGGCATCCTGAGGTTAACAAAACAAAACAAACACAAAACAGTTTCCCACAGACAGTGCTGTCTCAAACTGGTGGTCCTCACAGCTGTGGTTGCTGTAAGAGAAGCAGACACTGCTCCCCTCCCCCACGCAACACTGGTCATTACTTGGTCTCCTCCTGAGACAGCCAAGCAGCCCAGGTCCTCAGGCTGAGCAAGATTCCACAGAGAGAACAAGTGATCTCATCCCAAGATGGAGAAGTTTATAAAATGCTGGCTGAGACTCCGGAATGCCTTCCATACTTACTTGGCTCTCTCAACGCAGTTATCATTAGTGCTTGGGACAGATTCCCACCTGAGTCCCATTTAGAGGGAACATTTTCTCAGGGGTACCACAAGTCAAATGGACAGGTGCTAGGGATGTGCGGACCTACGGGCAGCCGAAGCGCATGCGTACTTTCCACAGTTCATGTGATGCTTGTCCGCCATGCCCACGCCCAGCACGAGGAAGCAGTACTTCTGGGCCAGGTTCTTCTGTGCGTCTTCTAACTTGCTCATAACCAGTTCTATCTCTTTTTTCTCTACCAGGCCTCTGGGGGCAAGCAGAGAGACAAGGTAGATTAATTCTGGTGTAAGTCTGTAGTAACGAGCAAGAAGTCAGAATTACAGTCTATTTATAAGAAACAGTAGCGAATCAACAAACTGCACTCACCAATTTGACTTCCTTGAGTTCCGGCATGGGGAAAATCTTCAAAATCTCTCTTTCTCTTTTGAAAAAGATAGATTTTTTTTTATTTGAATGTTTTGCACGTATGTATGTTAAGTGCACTGTGTCTGGTGCCCGGTGCCCACACAAGACAGGGCACTGGACAGGAGTTATGGTGGTTGTAAGCCACTATGTGGGGGCTGGACCTAAACCCTGGACCTCTGGAAAAGCAGCCAGTGCTCTTAACTGCCAACCCATCTCTACAGCCCCTCAACACCTCTTATGGCTATTAATCACTCGAGGCAGCATCTTAAGTTTAGGGTGAATGTCACTTGGATAGGTCCCTTATATTTGATGCGTTTATGTATCCTCAACTATATTCACAGTGAGTCCTAATTCCTATAGAACGTTCCAGTAACAAGTTACTGGCTGCAGGGCAGCTGCCTGCTCCCATCCCTGCTCTTTCTGAAACACTTGTGGAGACTCTTTGCCACCTCAACTTTCCCCAAGGCCCTGGTGTTGCTATTAAGTTCAGGCATTCTGTGCCCGAATGCAGGCTGCTCCCAGTTCTGAGCTGGGCTCTGCTTGGTAGGGAGCCATTTGCTGGCCACTGCTCGGTGGATTTTGGCATCAAGTGTGAGCACATCACTTCCCTATGAAAACACAGCCCAGCTCTGATTGAATTGCAAATGAGCTTTGTAAGACACTTGTTCTTGGGCTAGAGCGGGTCTGAAGTCTAATTTTAAGTGTTTGCAGTCCAGCATGGTAGGAAACAGTACTGTTGACGATACTGTCGAGTGTCACTGGAAAGTGAATGGAATTCGGTCTCAATGGTGACAAATTACTGCCCCTTCTCAAGTGAATTACTGTGCCAATTGTATAAAGACATAACTGGGCAGTGGTGGCGCACACCTGTAATCCCAGCACTTGGGAAGCAGAGGCAAGTGGATCTCTGTGAGTTCGAGACCAGCCTGGTCTACAGAGCAAGTTCTAGGACAGCCAGGGCTACACAGAGAAACCCTGTCTAGAAAAACAAAAACAAAGAACCTATCTGAAGACACACTGTGAGTGGCGAGGGATGAGTTTAAGGATAGCGTGGACCTTCACACAGCAGGAAGTGTTATCACAGGCAACACAAGGCTTGTGAGTCACTGGAGTAAAGTGAGTTTCTGGGATAAAGAAAGTGGGCTTCAACTTGAAGATCCCAGATGTACAGTCCAAACACACCCTCTACATGCAGCCTGCAGACCACATCCCAGCGCCTGCCTCCAGGCCTCCTTCGCCAGAGGCTCCACTGGCTAATCCTCTCTTTTTGCTATAGAAACCCAACCAAACAGCCATCAAGGGATGCTTTCCAACATTTGGACAATGGTTCTCAGGTTTCACTCAATCATCAAGGAAAACTTTCCTGAGGTACTTGCTCAAAGTACAGAGTCCCAATGGGACCCCATCTCCAGATTCCAGAGAGAGCCCAGGAAAATTAAAACCATCATTCCCACTGACTATGAAGCTGGGGACTCACTTTGCAATATGCATAAGGAACCTGCATGTTGGGCTTTCAAAAAGGCTCAGCAGTTAAGGGTGCTTGTCATCAAACCTGATGCCATTAGTTCAATCCCTAGGACCTACATGGTAGGAGAACAGACTCTAGAAAATTGTCCTCTAACCTTTACACACACACACACACACACACACACACACACACACACACACACACTAAACAAACAAATAAAATGTAATTTTAAAAAATTAACAAAAACAAAGAAGAACCCAGGGCTGGAGAGATGAAACAGTAGTTAAGAGCACTCGCTGCTCTGCCAGAGGACCCGAGTTCAGTTCCCTGGACCCGAGTTCAGTTCCCTGCACCCACATGGCCCCTGACCTGTAACTCCAGCTCCAGAGAATCCGACTCCTCCGGTCTCCCAGAGTGGCTCCACTCACGTGCACATACCGATATGCAGACACACACACTTACACACAATTCCAACTAATACATCATTTTAAAGCCCCGTTGAAGTGGAAAGAATGGGCAAAGCTTTGTAACCAAAGCCAAAGAAAAAATAACTGCAGTACAAAATTCTAGGCAATGCTGGTCCACTTGCATCAATATTCTGTGTCTGAAAATCATTCCCCTCGATGGTTCTGGCGTCTTCATTGCCTCAAACACTTGTGTGTAGGGTTGGGGTGGGGACGGGGACTGAGTATCATGTAGCCTAGGCTGGACTTGAACTCACTGTGTAGCTAAGGATATGATCTTTCTGCCTCCACCTCCCAAGTGCTGAGATCACAGGCTACACCACCTCACCAGGTTTATGCAGTACTGGGGATTGAACCCAGGGCTTTGTGTATGTTAGGCAAGTGCTCTACCAGCTAAGCTGCATATCCAACCCTTCAACAGTCTTTAAACACAGTTAGTGGTTCACCTGAATTGACACACAGAGTCCTCAAACATGCAAATGATGGGGTAGGGAGGTAGCGCATGTGCTATGGAAAAAAACATTTGAAAAGAATTTAAAGAGACATGGAAGTAATTATAGGCTTTGGTCCCATAGGATCTCTCTTGGAAATTCTTTAAAAAAAAAACATTATCCAAAATCAGACAGAGAAATTTTATGAACGAAGATATTCAATTCTGAGCTGAGCATGGTAGCACATGCCCATAATCCCAGCACTTGGGAAATTGAGGCAGGAGGATCAGGAATTCAAGATCAACCTCAGATACATAATGATTTCAAGGTCATTCTGAGCTAAATAAGACTGTCTCAAAAAAACTTCAAAAAATTCAATACAAAATTATTATTATTGTTGTTAATATTATTATTAATAATATTATTATTATTTATAGAGACAGGGTATCTCACTATGTAGCCCTGGTTGGCCTGAAACTCACTATGTAGATGAGGCTGGCCTCAAACTCATAGAGACCCACCTGCTAATGCCTCCCAAGTGCTGGGATCAAAGGCATGCATCACCACGCCTGGTCTGCAATTATTATTTATCTATCAAAGAAACATGAATTTTCAAAATAAATAAGCAAAAGGTATGAAAGGAATACCACTCATACAGCCAGTTAGTTAGAGTTTAAGGTTTGACATTTATTAACTTTGCGCAACTGGACTCATGTATTTTCCACTGTGTAAATACCTCAACACAATCTATATTTAACTCTGTTATAAAGAATTAGACCAACTGACTACCGGACACACGAAAACAAAAGGTGATCATGATTTCCAGATCCCATAATTGAAGCAGTCTGAGTTTGTCTGTTTTCCTATACCGCTGTGTTCAAGTTAGTTTCGGTGCATTGAAAAACTTACCAGGAGAACTTTCTTCTCTGTTACTTATAAATTAACATATACAACAAGATTAGTAATAATTAGCTAGATTAGTAAGAAGCCTCAGAATTGGAAGGAACCAGAAGACTGTGACAAGCCAAAGAGCCATGAAAACCTACTGAGCTCAGTTCGGGAACAAGAGGACTCCTCAAGCCTCCTAAGCTGCAGTTGGCTTTAGCTTTTGATGCTGCCATGGAAACGCTTCCCGCTCTGGCTGCCCTGCTGTGAGATGCCACCCTGAAATAACACTCCGTGTGGATCATGGTGGTGTTACAGGCCCAGCAGTGTCTGAAGTGTGTATCTGGTTCCTTACAAAGCTGCTGTGCAGGGACATCTCTCAGTTCACAACACGTTTCTCCAGCTACTTGATCAGATCCGAGAGTTTCATATTTGAAAAACATTCTGTAGCAACAAATTAATGGCTCTCCCCAGCATTCCTAAGAGTTAAATCATTGAGTTGGTTCCACACGCACGAGGCTGGGGCGGGGGTGGGGGGAAGTGGGGGGGTGGGGGAGGGGACAGGACGGCCTGGGCACTTGGAAAGTTCCACGGTTTGTGAAAGGTCACCAAGCCTGAGAGGCATTGTTGTGTTCTGGACTCCAAGTTCCCAGATCGTGGCTCTGGTGTTTATCTCTAGGCCACTGCTGCCTAACAGTGCAGTCAAGTTTTCTACAGACAGATTAAGAAACTTCGTCAATTTTCCTTTCATGGAGAAGGTTTTATTTTCAGCCAAATCTACTTTTTAAAACACCTTGCCTTTTGTTATTAGATGCTTACAATCCTTTTAGCATAGATTTTGTAAGCATAAAAACCATGAGAATAGCTGGACGGTGGTTAGCCTGCTCCTTTAAAACCCAGCACTCGGGAGGCAGAGCCAGGCAGATCTCGGTGAGTTCGAGGCCAGCCTGGGCTACAGAGAGAGATCCAGGACAGGCACCAAAACTACACAGAGAAACCCTGTCTCTAAACAAACAGACAAACAACATGAGAAGAGAAAGAGGTGGCGCTGGGGAGAGAGCAGTGCATGGTTTTGTGCTGGTATCACCAGCTGTAAGTGCCTGCCGAGCACTTTGAGGGCTTCATCTGAATTGAGACGCTTAGACACAAGAGACACCAGACGCTGGAGATGACAGGAAAAGCAAAAGCATCCCATTAGTAACATCCCAAGGGGCTGGGGAGATGGTCCAGTAGGCGGCGTGGTGGCTGCTCGGGTTCAAGGACCTAAGTTTAGATCCCCAGCACCCATGTGAGAACTCATGGTGGCAGGCATCTGTGACCTCAGCTCCGAGGGGAAATGAGACAGACGGGCAAATTCCTGGGGTGCTCTGGCCAGCCAGTCCAGCTGAAAAACAGCAAGTTCCAAACACAGTGAGAGGCCATGACTCCAAACACAAAGTAGAGAGTGACGAAGGAAGATATGACACAGACCTCAGGCCTCTATGTGCCCATGCATGGATGAACATACTACCTCCCACATGTATACATGCGCACATACCACATGCATATAATATACACACACATGCATGCATATAACACACACATGCATATAATGCACACACATACACACACACAAAGAAAGAATACAAATTTTTAAAAGAAAGAATTATTTTAAAATAGTAACATCCAGCCGGGCGGTGGTGGCGCTTGCCTTTAATCCCAGCACTCGGGAGGCAGAGGCAGGCGGATCTCTATGAGTTCAAGGCCAGCCTGGGCTACAGAGTGAGTTCCAGGAAAGGCGCCAAAGCTACACAGAGAAACCTGTGGTGGTATTGTGTTCCCCAAAATATTGTGCACTCTAATAAACTTATCTGGGGTCAGAGACAGAACAGCCACAATATTAAACATAGAGGATAGGCAGTGATAGCACACGACTTTAATCCTAACACTCCAGACGCAGAAATCCGTCTGGATCTCTGTGACTTCAAGGCCACATTGGAAACAGCCAGGCATGGTGACACATGCCTTTAATGCCAGAAAGTGAGCCTTTAATCCCAGGGAGTGATGGCAGAAAGCAGAAAGGTATATAAGGCGTGAAGACCAGAAACTAGAAGCTTTTAGCTGGTTAAGCTTTCGGGCTTTGGAGCAGCAGTTCAGCTGAGATTCATTCTGGATGAGGACTCAGAGGTTTCCAGTCTGAAAAAACAGGATTAGCTGAGGAAATGGCAAGGTGAGGTAAGCTGTGACCTGTTCTGCTTCTCTGATCTTCCAGCATTCACCCCAATATCTGGTCCCGGGTTTGTTTTTATTAATAAGACCCTTTAAGATTCATGCTACAGAAACCCTGTCTTGAAAAACCAAAAAAATAAAATAGTAACATCCTAGTATAGACTACATATTAACATAATATTTTTAAGTCACTGGGTTGGATAAAATAACAATTTAAGTTCATATTACCTGTATCTTTTATTTTTTTATGTATCTTATTTATTTATTTATTTTTATTACATGTGCATTGGTGTTTTGCCTGCATTTATGTCTGTGAGAGTATGTCAGATCCCTTGGAACTGGAGTTATAGACAGTTATGAGCTGCCATATGGATGCAGGGAATTGAACCTGAGTTCTCTAGAAAAGAAGTCAGTGATCTTAACTGCTGAGCCATCTTTCCCTCTTATATATATATATATT